>NC_065580.1:93332500-93978750 GCF_024542745.1 Macaca thibetana thibetana | reverse complement strand
ATTATTATTTCTTAAAGGGTAGTCCATATATGAAGTAATAAAAGTTCATGATGCCGTATCTGACATGGATGTACTGATACTGAATTATGACCAAAACTTTTCATCACCCTTAGATAATTGAAACCATAAAGCTTCAAGATATTTTAGTTCTGAAAAATTGGTCTATGTTCTCAATCCCAAAGTAACGGGGTTTTTGTTGTTGCTGTTGTTTTTTCAAATGAGGTCACCACATGCCTTTTGTGGGGTGGAGAATGTATTTGCACAAAAAAACTCCAACATTTGTATGCTCAACAATGCATACTAAAGACTTGCAGCATGGAAGGCTTGATGTTAGACAGTATGACACATTCATTCGACAAATATTTACTAAGTATTTACTATGGGCCAAGCACAATTTAAGGTATTGGGAAGTGGCAGTGAACAACATAAACCAAAAAAATCTCTGCCCTCATGGAGTTTACTTATATACAAAGATAAATCAGACCTTGCTAATCAGTTTAGACTCCAATAGAAGAGACAAGTGTAAAAATATTTTTAAAAATGATAAATATTTTGCAATAAACAAAGTGCTATATCAAATTCACATTTTAAAATTCTGAAATCTAGGTCGGGTGCAGTGGCTTATGCCTGTAATCCCAGCACTTTGGGAGGCCAAGGCGGGCAGATCACGAGATCAGGAGATTGAGACCAGCCTGGTCAGCATAGTGAAACCCCGTCTCTACTAAAAATACAAAAAAAAAAAAGCCAGCATGGTGGCATGCGCCTGTAGTCCCAGCTACTTGGGACGCTGAGGCAGGAGAATTCTTTGAACCCAGGAGGTGGAGGTTGCAGTGAGCTGAGATCGCTCCACTGCACTCCAGCCTGGGCAGCAGCAAAGTAAGACTCCATTTCAAAAAAAAAAAAAAAATTGAAATCATAGGAGTAAATGATTTTTTCTTTTTTTTTTTTTTGAGACAGAGTCTCACTCTGTCGCCCAGGCTGGAGTGCAGTGGCACCGTGTGGGTTCATTGCAACCTCTGTGTTGCCAGGCTGGAGTACAGTGGCATGATCTCGGCTCACTGCAACCTCCGCCTCCTGGGTTCAAGTGATTCTCCTGCCTCAGCCTCCCTAGTACCTGGGATTACAGGTGTGCACCACCACGCCCAGCTAACTTTTTATATTTTAGTAGAGAGAAGGTTTCGCCATGTTGGCCAGGCTGGTCTTGAACTCCCGACCTCAAGCGATTCACCTGCCTCGGCCTCTCAAAAGTGCTGGGATTACAGGCATTGAGTTACCAAGCCCGATAATTTTTTTTTTTTTTTTTAAGACAGTCTCGCTCTGTCACGCAGGCTGGAGTGCAGTGGCCCAATCTTGGCTCACTGCAACCTCTGTCTCCTGGGTTCAAGCAATTATCCTGCCTCAGGCTCCGGATTAGCTGGGATTACAGGTGCCCACTACCATGACTGGCTAATTTTTTTTTTTTGAGATGGTGTCTCCCTCGGTTGCCCAGGCTAGAATGCAGTGGTGAGATCTCGGCTCACTGCCAGCTCCGCCTCCTGGGTTCACACCATTCTCCCGCCTCAGCCTCCCGAGTACATGGGGCTACAGGCGCCCGCCACCACGCCCAGCTAATTTTTTGTATTTTTAGTAGAGACAGAGTTTCACCGTGTTAGCCAGGATTGTGTTAGCCAGGATTGTCTCGATCTCCTGACCACGTGATCTGCCCGCCTTGGCCTCCCAAAGTGCTGAGATTATAGGCGTGAGCCACCGCGCCTGGCCATGCCTGGCTAATTTTTGTATGTTTTTTTCTTTTTTTTTTTTTGAGACGGAGTCTCGCTCTGTCACCCAGGCTGGAGTGCAGTGGCCGGATCTCAGCTCACTGCAAGCTCCGCCTCCCGGGTTCACGCCATTCTCCTGCCTCAGCCTCCCGAGTAGCTGGGACTACAGGCGCCTGCCACCTCGCCCGGCTAAGTTTTTGTATTTTTAGTAGAGACGGGGTTTCACTGTGTTACCCAGGATGGTCTCGATCTCCTGACCTCGTGATCCACCCGTCTCGGCCTCCCAAAGTGCTGGGATTACAGGCTTGAGCCACCGCGCCCGGCCTCTTTTTTTTTTTTTAAGTAGAGACAAGGTTTCACCACGCTGGCCAAGCTGGTCTCGAACTCCTCGCCTTAAATGATCCACCCGCCTCGGCTTCCCAAAGTTTTGAGATTACAGGCATGAGCCATTGCACCTGGCCAGTAAGGGATTCCTTTACAGGAATAGATTTTTTTTTTTTTCTTCTGCTTTCCCCACAAACTTACCTATCCGTGTTATTTGAGTAAAATTTTCTTTCCTTCTCTCTATCTCTGATCCTGGTTATATGGACACAAAATATCCCTCCCTGCATTATTTTCCAGTGTCAAGCAAGCATCCCTTTCTCTCTTGCATTTTATAGTACGCTCTAAACTGGTCCAATCATTTTACCAATATTCCCAGTCTTAGTCCTTTTTCTGAAAACTAAATTCCACAAATACCTGTTGAAAACCACTCAGTGCTCTCGTGCAATGAAAAAGAGAAAGGGTGGTAGAAGTAGTTTAAATCTTTTTACAGCTGTGGAAACAAAGGCCCGGGAGGTGAAGAAAACTGACCCAGGGTCACAGCAACATCAGCTACGCACACACAAAACAAGCACCAGGGCAGCATCCACAGTTTAGGAATGAAGACAAACCGATTGACAGGTAAATGAAGTTATTGCAAAGCAGCTTCTAATTCAAAGGCACAGCCAAGGACTGTGACTGTCTTACTTTTCAGTTCATGTATCTAGTTAGGGGTGAGAGCTTGGGCTTGCAATTCACTCAGTGGTTCTTCAACTCCTTAGGAGATAGGAGTAGGGGGAGTCCCAAGGAACAGTTTGTGGAGAAAGCAGGAAAAAAAAAAAAAAAAAAGAAAAGAAAAAACTATCCCCTGTAAAGGAATCCCTTATTAATGCCAGCCATTAACATAAGCCGACGTCCTGGACAAATTTAAGAAATTTGTCTCAACAATCCAAGTAAAACAATACATTTTCTTTTTTTTTTTTTGAAACGGTGTCTCGCTAGTTGTCCAGGCTGGAGTGCAGTGGCACCATCTCAGCTCACTGCAATCTCTGCCTGCCGGGTTCAAGCAATTCTCCTGCCTCAGCCTCCTAAGTAGCTGGGATTACAGGCGCCCGCCACTACGCCCAGCTAATTTTTGTACAGTTAGTAGAGATGGGGTTTCACCAGTTGGCCAGGCTGGTCTTGAACTCCTGACCTTGGGTGATCTGCCCGCCTCAGCCTCCCAAAGTGCTGAGATTACAGGTGTGAGCCACCGTGCCCAGCCAACAATACATTTTCATAAAATATTTCCTTCTGTTAGAATCAGACCCTTGTGCTTCATGTGAACTTAAGTAAGAAATATTAAGTAGTAATACACAGTCCCTCCACCCCGTGGTAGTTTTTTTTCCCTTTTTTAAAATACATTTTTGAAACTGAAGGATGCCTGCTGCCTGTGAAGTCCCAGCCCCAGGAAGTCCTGATGACATGTGCCCTTTCCTTTTTTTTTTTTTTTTTTGAGACAGAGCCTTTCTCTGTCCCCTAGGCACGAGTGCAGTGGCTTAATCTCAGCTCACTGCAGCCTCAAACTCCCGGGCTCACGCAATCCTCCTACCTCAGCCTCCTGAGTAGCTGGGACTACGGATGCGCAGCATCATGCCCAGCTAATTTTTATACTTTGGTAGAGATGGGGTTTCACCATATTGGCCAGGCTGGTCTCCAACTCCTGAGCTCAAGTGATCCTCCTGTCTCGGCCTCTCAAAATGCTGGGACTACAGGCCTGAGGCACCATACCCAGCCTCTGATGTTTCACTGAAGCAAAAATATAATAAAATTCAACCCCACCGACTGGTAATCTGGAGTAAATCAGAGCATAACATTTTTCAAGTTTGATATAAGGAAGAATTTACCTTACCACTAGGAGTGTGTGAGGTGACTGTTACAGCAGATTTCTTGGCCAGGCACGGAGGCTCAGGACTGTAATCCCAGCACTTTGGGAGGCCAAGGCAGGAGGACTACCCTAGGCCAGGAGTTTGGGCAACATAGTGACATAGTGAGATCTTGTCTAAGAAAAAAGAAAGAGAGACAGAGAGAGAGAGAAAGCAAGCAAGCAAGCAAGCAGATTCCTTGTTACCTAGCGATTCTGATATAGCTGGGCCTTGAATCAAGCTTTTGAGAGACAGGAGAGAGATCACAGGCTAAATAAATCATGGGGTTTCTTCCCTAGAAGCCTTTTAGTGAACTGATTTTACCTGTTTGCGAGTTTAAACGAGATCCTGACTGAAGTTACTAAGGTAAAGCAGGTGATTTTTTTCAAGATCTCCTCACCATCAAAACTTTCAACCTTTAAGCTTTCCATAACTTGCAGAACCCCTGGTAAGCATAAATGTAAGTGTTTTATTTAAAAAGGTAATGATTTTGTGTCTGGGCAAACCTCATCTTGGGTCTGTTTTCTTGTCACCAAAAACAGGAAAAACATACTACTTCTCCCTGGGGTTGTTTTATCATGTCCTTCGGTGATTAACACATCTTGGTCCTGCCACTGAACTAGCTGTGTGTCTGCCTGCATTGACCTTCCTTGGCCTCAATGGTAAATGGGTATCTAGTAGATCCCTAATAATCTGTCTAGCCTTCAAATTATAGAAACATCTTTATGAAACAAGTTCAACTGAAAGTCATGTAAAAGAGAATGTACAATCCCCTAGTTATTAAACAGAAAACAAACCCACCAAACTTCCTTATCCAAAGTATCTAAGAATTTGGAATATATTTAAATAGGGCCAGGTGTGGTGACTCACACCTGTAATCCCAGCACTTTGGGAGGCTGAGGCAAGAGGATCGTTTGAGCCCAGGAGTTCAAGACCAGCCTGAGCAATATAGTGAGACACTGTATTTAAAAAAAAAAAAAAAATTGCTGGGCATGGTGGTACGTGCCTTGTAGTCCCAGCTAGTCAGGAGACTGAGGTGGGAGGATTAAGTCAAGTAGTTCAAGGCTGCAGGGCGCTGTGTTCGTCATCCAGCATGGGCTATGGAGGGAGGCTCTGTCTCAGAAACAAACAAAAGGGGTAGATATTGTATCTTCCCACTTTGAGTCTTCTAGTACTAGGTTGTAACACACATTGCCTCAATCTCTCTTTTCATTAAATAAAAAGTGCTAAAAGCATACACTTCCAAAGATAAAATCTTAACTACCAAAATTATATTTTAGAGAAATTGTAACTTACTATTTACTATAATGGATATACTATTTACTATAGTGGATGTAACCGGAAGATACCTTCCAGTTATGCGTTCTTTTCCTGTTACAAGTGCTTTAAACACTTTGACTTCCCTTTACGTCACAGAGTCTGATTTCTTAACATGCACTCTAGCCTGGCTTTTGAAAACAAGACTATATTTGCATATTTACATTGGTATGTCCATAGCAGGATTCAAAATCCAGAGTCTATTACTTCATTTTACATTGCAGAATCACTTTGATAATGCCAAAGTGGCAATTTTCTTCAAATGTATTGTTTTCAAAATAAATTTGTGAATATACAACCTCTAATCAGCTACATATAGATATAGATATACAATAAAAATCTCCAATGTCCTTACATTACCTGTAAGATTTTTTTTTTAAATCAGCAAAACTTGTTTTATGAGCTTTTTGCGGTGTTGTGATCTCGGCTCACTGCAACCTCCACTTCCCAGGTTCAAGCAATTCTCCTGCCTCAAGCTTCCTAAGTAGCTGGGACTACAGGTGCGTGCCACCACGCCCAGCTACTTTTTCGTATTTTCAATAGAGATGAGGTTTCAACATGTTGGCCAGGCTGGTCTCGAACTCCTGACCTCAGGCGATCCGACTGCGTCAGCCTCCCAAAGTGCTGGGATTACAGGCATGAGCCACCACACGCGGCTGTCAGTTAGCTTTTAATAGGTTATATTCCAAGCTTTCATGGAAAAGTTAGAAAAGGACCATATTTTAATCCACAGATATCTGATTTTTATAAAACAACTTTAACAGTCTTCAGTTTAACTTTCTTTTTTCTTTTTGTTTTTTTGAGATGGAGTCTCGCTTTGTCGCCCAGGCTGGAGTGCAGTGGCACAAACATGGCTCACTGCAACCTCTGCTTCCCAGGTTCAAACAATTCTCCTGCCTCAGCCTCCCAAGTAGCTGGGACTACAGGTGCGTGCCACCACACCCAGCTGATTTTTGTATTTTCAGTAGAGACAGGGTTTCACCATATTGGCCAGGATGGTCTTGATCTCCTGACCTTGTGATGTGCCTGCCTCGGCCTCCCAAAGTACTGGGATTACAGGCATGAGCCACCGCGCCTGGCTCAGTTTAACTTTCACATTTTTGAATTTACTTGAAAGAAACATGGGGAAAAAACTTTAAAAACAAAATAATTGTATTTTATATTATATAAAGTTACATTAAATGAAACCACAAATAGATTTTTCTCATAATTAGTAACAACTTCATACTAACACTACTTTCAAGTTTTTACTTTGTTATAGGTTTTAAAGACTGTAAGCTTGATCACTGGATTTGGTTGTAAGAAGATACTCTAAATTTTAGCTTAATCAGGAGTTCCATAAATCTGGTATTTTTATTTTTTGTTGCTTATATATCCTCTCTGTGCTTCACTGTAATATGTTTATTTCTATTAACTGCCACACCCAGAGAGTAACTCAGTTTATTACTATGTTAGCAGAACATTGCCATAGGTAAAGAAAGAAGATAAATGCATCACTTATTGTAACAAAGATAAACTTGTTTTTGTTTTGGTTTAAAAAGCAATGGGCATTCTTCATCCATTTAGAGGCTCAAAGTGTTAAAAATGTTTAGTTATCCTAATACAATATGACTCTCCCTCACTTTGCAATGAAATAATTTAAGAATATTTAATAAATAAAGAAAAATTATTTTAAAGAATAACAGGAAGGGGCTATCATTTGATTGAAAGAACATTCTTCATTTATAGCAACTTAAAACTTTGTTGGTGGTCATTCCTGAAGCAACATTACAGTTTAATCTCAGTTCTCCTAACCCCAAATAAAGACAGTAAATAACAGGACTCACACTTCACTTAAATCTTGAGTTTTCTGTCCTTATTTAAGTTTCAAAAACCATTGTTGTTTTCACGACAAGAACAGACCAGTATCTATCTTTGGCTCTTTTTTTTATAGAGACATTTTCTCAGATAACACTGCTTATTTTGATT
This sequence comes from Macaca thibetana thibetana, assembly GCF_024542745.1. NCBI lineage: Eukaryota > Metazoa > Chordata > Mammalia > Primates > Cercopithecidae > Macaca > Macaca thibetana. Next base: position 93,971,504 of record NC_065580.1, on the reverse strand, counting down.
AATGTATCTATTATGGATAATGTACACAAATAGAAGTGGTAGAACAATCCAACAGAAAGGATTTGTGATAACTTCATGCTTTGGAGATAAATTTAACTTCAAAATATGTGACTCGTATTACTTCTACCAATTTTTAAACTGGTTATGTTTATGTTTTAATAATATTGATTGATATTTTATATGTATAATACTAACTACATATATTTTAAATAGAAAACGAGTTATAGAAAGATTAAAAAATGGAAAACATATTTGTATGATGTAAGTTCTAATGGTGATACACTAGTAGCATCATAATTTCAGTTCAATCTATACTGTTAGTCTTATCTCCCCAGCTTTAAAGACATCATACTCAAGTATTCTGATGGTTAAGAAAACACTTTAAAAGTAGTGCTTGCCTTGCTTGTTTTAACCTGCAACCTCAGAATTTGAACACAAGTTCTATCTTGCTTTGCTCCTTCACTAATCTCTCTAAAGGGCTTCTCCGCAGAAATATGTGCATATATTCACATGTCCAAGTGCACACACTGAGTGCATTCCATATCCGACAAAACTGCCCTCAACTGGAAGATCTGTTGTTGTTGAGGGAACGGAGTAATGTTACCTTTCGCCCTATTGTCTATTTCACTGAATTAAAACATCTACTTGACTTTTTTTTGTTTTATTAATTTTTAAAACAAAATTCAATTTAATCTCTTTCAAAAAGTCACTATATTGACTTGGGATTAAAATAAAATTAGAATATATCACTATGGTTGCAGAAATAAGCACTTACAGTGTACTACACTACAACTTTTGATGTTTTAGTTTATTTTCTATTTGGCTTTTTATAGATATTTATATTTAAATGAAAAGCAAAGATATCATTTGAATCTTGGTAGTGAAGAAATACAAAAGCAAAGAAATTACCATCAGATATATGGTAACAGAGTCAAGGAACAAAATTCTAGGCAATTTTGAACAAACGAAAACAAAACATGGTAACATCATTCTGTACTTAATTGTCTAATAACAAAATGTTCACCAGATGACAGAAACAGTATCTATTTCTGTTATAACAAAAACTGATTTTTTTTGGCTTTTATGAATTGTTACTCCGTTGGTATCTTTTTTGTGAATTAGATTTCTAATAGCTGGATTAGATTTAGGCTACTTATAAAAAAGGAACCATGCAGTTATTTCAGCTTAATGGATGATTAAAACACAAAATATTTCATATTTATTTATATTGTACACAATTTAAAAAGTCTTTATTCAAATCTTAAAAGTAAGATTTACTTTTAAATTATTCTTCAAGCCTTGGAAAATGCTAGGAAAAAGATTTTAAGTTACAAATAATATATAAATAGTTTACCCTACAAAGAAAAAATAATTAAAAAAACAGAAAAACTGCTTCAATGAATGACACAAGACCCCCCCCCACCCACTGCCAAAACAAAATCAATCAAGAATTGGAAATTATCAGTCAGGTCCAATTATTGATATTAAATTAAACCTCAGTTCAAACAAAATTTTGCCTTTAAGAAGGCACTAGTACTGTCAACTAAGAAATAATTGATCACTAAATTTAAGTCAGTTGAGAAAAAGCAAGAAAAATTTTCTCTCTCTCTCTGTATATTTTTAATCCCCAATGTGATAGTGCCAACAATCACACTGGGGATTAAGAATATACACAGATTAAGAATATACATGTGTTTATATTTAAACAATCCTCTATAAAAAAAAGTCAGTCTTTCAATAGAAGCATGTTAGGCATGAATTTCAGGACAAATTTTTTTACAGTATAGATTTTTAGAAAGATGATTAAGTTTTGTTTTTCTCTACTATATCTTATGCTGTCAGATTCTTTATGAACTTCAGCTGAGATATTTTGAAATAGAAACAAAAAACAGAAACCCCTCACTTAGCCTGCTGTTTCCCTCTTTAAAGCTAGGATCATCATGCTAGAGAATAGCTTAGGACCAAAATGTAAACTAAAATCAAGAAGGAATGAATTTTAATGAATCCAAATGGAAATGGTAATGATCTATCATCATCTTGCAAGTAAGGAATTGTAAAATGTATTCTGCCTCAGTACATCTAAAAATTAACTTTACATTTATAGATAGCATGAGGCATTAATCAATTTACCTTAAAGATAGACTAGAAAGAGTTAATTTGTACCTAAATATATGTCATGAGATCTGCTGTTTTATTAAAGAACCTTTAATTTCTGAGATGTTTGGAATGAGTTTCTGGAATAGAAATGGTCAAGAAAACAAAGGGTCCAAATATGAACACAGCAACCTAGCATGTGTCTTTTAAATGTAGGTGTTAGAGAGTGCTGAAAACTAGCTATAACCTCAGCATGTGCTTCGTTTTCAGATTATTTTAGTGGAGAGAGTAGGTTTTTATTGTTCTTTCCAGTGGGATTTCATGCATGGATTACTTTCCCATTTTACACCATTAGTTAATACATTCTCTCTCTACCCTCTTCCTTCCACACTGAGCAAGGAAACCTGCAGGATAAATGAGTTGCAACCAATAAACAAGATTAAATACCCAAATCTTTCCAGTTTCCCCAGACCCCTCCCCCTATAAACAAACGCCTACCCTGTTTTCTATGGCTGGTCTGCAAACACATATGTACACACTAATCACCAAAGAGTCTTCAGTGAAGGTCTCATCCTTCCCACCCCTCCTCCAGAAGAATGAGTATTTTAAAGTTTTCACCAAAGTGAAGTAGTATTAATACAGGATATAATTCCAATAAAAGTACTCAAGCTTATCTACTACTTTAACAACTATGGATAATGTTTACCAGATAAAAATTCCAATTCCTGACTCAGTAGTTGAAAATTTAAAAAACCAGTTTCTGTCAAACAGAACAGTTTTTTGTTTGTTTTTTTAAAATATTGATTGTATAAATCTTTGATTTTGATAAAACATTAAAAAAATCTCAGGTTTTAGAGTTTTGGCTTGTCTAAATGATTAATTTTGACTTTTTTTATTTTTACAATTACAATTTTCTCTAATAAATTCCTCAATAGTTTTCTACTGTATCATTTCCAAAATAAAAAATAACTGAATATATAAATTCCAACCTAGAATCATTTCACAATCTTATTTTCATAATTTAAATTTCTTAGGTGATAAAGGATTATCTAAATTATTAACTCTATAATCTTTAGCATACTACAAATTCAGTCCTTAAGTTTTAATTAATTTATTCAACTCAAACCATTTCTAAGTTATTCTAATGTTTCTGATGAATAATTTTACATGACAAGTTCAAAAATACTATCAACCACATTAGTGAAATGTAGTTGAACTATATAAATGTAAATAAAATATGTTTAATGATTACTTCTATTTTAAAGCAGTTTTTCTTTACTAACCAATTCAGTTGTTAAAATTTGTTTTAAAATTTTGGTACATGGCAATTTATGTTACTTTAGTTTTTAGAGACTAACAGAACTAATAATTTTTTCAAAAGCACTTAGAGGAAGATGTAACATCACAGGATGTAACATCACTAAGAGTAAACAACACAGAAAATCTTTGAACTCTCTGATTTAAACCAATCCTCTCAAAGTTTTAAATATTTACTGAAGAATTATCATTTTACCGTTTTTAACCAAATCGAGTATTTTGTCAAGACAAAAAATGAACAATTATCTGCAAACAAATTAATTTATATTCTTAACTGGTACATTTCCTTTTCTCCAGATAATTAAAGGTTAGTAAAGTCTGTTATGAAATTAGATATACCAAACAAATTTATACTTCCTTCTTTTTTTGTCATAGCCAGAGTTCTGATCTGTATTTCTGATGAAACCAACAGCAATTTATGTATATAATTACAAACTCACCAAAGACACCAGTACCTAGTATACACCATTGTGGCTGTTTGCCTTTTCAGTTAATCAAATTAAATATGATTATTTCGTTTGTTTTGTGCTTTTCCAAGTCAAATTCATATTTATTTTTTCTCACCGTCTCCACCAAACGTCAGTAAAATTGGAACATTTCAGCTACAGAAATCGTTAATCCTTGAAGGTCGGTCTCAGCTTCATTGGTCTTAGGGCAGCTTCAACGAAAACGTGGTCTCAGCATAGTTGATTTTACCCGGAATTTTTCGTTTGCTTTTTTTGGAGGGGTTGTTTGATTTTGCTTAAAACAACCCTGTGGACCACAAAGGGGTTTAGGAAGGGAGGGGGCAGGGCGAGTCGATTACTCTAGAAGCCCAGAAAAGTTCAGGTACCTGAGAACACATTTGGTTGTAGTTGTTTTAAGTAAAAAAAGGACGTATAAACTCTAAGATGTTGGAAATGGGCAGGGAAACGAAGATGTGACTCCAGCTGCTGAGCATGGCGCAAATCCAGAACCTCCGGGCGCTGGACGTTGGGGGAAGGGAGGGGGCCGTGCGGGCACCATGCGGTCAGCCAAGGGGCGGGCTCCACCCACGGACGCAGAACTGCTTTCCACCCTTCCTCAGCGTTACCTCCCTCTTTCCTCCTTGGGGGTTGGGGCTGGGGGCGAGCAGTTAAAGGGCAGGAAAAACGAGAGCGAGCAGAGGGGAACACAATCCCACCTCTCAACCTCGACAAAACCAACGAGGGAGCAAAGGGTTATTTTCGCGCCACAAAAGATGGAAATCCAGGGGCGGCTCCGGGGCCAATGAATGGAAACCAGCAAACCGCTCTGGCGGAGGCGGCCCACGGCGATAGGCTCCCCCTATCAGCCAATCGGGAGCGAGGAGAGGCCCCCGCCCGCAGCAGGGGCGGTGTCTCTCTCGACGCCGGTTGCTCAACTTGGACTCGGCAAGCCGGCCCCGGGGAGCGCGGGAGCCCCGCCTTGTACCCGCTTTTGCGCGCCAGTCTCACGGCCCGCCCCACCCCGGGCAGACCCGCAGGGTTCGGCGAGGGATTCTACCCAGTGGGTACCAAGCATCCCTGAGCCCCACGGAATCCCTCGCGCACACACGCAACTGAGACCGGAGGTGCGGGAGAATCGCCAAACCCACGCTGCCCGGTGCGTCCCCGCGCTGGCGGGCGGACTCAGGTGGGGTGGCGCGGCGAGGGCCCCGGCCACACGGCTCCGCACATACGGACGCAGCCCCAGGAGGACCCAGAAGCCCGCAGTCCCGCGGTAGGGCCCCGGGAAAGGGCGGTCCAGTGGTCCAGGCCCTCCGAGGCGAGCCGGCGGCCGACGAAAGACCCTCCCCAGTGTTGAGCTGTGAGGATCCCGCCCTCTTTCTCAGGGCAGAGCCAGAGGAAAAAGGAAACAACCCCATCTTCTCTCCCGGGGCACCATTTTTATTTATTTTAAACAATAAGATATATGCAGGCAGCTACTAGGGAGAGGGCAGATCCAGGTTACCACTTACTACGCCTCTGGTTTAAACAGATCAGAGTCCAGGAGGGCCGTTCAAAAGCTCAAGAGCCTGTTAAAGCACCTCCGAGGAGGCCCAAGCGACACGCCAGGCATTGTGTGCCCACCCGCGTGAGGGGATTCGGCTTGAGACTCCAGGCTGGTCCCAAGTCGGGCATGAGGAGGGGTGTCAGCCCCTTCCCCCCATCTGCCCACTCAGCCTTTGCCCCTGACGTGTGGGTACAACAACGGTAACTGGCCTTCTAAACATAGCTATGCTTTAATATTATGCTGACCCAAAAGAAACATTTGTACAGTCCTCAGTTCAGCAGATAAGGAGGAGATGCAGCTGTCCAAAGAGTAAACAGACTGCAATTGGAAAGACTCAGCCGCATCCCAGAGCACACACAAGGTGGGAGTTCTTTCTTCGTGGAGTTCACATTAATTAGGAGCTACAACTGCTTCAGGAAGAAGCTGAAGTAGCCTATAACCAGTTAATTTGTGTGAGATTCATTTAAAAAAACCTGGAAGTTAAATTGATTTTATATTCATTCTTGAAAATTCACCAAAGGTATCTTTGTACTTGAAGTGCTAGTGCAAGAAAACTACCTAAGATCTTTTGACTCAGCCCTTAAATGATTGGAGACTGGAAGTGGAGTGGACTGCATCTACCTCTCTTTGATGTCTGAGCTTATATTACTCATGTATGTTTTTAAGGTCCTAGATGGACTATCCAGTTTGTTACAATAATACACAGATTAGGTTAACAGGAGTCCCAGGAACATATTTCATCAAAACATACACTTGTTTTAAATTCCAGCTGTTAAGATTTGTTTGATAGTGCCAGACAAGCATGGACTAGTATTTATGGAAAATAAATAATTTATTCCATGCTTTAGAAGTAGATATTTCCTTAGGTCTCAGTTTTAGTAAGAGCAAATACAGTTAACCCAGAAGCCATGGTTCAATTGATTTTGGAAGCAAACTGAACACACACAATTTGTTTTTATGAAAAATTACTAAAAGTTAAATGATCAACAGGTTGTAAAATTTACAGTGATACTGAGAAGTGCAAATATTACCAAATGAATGAATGAAGAACATTTCTCCAAATGGCTTTTCTACAACAGGTACATTTAAAATAAATCCATAATTTTTGATATTTACATTTTGCATACCACAGAAGCCAAAAGAAAGAATACATTTCTTTTTTAGAACTGAAGTTCTCTTTTTTAAAAAAATAGCTTTAAAAAAGTTAAACCTAACCATAAACTTAAAGAGAAATTTTACCAAAACGTTCTTTCAAGGCTGAGCTCTTAATTCAGTTCCAAATATTGTAACACAAAAACACGTCTGTCCCCCTATTTTATAAAGTAACAACATTTCATTAAACGTGAATGAAATATTGTGAAAGTGTGTTTACGTTTAAAATGTTGGATTCGCTTGGCAGGAAAGAAAAACCTGTAAGAAAGAACAGTTGCATTTAAAATGGATGATTTGACACCTTCCGGTTCCTTAACACAAAATTACAAAGTAAGTTCCCTTTAAAAGGCAAAATGTAAATACTCTTTATATCATGCAGTAATTCCCATGTTTAAATCTACCATTCATCTTTTAAATGAAAAATACACATTTTAAAATGCTAACAACGGTTTTGACAGAGAAGCTTTTAACAATTACCGAAGATGTTTCCAGCGTAAATCACAATATTTCCTCTATTCAGGATACCTTTTTTCTACCAGTAAGAGTACCAAGTCATTAAAGATTCTTGTCTATATTTTCATGTTATATAGAATTTATTTCACTTAAAAAATTAGCATTTTATATCTTTTCCATAGAATACCTGTTAAAAATATACCTGTTAAAAACACAACTATCTAGTGCAAATGAAAGCTTTGAGTGGAGTACACAATCATTAAACGACACTTGGAGATTTCCACTAGAACCCCAGCACTGCCTTCGTTTCCGTATTGCTCGTCTCCAGTTCACATTGCGTTGGCCCACAAAGGCTCCACCGGGCCCAAATCCTCCCCCGACAACCACCATTGTGCTCATTACATATAGAGAAAATTATGTATGGCTCTCATGGCCAAATGTAGGCAGAAAAGGGGCAGAAAGAGGCTCGAACAGTTTTTCAAATACGAATCCCACCTAGGGGTAACGCAGGACGGTCTTCCAATTTTAAGTCTCAAGTTCTCCAACTAAAATTAATTAAATAAAAGTACCAGCCTGCTCCACTCCTCCCCCTTTAAAAACTACAGGAAGAGAGGATTTCCCTTTAAGTACCGACTTCTCCCACTTTGACTTCTCTCCTCCAGCGGCCCAGGTCCCCGACGACCCCAGCCCCTAGCTAGAAACCTCCGCCCCTGCACTCCCCTCCCCCACCAGTGGCCAAGCCCGCCCCCGGCCTCATTTATCCTGGAGCCTTTTCTGAATCGCGCAACCAATGGCAAACGCGAAGCCGAGAGCCACCGCGAGCGCAGGCGGAGGCGGAGGAGGTGTCGCCCAGACACCCGCCCAGGACGCTGCGGGCTCCCATCCCCCACCGCCCCGGGCCCGGGCCGCCCCCACTCGCGGGGTGCCCGGGGCCCGAGAAGGGCGCACAGGGTGGGGTGCGTCGCCCGCCTGTCTTGCCACTACCCCTTGCCCCCTTCACCCAGTCCCCCACCCCTCCTCGCATCGTTTCCGTCCCTGCCAGCCTTAGAAACGTGCCTGCGGCTTTGCTGGGGTTACACTTCTAATGCCATTAAAGCCACCAGGCGAGTTCGAGATTGTGACTCTGGTTTTGTTGTTAATAACCTATTTTGAAAAATCGAATGATTAAAACTACGGTAACTAAAGCTGAGGAATTGCCTGTTAGTACCTCTACCCATTTCCTCATTAAAAAAAAAAAAAAAAAAAATCAATATTCCAGCCCTCCCTCCCAGGATCCGCCCAGACCAGATAACCCTTTCCAAACTCGAGTTGTGACCGTCAGCTCCCCGCGCCGCGCTCCCCTCGGTGCCGGCTGCGGTTCCTTTAGCATTTTCCCTCTTCCTCCTCCCCCTTCTCAGGGTCCCTCTCCCAATCTCGTTTCCCCTCCCCCTCTTCCTCTCGCTCGCTTTTTTTTTTTCCTCCGAAACCCACTCTAATTGAGGCTCTGGGATTCCTCACGTGAGACGTTGATTTGTAGTTTGAACACGTGGCTCATTCAAAAAGCCGGACACTCGGAGCGGATTTTTTCCTCCTCCTGCGCCTTCATCCCTCCTCCTCCTCCTCTCCCCTCCCTCCTGCCAGTCACCCTTCTGGGTTTTTTATGGGGAGGCGGCGCCTGCCTCACGTAGTGTGATATTTTCACAGTCCGCTGGCCGAAGCCAAAGGGGTTGGGGAGGAAGAGACAAAAAGTAGTTTTTTCCCCTCCTCCTCCTCCTTTCTCTTGCTAATCCCGCCTCCTTCTCAGACTTAGGAAGACTGGTGGATGCGTTTGGGTTGTAGCTAGGCTTTTTCTTTTCTTTCTCTTTTAAAACATATCTAGACAAGGAAAAACAAGCCTCGGATCTGATTTTTCGCTCCTCATTCTTGTGCTTGGTTCTTACTGTGTTTGTGTATTTTAAAGGCGAGAAGACGAGGGGAACAAAACCAGCTGGATCCATCCATCACCGTGGGTGGTTTTAATTTTTCGTTTTTCTCGTTAATTTTTTTTTTAAACAACCACTCTTCACAATGAACAAACTGTATATCGGAAACCTCAGCGACAACGCCGCCCCCTCGGACCTAGAAAGTATCTTCAAGGACGCCAAGATCCCGGTGTCGGGACCCTTCCTGGTGAAGACTGGCTACGCGTTCGTGGACTGCCCGGACGAGAGCTGGGCCCTCAAGGCCATCGAGGCGCTTTCAGGTGGGCCCGGGCCTGGCCCCACCCGGGCTCTCGCCCCAGCCCTGCACCGCCCGCCCAGACCCACCGGGGTGGCTCCGCGGGCCCCAGGCCCGGCGCGCTGGGGGAGTGGGGGTGAGGCCTCAGCGCCCACACCCACGCGCGTGGGGGCCGGGGCTCTCCTCAGCTTCGGCTCCCACTCCAGCCCGCGGCTCTGCTTCCCCGGCCGGGGTTTGTTGGGTGAGGGCGGACGCGCTGTCAAGAAAGCCCCGGCGCTGGCTAAGGGGGGCGCGGGGCTGGGGGAGGCGCGCTCCCCCGGCGCCCCGCCCGGGCCCAGGCGCGTGCTCCAGGCCCCGGCACGCTGGGCCTCGGGGGCCGAGCTAGAATGCCCGCCTGTGTCTTATTCCTTCCTGCTTTCCTCGGTCGTTATTTACGGCGCTGTCTGTGCTGCGCCCCGAAACCCCGGCCGTGGAGAACGGAAAGTGGCCTCGACCTTGCTGCCGAGTGAGACCGCGGGGCTGGTGCCTCGCACAGGCGGCCCCGCGCTTCCTCCCCACCCTGCGGGAGGAGAAAGTGTGCCCGGTTTCCCCGTTCCACCTCCCCCGGTCCGACGAGCGATAGGGGCAGGTGGGCGGGGGCGGCTGGTCGCCTGGAAGGGAGTCGCCGCCACGCACCGGGCCGCCCGCCGCTCTCCGGGCCCTGGCGCGGGGCTGCGGCCTCCGGGTATGGCTCCGCCAGGGCGAGGGACGGTGCCGGGCGGGGCGGGACGCCCGGGGGAAGGCTGTGCTGGGGTCCCCATGGGAGCCCCGTGCTTTTCGGCTTCCCTTTTAATCAACTCAGACGTGGTGCGGGCGCCTCGCAGTCCTTCGCTCTTGGTTCAGCTTGAGCCGAGCTGCGCCTTTGCCAGTTCTCCCGTTCTGGGTCTCCCCTGCCGTCCCCGACCCTTTCCCGCCACTCCCTGTCCTCCCCAAGCCCACTCCTAAGTGTTCCCGGCGGGTTGGGCTGAAGCAGAGGGCAGAGCCAGGGCGCCCCCTCCTGAAGAAAGCCAGGGGAGCCCCCTGCCCCGAGTCTGTCCTGTGGAGCGTGTCCAGGGCGGTGAGAGGATGGGCCGTGTCCCTCTTGCGGGCTTCGTGTTGGTGGCCCCCAGGGGTGGGTGGGGGAGGCTTTGGGGACTGGACTGATACCCAAGTAGTGGGCCCGTCAGCGGACCCTGCTCCTCAACCATCTGCGAGTTAAATGCCCACGCCGCCCGAGGGGGTCGGCTTCTCCCTCCGTCTGGAGCCGCGTCCGGGTCTCGGGGACCCTTCGGGGGCCTCAGGAGGCCATTTGTGTCGCCAGTTGGGCTGTGCGGGTCTTTCGGGCAGGGAGAGCCGCTGAACTCGGCCGACCGTCTCTCACTTCTTGTGTGTCCGCAGGTAAAATAGAACTGCACGGGAAACCCATAGAAGTTGAGCACTCGGTCCCAAAAAGGCAAAGGTGAGCTGCTGCTTCTGTTTCCCCCGATTCTGTTCTCACTCCGTTATTGGGTGGAGAGACTCAGCTGAGAACTTGTCCTTTGGTGCTTACCCGGCTGCGGTGTGGCGTGGTGTTCTGGTCTTTTCCCCTTGCTTTTAAGTTTATGGCGGGGGTGTGTGTGTGTGTGTGTTGATGATGCTGGGTAGGAATTGAAAGCTTGTCTGTGGCCTCTGCAGCGGGATTATGGTTATTGGTTACAAAATCTCTCGGAAGCTCACAGCTGAATGTCCTCGGTCAGAGCGGGTCAAATTGCTCCTACGGGAAATGGGTCGCAACAAGCAGTTTCGGGGGGTACTCTGCAGGACTTGGGAAGCAGCGGATGATTCCCCTACCCCTCCAGGAGCAAGAAAGGCGAAACCAGCTGCGGACACGCGGGGGGCGCGCCTTTCTGTCCGGATTTGGGAGGCCGTGGGCGCGGCCGACTGGAGAGGAATTTGCCTCTGCCCTGTGAGCTCGCCAGGGGTATTGGAACGCGTGCGTAAACGCCGGGGCCTCTCCGGCCCAGAAGTGCCTTTGAGTCATTCCAAAGTTCTACAGGTTCTTGCAGTCAGCACCTTTGTCTCCCCGCTTTCCACCCTACTCCTCCTGGGTACATTTTTGCTTACAACCACCAAATGATGAAGACAGGAAGATTTTGTGCCACTTAAGGAGGGGGATTTCTCGTCTCCGAGATCATGTGTGTAGTATGTCCCTTTACAGAATGTTTGCAGATTGTTTTAGCCTCTGAAGCATTTTGGAGACATGGCTCTTTCCCTTTTTCTTTTTCTTATGAAGCCTTTTGCAGCGACTCCTTTCCTTTCGCTAGAGCCGGCCAGATTCCGGCTCTATTTTTTTGTTTTGTTTTATTTTTTAAAACCTTCAGCCAACTCACACCATAGGTTCCGGCTCTAACTCCAGTTGGAAAGGCACTGCTGCCTCCCAGTCGCACCGGGGTGGGCCTCTAAGCCTTTCTGGGTTTTGCAAGATGGGGTTAGGGTTTCTGCCTGCCCCTCTCCCATCCCCCCAACTCCCAACCTGAGCCAAACAATAAGCTGAAAGTTAATTTAAATCAGGACTGCGTGTATCTGGTTAGATATTGGTGAGAGTGTGTGTGCTGGAGAGCAGGAGAGTTTGCTATGCATTTCACTGGTGCTGTGCAGAAATAGATGGCTACAAAACATGTCATCTATATGCCTGTGTAGATTCCAGCTCTCTTCCCAGGCAAAGCATTTTCACAAATCTTGTTTTTAAGGATGAGTTGGTTTGGATTTTTCTTGTTCTCATGCTTAAATTTCACTAAGATAATTGAAAGGGATTTGAGTGACTGGATAGATTGTTCTAATTGGGAAGTTTGGTAGGGGTCACATTACTTTCATATAAATTGAGCTTGGTTTAACAAGAATTGAAAATCGAGGGAGAAGTTATATTCCCCTAAAAAGAAGCTTAAAGCCATAGCCTGAATTAGTTAGGAAAAAAATATAAGCACATTTTGCGAATTCTAGTTGTTATTATGTTTGGTCAGTGTGTCTTAATTTTGTTAAAATGTTGAATAAATAAGCAAATGGTTGTGCCTCAAGTACTGGCATTTTAACTTTTGGGAGTTTCTAAATTTAAAAATTAAATGTTTTGGATTTTTACAATTCATTAAGCTACATGTAAATACAGATGACTGTGCCTTCCCCTGCTGCTTTTCTTTTGCTAACTGATGGGAATTTCTCCCCAGGTGTAGGGGATTAATTTAAAAACATTACCTGGTAACAACTGCCTGTTTTATTCCTAAAGGCTTTTGCTTAGTCCAAAAGCATATATATACTTAGTTACTTGTTACTTTATAATAAACAGGAGTTCCTCTTTAGGAAAGCACATAAGGTAAGGTGTCACCAGTGACAGCAAGTATTTATCAATGTATCTTCAGTTTATTAATAATGTAGATTAAATTTTTAAGTTCATTTTTCACTAGCATTAAAATGCTCAGGATTTTAAGTGATACAGTACTATCTTACTAACGAAGTAAACAGGGATGAGAACACTGGAGATTTCTTTTACTGATAGAACAGTCATGTTCTTTGCTTGTGTTGAAATGTCTTAAAAGTAGAGCCTTTGGCCGGGCGCGGTGGCTCCTGCCTGTAATCTCAGCACTTTGGGAGGCCAAGGTGGGTGGATTGCCTGAGGTCAGGAGTTCGAGACCAGCCTGGTCAACATGGTGAAATCCTGTCTCTACTAAAAATACAAAAATTAGCCGGGCGTGGTGGGGGATGCCTATAATCCCACCCAGGTACTCAGGAGGCTGAGGCAGGAGAATTGCTTGAACCGGGGAGGTGGAGGTTGCAGTGAGCCACGGTGCCACTTCACTCCAGCCTGAGCAAGAGTGAAACTCCACCTCAAAAACAAAAACAAAACTTTTTTCCTCTGCCCCTGGAAATCTATGTTACAATTATTTTAACTGACCCTTGGAGCTGTGATGCAGTTTCTCATATCTGGACTATTCTACCATTTTCAGAGGCTCTGGAAGCAGACAGAGAAGGCATCAGGGTGACAACATGCCCAGCACCTAAGGGAAGGTCAAGAGGTTGTACTGACTGATGGGGGTTGCTCTGATAGTTGAATGCCACAAACCAATCCTTGCCAAGCCTGCTAGACTTGAGGGTGGAGTTCTTTCTGCTTAGCAGTCATTTCATTCCATCCCATCATCATGTGGGCATCTGAGGCAGGCACACCCACAAGTGCACCAGTGACCTTTATACTTGATATACAAGGCATGTCAGGAACCTGGTGCTGGAGAATGCACGCTGAGATGGATGAATGGGCTTGTGCTGACTAAATAGGGGAGCAGGCCCAGGAGGTGATTGGAGGCTTGGCAGGCTGGGTTAGCTTTGACTTCCAATGGAGCTTGGCGGGGGGACCCTTTCAGGAAGGAGTAAGGTTGAATTTGGTTCAGACCACGCTTAGCTCCCAATTACTGAGGTCTCAAGGGAATGTGGAAGGAATGTGGCTTTTCTGCATTCAGATACCCCTCAGTTGGGGAAGATTATAGCAGTTACTTTACAGACATTGAAGTCTCCTGCATCTGGACTAAAGAGAAGATTGCACTGGATATCTGTGATAGTGTTGCACTTCCTATTCTAAATGTAAAAGCTATAGAACATGAAGACTTCGACTCCGAAGTATAGGCTCAACTTTTTTCCCTCCACTTTGGAGGTAAGGGTGGGTATGGAAAATAGTTGGTACTTGGAAATGTTGTATCTGAGTTTGGTTGGAAGAGCTGCTGGTATTCTGTGGGGCCTTGTTTGTGCCCCTATGTGATTATGTAAATAGCACTGATGTCCTTTTTTGTTATGTTGTGGGCTGTTGGGCATGGGAGAGGGAAGAGGAAAATTGCTGACACTGGAGAACTGAGGGGATGGTGGTTTTAGTTCAATTTCCTTGACTTTTTTAAATTATAAAAATAATTTTTCATATGTTCAGTTTTTCAGAACCTAACCTTTTTGTTGCTGCTTCCTATGTGATGAAGAACCTAAGCATATTTTTATGAAACTTCCTCACGATTTAGCTGTTGGCATTGTTTAGGATTATGTGTAGCAACAAATACATTTGAAGAAAGGAGGAAAGAAATAGGATATTATAGTTAATATTTTTCTAGGCAGGATCCTTTATTTTTTTCTTCCTTTTAGGGTAGGATTTTTTTTCCCCCCTCAGAGTCTCGCTCTGTTGCCCAGGCTGGAGTGCAGTGGCATGATCTCAGCTCACTGCAACCTCTGCCTCCCAGGTTCAAGTGATCCTCCTGCCTCAGCCCTGCTAGTAGTTGGGATTACAGGCACGCGCCTTCATGCCCGGCTAACTTAGGGTAAGATCTTTTAAAACGGACTATGGTGCCTAAGCTCAAACGTTCTTTTTTGTTTACTTAAAAAAAAACAGTGATAGTTGCCCAACACTATGAATGTATTTAACACCATTTAATTGTACTCTTAAAAGTGATTAAGATGGTAAATTTTATGTGTTTTTACCACAGTAAAATTGGGGGAAAATGCAAAAAAGAAAGTGAAGAACTTATTTCCATATTAGTCTCGTGTTTAACATGTAAATTGGGTAGAACTTATAAAAGTCATTGGGGTTTTAAATGTATCTTACTTTAAGTGGCTATTTAAAAGCTAGTGTTGCATTTTAATAGGTGTTAAGGATAGAATAGGCTAGTGTCAGGACCAGCAACGTGCCCATTAGCCAGGGCACATGACCCTTCAATGCTGCCTCCGACTTCAAAGTCCTAGGACAATAAAAGCTGTTTTTAATATAGAACATCTAAACACAGGTATGAATATCAGTGGTACTCCTTCCTTATCAGTGTGTGGCTCAGGTGAATCTTGTAATTCGGGAAAGTTTCTCACACATGCAGAGACTTGAGGTTCTGAATGTTAGGACGCTTTCTTGGCTGGTTAAATGATTATAAACTGGGTTATCTTTAGAGTGCTCAGTTTAAGATCAGTGTGGGATTGCCTAAGTGGTTGTAGCTGAAAAGATTTTTTTCCTGATTTCATATTTTCTCAAAACAAATTGAGAGAGTTTGAAAGATTTCTTACTTTGGTTTTGATAAGAGTTTTTTAAAAAATTAGATGCATGTTGATGAGTAGCTTCTACCGTGTGGCTGTCCACAGTAACCCTGAGGAAGATGTTATGGAAACATGACATGTGCCTGGAGCCAGTGGAAATTGAGAATCTTGGCTTCTGTTTCTGGCTTTCCCTTTGATTTGTGTGATCAGTTACATTCTCTGTTCAGGCCAGATGCCATTATGATAAACTACAAGGGGCATATAGTATTTTGTTCTGAGGTTTTGCCATTGTGCTCAAAATAAATAGGTTATCAGCTAAGGCTTAAAAATATCTTTTGGAATTAGAGAGATCTGGGGTTTTTCCTGTAAGGAGCTTGACTTAAAATTTTTTTTCTGTAGCTCTGTTGTTTTTGCCTGTGTACCTCTTTCATGCAGTCAGCAAGGGGGAAATGATCTTTGCCATGCTTTGAAACTCCTATGAGCGACACCAGTTTAGTTAATGTGTGGTTATAGGATTGGGATTTTGTGTTAAAGTGAAGCTGTCGAACTACCTTCATGTATTTGAAGTGACTCCATTATAATTGTTTTTAGCGGCATCCAGGCAGCAACTTTTCTAGCAATAACTAATTTTTGGAAGGTGTGAGTTAGCCATTCAGTAACTCTGGCGGTTGGTTTGGTCTGGGAGGAAGGAGAGGCGGAAAGACGAGATGGTTAGCTGTGCTATTCTTAGCTGAGTTTCCTTTATCGACTGTTGCCTCTGATTCAGGCTTCCAGAGTCATAAGACAGGAGGTGGCAGTGTGGTAGCAATGACCAAGGGGTAGGATTGGTATTCTTAGTTAAGATCTCAGCCCCATAATTCTGATGTTACAAATTGGCTTGGACTGCGAGGATTTTGCTTGAAGGCTGGTGGCAAGCATCCGTAGTTTTGAGTGTTCCATTAAAATTAAGGGTGTAATTTATCATGGTCTGAAATTGCTGTTTGGCAAGTATTCAGTATTGGTAAATAAACACAGTTATAAATATTGACATATTATGTGAATTTTATTGCCCTGAAGGGGAATACATAGTACGTAAATTATAGATATTTTAGAGAATTATCCTGAGACCACTTAACTTGATTAGGAAATAGTTTAAAGTTATTGTAGAAATATTCTTGGGCCAGGCGCGGTGGCTCACGCCTGTAATCCCAGCACTTTGGAAGGCCGAGGCGGGCGGATCACGAGGTCAGGAGATCCAGACCATCCTGACTAACATGGTGAAACCCCGTCTCTACTAAAACTACAAAAAATTTGCCAGGTGTGGTGGCGGGCGCCTGTAGTTCCAGCTACTCGGGAGGCTGAGGCAGGAGAATGGCTTGAACCCGGGAGGTGGAGCTTGCTGTGAGCCAAGATCGCGCCACTGCACTCCAGCCTGGGTGACAGAGCGAGACTCTCTCAAAAAAAAAAAAAAAAAGAAATATTCTTAGAGGAATCTATTGAACTATAAGCTGAAAGGAGCCTAAGTCTTTAGAATGTCTGGCATTATTGCATTATTGCATTATCATTAGTTGTTAAGGAAGCTGATTCTCTTGTGGTCATGGTATATCAGTTATCTGATATGTCAGTTATCTGTTGCTGCGTAAACAAACCACCCCAAAACTTAGTGGGTCAGAACAATTTATTCTTTCTCATTCTGTGGCTGTTAGGTGGTGGTTTCTGATCCACATGTATCACTCAGGTCCCTTACCAAACTGGGGTAAAAGGACCAGGGAAGCTTTGCTGATGTAACTGGCCGTCCTTGTAACGTTTCTCCAAATGGTATCTTATTGTTCAGAAGAAGCTGGAGTTTTTTTTTTCCTGGCACAGTTGACTAATTTTACCCTAAGTGAAAATGGAAACTGCTAGTCTTCTTAAAGGCTGGGCTCAGAATTGGCACATTACTTCTGTCCCATTCTATTGATTAAGGCAAGTCATCAGGCCAGCTCAGATTCAGGGGAGATGTGGAAATAAACTCCATCTTTAGTTGGTAGAGTGGCATGCATGTACCAAGAGGGAGGAATTGATGGTGGCTATCTTTGTATGTCATCTTCCACAAGTTGAAGAAAGTGTGGTTTCAAAATGCTTGGAACAGAAAATACCTGAAAATTGCATTTAGCACTGTTGTAATATTCTGGCAGGCGATGATGTTATTAGCTTTGGAGGTAATGAGTAGTAGCTATTCTCTGTGTAGCCATAAGGAACAGCCAACAGGATTTGCTGATGGATTAGCTGAGTTGTATGAGAAACGTGAAGAATGACAAGATTTTTTTTGGCCAGAGCAACTGGGTGGAAGATGGTGCCATTTACCAAAATGGAGAATATTGGGAGAGGAGCAGATTCTTGGGTAGAAAACAGGAACTTTGGTTTTGATATGGTGTTTCTAATACTAGAAATTTAAGTGAAGAAGGTTAGTAGGCAGATATATCAATTTGGAGCACGGGGGGAGATAGGACATAGAAGTGACATTTGGGGACTTCATTAGCTTGTGGCATTTGAAACCATGGAATTGGACACGATCATCAAGGGACTGAGCCTATGGCTCTAGGATGAAGGAGAGACCAGCAAAGGAGGGTGAGGAAGGACAGTTGAGCAGAAGAAAGCAAGCAGGGCAGACTGTTTCTAGAAGATAAATGAAGAAAGCCTGTGGAGGGATAAGGAGGGTGTAATCAGCTGTGTAGAATACCACTGAGAGTGATGTAGATGGATGAATAAGTGAGTGGGGGTGGTGGTAAATCTCGGCCTTCTGGCTCTGCTGTAAATAGAAGGAGAAAGATTTACAAATTTTGGAGCAACCTAGGATATAACCTTTCTTTCAGAATTCATTTATTCAATTTTTGTTCATTAGTTATTTATTTATTTATTTTCTTGAGACAGAGTCTTGCTCTGTTGCCAGGCTGGAGTGCAATGGTGTGATCTTGGCTCACTCCCCCTCACGGGTTCAAGAGATTCTCCTGCTGCAGCCTCCCGAGTAGCTGGGACTACAGGTGTGTGCCACCATGCCCAGTTGATTTTTGTAGTTTTTAGTAGAGACGGGTTTTACCATGTTGGCCAGAATGGTCTTGAACCCCTGACCTCAGGTGATCTGCCTGTCTCGGCCTCCCAAAGTGCTGGCATTACAGGCGTGAGCCAGCGTACCTGGCATTTTCTTAGTTTCTAGAAATATCTGAGTATTTATGTATCTGTTAGAGATGTAAGAATCTCCTTAGTAGATCCTCTGACTCAATGGACAAGGCTTGTTTGTGACAAATGACAATTGATCTATTCTTTTTTTTTTTTGAGATGGAGTTTCACTCTTGTCGCCCAGGCTGGAGTGCAATGGCGATCTTGGCTCACTTGCAGCCTCTGCCTCCTGAATTCGATTCTCCTGCCTCAGCCTCCTGAGTAGCTGGGATTACAGACACCCGCCACTACACCTGGCTGATTTTTTTGTATATTTAGTAGAGACAGTGTTTCACCATGTTACCCAGGTTGGTCTCGAACTCGTGACCTAAGGTAATCTGCTCACCTCAGCCTCCCAAAGTGCTGGGATTACAGATGTGAGCCACCGCCCCTGGCCAGTTGATTTACTCTTGTACTTTTTAACATTTCTGGTGAGTGTGAGCTCACTTTTTTTTTTTTTTGAGACAGGGTCTCGCTCTGTTGCCCAGGCTGGAGTACAGTGATCACAGGTGTAGACTACAGGCACCTATAGGCACATGCCACCTCGCCTGGCTAATTTTTAAAAAAAATTTTTAGTATAGATGAGGTCTTGCTGTGTTACTCAGGTTAGTCTTGAACTCCTTGGCTCAAGCAGTCCTCCCACTTCGGCCTCCCAAAGTGCTGGGATTACAGATGTGAACCACTGTGCCTGGCCTTCACTTTCTTACAAAGTCATTCTGCTTTCTTATTAACATTGGGGAAATTGTCTGAACCTATCTTAGGTTCCAAAAGAGTGTAGACCAAGTCCAGTTCTTCTTCTTCTTTTTTTTTTTTTTTTTTTTTTGAGTCAGAGTCTTATTCTGTTGCTCAGGCTGAAGTACAATGGTACGATCTCAGCTCACTGCAACCTCCTCCTCCCAGGTTCAAGTGATTCTCCTGCCTCAGCCTCCTGAGTAGCTGGGATTACAGGCGCACACTACCACACCCGGCTAATTTTTTTATTTTTAGTAAAGATGGGGTTTCACCATGTTGGCCAGGCTGGTCTCAAACTCCTGACCTTGTGATTTGCCTGCCTCGGCCTCCCACAGTGCTGGAATTACAGGCGTGAGTCTCTGCACCCAGCCCCAAGTCCAGTTCTTCTATATGGTGGACTAAATGCGTGATTTGACAAGCAGAGGTTGGAACTCTTGGCCAAAACGTTTATGGATATGAGCCAGGTTTAAAATACCTTTATCATGATTATTTTAGGACACTAGCATAAATTAAGTATTCCTTCCATTTTGTTCATAAAACTTTTGCTAAAAGAAATACAGGAAATCTTTTGGGAGGAACTAAATTCCTTCATTTTTACACTAAAAAAAAAGTGGTCCTTGGCAAAGTAGCATGCTTCCCCAATTATGAATCCTGTCTTGTGACCAAAACCATTAATCAAAAATTGGGTGATATGTTAGATCAGTTGATTTTGAGATAGGTGACTTGTTCTGAATAACTCCTTTCGAGACTTTCCTGCTGGCTATGCAAGTCTTTTGATCAATAGAGTACTACTTCCAGGATATATTTAAATATTATAAGAAAGGAAAACTTATAAAAATGAAATAGCACAATAGATGCTTTACCAAGGATTCTCCATAGAACCCTGGGAGAATCTACCTGCCCGAGGCCCTCCAGATAATCACGGGAGCCCATTACCAGGTGCTACAACTCTGCCTGACTTCATCCCTCCCATTTAAGTTGTCCACATACTCAAAGTAGCTTGCACAGGAGCCCAATCGTGTTTGCAGTGGCAAGTCAGAGCAGAGATGTCCTATTTCTTGCCTTCTCTAAGTACGGAAATCTCGTTTGGCTTTTTTGAAGGGTTGATTTATCTTCTTTCTTTAGGAAAAAGACTAGTATACAGGTAGTCTGCTCTCTGGGGCTTATTATAGAATAAAAACATTTGGATATCCTGTTTTAAGACAGAAAAATGAGACTTTTTTTGTTTCAATGTGTTTTTTAGTAGCTTCATCATAATGTAAGCGGATTGCGGAGAAGTTGAAGAGGGACCTAAGGATAGGAGGTTAGGACAGAGGGCATAGAGAGGTAGATGTCACGGCTTTGTCTCAGGAGGCTGATTGTGGTTCCTGGGGATGTGTACTTAGATTGCAAGAGGTAGAGGTATCTGGAGTGGAGTCCACGGTGTCTGTCTGTCTCAGCTTGTTATCAAGTTTGGTATGACCCTGACTTGCAGAAAAAAATGTCTTGAATGTAAGATACTGCTGAGGATCAGGAGAGTAGGAGGAGAAACTGTGCTGAAACCTCGCGATGAGGAGACTGGGTGCTTGCCATATGTGTCCTTGTTGAACCAAGGGAAAAGCCAGGAGGATGTGGGATATGAGGTCTGGATCTGGGCTTGTTTTGTGGGATGTGAGGTCTAGATCCGGGCTTGATTTCCAGCTCCACTTACTAAATGTATGATGTAGTTTGAGGATGAGGAATTTGAGGTCTTGGGAGGTTAGAATGGAAGTGATGCTTCATCGGATCCTGTCGGACAATGTGTGTAAAGGATGAATACAGCGTCACCCAGTAGTCATTCCAATGAAAGCTGCTGTATTTTTCTCCTTGAGATTCAGATGGGGAAGCTGGATGGATGTAGATTAGATTTGTTGGTGATAACAGAAACATGGAAGATCTTTGTTCTCTTTTGGGATGTGGACTCAAGTAATAATCTGTGGGTGGTGTGTTTTTAATTTACAATGAGCATGTATTACCTTTTTTGTTCAGATACAACATAGATACAACAGACTGTATAAATATTAAACAGATTGATAATTTTTATATATGTGCACATTCAGGTTAATTCAAAAATACATAAAATGTAAAAAATGTTTTTCAGTCCTCACTCTCTCTAGTAGTTCCCAGGGCTTACTTACCACTGGTTGTATATTTTCTAGGAGCTCTATGCACGTGTCCACAAACATCTTTGAATATAATAATGAAATCATACTGTTTATAATTTTTGCTTTTACTAAATAATGTATCCTGAAGAATCTTCAATATAGGTACAAATAGTTCTCTTTTTTAACCAACAGATGCATTGTTCAACATAGGTGTGCAATAATTTAGCCATCCTTTTCATAGTAACTTTATTCAAGTGTACTTACGTGTATGCCATCAGACTTCTGGTTGAGAAGTTTGTACTTTTTTTTTTTTTTTTTTTGAGACAGTCTTGGTCTCGCCCAGGCTGGAGTGCAGTGGTGCGATCTCTGTTCACTGAAATCTCCGCCTGCTGGGTTCAAGGGATTCTCATGCTTCAGCCTCCTGAGCAGCTGGGATTACAGGTGTGTGCCACCATGCCCGGCTAATTTTTATATTTTTTGGTAAAGATGGAGTTTTGCCATGTTGGCCAGGCTGGTCTCGAGCTGCTGACCTCAAGTGATCCTCCTGCCTTAGCCTCCCAAAGTGTTAGGATTACCTGAGTGAGCCACCATGCCCAGCCCCTGGTTGAGAATTTTTATAACATAAATTCTTAAACTAGGAATTGTTATGTCAAAATATGTGGACATTTAAATTTGAAAGCACTCTGCAAAACCTAAAACTAAATTTCGGTTTTGTTTTTTTTTCTTTTCTTTTTTTTTTTTTTTTTTTTTTTTTTGAGACGAATCTTGCTTTGTCCCCTGGGCTGGAGTGCAGTGGTGTGATCTTGGCTCACTGCAACCTCTGCCTCCCGGGTTCAAGGGATTCTCCTGCCTCAGCCTCCCAAGTAACTGCACTACAGGCATGTGCCACTACACCCAGCTAATTTTTGTATTTTTAGTAGAGATGGAGTTTCACCATGTTGGTTGGCCAGGATGGTCTTGATCTTTTGACCTCATGATCTGCCCGCCTTAGCCTCCCAAAGTGCTGGGGTTAAGGGCGTGATCCACTGTGCCTGGCCCCAGAACTAAATTTCTTATGTTGACATGATTAGTTGTAATTTTGACAACAAAGTGCTTCTTTCAATGAAGTGTGCAGTGAGACCATTTGATTAAGAACTGTCTCATCAAACATGGAGGACTATATAATTGTAGGAACACACTCTTCTATCATGGATGTGCTAACTCTGAGAAGTCTGCCCATTTCATTTGTGCCCCTTGTATACAAAAATTAAGTAAAAAGCTGTAAAGATGAAATTCTGATACCTTATAGCTAAGATGTCTAGGACTCATGCTCTCCCATACTTAGCACCTTAAATTTTGCATCCTACCTCAGAAACTAACTTCTTGAAGTTTCTTGCGGAGGAAACTTCAAGAAGGTCCACATTTTGAGGTGGAATTTGATTAAGAATTAGTTTCCAAAAGAAGGTGCTGCTCAGCTTTTGGTCCTCGCAGGGCAGATAGTGAAAGAATCTAGTTAAGAGAACCTGTGGTAATAGTGGTTAAAAAACAACAAAAAAGCTGGTTGAAAAGTGAGCTCTCCCCAGATGTGGTTTTTTTTTTTCCAGCTGGTTTTGCAAAAAATGGAGAAGCTCTTGCTTTTTCTTTGGAGAGTTAAGTGCAGTTGAAATTTTTAGTTTCTATATTTCTTGTGTGCTAGTTTACCTATTTTTGCATTTTTTCAGTTTCAGAAATGACTTAATTCCTTACGTAAATTTTTAGTTTAACAAGCATAGATTAAGTGCCTGTGCTCATAGTTGATTCTATGCTAGGTTTCAGGGGCTAGAAAGAAGAGTAAGACCCTGTGGGGCACAGTGGCTCACACCTCTAATCCAGCATTTTGGGAGGCTGAGGCGGGTGGATCATGAGGTCAGGAGATCAAGACCATCCTGGCTAATACAGTGAAACCCTGTCTCTACTAAAAATACAAAAAATTAGCTGGGCGTTGTGGCAGGCGCCTGTAGTCCCAGCTACTCAGGAGGTTGAGGCAGGAGAATGGCTCGAATCCGGGAGGTGGAGCTTGCAGTGAACTGAGATTGTGTCACTGCACTCCAGCCTGGGCAACAGAGGGAGCCGTCTCAAAAAAAAAAAAGAGTAAGACCCTTGTCCTGCAGAAAGACATGGATGGAGTACAGTGGCTTTCACTTTGTTCTGTCTGAATTCCTGGGTGACATTCTTTTTATTTTTCAACAGTAATTGGTGGCTCACTGTGGCAGTGATCCTAAAGGTGGGTTAAAATCTCTGCAATAAAGAGAAGTTGTGAATGTTCTAAGTAGGGTATATGTGAGATGCCCCAGAAACATATGAGGCGGGGGCATTATTAGGCTTAGCCTTTTACCAATGAGGAATACATTCAGAGAGAGATGTGGAAATAGGCAGAGGCTAATAACCATGTGCACCCAAGAGGGAAGAGGCAGAAGGGACAGCAGGAGCCACGTCATGTAAGTGTGAAACATCCTGGGGTGTGTGTGGGAACTACAAGCTGTTTGAGATTAAAGAGGCTGGAGTGTGAGGCAGGTTAGTGATTGAGGCTGAGCGAAGAGGGCAGCTAGAGCAGCCTGTGTGCATGATGGAGTGACTGCATTATTCTCATTCTTGATGTGTTTGACTTTAGGAGCTAAGTTTTTTTGTTTTTGTTTTTGTTTTTTTGAGACAGAGTCTCGCTCTGTCACCCAGACTGGAGTGCAGTGGTGCGATCTCGGCTCACTGCAAGCTCCGCCTCCCGGGTTTATGCCATTCTCCTGCCTCCCGGGTAGCTGGGACTACAGGTGCTCGCCACCTCGCCCGGCTAGTTTTTTTTTTTTTTTTTTTTTTTTTGTATTTTTTAGTAGAGACGGGGTTTCACCGTGTTAGCCAGAATGGTAAGTAGTTTAGTTCATGCCATTTAGCAAATGCTGATTTGGGATATCATGGAAGACTGATGCCTAGGTTAATTTTGGAAAACGCTCACCAGAGATCCCATTGAACTGTTTTTTTTTTTGCCTCTTCAGTACTTCATAAGCATGGGACTGGCTATGCTCCCAAAACATTTCATGGAGTTCGCACCTGTTCTTAGGGTATCCTGTGACAGGGTAATTAAGGCAAATTGTGATACACGACTAGGAATCTTATAATAAGGTTGACTGAGCCCATGTTATTATTATTATTTTTTTTTTCGAGAGGGAGTCTCGCTCTGTCGCCCAGGCTGGAGTGCAGTGGCGCGATCTCGGCTCACTGCAAGCTCCGCCTCCCGGGTTCACGCCATTCTCCTGCCTCAGCCTCCCGAGTAGCTGGAACTACAGGCGCCCGCCGCCACGCCCGGCTAATTTTTTGTATTTTTAGTAGAGACGGGGTTTCACCATGTTAGTCAGGATGGTCTGGATCTCCTGACCTCGTGATCCACCCTCCCCGGCCTCCCAAAGTGCTGGGATTTCAGGCGTGAGCCACCGCGCCTGGCCCATGTTATTTTTTTAAGGTTAGCTGTGGCGAGACAGTCATCAGTGGTGCTGGTTAAAGCTCCTAGTATTATATGATTTTTGTTAAAGACATTCCAAGTGATGTAATGAACTTTTGGAGAAAAATGTGATAGACGCTTCTGTGTGCGCGTACCACTACCTAAACTTGGGGACAACAGTACAGCACAGTGGTAGGGGGGGCCAGTGGCATCTTGCTTTGAGCTACACAGGCCTCAGCAGGAACCTTTGCTTAGCCCTGTGATCTTGTGCAAACTGATTAAACTCTGAGATTTCTGTTTTTAAAATCTGTAAGTGAGGATAGTAAAACCTAGTGGAGAGGGTTATTGGGTATTAAATGATAATGTCTGTAAAGGACTTCTTGGATTATCTGATACTAAAGTCATATTATCTCAGTAATAAGTTTGTGTATTTACCATGTGGCAGTGGAAAATGGGGGATGGATGTGCCTGTTCCTGTATGACCCCATGGTTTATGGTTTATGTTTTGTATATACAGAGACATAGGAATGTTTCACATTTCTTTGTAAAATACGGGTTATGCACTGTGAATAAGTTAAGAATTGGTGTTTTATATCTAGGTGCATGGATCTTAGAATCCCTAAAATGTGTTTAGTTATGGGATTATCT
The DNA here is from genome assembly GCF_024542745.1 of Macaca thibetana thibetana. Classification (NCBI taxonomy): domain Eukaryota; kingdom Metazoa; phylum Chordata; class Mammalia; order Primates; family Cercopithecidae; genus Macaca; species Macaca thibetana. The sequence continues at coordinate 93,946,133 of NC_065580.1, read as the reverse complement.
TAAACAAGAGAGATCATGCTTAAGGGAAATAATAGACCAGGAGATGAATTCCTAATTCTAAACAGTTTAAAAATGGACGAAGGATGAGAAGTGGCAGTTCAGAAGGAGATAGCTGAAAAGTCAATCTGTGTACAAAAAGATACCCAATCTAGGCTGGGCATGGTGGTTCATGCCTGTAATCCCAGCACTTGGGGAGGCCGAGGTGGGTGAATCGCTTGAGCTCAGGAGTTTGAGACCAGCCTGGGCAACATGGTGAAACACTGTCCCTACAAAAAATACAAAAATTAGCCAGGCATGGTGGTGCGTGCCTGTAGTCCCAGCTAACTGGGGGGCTGAGGCGGGGGAATGGCTTGAGCCCAGGTTTGCACCACTGCACTCCAGGCTGGGCAATAGAGTGAGATCTTATTTCAAAAAGCAACAACAAAACAAACAAAACCCTAATCTAACTAGTTATTAGGGAAGTACCAACTATAATGACCTTTTTTTGCCTATGAGGTTGGAGAAAAATGAATAAGATTGGCAGTATCTGGTGTTGGCAAGGTTGTGGAGGCATGGCCACTCATATAGCTAGAGAGTACATTGGCAAAGATTTCTTGGCACACTATTTGGCAGTATCTATTAGAACTTAAAATGAGAATACCTTTCAACTAAGTGTCATGGAAAACAACCCAGTCCTCATGGCTTTGTGTCATCTGTAAGCACAGTTTTAACCAGCAGTATTGTAAAAGAGCTCCATCCAAATTGCCAAGCAGGAATTGGTAAAAGTGGTCTCTAGTAGGTGGGAGTCCATAAAACACAGAATTCTTAGGTTATGCTATATTACACGTCACATTTTAACAGGTATCGTACAGATAATCTGAAACTAACACTATTGTCTACTTTTCAAGCAAAAAAGATCTCTGGCTCTAATTTTACTGTTTGGGACATTTTGTAATTGCCTATCTTTGAGTTGTAGAAAGGAAATTTTTGTAAAGGAAGACAATACTAAGAGTCCTTCCTTTTTTCTTTTTGTTAAAAGTGCTTTAAGGCCAGGGTGCTTGGCTCATGCTTGTAATTCCAGCACTTTGGGAGACCATCCTGTGTAAGGCAGCAAGAACCCATGTTTACTTATTTTTGTTTGTTTGTTTGAGACAGAGTCTTGCTCTGTCACCCAGGCTGAAGTGCAGTGGCATGATCTCGGCTCACTGCAACCTTCTGCTCACTGCAACCTCCGCCTTCCGGGTAAGGGATTCTTGTGCCTCAGCCTCCTGAGTAGCTGGGATTACAGGCCGGTACCACCATACCCAGCTAATTTTTGTATTTTTAGTAGAGACGGAGTTTCACCATGTTGACCAGGCTGGTCTTGAACTCCTGACCTCAAGTAATCTGCCCGCCTCAGCCTCCTAAAATGCTGGGTATACAGGCGTGAGCCATTGCGCCCGGTGAACCCATGGTATTTTTTTTTAGATGTAGTCTAGCTCTGTCACCAGCCTGGAGTGCAGTTCCGTGATCTCAGCTCACTGCAACCTCTGCCTCTCAGGTTCAAGCGATTGTCCTGCCTCAGCCTCTGGAGTAGCTGGGACTACAGGCTTGTGCCACCATGCCTGGCTAATTTTTGTATTTTTGGTAGAGATGGGGTTTCACCATATTAACCAGGATGGTCTCAATCTCCTGACCTTGTTATCTACCCGCCTCAGCCTCTGAAAGTGCTGGGATTACAGGTGTGAGCCACTGCGCTTGCCCCCGCCCCCACTTTTTTTTTTTTTTTTTTTTTTTTGAGATGAGTCTCACACTGTTGCCTGGGCTGGAGTGCAATGGCATGATCTCAGCTCACTGCAAACTCCGCCTCCTGGGTTCAAGCAGTTCTCCCGCCTCAGCCTCCTGAGTAGCTGGGATTACAGGTGCCTGCCACCACGCCCAGCTAATTTTTTGTATTTTTAATAGAGATGGAGTTTCACCATGTTGGCCAGGCTGGTCTTGAACTGCTGACATTGTGATTCACCCACCTCAGCCTCCTAAAGTGTTAGGGATTACAGGTGTGAGCCACCATGCCTGGCGGAACCCATGTTTAAAAGGAAAGAATAAGCACTTTAAAATAATGTTCAACTATTTGTAACTTTGAGGCATGTTTAATGCCTTTCTCCATAACAGCAATTTCACTTGTAGTATTCTGTTACAAAGACATACTTGGCAAAAAGACATAAGTGTTTTTTCCGTATTGTTTAATAGTTAAAAATAGGAAATAACCTAAATGGCCATCAAAAGAAAACATACCCTGTTCTGGCCTGGTATGGTGGCTCACGCCTATAATCCCAGCACTTGGGGAGGCTGAGACAGGTGGATCACGAGATCAGAAGATGGAGACCATACTGGCTAACATGGTGAAACCCCATCTCCACTAAAAACAAAAAATTAGCTGGGTGTGGTGGTGGGCACCTGTAGTACCAGCTACTCGGGAGCAAGAGAATGGTGTGGACCCAGGAGGTGGAGTTTGCAGTGAGCCGGTATCACGCCACTGTGCTCCAACCTTGGCGACAGTGTGAGACTCCGCCTCAAAAAACAAAACCAAAAAAAAAGGAAAAAAGAAAACATACCCTATTCTAACCATATATTCCCTTTTTTTTTTTTCTTGCTCTGTCACCCAGGCTGGAGTGCAGTGGTATAATCTTGGCTCACTGCAACCTCTGCCTCCTGTGTTCAAGTGATTCTCCTGTCTTGGCCTCCTGAGTAACTGAGATTATAGGCACCTGCCACCGTACCAGGCTAATTTTTGTATTTTTAGTAGGATGGGGTTTCACCATGTTGGCCAGCCTGGTCTCGAATTCCTGACCTCAAATGATCTGCCCGCCTTGGCCTCCCAAAGTGTTATTATTACTGGCATGAGCCACTGCACCCAGCCCTAACAATATATTCTGTGGCATATTTTGTAGCAGTTATAAGGAATGATAGAGGTTTGTTTTGTTTTGTTTTGTTTTGTTTTTGAGATGGAGGTTAGCTATTGTTGCTCAAGCTGGAGTTCAATGGTGCAATCTCGTCCACCTCCTGGGTTTAAGCGATTCTTCTGCCTCAGCCTCCTGGAATGATAGAGGTTTTATAATAAACCCATTACATGTTAACATAAAATTTTCAATTAAAAAACTCTTTTTCTGAGACAGAGTCTTGCTCTGTTGCCCAGGCTGGAATGCAGTGATGCAATCTCAGCTCACTGCAGCCTCCGCCTTCTGGGTTCAAGTGATTCTCCTGCCTCAGCCTTCCGAGTAGCTGGGACTACAGGCGTGCGCCACCACACCTGACTAGTTTTTGTACCTTTAGTAGAGACCAGGTTTCACCATGTTGGCCAAACTGTTCTCAAACCCCTGACCTCAAGTGATCCGCCCACCTCAGCCTCCCAAAGTACTGAGATTAGAGGCGTGAGCCACCATGTCTGGCCCTAAAAAACTTAAGAGAACTGTTTTTCATTTTTGTAAGTTTCTTTGGCCTAAGAGGCAACTGGGAACTCGTAACTACTACTGCATTCCGTTTCTTGTCATGTATTGTTTTGATTGAAGCATATGAAGAAAATCCAGCCACATACGGATATGTAGTTAGAAAAGGAAGGAGTATAAATAATTACAGATATTCTTTGGTCCTACATCGAAATATGACAAGGGAGAGTTAAAAAAAAAAGTTCCTTTTTTAATTTAAATTGAGACAGGATCTCACTATGTTGCATAGACTGGTCTTGAACTCCTGGGCTTCAAGTAAGTGATCATTGTGTCTCAGCCTCCCCGAAGTGTTGGGATTACAGGCGTGAGCCACTGCACCCAGCTACAAGTGGTAGGTTTTTTGCAGATGTGCAGGGGTGGGGGCTTACTGGTAAAGACCGGGAAACCACCTGCTGGACAGATTCTAAAAGAGCTGTAACACCAAGTTAGTGGCGTTTTTTTAAAGGCTAGTTTCATTGTGGAATCTGAAATATCAGTGAATTTTTTTTGTACTTGTTACAAAAAAAAAAAATACATTGATTCTCTTATACTTGGAAAGGATCTTTATCCACGAGGATTGGGAGGCTGTCAAAGCTTATTGGTAATAGATAGAAGCTTTTCAAAATACTAGTTTTTACTTTAAAGCTCAAATTTAGTTATTTGGCAACAAATACTTCAGGAAAATAGTTTTACCTGAAGTGACAGACTCATTTTATTCCTTTTTGAGAAAATATCTGCCAGATACTCAAGCTTTTAAGTGACTACATTTTGCTTGTAGTTCCTTCAGGTAGAAACGGTGCATAAGTGGTTCGTCTTGCACCTCAAACAACTGCACAGTGCTTTTTGTGCAGACAGCCGGGATAGGTAGCAGAAGTGCTTTATGCATACTTCCCTTTTCTTCATATAGATCATAAAAGGATGTATACTCAAGGGTTGAGATTAGGACATTTTTAAACAGTTTGCATAATTCTTCACTGCAAATGCCAGCGAAGAATACAGTGATGGGCCGGGCACGGTGGCTCAAGCCTGTAATCCCAGCACTTTGGGAGGCCGAGATGGGCGGATCACGAGGTCAGGAGATCGAGACCATCCTGGCTAACACGGTGAAACCCCGTCTCTACTAAAAAAATACAAAAAACTAGCCGGGCGAGGTGGCGAGCGCCTGTAGTCCCAGCTACTCGGGAGGCTGAGGCAGGAGAATGGCGTGAACCCGGGAGGCGGAGCTTGCAGTGAGCTGAGATCCGGCCACTGCACTCCAGCCTGGGCAATAGAGCGAGACTCCGTCTCAAAAAAAAAAAAAAAAAAAAAAAAAAAAAAAAAAAAAAAAAAGAATACAGTGACTACTAGTACAGTTCAGTGCCACTGTGTTGCTTCATGCTAAGGACCAGCAGCTTTACTAATCATTGCTTTTGCTCTATCAGTGCAAATACAACACAGCAGAAAAGGCAAATAACATCTTAGTGTTATTAGGAAAATAGTCTTAACTTCTTAGACTTCCTGAAAGTGTGTCAGGGATTCCTTATACCATACTTTGAGAATGGCTGCTCCACTCTAATGTGTGGTTTGAAATTAGATCAAGTGACTGGGTGTAATGGCTCATGCCTTTAATCCCAGAACTTTGGGAGGCTGAGGTGGCCACGTCGATCACTTGAGGCCGGGAGTTTGAGACCAGTCTGGCCAATAGAGTTAAAAACCCCCCCCCCCCCGGCCCCGTCTCTACTAAAAATACAAAAAGTGATCCGGGTGTGGTAGTGCATGCCTGTGGTCCCAGCTACTTAGGAGGCTGAGGCACGAGAATCTCTTGAGCCTGGGAGGCGGAGGTTTGCAGTGACCCAAGATTGCACCACTGCACTCCAGCCAGGGCGACAGAGTGAGACTCTCTCAAAAAAAAAAAAAAAAAAAGGGAAAAAAAAGTATCACATATATACATACACACACACACACACACACACACACACACACACACATATATATATTCTTTTTTTTTCTTTTTTTTGAGATGGAGTCTTGCTCTGTCACCCAGGCTGGAGTGCAGTGGCGCGATCTCGGCTCACTGCAAGCTCTGCCTCCTGGGTTCACACCATTCTCCTGCCTCAGCCTCCCGAGTAGCTGGGACTACAGGCACCCGCCAGCACACCCAGCTAATTTTTTGTATGTTTAGTAGAGATGGAGTTTCACTGTGTTAGCCAGGATGGTTTGGATCTCCTGACCTCGTGATCCACCTGCCTTGGCCTCCCAAAGTGCTGGGATTACAGGCGTGAACCACCGTGCCTGGTCTGTATCAGGTATTCTTGAAAATATGTATTTACATAATAACAAGAGCAAGTGAGGATTTTATGCAATTCCATGGCATATTAGCCTCAATAGGGAAGTCAATATGGGGGAAAAAAAAAAAGATAATCGGTATAGAGAAGCAAATGAAAAAATGTCAGAAATTCTAAATAAAAAGAAGAAAAATCTAAGTGTATGAAAGATAAAATATTGCCAGGTGTGATGTCTCAGTCTTGTAATCCCAGCACTTTGGGAAACTGCAGCCCGGAGGATTGCTTGAGCCCAGGAGTTCAAGACCAGTCTGGGTGGCTGGATGCAGTGGCTCACGCCTATAATTCCAGCACTTTGGGACGCCAAAGCGGGCAGATCACTTGAGGTCAGGAGTTCAAGACCAGCCTGGCCAACATGGTAAAACCCCATCTCTACCAAAAATACAAAAAAAAATTAGCCGGGTGTGGTGTTGTGTGCCTGTGCTCCCAGCTACTCAGGAGGCTGAAGCACGAGAATCGTTTGAATGTAGGAGGTGGAGGCTGTACTGAGCCGAGATCAGGTCACTGCACTCCAGCCTGGGTGATAGAATGAGACTCCACCTCAGAAAACAAAACAAAACAAAACAAAAAAACCAGCCTGGGCAATATAGTGAGACCCCATCTCTACAAAAAATAAAAAATTAGCCAAATGTGATGGTGCATGCCTGTAGTCCCAGCTACTTGGGAGGCTGAGGTGGGAGGATTGCTTGAGCCTAGTGAGCCACAGTGAGCTGTGATTGTGCTACTGCCCTCCAGCCTGGGCAACAGAGACCCTCTCTCTAAAATTTTTAAAAAGATAAAGCATTTAGAATAAATAGTTAAGGACTGCTGAAAACAAATAGACATGAGCAGGATGAATCTATTTTTAGATAGATTCTAAAATCTGAAAAACCGTATCACCATGCGGTTTGACCATGTTGGGCAGGCTGGTCTTGAACTCCTGACCTCAAGTGATCCTCCTGCCTCAGCCTCCCAAAGTGCTAGGATTACAGGCGTGAGCTACCACGCCTGGCACCAGGTGAGGCATTTTTGATGGAATTCCTCAGAAGTGATACTGCTTTCAGTGCACCTCACCTAGAGGCACATAGTGCTTATTGATTTTTGTTCCAGTAGTGGTGGTAACTTTGACCAATTGGTTAAGTAGTCTCTGCCAGGTTTCTTCAGGATAAAGTTACTTTTTTTTTCCCTTCCTAATAAGAACTTTGTGGGGAGATATTTTGAGACAATGTAAAGATTATGTCTCTCATAATACTGTCACTAATTTTAGCACCCATTGATGATTCTTGTCAGCAGCTGTCACTGCTACTATAGTGGCTGTCAAATGGTGGTGGCTTTCTACTTCTGTTTTTTCTACATTTATTATTTGTTTTTTATTTTGTTCAAGACAGAGTCTTGCTCTGTCGCCCAGGCAGCAGTGCAGTGGTGCCATCTCGGCTCACTGCCACTTCTGCCTCCTGGACTCAAATGATCCTCCTGCGTCCCGAATAGCTGGGATTACAGGTGCCTGCCACCATGCCCAGCTAATTTTTTGTATTTTTAGTAGAGATGAGGTTTCGTCATGTTGGCCAGGCTGGTCTTAAACTCCTGACTTCAGGTAATCCACCCACCTTGGTCTCCCATAATGCTGGGATTACACGTGTGAGCCACCACGCTGGGCGTCTACACTTACTATTTGGAATAAACTTTACTTTCCCCAATTTACTTTGTTTATTTTAATATTAGACTCATGGAATCTTATTGCATAGATTATAACATGTTACAGTTGTTATTTTATTGCTCGGACTGTGGAAATGAGGTTTTCCAAAGGCAAGTGTATTAACATGGTGGTGGTATTCTGAAGGCAATGATTCAGCACAGATGGAAAGATGATTATGACCATCTAATGTCCAAAGATTATGATCATCTAATTTCAAAGATGAAATCTTTGCTTGTGCTTCATTTTATTTTTTCTTTTAATTTGTTTTGTGCTTCATTTTAGACGAGCAGCTTTATACTTACTACAGACTTATCTACCTAAATGTAATAAATCTGATACTTTCTGGGGATACCTTACAACTAGTGAAAGTAAGGTCATTCGTTGTTCATATACATGATGCATTGCCTTAAATTCAGATACTGCCCTCTACTTAAACATAACTATTATATGTTGTATATGTCATTTATGGTCATTGTTAATCACCTGCAGGTTATTTTTTCCATACCAGTCTAACTTTAGCTCATGATCATGCATTTTTCCCCAGTCTCTTGCATTTTGATGTGCTATCTATAACAATATTGGTAAAGCATTGTTATACCCTTCTTCAGCGTTCCTATCTATTCTTAGGTCTCTTGATGAATAATGTACATACCGAAACAAATCTAATGGAATCTTAAGCTGTTTTCTGTATACAAAAAGCACTCACAGGAACTAAGTAAAAGCAGTTTTACTTAGTTATACTAAGTAATACTATATACTGTATACAAAACACCCATAGGAACTAAGTAATACTTAGTTATACTGTATACAAAACACCCACAGGAACTAAGTAAAAGTAGTTTTTTCTAAATTAATTAAAAAGCTTGGAAGGTTTTAGAAAAATAGTGCACATGGCAAAATTTAAATAATTTATTTTTCTCCTTCCTTAAATGCAGCTACTGTGCAGTTTATTGTGTTCCTTTAGGGAACATTTGCATGTATATGTGAGCATCTATGAATGTATGCTTTTTTAAATAAAAAATACAACTTAGCGCCACAGCTTACTGTTTTATTTATTGTTGTTTTTAGAGATAGGGTCTCACTCTGCCCCCCAGGCTGGAATGCAGCGGTATGAACATAGCTCAGTGCAGCCTCTAAATTCTGGGCTGAAGTGATCCTTCCACCTCAGCCTCCTGAGGAGCTGAGACCACACCTGGTTAATTGTTTCCTTTTTAAATTTTTAGTAGAGATGGTAACTCTATGTTGTTCAAACGGGTCTCCATCTCCTGCTTCAAGTGATCCTCCTGCTTCGGTCTCAGATTGCTGGGATTACCGGCATGAGCCACTGAACCCAAATACCTCACTGTTTTAAAAAGCAATTTTTTTTTTTTTTTTTTAAAAGACAGAGTCTTGCTCTGTCACCCAGGCTGGAGTGCAGTGGTGCAATCTGAACTCACAGCAACCTCCGCCTCCCAGGTTCAAGTGATTCTCATGCCTCAGCCTCCCAGGTAGCTGGGATTACCAGCACCCACTACCATGCTCAGCTACTTTTTGTATTTTTTAGTAGAGACGGGGGTTTTACCATGATGGCCAGGGTGGTCTTGAACTCCTGGCCTCAAGTGATACGTTCGCTTTGGCCTCCCAGAGTGCTGGGATTACAGGTGTGAGCCACCGCACCTGACCTAAAAAGCAATTTTAAAGGTTCTTTGGAAGGTGGGATAGGGAATAATTACAGTAATGTGATATGTTAAATACTATTAAAATAGTGGACTTGATTTAGGAGTATATTCACCCATATGTGGGCCAATAATACATTGTAACATATTTAAATATCTTGTCATTGATAGGATATTAATAATATCTTAGGTTTCATTATTAGTGCTTGTTAAAGATTTTTCTGATTTTCAGGAAACTCCAGCATGTGGTTTACCCCAATTATGATGGAAAGAAGAAATGTGTTGTGCAACGTTTAACCAAAAATAAAAAAAGAACAAAACCCCCAAACCTCTGAAAACCTCAGAGCAGTCTTTTTAAATAGCATATGCATGACACATTGTATTAACTGGAACATGTTCAGTGCTCTAAATTTAATTCTAATGGTGTTGTGTTTTGTTTTTTTTTTTTGACAAGTCTCCCTCTGTTTCCCAGGCAGGAGTGCAGTGGCGCGATCTTGGCTCACTGCAACCTCCGCCTCCTGGGTTCAAGTGATTTTCCTGCCTCAGCCTCCCAAGTAGCTGGGATTACAGGCGTGTGCCACCATGCCTGGCTAATTTTCTGTATTTTTAGTAGAGATGGGGTTTCACCATGTTAGCCAGGATGGTCTTAATCTCGTGACCTCGTGATCTGCCCTCCTTGGCCTCCCAAAGTGTTGAAATTATAGGCGTGAGCCACTGCGCCCAGCCCAGAAAATCTTGCATATTTTATTTTTTATTTTTCCTTATTATTATTATGTTTTTTGAGATGGAGTCTCACTCTGTAGCCCAGGCTGGAGTGCAGTGGTGCCATCTCGGCTCACCGCAACCTCTGCCTTCCAGGTTCAAGAGATTCCCCCGCCTCAGCTTCCTGAGTAGCTGTGATTACAGGTGCTTGCCACCACACCTGGCTAATTTTTGTGTTTTCAGTAGAGATGGGGTTTCACAATGTTGGCCAGGCTGGTCAACATGGCGAAACCCCGTCTCTACTAAAAAATACAAAAATAGGCCAGGCGCAATGGCTTATGCCTATAATCCCAGCATTTTGGGAGGCCGAGGCAGGTGGATCACCTGAGGTTGGGAGTTCGAGACCAGCCTGATGAACATGAAGAAACCCTGTCTCTACTAAAAATACAAAATGACCTGGGAGTGGTGGCGCATGCCTGTAATCCCAGCTACTCAGGAGGCTGAGGCAGGAGAATCGCCGGAACCCGGGAGGCGGAGTTTGCAGTAAGCCGAAATGGCACCACTGCACTCCAGCCTGGGTGACAGAGCAAGGCACTGTCTCAAAAAAAAAAAAAAAAAAAAAAAAATCACAGTAATGTTTAAATATGTAGAGCTGATTGATATATTTTACTTTTGGTTGTGGATGATTTGTGTTTCAGTATTAATATTTAACTTTTTCAAAATAAGCTTAATGCCAGTATAATTTAAGATACTGAAATTTCACAAAACTGCTTCCAAATGGTTTGATTAAACATAAAATTCTAGTTACCTGGTTTTATAGTACATTTTAATTTGGTTTACGTACTGCCACCATAAATCTCTGAATTTATCAAAGGACTAGATGGACATTTTAGTAAAATAACATCAAAACATCTAAAATGAATATTTATAAATTAAAATTGAAACTATAACTCCTTAAAATCTAGAGATTGGTCTCTGCAAAGTCTGAGTATAATATGTTATTTCTTGTTATTTTAAAAATGAAGGAAACAGGCTGGGCTCGGTGGCTCAAGCTTGTAATCCCAGCTGGGAGGCCGAAGTGGGTGGATCACCTGAAGTCAGGAGTTTGAGACCAGCCTGACCAACATGGCGAAACCCTGTCTCTACTGAAAATACAAAAATTAGCCGGGTGTGGTAGTGGGCACCTGTAATCCCAGCTTCTTGGGAGGCTGAGGCAGGATAATTGCTTGAACCCGGGAGACGGTGGTTGCACTGAGCTGAGATCAGGCCAGTGTACTCCAGCCTGGGCGACAGCAAGACTCCATCTAAAAAAAAAAAAAAAAGGAATGTTATTCTATATTATTGACTTTGCATAAAACCTAAGATGACATTAATCTGTACACAACTGATAAATCTGCCTTAAGGGATTACAATTTAACGTTGTTGATGTTTGCAGTTTGATTTCTATTGCTTATTTGAAGTTTCATTTTCTTTCAACTTATGTTTTGAGCCCTGCCAATGACATCCATTATGCCCAGGTGCTAGGGAGACAGAAAAGCATTAACTTACAATTTTAAAAGAGAAAAATTAACTTTTTAAAAAATTTTCTTGAGACCGAGTTTCACTCTTGTTGCCCAGGCTGGAGTGCAATGGCACAATCTTGGCTTACTGCAACCTCTGCCTCCTCCTGGGTTCAAGTGATTCTCATCCCTCAGCCTCCCGAGTAGCTGGGATTACAGGCATGCGCTACCACGCCCAGCTAATATTTTTGTATTTTCAGTACAGACGGGGTTTCTCCATGTTGGCCATGCTGGTCTCGAACTCCCGACCTCAGGTGATCCACCCGCCTCTGCCTCCCAGAGTGTTGGGATTACAGGTGTGAGCCACCCCGTCCAGCCAGAAAAATTAACATTTTATAGTACTTATTCAACTTAAAAACAGCTTTATGTGAATGATATAAGTATAATATTTTTAACCACTGTCATAATTGGCAGTCACTTTAAATGCTTAGCTGGACTGAGTTTTCACACTCTCTGATTAGGTAATTTCTGGAAGAGGTGGGAGCAGTTAAGGTTCTGCAAGTCTTTTTTTTGTTTTTTCCCTAAATCTACAGAATTTTAACATGTGTGTTTTTTTTTTTTTTTTTTTTAAGAGACGGAGTCTCACTCTTGTCCCCAGGCTGGAGTGCAGTGGCGTGATCTTGGCTCACTGCAACCTCTGCCTCCCAGGTTCAAGCGATTCTCTTGCCTCAGCCTCCCAAGTAGCTGGGACTACAGGCGCACACCACCAAGCCCAGCTAATTTTTCTATTTTTAGTAGAGATGGGGTTTCACTATATTGGCCAGGATGGTCTCGATCTCTTGACCTCGTGATCCGCCCACCTTGGCCTCCCAAAGTGCTGGGATTACAGGTGTGAGCCACCATTGCCTGGTCTTAACGTATGTGTCTTTATTTTTTGTAGAGATGTGATCTCACTGTATTGCCCAGGCTGGTCTTGAACTCCTGGCCTCAAGCGATCCTCCCACCTTAAGATGTGTGTCTTGTTAGGAGTAAATCAGATCTGGTGGTTTTGATGCTATTTATTCAGTCTCATAACTGTCATGACTCTGAATATACAGGCTCTTGAAATGGTAGACCAAAAAATACTTCCAGTATATTACTTCCTATTCTTTTCTGCTAGTAGGATTTTTGCAACTAATTTTTTAGTTATTTATGTATTTAAAGCCTTCCCAAGTCCCAGGATACCTAAAGTTGTAAACATAGAGGTAATTAACTAAATGATGTCTGATAGATAAATCTATAGAGGAGGGATTCATAATCCCAAATGCTTGTAACTGATATTGTATTCTTGTGTTCAAGGTTTAATCGTCAGTAGAGTAGGCTTAAATTTGTGTATGTATATGATGTGGGACCTCTTAGAAAAAAGCTAAAACTTTGACTTAGGTCCTTCTGTAGCCCTCGTAGAGCCTGTGTAAAAATAAAAATGACCTGATACGTGGACAGGTGGCTGGTGGTTAGGGGTGTGTTGGAGTCCTGGTGTGCCGCTCCCCCAGTAGACAGTCTGTCCGGATAGCTTATGTTTGCGCTTGTTTCTACTAGTCTGTTGCAGGCAGTTATTAAAGTACTTGGCTGTGTAACACATTTTTAAAGCTTACGCATTTCCAAAACACTGATTTCAACATTTTTACAAGGGCCCATCCCACTGAAGTGTAAAACCTTATATAGATTTTTTTTTTTTTTTTTTTTTTTTTGAGATGGAGTCTTGCTCTGTCGCCCAGGCTGGAGTGCAGTGGCCGGATCTCAGCTCACTGCAAGCTCCGCCTCCCAGCTTTACGCCATTCTCCTGCCTCAGCCTCCCGAGTAGCTGGGACTACAGGTGCCCGCCACCTCGCCCGGCTAGTTTTTTGTATTTTTTAGTAGAGACGGGGTTTCACCGGGTTAGCCAGGATGGTCTCGATCTCCTGACCTTGTGATCCGCCCGTCTCGGCCTCCCAAAGTGCTGGGATTACAGGCTTGAGCCACCGCGCCCGGCCATATATAGATTGTTAAAAACAGATTTAATCTATGATGTTTTTTCAAATTATAAAGCTTTGTTTTGAAACAGAATCTCTCTCTGTTGCCCAGGCTGGAGTGCAGTGGCATGATCTTGGCTCACTGCACCTGCAACCTCTGCCTCCTGGGTTCAAGCGATTCTTCTGCCTCAGCCTCCTGAGTAGCTGGGACTACAGGTGTGTGCCACCACGCCCAGCTAATTTTTTGTATTTTTAGTAGAGATGGGGTTTCACCGTGTTAGCCAGGATGGTCTCGATCTCCTGACCTCGTGATCTGCCCACCTCGGCCTCCCAAAGTGCTGGGATTGCAGGTGTGAGCCACCGTGCTCAACCACTAATTGTAAAGCTTTCAAAAAAGAGCTAGAAGGTTTGGCAGAGAGGAAAGGGCCATTGTAAATTTTTGTGGTTCTGTTATAGAGAAAGCCCGAGGGCAGGTTGGTGTGCTCTGGGTACTATTGAGTGTGGGTATTATGCAAAGGTGAGAGCCATTTGTTTCTATCTTTGGTGCTTGGTGCCCCCACCCACCCAAGTTTCTTTGTTTATGTTAAACATTTTGACCAATTATATCAGCGTTGGAAGGGAGACCAAGAGTTTCTTCCTTTGAGAGACTTGTATCCTCTGTGAGATTGGTTGGTTATGTGTTAAGTCATAGGGGTAGTGTGTGTTGTGTAATCACACTGATTATAAGCATGATATCACAACCTACATTATCATAGGGCACAGAGTTTAAACATGTCACTTTTTATTTTATTTTTTTATTTTGAGGCAAGGTCTCTGTCCCCAGGCTGGAGTGCAGTGGTGGTATCATAGCTCACTGCAGCCTCAAACTCCTGGGCTTAAGGGATTCTCTTGCCTCAGCCTTCCTGAGTAGCTGGGACTACAGGTGCATGCCACTGTGCCCAGCTAATTTTTAAAGTTTTTGTAGAGATGAGGTCTCATTTTGTTGCCCAGGCTGGTCTTTAGCTCCTGGACTGAAGTGATTCTGCTTCAACCTCCCAAAATATTAAGACTACAGGGGTCAGACACTGTGCCTGGCCTAAACATGTAACTTTTTAAATTGAAATTGAAAAATACGTAACATTTTTAACAGCTATAATGGTGGAAAGGAGAATCATTGAATTTTTTTTTTTTTTTTTTTTTTTTGAGACGGAGTCTCGCTGTCTCCGAGGCTGGAGTGCAGTGGCTGGATTTCAGCTCACTACAAGCTCCGCCTCCCAGGTTCACGCCATTCTCCTGCCTCAGTTTCCCAAGTAGCTGGGACTACAGGTGCCCACCACCACGCCCGGCTAATTTTTTGTATTTTTAGTAGAGATGGGGTTTCACTGTGTTAGTCAGGATGGTCTCGATCTCCTGACCTGGTGATCCGCCCACCTCGGCCTCCCAAAGTGCTGGGATTACAGGTGTGAGCCACCGCACCCAGCCGAATCATTGAATTTTCTTAGCATCTCAGTCTTACAAGTTTATTAAGTAGATTTTACCATCATTTTTACTGGAAATCTGTCATCTTTTCTGAGAATGTAATTTAACTGGAAGTGTGACATAGTTACTGAAGTTTTAAACGACCACAACTAGGGTTATTATAACTAAATTTATTTAACTAAACTTTTAAAGATTATTTTATCAGCTTAACAACCATTATAAGCATGTGGGGTCCTTGAAATGACTTCCCAGTAGAAAGGAATTAAAAAAATTTTTAAAAATAGAATCAGGGTCTTGCTAAGTTACCCAGGCTGGTCAAAGGGAACTTCTTGAAACAACATATGCACTGAATCTTTTATTGTCAGTTAGTGTACTTATTTGCCTTATTTATCTTAGATGGTGTCTGAGGTTGGATATTTGCCTTGAAATGATCTATGTTGATGTGACCTTTATAAAATTTGTATGTGGTCCAGTGTAGTGGCTTGGTGGTTCATGCCCATAATTCCAGCACTTTGGGAAGGCCAAGGGGGCAGATTACTTAAGCTCAGGAATTCAAGACCAACCTGGCCAACATGGAGAAACCTTGTCTGTACGAAAAATACAGAAATTAGCCAGACATGGTGGTGGGTGCCTGTAATCTCAGCTACTTGGGAGACTGAGACAGGAGAATCACTTGAACCTGGGAGGTGGAGGTTGCAGTGAGCTGAGATGGTGGCACTGCACTTCAGTCTGGGCAACAGAGTGAGACTGTGTCTCAAAAAAATTAAAATTTGAAAGTAAGTTAGATAATTTCTAGTGTTTCCCCCAGGAGATTGGGATTCATGTTGTTATTATATTGAACAATTTTCCTGAATATCTGTGTAAGTGGGTTTTATTTACACAGAAGCCAGATAGTGTACCTCTAAGATAAAGGTAGACGTAGCATGGACATTGGAGGTGTGAGTTTGAATGTGGCTGTTCGTTGACTTGCTTTTTGACATTGGTTAAAATAATCCTTTGAGGCTATTTCCTTAATCTGTAAAATGGGAGTCTTAAATTGACCTCACTTGTTTGGTGTAAGGGTACAGTGGAAATGGATTTCAAGTACTTGGTATGGCTTTACCCATAAGGAGTCACTGAATAGTTTTTTACTTTTGTTCTGAATATTGGTGAAATTTTAAAGTTTATTGTTAAATTGCAGTTGTGGCAGAAATAATCTGGAAATGATTAAGCTTCCTGTATGTTAATGACTTTGTTTTGCTGGCTAAAAGATGTAACCTTTCATTTACAGCAGCTCTTCTGCTTTCATCAGAATTGGCATAAATGTGAATTGTGCAGAATTGTCTTAATGTAACAAAGGATTACATTTAAGTGAACGGTCCAGATTGTTTGTTTTATTTTTGAGACCAAGTCTTGCTCTTGTCCCCCAGGCTGGAGTGCGATGGCGCGATCTTGGCTCACTGCAACCTCCGCCTCCCGGGTTCAAGAGATTCTCCTGCCTCAACCCCCTGAGTAGCTGGGATTACAGGTGCCTGCCACCATGCCTGGCTAGTTTTGGTATTTTTAATAGAGACGGGGTTTCACCGTGTTGGCCAGGCTGGTCTCGAACTCCTGACCTCAGGTGATCCACGTGCCTCTGCCTCGAAAAGTGCTGGGATTACAGGCATGAGCCACCACGCCTGGCAGATAATTTTATTAATATGCATTAAGTTATATAACAAACTTTAGAAAGTATCCTATATTTGCTTTTCTTTTTTTTTTTTTTTTTTTTTTGAGACAGAGTCTGGCTCTATTGCCCAGGCTGGAGTGCAGTCACGCGATCTAGGCTCACTGCAGCCTCTGCCTCCTGGGTTCAAGCAATTCTCCTGCCTCAGCCTCCTAAATAGCTGGGACTACAGGCGCACACCACCACCATGCCTGGCTAATTTTTGCATTTTTAGTAGAGACAGGGTTGCACCCAGTTGGCCAGGCTGGTCTTGAACTCCTGACCTCAGGTAATCCACCCACCTCAGCCCCCCAAAGTGCTGGGATTACAGATGTGAGCCACCGGGCCTGGCTAATATCCTATATTTGAAGTTATACTGTAGTTACTGCAGCAAAATGAATCCAAATGTACTCTCCTAGGCAAAGGAAGGAGATTTAACACTGTCTAATGCAACAATCTTAAAAAAATTCTAGTTTTTTTTTGCGGTATAGGAAGTGCTTATGTCATCTCAGATTTTGTGCATGGCAAATATTTAACATCTCTTTACTACCAGATAGTCATGTAAAGTTAAATTATATTTTTCTCTTAAAACTTCCTTCTTGGTACTAACAAGCCCAGAGTTTGATTTTAATGGAATTTAACATTTGTATAGATTATGACTTCTAAATTTAAGAGAGTAGGGAAAAACAGTGAAAATTTTAAAAGTACCACAGTGGGGATAATGGTATAATAAATCTTCCTATACTGATCACTTAACTTCAAGAATCACCAAATGATGACTGGCTTTGGTTCGTCTCTGTGCCTCAATGCCACACCTCCCCAAATTATTTCAAAACAAATTGAAGATAGCAAGCTTTTTACATTCCTAATTCTTCAGCATGTATCTCTAAAAGACAGACTTTTAAAAAGCATAGACAATATCATTACATATTTAAAAACATGACACTAACTCACTGATATTAAATATTGCAGTTTTCCTGATTAGTTTTTTCCATTGTATTTGAATTGGGATTTAAAGAAGTTTCTTCCATTATGATTGGTTGATAGGTTTTAAGTTTGTTTTCTTAATGTCAAGGATTCCCCCCTCCTTTTTTCACTTTGAAATTTATTTGTTAAAAAATTTAGATGTTGGCCGGGCGTGGTGGCTCATGCCTGTGATCCCAGTACTTTGGGAGGCCGAGGTGGGTGGATCACATGAGGTCAGGAATTCCAGACCAATCTGGCCAACACGGTAAAACCCTATCTCTACTAAAACTACAATATTAGCTGGGCATGGTGACACATACCTGTAATTCCAGTGACTCTAGAGGCTGAGGCACAAGAATCTCTTGAACCTGGGAAGTGGAGGTTGCAGTGACCTGAGATCACACCGCTGCCCTCCAGCCCTCCAGCCTGGGTTACAGAGTGAGACTGTCTCAAAAAAAAAAAAAAAAAAAAAAAGGCCAGGCGCTGTGGCTCACACCTGTAATCCCAGCACTTTGGAAGGCTGAGGCAGGCGGATCATGAGGTCAGGAGATCGAGTCCATCCTAGCCAACGTGGTGAAACCTCGTCTCTACTAAAAATACAAAAAAATTAGCTGGGCGTGGTCGTGGGCGCCTGTAATCCCAGCTACTCGGGAGGCTGAAGCAGGAGAATCGCCTGAACCCAGGAAGCAGAGGTTGCGGTGAGCTGAGATCATGCCCCTGTACTCCAGCCTGGGCGGCAGAGCCAGACTAAAAAAAAAAGAAAAATACAAAACAAAAAAACCTTAGATGTTTGTGCTGGAGAGTTTCCCAGGTCTGGATGTTGCTGACAGTATTTTTGTGGTATAATTTTATGTGTAATTCTGTTCTCAGAGGACACAATAGGTCTAGAGACTTCATCATTTTCAGGATTTTTTTTTTTGAGACAGTCTTGCTCTGTCGCCCGGACTGGAGTGCAATGGCGCGATCTCAGTTCACTGCAACCTCTGCCTCCCAGATTCAGGTGATTCTTCTGCCTCAGCCTCCCGAATAGCTGGGACTACAGGCACCCGCCACCACGCCTGGCTAATTTTTGTACCTTTAGTAGAGACGGGGTTTCACCATGTTAGCCAGGTTGGTCTCATCTCCTGACCTCGTGATCTGCCTGCCTCCCCCTCCCAAAGTACTGGGATTATAGGCATGAGCCACCACGCCCGGCCCATTTTCAGGATTTTTGTGTTTAATTGGCAAATATGTCATAGGTGAGAAACGGGAAGATTTTAATACTTTGTCCAAGGTTTTATTCATTCAAGGAAATGATGGATTAATGTGACTGAGTTCAAATTTGGGAAAATATTGATATAGATGGGGAAGCATGTTGCACTTAAGTGGAAGTTTTTTTTTAACTTGTTTGTCCTTAAGTGTAGTAAACATACCTATTCTATCTTACTAGAAGGAAAAAGAGCTTAGTAAGCAGGAACAATTTGCTACTATGGGAGACTGGTAATGTATTATTGCATTTGCATTATGCTTTCTGCTAGGAGAAGGGTTATCTACAAAGCCTAGTAAAATTATATCTTGGGAGAAAAGAAAGGATTGAGTTACCTAGGATGAGGAATGTCAGGCAGAAATATTTCGATCAAACTTGTCAACCTGTTTTGTTTTCTTGATACATTGGAGTTCTCAGAGTGCATGAAACTGAGAATTCTCATACTTAATGAGTTTCTTGTGCACGATTATTTGCTTATTTTCTTTGCCTACTTGTAGAAAACATTAAAAATGGAAATATAAACAAGTCTGGCTGTATAACTCCACCTCTGGGAAACAGTCTTCAAGCTTTCAGGTGATGAGATTATTATAGTTTCTAAAGTTGATGAGAAGATGGTATAATTTGATAATGATCAACTGCAACTTTCCCACAAACAAAAACAAATCCAAGGATCTGCCTTGTCTAAGAACCACATCCACTTAGCAGTAATGTGAAATAAAAACTGTTAATGTATACATAACCCGTATTCAAAATACGGCAGTTTTAAAAGTTTAGTCATCTTAAAACACCTCTTCTTGCAGGTACAGTTCACTTAGCGACGCTCACTTTTATGTGGAAAATAAGTATTCCATATAAAACTTTTTCTTCTTTTTTTTTATTTTAATTTTTCCAGACAGAGTCTCACTCTGTCGCCCAGGCTGGAATGCAGTGGCACAATCTTGTCTCACTGTAACCTCTGCCTTCCAGGTTCAAGTGATTCTCCTGCGCCAGCCTCCCAAGTAGCTGGGATTACAGGCACATGCCACCATGATGCCCGGCTAATTTTTGTATTTTTAACAGAGATGGGTTTCGCCATGTTGGCCAGACTGGTCTTGAACTCTTGACCTCAGATGATCCTCCCGCGTCGGCCTCCCAAGGTGCTGGGATTGTAGGCATGAGCCACTGCGCCTGGCCTAAAACTTTTTCTTGATTGTTCTTCAAATTCCCTTGACAAACAAATTAAATTTAATCAATTAGTTTTAGATAAGCTCTGTTCAATAGAAATACATGAACTAAATATATATGATTTTAACCTTTTAGTAGCCACATTAAGTAAAACAAAGGCCCAGTGTGGTGATGTGTGCCTGTGTTCTAGCTGACTGGGAGGCCGAGGTGGGAGAATTGCTTGAACCCAGGAGGTTGAGGCTGCAGTGAGCTATGGTCGTGCCACTAGAGTTTGGGCGAGAGAGCAAAACCCTCTCTCAAAAAAAAAAAAAAAAAAAAAAAAAAAAATTGTTATTATATACAACCTAATATATCTAAAATGTAACAGTATAATAAATTGTTAAGAAATTTTGCTTTTTTTGGTATTGAATCTTCAGCATCTGTATTTTATCCTTACAGAACAATTCAATTCAGACTAGCCACATTGCAAGTAGTTAGACACATGTGGCTAGTGACTTCTTTATTGGACAGAGCAGTTTAAGATGTACGGTTTCTAAAATCACTTTTTAAAAATATCTTGTTGCTGGAAAAAGTAATGATATTTATAAAGCTAATTTTAGCTTGTGGAAAAATATGGGAATAATTAATTTTCAATGTGACACAAGCATATTAGAGGTTTTATACCAAGTTCTTTATTCCCTTGTTACCACTGTAATTTTTAAGGAAGATATGTGCAATTTACTATATTGTGTTAATATTAAGACTTTTGAAAGAGCTATGCTTTTAGGTCATACAGGCAATGAGGCTTTTGTTTAAATAGTAACTGTTGAACTGTGTGTGTTTCTGTGGTTGTAATACTGGTGGTGACTTTTTAGTTTAAAGGCACATTTACAGACTGGGCGCAAGGGCTCAT
This sequence comes from Macaca thibetana thibetana, assembly GCF_024542745.1. Taxonomy (NCBI): domain Eukaryota; kingdom Metazoa; phylum Chordata; class Mammalia; order Primates; family Cercopithecidae; genus Macaca; species Macaca thibetana. The sequence continues at coordinate 93,925,437 of NC_065580.1, read as the reverse complement.
GCCTATAATCCTAGCAGTTTGGTAGGCTGAGGCAAGTGGATTGCTTGAGCCCAGGAGTTCAAAACCAATCTCGGCAACATGGTGAAACCACAGCTCTACGAAAAATACAAAAATTAGCTGGGTGTGATGCATGCCTGTAGTCCCAGCTACTCGAGGGGCTGAGGCAGGAGGCTTGCATGAACCTCGGAGGTTGAGGCTGTAATGAGCAGAGATCATGCCATTTGCACTCCAGTCTGAGCAACAGAGCGAGACCTGGTCTCCAAAAATAATAATAATAATAATTTTAAAAAATTAAAAAATTAAGCACATTTAGTTAAAATCTCCGTTTGAAGACTATAAAAATCTTTGATTATTTAGGGATCAAGGATTAGTTTGTGCCCTGTTTTTTTGTTTTTTTCCTGTTTGACATTCTATATGAAGATGTGTGTGCCCTTCTAGTAGTCACATTAAGAAGTAAAACAAAGGCCCAGTGTGGTGATGTGTACCTGTATCAATTATCTTTCGAACAGTGTTAGGTTTTCCTAACTTGCACATATCCTAAGGAGTGTAAAAACTTTGACTATGTTTCTTCAAGGAACATTTAATCTTCTAAAAGAAATACATGGCAGTGTGTAAATGCAAGCAAACAATAGTAGTAAGAGAGTACGTAGAAAAACATTGAGTCTTTTTTGGACTCTTCCAGTGCATACCCATGGCGTCAGTCAAGTTTTCATCCATGCACGTCTGGCTGTCAGACTGTTCTATATAGATGGAGATAAGATGTGCAAATGTAAAAGATAAAATATACCTCTGTTTTAGTTAACAGGACTAAAACATAGCTGTTACCATGGAGATCTGGGAGCTGGGGATGATGGAAAAAACCATGTTTAGATTCTCACTTAGAACTGTGATGTTAAAAGACTTTGTTCCCTTGCTCATTGTTTAAGTAATATTGAATAATTGCCTGAGATGAGCTAAGCAATCTGCTAACCAATGGAATATGCAACAGTGAATGAAGCAAATAATTTTGCCTTTGAGACTTGCCCTGTTAACTATACCACAGTGGCCACCAATCCATGAGAGAGAGAGAGAGAGAGAGAGAGAGAGAGAGAGTGTGTGTGTGTGTGCGTGTGGCCAAGTTCCCCTGCCCCACCCCCAGAAATTATGATTTAAGTCTGTGTTGCGGCCCTGCAATCTGCATTTCAGTTAGTCCCTTGTGTTGATTCTAACATAGGTGGTTCTCAGACCATACTTGAAGGACATCTCTTTACTTTTACAGTGTAGGGGACCTTGTACTTAATCTTTTTTTTTGTTTTTTCCCTTCCTTCCTCCATCCACTATTTAGTTCACTAGAATCTGGCATTCTTTTTAACTGTTGCAGTAAGTATGCTTTTCTTTAGAGTACCTGTGACGCTCTGTCAATTCACTAGATGCAATTCCATCTTTCATAGGGATTTTTGACCTGGGTCTGCCTGTGTTATTCCTAAGTCATGTTTCCTCCTTTCCACTTTTACAGATATTTATTTAAGACTGACCTAAAGTATCTAGTTTCTTCTGCTATATAAAATCTATAGGAATTTTATATGGGGAGGGAGAACCGATGTCACAGAGCTAGTTAGAACTGTTGGAATCTAGAATTGTTTTCCTCTTGGTTTCATTCTGATATTATACTGCTGGCTAGAAATAATAGCTTATTTTCCCCTCAACAACTAGTAAAGTTCATTTTATAAAACACAAAGGCTGGAAGAAATGGAAAACTGCCGATGATTCTACCAGCCAGGTCTCATCATGGTCAGTATCTTAATGCTCTCCCTTCCTTATTTCTGTTAATGTTCATGTGTATGTACAGATACGTACATTTTGTTCCTGGTTGGAATGTTCTTTTTGTGATAACACATATTTTAAAATGAGATCATATTCCATGTTCTCTTTTAGTGATGCACTTTTTTCAGTGAATAGTGTCACAGGCACATGTCCTCATTAAATATTCTTTCATATTTATAATGTCTCCATGAGATTTCATTCTGTGTGTTGTAATTGAATCCCTTTTTCCTGGACCTCTAGGTTCTTCCTAGTTCTCCCTATTTACAGACAGCTAAGCCTTTGAGCATGTTACAACTTAACCTGAGGAAATGATGTAAGAGAGATAATTCTTGAGTTAGAGGATAAGACACTGCCAAGTCAGCAATGAGGCATAGTTATGCCAGTTGACACTTAGACCAGGAATGTAAGACTGATCATTTTCCCAAGTATTTACTTGGAGTACAGTATTAAACTTGAAAATTGAGGTTGACCTTTTAAAGAGCTAATTCTTAACTGCATAAACCAAGAAAGAATACGTGTAATTACAATATAGCCATATTGAAATTAGCCAGGCTGAATGAAGTCCTCTTTGGACATAGGTTCAGTTCAGCACAGCTAGAATGAAAATTTGCAGCCAGTACAGAGTGCCACCAAGTGGCGGGTTGGAAAGCCTGCACTAGACTGCTTTGAGCCACAAGGCTTGGCTTTTCACGTGAAAATACCAGTCCAAATCCGAACCTTGTGTTCCAGTTTTTTTGCATAAGAAATAAGGCAGCTGGGCGTGGTGGCTCCCACCTGTAATCCCAGCACTTTGGGAGGCCAAGGCGGGCGGATCACGAGGTCAGGAGTTTGAGACCAGCCTGGCCAGCATGGTGAAACCCCGTCTCTACTAAAAATACAAAAAATTGGCTGGACATTGGTGGCGTGCACCTGTAATCCCAGCTACTGGAGAAGCTGAGGCAGGAGAATTGCTTGAACCTGGGAGGTGGAGGTTGCCGTGAGCCGATATCGCACCACTGCACTCCAGCCTGGGCGACAGAGTGAGATTCCATCTCAAAAAAAAAAAAAACGCAAAGAAGAACATGTTACAAGTTAGACTTAGTTTTCTCCTCCTATCATCAGCTGGTGTTAGCAGCATTATATCAGTATCTGTCTTATAAAGTAGGAAAGCAGTGATTCCTACTTGATTTGTATGTAAGTGTTGATAGAAGGAAAGGGCTGAGACAGAGCCTTTTCCAGAGGAATAAGATAAAGGTGCATCCAGGACTTACAGGTAATTTGGATGAAAGGTTGCAGGTCTAATACAGTTTTGTGTCTTGCATTGGGACTTGATATGACTAGCTTCAGAAGTACCTGAAGTGCCTGTGTATATAATCTTTATAATACCTTGAGGCAACTAAGTAGTTGTGTTTTCCTCATAGTTGCCTTACCTCTCTTCTTCCTTTCTTGGTATTAATATGTCAGCTTGTCCACTTAATTTCAATATTGAGTTGCCAAATGTAAGTTATTGTGGTTTAAAGCTAAGGTGTAAAGGGAAAATATTGCTTAGGATTAGCATATATTTTTATCTTTTGAATTTAATATGCAATCTGTACTTTTTTCTGAAGTTATTTGATATGATTATGCTATTGGTTGGATTATAAGTGAAATCAGTAAGACCGAATAGAGTATGGTTAGGAGGATAGAATCTGGGGCCAGAATGCTCAAATATATATTCTGATCCTGCCACACAGTAGCTGTGTGTGTATTCAGACGAATTAAATTACTTCTGCCTTTGTTTCCTAATCTGTAAAATGCAGACTCTGAGGGCTAAATGAGATAATAAACATAAAGCACTTTTTTTTTGTTCTTCTATCTTTTGTCAGAGTTTTTAGTGGAAGAAAATATACAAATATAAGAGACTTTCTGAGAAATTCTAGTCATCCAAAATTTGAGTTGGAAATAATCAGTATGAATGCATGGTTTATTTTCTTTCCAAGTGTATTTTCTAGCTCTGGCTTGGAAGCAGTGACCAATTTAATAACGATGAGCGCCTCTAGTGACCAGATTGTAGTCTCTCTGTACTTTTTCTGACTAAAAGGGATCAAGGATCCATGTTGATAAGGCCGATTAAAGACGGGGACAAGAAACATACAAGCTAGACCTAGAATATCACACCATAACAGAAAGCAGAAGTATTCACAAATATTATTGGAGTAACATCAAAAGATGAAGGAGCCAACGTGAAGAGGCCGTTTTGTTGGCCAAAGATGGGACAATTTGAGCATCTAAAAAAATTGATACAAGCAAAATATTTATGACTCTGAATTAATAATGATACTGAAGGAATGAAATATTTGGTTGTCTTTGGGCAATGTCAGGGCCCTAACACGTTATTCTGAAAAATTTGAAATAATGTCTTTGGACTCCTTTTTTTTTTTTCCCCTAAAAAACAGAAAAAGAGGTTTGCTCTGTTGCCCAGGCTGGAGTGCAGTGGCACAGTCATAGCTTACTGTAGCCTCACAACCTCTTGAGCCCAAGCAGTCTTCCCACCTCAGCCTCCCAAGTAGCTGGGACTACAGGCACGTACCACCATGCCCATTAATTTTTAAATATATATATGTAAATATATATTTTTTCTTTTATACAGCATCAAAGATAAGCCAATAAATTTTTTTTTTTTTTTTGAGATGGAGTCTCACTCTGTCACCCAGGCTGGAGTGCAGTGGTGTGATATCAGCTCACTGCAACCTCTGCCTTCCGAGTTCAAGTGATTCTCCTGCCTCAGCCTCCCGAGTAGGTGGTACTATAGGCACGTGCCACCATGCTTGGCTAATTTTTTGTATCTTTTAGTAGAGATGGGATTTCACGGTGTTAGCCAGGATGGTCTCAATCTCCTGACCTTGTGATCCGCCCGCCTTGGCCTTCCAAAGTGCTGGGATTACAGGCATGAGCCACTGCTCCCAACCTTTTTTTTAAATTTATTTTTGAGATGGAGTCTCACTCTGTGTCTAAGGCTGGAGTGCAGTGGCACGATCTTGGCTCACTGCAACCTCTACCTCCTGGGTTCAAGTGATCCTCCTGCTTCAGCCTCCTGAGTAGCTGGGATTACAGGTGCGTACCACCACACCTGGTTGTTTTTATTTGTTTTTTGTTTTTTTTTTGAGAGGGAGTCTCGCTCTGTCACCCAGGCTGGAGTGCATTGGTGCGATCTCAGTTCACTACAACCTCCGCCTCCTGGGTTCAAGCAATTCTCTGCGTCAGCCTCCTGAGTAGCTGGGATTACAGATGCCCACCACCACGCCCAGCTAATTTTTTGTATTTTTAGTAGAGATGGGATTTCACCATCTTGGCCAGGCTGGTCTTGAACTCCTGACCTCATGAACCACCCTCCTCAGCCTCCCAAAGTGCTGGGATTACAGGCGTGAGCCACTGTGCCTAGCCTAATTTTTGTGTTTTTAGTAGAGATGGGGTTTCGCCATGTTGGCCAGGCTGGTCTTGAACTCTGGACCTCAGGTGATCTGCCTGCCTCTGCCTCCCAAAGTGTTGGGATTACAGGTATGAGCCACCACACCCGGCAAAATTTTTTAGTTTTTAATTTTTTTGTAGAGACGAAGTCTCACTGTGTTGCCCAGGCTGGTCTCTAACTCCTGGCTTCAAGCGATCCTCCCACCTTGGTCTCCCAAAGTGCTGGGATTAGAGATGTGAGCCACTGTGCCCAGCCTGGACTCCTCTTAAAGCAGAGATTGAGACAGGGATTTGCCAAAGTTGGTTTATTTTAGAGATAATTTCAAGAAGAAGTGAGGGAAGGGGGAGAATGAATTGGGGAGTTAGGAAAAGCCGATGATAGGTACTTTATTGAGTTTCCTGCAGGGAAATGGGATCTCCAAGAAATTCGCAGAATACCTCCCAGGTTTATCTATCTGAAAAATTGGAGCTCCCTGCCCCCACCCTCATACACCTACATTTATAAATTTTTTTTTGTTTTTTGTTTTTTGAGACGGAGTCTCACTCTGTCGCCCAGGCTGGAGTGCAGTGGCTCAATCTCGGCTCACTGCAAGCTCCACTTCCCGGGTTCACGCCGTTCTCCTGCCTCAGCCTTCCAAGTAGCTGGGACTGCAGGCGCCCGCTGCCACGCCCAGCTAATTTTTTGTATTTTTAGTAGAGATGGGGTTTCACCATGTTAGCCAGAATGGTCTCAATCTCCTGACCTCGTGATCTGCCCGCCTCGGCCTCCCAAAGTGCTGGGATTATAGACGTGAGCCACCTTGCCCAGCCTATGCATGTTCTTAAGGATTTTCTCTGTCCAGTGTTTCTGGGCTGCTCCTGTACTCTAGAGGCTTTGGAGAAAGCCCTGAGATAAAGAAGCAGCCTTGTGTAAGGTGTGTGCTTACGGGTGGAAAGAAGCGAGACAACTGAAATGTGTGTGGGATTGATTGTCCACCACAGCGATGAGTCAGGTGATGTGGTAAGAAGCACAAAACCATCTGCTGCAGAAGGGAAAGAATAAAGTATCCTGTCTTTACTGTACTTAGTATGCTTGAGAGCATCCAAATACTTGATGAGGGACACTTGTTCTTTATAGAATAACTCTGGCTAAAAAACACAGAAGGCATGATAGAATGAGAAAATCATGATTTTTCAACCTTGAATGAAATAATGGGTTTAGGCAGTGATCACTAGTAGCTGCCAACATCATAGAAAGACATCAGAGGTAACAACTCCCATAGAAGAACAGAACACTCCCTATGGAATATTGCCTCTCCCAAACACGAAACGAGAAACCAAGTTGAGCCTTTGGATCTAACTACAACTTTATAGGGAACAGAGGAATGTATTAAACACTATTACAGGAGTGTCACTAGCAAACTCCAGACAGTGATAAACTAGAGGACAAGGGACAGCATTTTAGGTTTTTTATCCAAATAAGTTGCAAGAAAAAGGGCAACATTTAGGTTATAAGACTAGAGTCATAATCAACCAAATGCCACATATAGATCTTAATCTGAATACTGATTTGAACATACCAGTTGTTAAGAAAGATATTTTTTAATCAGGAAAATTTGAGTACTGACTAGATAGTATTAAGTTTCGCTCATTAAATTTTTTCCCCCCGACCATTTCTGGCAATTTTGGCCTTTTTTTTTTTGAGACAGAGTTTTGCTTTTATTGCCCAGGCTGGAATACAATGGCACAGTCTCAGCTTGCTGCAACGTCTGAGTTCAAGCAGTTCTCCTGTCTCAGCGCCCCCAGGTAGCTGGGATTACAGGCCTGTGCCACCACACCTGGCTAATTTTTGTATTTTCGGTACGGACTGGTTTTCATGATGTTGGCCAGGCTGGTCTCGAACTCCTGACCTCAGGTGATCTGCCTGCCTCAGCATCCCAAAGTGCTGGGATTACAGGCGCAAGCCACTGCACCGAGCCAATTTTGGTCATTTTTGAAGACTGCTAGCAGCATTTTGTCTGCTTTTTAAAAGTCAAGGTTTTTTTGTTTGTTTTTTGAGATAGGGTCTCACCCTGTTGCCCAGGCTGGAATGCAATGGCACCACTACCACTCACTGCAACCTTGACCTCCCTAGGGCTTAGTCGATCCTCCTGCCTCAGTCTCCTGAGTAGCTGGGACTACAGGCATGCACCACTATGCCCAGCTAAAAAAGTCAGTTTTAACAGATTAACTGTTGTAAAAACATGAGAATTAAAAAATTAGGGGTGATAATTATATTCTGGGAGGAGGAGGGTTGGGGGAGAGGTGTCAAATTATCTTCAATTATCTTCTAATTATTGGAGGTGGGTTCATAGATGTCTTATGTATATAAACAAATTATATATTATTGACGCCAAAGTAGGAGGATTGCTTGAGGCCAGGAGTTCGAGACCAGCCTGGGAAATGTAGTGAGACCCCATCTCTACAAAAAATTTAGCTGGGCGGCGTGGTAGCGTATACCTGTGGTCCCGGCTACTAAGAAGGCTGTGATGGTAGGATCACTTGAGTCCCAGGGGTTTGAGTCTGCAGTGAGCTGATTGTACCACTGCTCTCCAGTCTGGGCAATAGAGCAAGATCCTATCTCAGAAAAAACACGTTATTATATATCTAATTCCATGTAGTAAACAATTATTAAAACGATACAAAGGGGGATGCAGTGAGTAAAATCCAGAATGAGTAATCGTGTAGGATTTTGACTTTGGACCATTACATAATTGTGAAGAAAGCAGTGAAGGGAAACTTGTATTAAATAGACCTAAGATTATATATCAGCATGTCAGCTGTATGCGTGTGTGTATCTTGTTGGCATCTTGATATGAACAAACCTCATGTAAAAAGATAGTTATTAGCAATCGGAAATAAACACTTACTGGATATCTAATAGCAAGGAATTTTTGCTAATCACTTTTAGGAGCAATGATGCTGTTGTGGTTATGTTGAAATAAAGCTCCTTATTTTTCATTGTTGTTTACTGGAGTACTTCAGCATGGCATGCTATGTAAGGGAGACTTGGTACAGGTTTGGGTATAGAATACACAAGATCAGATTATCATATATCACACTTGTTAATTGGAACAGGTGATGGGTATATGGAGGCTCACTTTCTCTAGTTGGTGTCAATTAGATTTCTCTAAAATCAACTTAAATCAGTTTCATCGATTACTAAAGATCTTGAAGATGCCCTTCAGAGTCTACATGAGCTGCTCTATTGGCTCTTGTTAAAAATTAATTTTAATTTTGATTTTTTTGTAGATAGGCAGGGCTGTTGGAGGGGGGGGCTGTCTCATTTTATTACCCAAGGTGGTCTGGAACTCTTGGTTTCAAGCAGTTCTCCCAAAGTGCTGGGTTTACAGGCATGAGCTACCCTGCCAGGCCTACTGTTGACTCTTTCTTTTGGAATTAAACATGCTTTTAATAAATGATTATTAAATTTTCATAATAACTAATATTTCTAGCAGAGTGGGCAGTTTTTAAATTTTTTTTTTTTGAGACGGAGTCTTGCTTTGTTGCCCAGGCTAGAGTGCAGTGGTACGATCTCGGCTCACTGCAATGTCCACCTCCTGGGTTCAGGCGATTCTCCTGCCTCAGCCTCCGGAGTAGCTGAGATTATAGGTGCCCACCACTGCGGCCGGCTCATTTTTGTATTTTTAGTAGAGACAGGGTTTTACCATCTTGGCCAAGCTGGTCTTGAACTCCTAACCTCTTGATCCCCCTACCTCAGCCTCCCAAAGTGCTGGGATTACAGGCTTGAACCACTGCACCTGGCCTTTAAATTTTTAATCTATTAGCCTGAGAACTAAAATTTACCCTGTTTCCCCTCTGGTGGGGGAAACCCTTAAACTGTGTTGATTTTTTTTTTTTTTTTTTTTGAGACGGAGTCTCACTCTGTCTCCTAGGCTGGAGTGCAGTGGTGCAGTCTCAGCTCACTGCAACCTCTGCCTCTTGGGTTCAAGCAGTTCTCCTGCCTCAGCCTCCTGAGTAGCTGGGATTACAGGCGCATACCACCAAGCCCAGCTAATTTTTGTATTTTTAGTAGAGTCGAGGTTTCACCATGTTGATCAGGCTGGTCTTGAACTTCTGACCTCGTGATCTGCCTGCCTTGGCCTCCCAAAGTGCTGGGATTACAGACATGAGCCACTGTGCCCAGCCTGAATTTTAAAAAATAATGCAAGTGCTTAAATAATTCAATTTTTTTTTTTTTCCATTCTCAGAAATGCGTGGCAGTTTGTTTTTCTCGGTCCCTTTATAAGCTATAAGAAAATCATTTGAAATGTTAGTTTCTGGATGGTGGTTCTGTGAGTCTTTTTTTCTTTTCCCCCCAGTCTATATATTGTAACAGATTTTAACTATCAGTTGAATACTTATCAGATGCCAAGCACTGTTCAAGCTCTGAATGCAGCAACGAACAAGATAACCTAATTAGTCCCTTTTGTTATGGAGTGTGCATCCTGTGTATTTATGGGTATTTTAGGAGGTGGTGAAACACTAATTTATTTGCTGGTAGTTAAATTGAACTTTAATGACTTGGTAACCAGTATGATAGAAACACTCTATTAAAATATTAATACCTTTTCTTGACTTGTAAGTATTTAGAATCAAACCCAAACATAAACTAATTCTCAAATCTCAGATGGAACATAACCAAAGAAGCAGTAGAGTATTTTAATTGTATAGCTGACTGAGATAGATTTTTCTCCAGTTCTTTCCATGCCATAAGTTTGTGTTTATCTCTGCTGGATGATTATAATTCATGCCTTTGGTTCATTCCTGTTAATGTTGAGACTTTTGGCTCTTGTACTGATAAGAGCAGAGCACAGGGTTAGGAGCCAGAGGTAAACGTCACACAGTTTAAGATTAGTTACTGAACAAATGGGAAAGAACAATTCTAGATATCAAAACACTAACTGCAGGGCCGGGCGCAGCGGCTCACACCTGCAATCCCAGCACTTCGGGAGGCTGAGGTGGGCAGATCACTTGTGATCAGGTGTTTGAGACCAGCATGGCCAACATGGTGAAACCCCATCTTTACTAAAAAAAAAAAAAAACAAAAATTAATGGGCATCTAATAATCCCACATACTAGGAAGGCTGAGGTAGGATAATTGCTTGAACCTGGGAGACAGAGGTTGCAGTGAGCTGAGATTGCGCTACTGCACTCCAGCCTGGGTGAGAGAGCGAGACTCCCATCTGAAAAACAAAGCAAAACACTGCATAAAAATAACTCAGATGTTTGTCTAAAATGACGCTTGAGAGTATCAGGTAAGGGAAGCTAGAAAACCATTTAAGGGAAATAATTATTCTGGAGTAACATCCAAATTTCCAATAATTAAATGAGTGTTGGATGTACATTTTGAAGAGTGGGTAGAAAATCCATGGGATCCTTGAGTATGAGATTCTTAAGAAGTCTTTGGGAAAACATGGCAAATGGATTGCTTTTTGTGTGTGTGTGAGACAGGGTCTCAATCCATTGCTCAGGCTGGAGTGCAGTGGCATGATTATAGCTCATTGAAACTTTAAACTGCTGGGCTCATGTGATTCTTCCACCTCAGCATCCTGAGTATCTAGGACTACAGGCGTGTGCCACCAGGCCAGGCTAATTTTACTCCTGGCCTTAAGCACTCCTCCCACCTTGGCCCCCCAAAGGGCTGGGATTATAGGCATGAGCCACTGTGTACCGCCTGGATTACTCTTAATAAACAAAAGATAGTATCCTATTTGTGAAGCGAATATTTATTTTTGTAATGTGTATGATCCTGTGCTAATTAACCTGAACTCTCCATGTATATTTACATGTGTACTTTTGGGAAAATTTTTTGGTAATATATACACCCTCCAAAATGAGGCCAGTGGAGGTGAATACTTAGTTTCTTAACGCTGCTGCAAATCCTTACTGTGTTAGATACACAGAATAGGGCCAGGCATGGTGGCTCAAGCCTGCAATCCCAGCACTTTGGGGAGGTCAAGAAGGACTGCTTGAGTCCAGGAGTTCAAGATGAACCTGGACCACATAGCGAGGCCACCATCTCTATAAAAAGTTGGCTGGATGTGGTGGCATGCACCTGTAGTCCCAGCTACTCGGGAGGATGAGGCAGGAGAACTGCTTGAACCCAGGAGGCAGAGATTGCAGTGAGCTAAGACCACGCCACTGCACTCTAGCCTGGGCGATAGAGTGAGACTCCATCTCAAAACAGAACAAAAACAAAAACAAAAAACAAACGAGATCAGCACTTGCATATATGTAGTAAATCATACTTTCATTAGCCAGGTAAATACAGTGTGAGCAACTTTTTTTTTTTTTTTTTTTTTTTTGAGTCTCACTGTGACCCAGGGTGGAGTGCAATGGCACAGTCTTGGCTCACCACAAACTCTGCCTCTTGGGTTCAAGCGATTCTCCTGCCTCAGCCTCCCGAGTAGCCGGGATTACAGGCATGTGCCACCACGCCCAGCTAATTTTGTATTTTTAGTAGAGATGGGGTTTCTCTATTTTGGTCAGGCTGGTCTCGAACTCCTGACCCCTGGTGATCCGCCCACCTCAGCCCCCAGAGTGCTGGGATCACAGGTGTGAGCCACCATGTCTGGCCGCAATTTTTCTTTTAACTGAAGCAACATATAACAGTTGTGAAATCTATGAATTACAGATCTTTTTATTAGGGTATAGATTTTAAACCTTTTATAGAAAATACAGCCCGACACAGTGGCTCACACCTGTAATCCCAGCATTCTGGGAGGCGGAGGCGGGTGGATCACTTGAGGTCAGGAGTTTGAGACCAGCCTGGTCAACATGGTGAAACCCCATCTGTACTAAAAACACAATAATTAGCTGGGTGTGATGGCGCATGCCTGTAATCCCAGCTACGCAGGAGGCTGAGGTGGGAGAATTGCCTAAACTCGGGAGGCAGAGGCTGCAGTGAGCTGAGATTGTGCCACTGAATTCCAGCGTGGGCGACAGAGCAAGACTCTTGCCACACACACACAAAAAGAAAAATTATAAAACTTACATAAAAGCAGAGAGGTACCTGTCCTGAAGCTTTAACAGTTATTACCACATGAGTTATTTTGAAACAAATCCCAAACTAGCATTTTATCTGTAAATCTATACTAGCTATAGTTTGGATTTTTTTTTTCTCTTAAACTGGCATTCTCTTTTATCTCTTTGGTATCTTTTACCCTGATAACTGCGCTTTTACTTTGTCATGAAAATAACGTAAAAGTGCTTCTCTTCCTTTCCTCCTCCGTTTTATGATTGTAGACAGGATGTACCTGAGTTTAGTTAATCTAGATTTTCTTTGATGTTCTCGAAGGGATCAGTGGCAGCTGTGGTATTTCGTTTGTTCTCACCCTTTTGGGGAAAGGGAAGAGGCAAAGGACTGAACTAGGCTATGAATCTAGACTAAACTGGTGTTTTGCTCTGATACTTCAAAATTGTGGATTATTTGACCTGGAAAGAAAAGTTCACTATAGTTCTTTGTTTTTTTCTATTTTTTATTTTTCTTTTTTCTTGTCTTTTTTTTTTGAGACAGGGTGTCACTCTATTGCCCAGGCTGGATTGCAGTGGTGCAGTCACAGCTCACTGTAGCTTTGAACTCCTGGTCTCAAGCAATCCTTCCATCTCAGTCTCCTGAGTAGCTGGTACTACAAGCATGCAACACCATGCCTAGCTAATTTTAAAAAAATGTTTAAAGATTTTTGTAGAGATGGGGTTTGGCTTTGTTGTCCAGGCTGGTCTGGAACTCGTGGGCTGAAGTGATCCTCCTAAGGTGCTGGGATTACAGGCATGAGCCACAAGGCCTGTCCTATAGTTTTTTTTTTTTTTTTTTTTTTGAGATGGAGTCTCGCTTTGTCGCCCAGACGAGTGCCGTGGCGCGATCTCGGCTCATTGCAAGCTCCGCCTCCCGGGTTCACGCCATACTCCTGCCTCAGCCTCCTAGTAGCTGGGACTACAGGCGCCCGCCACCACGCCCGGCTAATTTTTTGTATTTTTAGTAGAGACAGGGTTTCACCGTGTTAGCCAAAATGGTCTCGATCTCCTGACCTCGTGATCCGCCCGCCTCGGCCTCCCAAAGTGCTGGGATTACAGGCGTGAGCCACTGCGCCCGGCCGCCTGTCCTATAGTTCTAATTGTAGAAGTTAAGTAATTTATTTCACTTGAGATGTCAGGCTCAGTTGCTAGTTTTTGTTTTATTTTGTTTTTAATAGCTAGTTGACTAAATTCTTCCTCCTTCAAAGGAGGTGACTGACATGTGACTTCTATAGTATGGTCTCATACAATTAACATACAGTTGTGTTATTTGCATCACCCTCTTACCTTATACGTCTGTATATACATGTTTGGGGGGCATTTGAACTAAGGTGCTGATTCTTCACATTTTCTGTACTGTGCACTACTTTCACAGTCTGAAACCTCTGGATCTCTTCTTATGTTTCAGGATGTCTTATTTTTTATTTTTTTGAGACGGAGTCTCGCTCTGTTGCCCAGGCTGCAGTGCCGTGATGCGATCTCGGCTTACCGCAACCTCCGCTTCCCAGGTTCAAGAGATTCTCCTGCCTCAGCCTCTGGAGTAGCTGGGACTACAGGCACCTGCCACCATGCCCGGCTACTTTTTTGTAATTTTAGTAGAGACGGGGTTTCACCACGTGACCAGTCTGGTCCCAAACTCCAGACCTCGAGTAATGCACCTGCCTCAGCCACCCAAAGTGTTGGGATTACAGGCATGAGCCACTGTGCCCGGCCTTAGGATGTCTTAAAATGCATAAAATACATAGGATTGTAAAGGAAGCCAATTATTTTCAAATGTAGTTAGCAGAATGTTAAAACTCAGTGATAGGTGCTTAATATAATAAGTAACAAGTTCTAGCAACACATCTAAGTTTCACAGTAATGAGTGTAGATGATATTTAAAGATCTTCAACAGTCTAATGTGGTATGAAAATATCTGATTTCTGTTGATGTCAAAATTACAAGTACTGTAATTCTGTGGTTTAGTGCCAGCATTCATAATTGAAGGACGTGTTAAATTTCAGTTAGGGGATAGTGAAGATAAATGTGTAATTTCCTCCCACCCACACCTCATTTTTATTTCCCTGAGTTTTATCCATGGACTCCTTAGCTGTGACGGTCAGAGTAAGATCACCTGGACTGAGGCCTTGTTTGTGTCCTGGGATGCCTAATTTGAAGCTAAAGGATTTGAACTTAGAATGTAGTCATCAGATAAGTGTGTTTTAAACATTCTGTCTACCAATTTTAGTGACTTTTAAAATAAGTCATAACAGTCCAATAAATACTGGATCTCCAAATGGTCTCTGCATTTTATGACTTTGCTTCTTTGCTTTTCCTTCTTGGGCTGTATTTTCTTAATAGATATTGGTTTGTAATTAATATAGAGTTAATATTTTAAGTAATTTCTAAACTTCCGTGTTGGCTATTATTGTCTTGCTTTTATGTTTTTTTTTTCTTTTAAAAAACATTTTAATTCTTCTGCAGGATTCGGAAACTTCAGATACGAAATATCCCGCCTCACTTACAGTGGGAGGTAAGAATTTCTTTATTTAAAATTAAGATCTAAGTATGGAAACCTATTGCTGTTAGTTTTTTCAAAGCTTTTTCTCCTTTCTTCAACTCTTGGGTGTGCTAGAACATAAAATTCTTCTCTTATGACCCATGTCTTAGTGTGGGATTTTCTTCATAAGGGCACAGTGTATCTTTTAAAAATCTGCTCTTTGGCATAAGAAACCAAAAATTGAAATATATTCTTGGGTAACTAGGTAATCTTTCTCATTCAGTCCCTTCCCAAAAGGATTTTGTTGATTTCAGTTCTTTCTGATGAATTTGCCAATTGTATTTAAACATGAAGCTCCTATCTTGGCAAAGTTTTAAAACAACAAATACCTGCTACTTTGTGCTTTTATCTTAAGATGTTATTCTGCTTCCTTTTGCTCAGATGGTGGCACTGCACTGATTGTGTAATGTGCACAAACACAAACTATTTAGCACAATTGAAGAGCCTGTGTCAGCAATTTCCAAAGCATAATAATGATGTCATGGTGAGAATTTGAGACACCTGTAGTTGAAGGGCTAAAATAAAATGTCTTTTGATTCTTCAGACAATGGAACCTGAAAGTTCTTAAAACTCACCTTGGAGAGGGTGGTGCAGAGAAACTGCTTAGCTTTTATGTATTTCTAATATAAAAAAAACAAGAGTAACTAGTTAAGTGTGTTTTACACTGGTCTTCTGTTTGGTTAAAAGGTTACTTTGGTGGGAAGTTGATCTAAGTCTGATTCTCCAAGGTTTCTCAGTCACAGGTGATTTGTGCTGAGAATATTTATCTTCAAAACAATATTATTGAGATTAAGTTTTGCAGGAAGGGGTTGGTTTTTGGTATATGCTGAATATATTGCAAGTTATATAATGCATTAAAAATATACTTTATAGATGGAATTGGTGGGTTATAAGATTAAACTTTTTTTTTTATATGTTCCTGTTTTAGATTAACATTTGTTTAGGGAATTCGGTAGCTTGGGGGATAGGTCCTCAAGTGTTGTAATAGCAAGATTATTAGTTTGATCCCCTTATTTTAAGATGAGCCATATTAAATATGATTTAAAATGTAATTCAATATGATTTTTTTGTTCAGGAGCTACATCTAGTGTAATGTAGCTTTCTATGAAATAGCCAAATGGTAGAAACCAAGTTTAAGTAAATTATTAGAGTACTAGCATATCTGCTATGGGCAGAGTTTCCTTTTAATTCATTCATAATCTCTTCAAATTCAGAGAATTTAGCCTTTAGTTTATTGCATTTTCCCTCATTCTGGGTATTTGCCATATCTAACTTTTCTTAATTTTTGTATTTCACTTTACTCTCCTTACTGTCCTTTGGGATAGTGTCAAGTTTTAGTGGGTTATCTCTGTTTTCAAATGAGCAAATATGGGCACGCAAGATAAAATTAATTAAGAGCACACACTGAATCGTAAGATGCTTGGCTAGACTTTGGAATTCTTCACCTTTGACTCCCTTTAAAAATTTAATGATTGTTTACATATTGATCAACAAAAACAATTTTATTGAGAGTTAGGAATAAGATGAGCTGCTGTTGTTAGGTGTTTTTTTTCCTTAAAGACTTGAGGGAACACTATTTCCTTTTCGAGAAGGGTCACTTTGTATGGTTTGTTTGTTTGTTTGTTTGTTTGTTTTTGAGATGGAGTTTTGTTCTTGTTGCCCAGGCTGGAGTGGAATGGTGCAATCTAGGCTCACTGCAACCTCCGCCTCCCAGGTTCAAGGGATTCTCCTGCTCAGCCTCCTGAGTAGCTGGGATTACAGGCATCCACCAACCACGCCTGGCTACTTTTTTGTAATTTTAGTAGAGATGGGATTTCACCATGTTGGTCAGGCAGGTCTCAAACTCCCGACCTCAGGTGATCCACCTGCCTCAGCCTCCCAAAGTGCTGGGGTTACAGGCATGAGCCATTGTACCCAGCCTGTATATGTTTTATTTATTCACGCTGGATATGCCGCTTGTTCTGTGCCAAAGCCTTATTATAAACAGTGATAATTTTGCAGTTCCGGACAACTTTTATAATGGAAGATTAGGCTTTCAGTCCCTAATTAATCTTAGAATCACTGAAAGTGGAATGAGCAGACATTATGTGCCTTCTACTTTGATGCAGTAGAATATACATGTCACCACAGAGAAAATAGTCTTATCTAAATAGGTTCAACTGGCTTCAGTCTTAATCTAACTTTGAGTTTACAAGAAATACAGAAGATAGAGGGACAAATTAAATGATGCATCAAAGAAACAACTAGCCATGTCCTGAATATGGGATATTCCACAGGACAAATGCTACTGTTTTGCTAGAGGAGCAGTGGGATGAAAAAAGGGAAGAGGCCTGTTATGAGTAAGACTCAAGAGGATAACAAAAAAACCACTATAGTAAGTTCTTTGTGAGCAACGTAAATAGCCCTGTGAAGCAGCATGGAGCGCCTAAAAAAGCCTTATAGTTGTTATTTTATTTATTTATTTATTGTGCAGGAAATGGGGCAGCCTTGAGGTCAGACTTAGAATTATGTCCTAGCTCCACTGCTTTCTCATTGTGTGATCTGTGAACAGATCTCTGATCTGTTATGGGATCTCTGAACAGGTTTTTAAAATTCTTTGAGCCTCATTTTCCTCGTTCCTAACAAGGGTGATGATGGTGGCCCCCTCATTGGGTTGCTTTGAGCATTAAATAGGATTATGCATGCTAAAGCCTTTAAAACAGTGCTTGGTACATATAAGTACACAATATGTTTTAGCTATGATATAATAAGAACAACAACAAATTCACCAGCTCTCAGCCTTCGGTTTTGTGCTTGTCTCAGTGAGATCCAGGCAGGAGCACAGATAATACCCTCGGTATTTCACCAGAGAGAATCATACAGGTGCTGAAAGGCGAAAGAACAAAGGAGAATCCAGAGTAGTGACTGTAAGGAGCAGCCACGGCCTGAGGGCTGGAAGGCCAAACAGGAAGTTGAGGTTTTGGATCCTAGTAGAGACTTGGAGGGAAGAGCCCTGAGCACCTGAGACTCAGATTTCTAAGCAATGGCAGCTCCTTGACTGGGGCTGGCGCCTGGGATGGGGGGAAGAGAGAGGAGTTATAAATCTTGTTCTGAGTGTCCAGAGGAGCTAGAGGATGTAACCAACTGCTGATTCAGTGACGCCGGCTGATAGACAGGGACCTACGGATGCGGTGATGCCGACTGCCAGAGAGGGACCTGCGGATGCGGTGAAGCCGACTGAGGGACGGGACCTGCTGATGTGGTGATGTCGACTGATGGACGGGGACCTGGTGATGCGGTGATGCCGACTGATGGACGGGGACCTGGTGATGCGGTGATGCCGACTGATGGACGGGACCTGGTGGTGCGGTGATGCCGACTGATGGACGGGGACCTGGTGATGCGGTGATGCCGACTGATGGACGGGACCTGGTGGTGCGGTGACACCGACTGACGGACGGGACCTGGTGGTGCGGTGACGCCGACTGACGGACAGGACTTGCTGATGTGGTGAAGCCAGCTGACGGATGGGGACCTGCGGATGGGGTGATGCCGACTGATGGACGGGATCTGGTGGTACGGTAATACCAACCGAAGGACGGGACCTGGGGATGCGGTGATGCTGACTGATGGAGAGGGACTTGCGGATGCGGTGATGCCGACTGATGGACAGGGGCCTGCCGTTATGGGGATGCCCACTGACAGGGCCTGCTGATGTCGACTGATGGACGGGACCTGTGGGTGTGGGGATGCCGACTGACAGACGGGCAAGAGCATGTCGTCTCTACCCCGACTCCTGCTTTCTAGTACCTCTCTGCTGCCTTCTGTTGGCAGAAACTAGCAGGTAACAGCTGGCAAAGGAGAGATTAGAGTCCAGAGTCCTACACGCAGCATCACAAAGCTGAGAAGTACATTTGGAACTAAGAGCTTATTTTTCTTTGTTTGCCCTAATGCCTCATATACCCTGTCTGATGGAACTGAGAGCTTAATATCAAGGTAAACTTCTATCCTTGAAGTGAAACAACCTCCTCCCCCAATTCTAGGAGTCATCTTGTAAGCTAGATTCTGTGAAGTCACTGAAGAGGTGACAGAATCTGGGACCACAGCAGAAACGCTCGTGACATGTGGCGTTTTGTAAGATCTGTAACTGGAGTGTTACCTTTCTGTTACTGTTAGATCTTCATTATTTATGTTATCTGTATACCACCATATACTACTAAATGATCAGAAGGGGATTCCCCAAGTTCTCTGGGCAGCATATCTTACATGCTGTGTCAAGCAGGTTTAAACAGTTTCTAACCATTTAGTTTTAGATGATGATAAAGCACTTATGGGTGGGCGCTGGATTCTGCTAAATGTTTATGGCACATGGAGATACAGGGAGCCTTTTTTTTTTTTTTTTTTTTTTTGAGACGAAGTCTTGCACTGTCACTCAGGCTGGAGTGCAGTGGCATGATCTTGGCTCACTGCAACCTCTGCCTCCCGGGTTCAAGCAATTCTCCTGCCTCAGCCTCCTGAGGAACTGGGACTACAGGCGCGCGCCACCATGCCCAGCTAATTTTTTGTATTTTTAGTAGAGACAGTGTTAGCCAGGATGGTCTCTATCTCTTGACCTTGTGATCTGCCTGCCTTCGCCTCCCGAAGTGCTGGGATTACAGGTGTGAGCCACCGCACCTGGCGGGAGACTAACTTTTTGAAGGACTCACTGCTAGAGAATTAGGTAGGTTTGTTTTCTCCCAAATATATGGAATATAGCAGAGAAATAAGAGAAAATGTTTTTTCATCCATCCGTCACTGTTTTGCCTGAGGTACCTGAAGAGTAGACTCAGTGTGACCAGAACTGGAAGGGCTCCTCCACAGAAACAGTCCCAGCAGACAACGATGTGGACATTCAGATGCCACAAGGGAGGTGTACATTAGGAAGAGGATTTGAGAGCCCTTCCTTGAGTGAAAAAGGGTAGGACTTTGGGAGAAAGTCCTAGTGAAGTATTTGACGTTAAACACCTTTAGATATTTTTTCTTTTGCCTACTCAATTTCTCAAGTGGGCTCCATTTTCTAAATTTAAGGAATGTCTTGTTGTTGTTTTGTTTTAGAGACGGAGTCTTGCTCTGTCACCGAGGCTGGAGTACAGTGATGCGATCTTGGCTCACTGCAACCTCCTCCTCCTTGGTTCAAGCAATTCTCCTTCCTTAGCCTCCTGAGTAGCTGGGAATACAGGTGCCTGCCACCACACATGGCTGATTTTTATATTTTTAGTAGAGACAGGCTTTCACCATGTTGACCAGGCTGGTCTGGAATTCCTGACCTCAAGTGATCTGTTCACCTCAGCCTCCCAAAGTGCTGGGATTACAGGCATGAGCCACCACACCCGGCAGGAATGTCTTTTTGTATGTAAAAAATACATAATAAATGGGGCCAGTTGTGGTGACTCACGCCTGTAATCCTAGCACTTTGGGAGGCCAAGGCAGGTGGGTCCCTTGAGGTCAGGAGATCAAGACCAGCCTAGCCAACATGGAGAAAACCCCATCTTTACTAAAAATACAGAAATTAGCTGGGTGTGGTGGCACAGGCTTGTAATTCCAGCTACTCAAGAGGTTGAGTCAGGAGAACCTCTTGAACCCGGGAGGTGGAGGTTGCAGTGAGCCAAGATCGCATCACTGCACTCTAGCCTAGGTAACAGAGTGAGACTCTGTCTCAAAAAAAAAAAACAAAAAAAAGGCCAGAGTCTTAAGGAAATGATTTCTCAGTTTCTCCAAATGTTATTTTCTTATTTCTTTCTGTCCAGTCAAAAGAATCAAAACTCCTAATAAGTACCCAAAAAATGCCCAGGCCGGGCATGGTGGCTCATGCCTGTAATCTCAGCATTTGGGAGGCCAAGGCAGGCAGATCACGAGGTCAGGAGATCGAGACCATCCTGGCTAACACAGTGAAACCCCGTCTCTACTAAAAATACAAAAAAAATTAGGTGGGCGTGGTGGTGGGCGCCTATAGTCCCAGCTACTGGGGAGGCTGAGGCTGGAGAATGGCGTGAACCCAGAGGGCGGAACTTACAGTGAGTGGAAATTGCGCCACTGCACTGCAGCCTGGGCAACAGTGAGACTCTGTCTAAAAAAAAAAATGCCCAAAGCTGGGGTTACCTTCCCTGAAGTGAAGCATATAAGACCTTATGTAAAGGAAGACATTAAGTAAATGAAGTGGTCCTAGAGGAAAGGGCAGGCAAGGTTGTCATTCTGGGGGCTGATGAGGAAGGTGAAACATTTCCCCATGTTTACTGTGTGGGGAAACAGCCTGTGCTACAGTTAGTCACCTGCATCACCAGGTTCTATATGCTGGTGGGGCCCCCACATCGCTCATGTCTGGAATGACTGTTTTCCGAGCAAAGATTTGAATATGTGGTCTGACAGGTACTTATGGGGAATACATACTTTAAAATCACAGTCTTGCTAGAAAATTCAGAACGTTTCTTGGTTTTACTTCAACACTTGCATATTTGATTTTTTTCCTGGACTTAATTGATCTGGGAAGATGAATATTAAGTGAGTCTCTGGTCAAAGAAGGGAAACCAAGTATTCCTTATTTAGAAGAAACAAGTAGGCCTGGTGTGGTGGCTCAGGCCTGCAATCCCAGCACTTTCGGAGACTGAGGCAGGCAAATCACTTGAGGCCAAGAGTTCGAGACCAGCCTGGCCAACATGGCAAAACCCTATCTCTGCTATAAATACAAAAATTAGCCAGGCATGGTAGCACATGCCTGTAATCTTAGCTACTCAGGAGGCCGAGGCACAAAAATTGCTTGAGCCTAGGATGCATAGGTTGCAGTGAGCTGAGACTGTGCCACTGTACTTCTGGGAAACAGGCGAGACTCTGCTTAAAAAAAAAAAAAAAAAGAAGAAATAAGTGGGAAAGTAGTGATGCCATGTTATCTAGTCTGGAGGAAAAACAAAACAATACTATAGTTAACATAAAATAGCTCAGAGAGACCCCACTGTAAGCCTTGGATGAAGGTGTGCTGAGAAGTGGAAAGCTGTCTTGAGGTTTGTGGGGAGGTGGATGACTTCCTGGGGAATAGAGTGGGCAGGGGCCACGGAGTGAGTTAGGTGACATCCCTGCTGGATGTTGGCATCTTTAAAGGCAAGAGCTGTCATTCATCTTCTGTCCAACTGCTGATTGTTTTTGGTGCTGTGTTAGGTGCTACTTGGTCCATATGGATACAGGAATGAATGTCAAATAGAAATGAGCAGCATTTTATTTATTTTTTGAGACAGCATTTCACACTTGTTGCCCAGGCTGGAGTGCAATGGGCGTGATCTCGGCTCACTACAGTCTCCACCTCCTGGATTCAAACCATTCTCCTGCCTCAGCCTCCTGAGTAGCTGGGATTACAGGCGTGTGCCACCATGCCCGGATAATTTTTGCATTTTTAGTAGAGACAGGGTTTCACCATGTTGACCAGGCTGGTCTTGAACTCCTGACCTCAGGTGATCCCCCCACTTCTTCGGCCTCCCAAAGTGCTGGGATTACAGGTGTGAGTCACTATGCCTGGCTGAGAAGCATTTTAAGTGTAATTGGATGTAAAGCTAACACCGTGAGGTGCTTTAACTCAACAGAGGAAAACATCTGTAGAAACAGTGATGTTGAGATTTTCCATGAGCGAGCAAGAAGCAGCAATGGGAGTCAGAAATGTTAAATAGAAATAACCAATTTAAAGGTTGCCTTTATAGCAGACAGCTTGGAGTTCTAAATAAATAGCAGATGAACTGCGTGTTCTCAGTAGATGCCTTTCTTCTTCTCAGTGGCCTGACTTTGAGCACTTGGCCAGTAAGTGGCTGACACTAGGCACTTACGTGCTGGGCACTGAATTAACATGTTTTAATCTTCACAGCAGTCCCATGTCCCCACTGTACAGGTAAGGCAGTGGTGGTACAGAGAGGTGAAGTAGCTTCTCCAGGATCATGCAGCTGGAAAGTGTTAGTGTCTAGTGTCGATCAGGTTGCTTTAACAGAAAACTTCCTCCCAAAGGGTTGTTTCTGTTTCTTCCAGTATCATTTGGTTTCAACATGCCTCTGAAAAGCTTGACAGTGAAGCCAGTAGAAACTGAATCCTCCCCAGGTCTGGAAGTAAAGTATGGTTACGAGTGATGAATGAACTTCCTTGGGGAAGTTATTAGTAAAGTTCTCTGTTTAAAGAACTGTGGACAGTAGAGTTCTTCATGCATGGCTGCTCTGGCATGGGCCAAACTTCACATCATTAGAAGTAATCTGGCGATGGGTGTGCAGGGGGAATACCAGAGTTCCCTACAACTAGTATGTATGAATGGTATATGAGGCAAGCATTTCTCACCCGACCCTGCTCCCTCCATGTTTACTCCATGTCCTTTGCGCTGTGCTGCCTGGACTTTTGTCCTGCGTTTCTATGGTTTTTCTGGATATGATCATCTTAAAGGTCGTCATGCCCTTTATCAGTTGATTGAGACAGAATCTTGACTTACCGCCCGGGCTGGAGTGCAGTGGCGCAATCACAGCTCACTGCAGCCTCGACTTCCCAGGCTCAGGTGATTTTCCCATCTCAGTCTCCCGAGTAGCTGGGACTACAGGTGTGCACCACCACACCTGGCTATTTTTTTTCTTTTTTTAAATTTTATTTTATTTTATTTTATTTTTGAGACAAAGTCTGGCTCTGTCGCCCAGGCTGGAGTGCAGTGGTGCAATCTGGGCTCACTACAAGCTCCGCCTCCCGGGTTCATGCCATTCTCCTGCCTCAGCCTTTCGAGTAGCTGGGACTACAGGCGCCCACCACCACACCCTGCTAATTTTTTTTTTGTATTTTTAGTAGGAACGGGGTTTCACCATGTTCGCCAGGATGGTCTCGATCTCCTGACCTTGTGATCCTCCCGCCTCGGCCTCCCAAAGTGCTGGGATTACAGGTGTGAGCCACTGTGCCCGGCCTTTTTTTTTTTTTTTTTTCTTTCGTATCTTTATTTTTTTTTTAATTTTTGAGATGGAGTGTTGCTCTGTCAGCCAGACTGGAGTGCAATGGTGCGATCTCGGCTCACTGCAACTTTTGCCTCCCGGGTTCAAGCGATTCTCGTGTCTCAGCCTCCTGAGTAGCTGGGATTACAGGCGCCCACCACTATGCCTGGCTAATTTTTGTATTTTTAGTAAAGACAGGGTTTCACCATGTTGGCCAGGCTGGTCTCAAACTCCTGACCTCAGGTGATCAGTCCATTTTGGCCTCCCAAAGTGCTGGGATTAGAGGCTTGAGCCACTGCACTTGACCAAAAGTTTTAAATTTTAATGAAGTTCAGTGTATTCATTTCTGCCAGTCTCATTTTATGAATAGTATTTTTGGTGTCCTGTCTAAAAACATTTTGCCTAAATCAAAGTTATGAAGGTTTTCTCCTGTTGTCTTAAACCTATGGTGCATTTTGAGTTAATTTTTATGTAATGTATGATTCACAGGCCGTGGTTTTATTTTTTGCATGTAAATGTTTCATTCTAATACCATAAATTGAAAATATTGTTCATTTTCCATTGAATTGCCCTCACACTTTTGTTACAAATCAATTGACCATATTTGGGTGGGTCTGTTTCTGGACTCTTTTCTCCCATTAATTTATATGTCTGTCCCTTTGCTACTACACTTTCTTGGTTACTGTGGCTTTATATTGTCAGTCTTAAAATGGAATAGTATTACTCCTTCAACTTTATTATTTTTCAGAATCGTGGCTATTGTCATTACTTTGCTTTTCCATATGTATTTTAGAACCAGTAAGTCTATACACAAAAATTCAGTTGGGATTTTTATTGGGATTGTAATAAGTTAAAAAAAAAACCCTTTTGGAATAATTATCAACTTTACTAAGTTGTCTTCTTATGACTGGCTTATTTCACTTAGTATGCTATTCACCCGTGTTGTAGCACAGGGGTCCCTAATCCCCAGGCCTCAGACTGGTATACCGTCTGTGGCCTGTTAGAAACTGGGCTGTACCACAGGAAGTGAGTGGTAAGTGAGCGAGCATTACTGCCTAAGCTTTGCCTCCTGACAGATCAGTGGTGGCATTAGATTCTCAAAGGAATGCATACCCTATTGTGAACTGCACATGTTGAGGGATCTAGGTTGCTCACTCCTTAGGGGAATTGAATGCCTGATGATCTGAGGTGGAAAAGTTCCATCCTGAAACCATCCCCCTAACCCCACTCTCTGTCCCTGGAAAAATTGTCTTCCATGAAACCAGTCCCTGGTGTGAAAATGGTTGGGGACCACTGTTGTAGTATGTGTCAGAATTTTCTTTTGAAAGCTAAGTAGTATTCCTTTATATGCGAATTTTACATTTTGTTTATTCTTCTGTCCATGGGTGTATGGGTTGCTTCCACCTTTTGGCTATTGTGTTCAACGCCTCTGTGAATGTAGGTGAACAAATATCTCTTTGAGATTCTGCTTTCAGTTCTTTTGGGTATGTTCCTAGAAGTAGGATTGCTGGATGTTATAGCAATTCTTCTTTTCCTGTCCTTGAATAAACCAGTGAAAAAGATGTTACAGCAATTATATTTTTAATTATTTCAGGAATTGCCATACTGTTTTCCATAGCAGCTGTACCGTTTTACATTTCTACCAACAATGTCCAAGTGTGTCCTAATTTCTCCACATCCACTCCAACACTTGTTATTTTGGTTTTTTTTCCCCTAAACAGTAGGTGAATATTATTTTTTAAGTTTTGACTTCTACTTGTTTTTAGTATGTAGAAATATTTTAAATTTTGTGTGTTGACCTTATATCCTTTGGCATTGCTAAACTTACTAGTTCTGAAAGTTTGTTTTTTATTTTTTAATAGATTGCTTGGGATTTTCTACTTAGACAGTTATGTATTCAAATGGGCATAGTTTTATTTCTTCCTTTATAGTCTGTGTGCCTTTTCTTTTATTGCTGTAATGTACTGTCTAGGACCTCTAATGAGAGTCGACATCCTTACCCGTCCTCAATTTTTGTGAGAAAACACTGTCTTTCATCATTACGTAAAATGTTAGCTATGGGTTTTTTGTAGATACTCTTTATCAGGTTGAAGACATTGCCTTCTGTTTCTAGTTTGTTGACAATCTATATGATGAGTGAATGTTGGATTGTTTCAAATGCTTTTTTTGCATAAATTGACATTATCATGTAGTTTCTGGGCTGTAAATGAATTACATTGACTTTTTACCCCTACAAATGTTGAACCAACCCTGCATTCCTATGATAAACTCCACTTTATTGTGGTATTTTATTCTTTTAAGATATTGCTTGGTTTAATTTGCTAACTTTTTTGTTGAGGACTTATTGTGTCTCTGCTCATGAGGGATATTGGTCTGTAGTGTTTTTGTTTTTGTTTTTGTTTGGATTGTCATTGATTTTGTTATCAGGGTAGCAGCCTTAAAATGTGTTGGGAAATCATGCTTATGTTTTCTGGAAGTGATTGTGCTGAATTGGTGTTCTTTAATTGTTTGATACAATTCACCTGTGAAACCACTTGAACAATTTCTCTCAGAGGTTTTTTGTTGTTGTTGTTGTTTGAGATGGTGTTTTGCTCTTGTTGCCCAGGCTGGAGTGAATGGCCCAATCTCGGCTCACCGCAACCTCCGCCTCCTGGGTTCAAGTGATTCTCCTGCCTTGGCCTCCCAAGTAGCTGGGATTACAGACATGTGCCACCATGCCCAGCTAATTGTTGCATTTTTAGTAGAGACAGGTTTCTCCATGTTGGTCAGGCTGGTCTTGAACTCCTGACCTCAGGTGATCCATTTGCCTCAGCCTCCCAAAGTGCTGGGATTACAGTCGTGAGCCACCAGTTCCCCCCGCCCCTTTTTTTATGCTCAAATTCAATATCTTCAGTAATTATAGTGTTCTTCAGGTTATTTCATCTTGGGTCGTTTGTAGTGTTCAAAGAATTGGTTAATTTATCCAAGTTGTTTATTTTTTTTTCTTTTCCTTTTTTTAAAATAACTTTACATCATCATGGACAAGTTATGTAAAGCTTTGTAGTATTCCCTTATCCTTTAATGTCTGTAGGGTCGCTAGTGGTATCTCCACTTTTTAATTCTGATACTAGTAATTTTTGTGTTCTCTCACAATCTTCATCAGCCTTGCAGAGGTTTATCCGTTTGATTGATTTCTGATAACATGGTGATGTTGAAGCTGAATGAGCTCCTGTGTCTCTATGGTTTTGAGAGGTGAAGCCGGCTGGGCTTCTGGGTCAGGAGGGGACTTGGAAAACTTTTCTGTCTAGCTAAAGGGTTGTAAACACACCAATCAGCACTCTGTCTATCTAAAGGTTTGTAAATGCACCAATCAGCACTCTGTAAAAATGCACCAATCAGTGCTCTGTAAAATGGATCAATCAGCAGGATGTGGGTGGGGCCAAATAAGGGAATAAAAGCTGGCCACTTGGGCCAACAGCAGCAACCAGCTTGGGTCCCGTTTCCAGGTTGTGGAAGTTTTGTTCTTTGGCTGTTCGCAATAAGTCTTGCTGCTGCAGTCTTGGGTCCGCCCTACCTTTAAGAGCCGTGACACTCACTGCGAAGGTCTGCGGCTTCACTCCTGAATTCAGAGAGACCCGGAACCCACCGGGAGGAACAAACAAATCCTGATGCGCCACCTTTAAGAGCTGTAACACTCACTGCAAAGGTCTGCGGCTTCACTCCTGAAGTCAGCAAGACCACGAACCCTCCGGAAGGAAGAAACTCTGGACACATCTGAACATCTGAAGGAACAAACTCCAGACATACCATCTTTAAGAACTGTAACACTCACCACAAGGGTCCGCATCTTCATTCTTGAAGTTAGCAAGACCAAGAACCCACTGGAAGGAACCAATTCCGGACACGATTAGTATTTTGTTTCCCAGAGGCTTCCCTTTTTGATTCTCTAATCAGAAAAGCAAGGGCCTTAGATACGTTGCGTGGCTGTGCACTTCCTGTAACTGTATACGTGTCCAGGGCTAACGAGAGGCAAACAGAAGGAAAAGCAGCAAACAGGTTCAACCCATCCCTTTGGAACTATAGCTTCTTAGCTCCGTTGGTGTTTTAGATCAGTGGTCCCCAACCTTTTTGGCACCAGGAACTGATTTGGTAGAAGATAATTTTTCCATGGTGGGGGAAGGGGAGTGGTTTCAGGATAGAAACTGTTCTACCTCAGATCATCAGGCATTGGTTAGAATCTCTTAAGGAGTATGCAACCTGGATCCATTGCGTGCGCAGTTCACAATAGGGTATGCACACCTATGAGAATCTAATGCTGCCGCCGCTGATCTGACAGCAGGCGGGGTTCAGGCAGTTAGGCCTGCTCACCTTCTCTCACCTCCTGCTGTGCGCCCCGTTCCCCTTTCTTGCTTCTCCAGCCCAAACTACAAGGCTTCTCCTGAGATCTGTCTGTGTGCACTAACTTGCAGGTTTTTTGCTGCTGAATCTAGGCTGGGGCATAGCAGAGAAAAAAAAAAGAAGCAAATCACGTCAGCTTCTATAGTACTATGGAGTTCCCAATCTGTTTGCTATCTTTGAGTCTTCAAATTATTGTTTGATACTTTCGGTCCAGATTTTATAACTGCTTTCAGTGGGAGAAACAAGGTGGGTTGTGCCTGTTGAAATTTGTGTGGATCTAGAACCTGGAGCTAAAGTTTAAGTTGTTTCTTTGAATATTGTTTTTTGGTGCCTTTTAAATTTAGAAAGAGGTGAATTTGAATCTTTTATTTTTCAAGAACGGAGTAACTGCTCACAAGTAATTTGCTTTTAAATTTATTCTTGTAGATAACCTTTGGTTGAATTAAGACTGAAACAGGACTTTACCATCTTAAAAGAAATGCGTATTCAATTTTTTCCATGTGACTCAGCACTAGAGATGTGTATGCAGTGCTCATCATTTTAAATTTAAGTATATAAAAACCTTCACTTGTTCTTTTCCTATCTTTCTACCTCCAGTTTTAATGAACAAGATATACAAGGTTAAGACTGGGGAGGGCAAAGTCTCCTGGTAGGGTTTTAGAACAGTAAACCAATTGGGAATGACAGGGCACTATTGATACTGTTCCTAATTTTATTATCAGCAACCTGAAAAGCAAGGATTGCCTCAGTACTAAGGCCCCCCGCCTACCTGCCGTATTTTGATTTCCTGAATGGCCTACTTTGTCTTATTCAAAACACAATATTACTATTCAGTAATTACTATTCAGTATCACTTTCCATGTGGGGATGAGAAAGGCTATAATTTACTGCAATCTTTCCTAGATGTGTATTGTATATATTCACAAATACCTTTCCTTAGTTTTCTATTCCAATCTGGTAGACAAAGGTGGTGCTCAGTAAGTTAAGTGTTGGTTGAATTGAGGGTGTATGATGCTTTTCAGAGCTTGACTATCAACCCAAATAGAGATTTCTGTGTTCATCTTGCTAGATTTTTTTTCTTGTTTTGTATCCACTACCCCTAGACTCTCACATGTGTCCAGGTATATATACAAAGATTGAAATTGTTTGATTAGCTTACTCTGGCTAATGATAATGACTGATATTTCAGATTTCTTTTTAAAAGAAGGCCTATATTTGATTTGTCTATCTTTCACTCATTTTTATGACTACTCTCATATTCTTAGCTCATTTCCTTCTCTTTAGTACTCTGCCTTTGCATTTTAGATTAACTTAATATCACACATGTGGGTTGTGCTGATTATGAGCAGAGCAATATGCGAACCTTTTTTTTTCCATTTGATTTTTTCGAGACTCTGTCACCCAGGCTGGAGTGAGGTGGCACGATCACTACTCACTGCAGCCTTAAACTCCTCCTGGGCTCAAGCAATCCTACTGCTTCAGCCTCCCGAGTTGCTAGGACAACAGGCACATACGTCACCATGCTCCATTAATTTAAAAAAAAAAAAAAAAAAAAAAAAAAATTTTTTTTTTTTTTTTTTTTAAACAAACGGAGTCTTGCCCAGGCTGGTCTCAAAATCCTGGGCTTAAGTGATCCTCCTGCCTTGACCTCCCGAAGTGTTGGGATTTTAATCGTAAGCCACCGTGCCTGGCCAAGTACCTCTCTAGATGGATTCTCGTTCTTGTTATATTCTTAGAACCAACCCTAGATATAGGAAGGGAATAGGGCTATTCTTATTTTTAAAAACAAACAAAAAAAAGTAATTGGGAAATGGAAAAACTTGCCAAGGTCTTGCAGCTACCATTGGCTAAATTGGGATTTAAACTAGGCAGAACCTCCTTTTTTACCTGCTACTGTATCTAAACTGTATATACTTCTGTCATCTCAAACGTGGAAATAAGGATGACTTCTAATATCTTCTGCAAGTTCACCTACACATTTATGACTTAGCACCGATTTCATCAGTGTTTTTATTGAGATCTATAATTTCCTCCTATGTAATGTCCCAATTACAATCCTAAGTGAAATTCACAGAAAATATAACCCACTTATATATGTATATAATTTAAAAATCAATATAATGTCCTAGTAGTACCAGAAAGGTGACATACAAATTATTTATACAAAAAAAGTTTAGTACGTAAATACTTAGGCATGATCAGAGTTTAGGTATAATGAAATGGCCAAGTGCTTGTACCATATGTAGAATAATCCTCAGTGGACCAATACTGGTGTTGAGACAGGAATAATATGCAGGCAATGCAAAAGTTGTGTGCTCTCAGTTTAGTGGTTTTCTACAGTGATAAGCAGACCAAAATATAATAGTATCTTGATTTACATGATACAGTTTTGGAAGATACAGTATATATGAAAACTGAGCAATAAATATTTTGTCAGGTTATAGGGACAGATAAATGGGTTTCCTCTGTATCTGACTATCAAGGACCTTCAAAGGCTGTGCAGGACATGAGGCCACCTCTCTTTATTGTGTGAAGCTGTACTGCACACTTCAGGATGTGTGACATACCTGGTCTGTGCCTATCAAATATTAGTAAAGGACCCTTTTCCTAACCCCAAAAGATCCATAGATTTCTAAAACCACTTCCTTAAGGGGTGAAGGTTTCTCCATTAAGAATTACTTTTCTAAATCATTTGTTCCTCAGCTGTGTTGAACGACCAGTTATTTTTAAATTTCTAATTGATCACTGACTTCTTTGTAAAATACAATGAAAATAAATTATTACAATGAAATTTTAATGTCAGCCAACAGACAAGCTGATTTTTATTATCAGATTCAACAGACATAAAATTGTCAGTCTGCTATAAAAATTTGTAAATGCTTAATCTCCACTTGTAAGTTTGTCTTGTCATGATGTGGTCTCTCTCTTAATCTCACTCTGCTTTCTCTCCCCTCGGTCACCCAAAATGATGGTATGTTCCTAAAATACTTTCCCATGGAAGGTGTAAGTTCCCCCTTCTTGACCAAATGCTCAAATGTTTTACTCTCATCACCTCCTTTGTTTTGCACAAGTATCACTTTCTATAAAAATTATCATTTAATGATGGAAATTAACTTAACTGCCTTTACCATCAGCAGTCCCTTTTTATCTATGATAGAAATTTGCAAAGTAGTTTAACAGGCGTAACTCAAGTTGTTTATTTCTTCTTAGCTTTTTATACTTAAGGATAGAAAGTCATGCAGTACAAATGTGCAAAAGTTCTGCAAAGTATATGTTACTTTTGCTAATCACATATAGGTAAATCCATCTTAGATGATCTGATTTCTAATACAACTTAACTCTAAAAGTCTAAAAATATCTCTGAGCTATGTATTAAGCAGGTGGTTTTGGACTTAGACTGCATTTTTCTTTTTTCCCTTTTTTTTTTTTTTTTTTTTTTTTTGAGACAGTCTTGTTGTTTCGCCCAGGCTGGAGCGCAGTGACGCAATCTCAGCTCGTTGCAGCCTCTGCCTCCTGGGTTCAAGCGATTCTCCTGCCTCAGCCTCCCGAGTAGCTGGGACTTCAGGCACGCACCCCCATGCCTGGCTAATTTTCGTAATTTTAGTAGAGATGGGGTTTTGCCATGTTGGCCAGGCTGGTCTTGAATTGCTGACCTCAAGACCTCAGGTGATCCACCCGTCTCGGCCAACCAAATTGCTGGGATTACAGGCTTTACAGGCTTCAGCCGCCGTGCCCAGCCTAAACTGCATTTTGCTTCATACTAACCGCTAGGGAAGCAGTGACATTTTTGGAGATGAGCCTTGTTCTATCACCCAGACTGGAGTGCAGTGGTGCAGTCTTGCTCACTGCAACCTTTACCTCCCGGGTTCAAGCGATTCTCCTGCCTCAGCCTCTCAAGTAGCTGGGATTACAGGTGCCCGCCACCACACCCAGCTAATTTTTGTAGTTTCAGTAGAGACAGAGTTTCACCATGCTGGCCAGGCTGGTCTTGAACTCCTGACCTCAGGTGATCCACCTGCCTTGGCCTCCCAAAGTGCTGAAATTACAGGTGTGAGCCACCGCGCCCGGCATAGCAGTGACTTTTCAAACCTTAATTTCAGAAGACTTCCTGCTGTATTTTTTGTACTGTGAGTTTGAATGATGGAAGACAATTCCTATAACAAGGCAGGAAGGGTCCTGGATAATCAGACTCCTGGCAGTTCATGCTGGTGTTGCTGATGGTGAACCCCCTCAGCAGGGGCCCTGCAACTGTTTCTCTGGTGGGTCTGTGTGAAGGCAAGTACTGCTGGGAAGGGGTCCTACTACTTGGGCACAGTGACTGAATCTTAAATATGATTGGTGTCCTTACTTTTGGTTACTCTGTAGCAGCAGAAAAGTTACAATTTTTAAATGGAGACCATTTCTTCAATCATGGTTTAACAGTCAGGGTTTTGGGCTGGGCGCGGTGGCTCACGCCTGTAATTCCAGCACTTTGGGAGGCTGAGGCAGGCGGGTCACTTGAGGTCAGGAGTTTGAGACCAACCTGGGCAACATGGTGAAACCCCTGTCTCTACTAAAAATACAAAAATTAGCCTTGTGTAGTAGCACGTGCTTGTAATCCCAGCTACTCGGGAGGCTGAGGCACGTGAATTACTTGAACCCAGGAGGCAGATATTGCAGTGGGCCAAGATCGTGCCTCTGCACTCCAGCCTAAGCGACAGAGTGAGGCTCCATCTCAAAAAAGTAGGGTTTTGACAGCATCTTAAATACTTCTGCTTCTCCAGCTGACTCATTTTACACACAGTCATTATGCTGCGATGCATATGGTTGGCTTTGGTGCGTGCTTGTGTAAGTATTTATGGTTGGATCCATGCTCAGTCATGAGGTGGCTTTTGAAGTTGTTCTTGTGTGAAATGGAAATTCTTGGGCATCTAGGTATTTCTTAATTTTTAGTGGGTGTAACAAGTACAGCCAGATTAGATTGAAGGATGTGATCTTATCACGTGCTTTGCTTTCTGAGGCTGGGTCAGCCTTAGAATGGCCCCTTTTGGTTGCAGTGTTGGTGTGGCAGACAGTACTTAGGCTATGAAGAACCTCTGATAGCACTGTCCTCAAAGTGTTACCCTGGAGGAGCAGGACAAGATCAGCTGTGGCTCTCTCAGTTCAAAACCACCTGCTTATTATATAGCTTTAGAGATACTACTTTTAATGGCAAAAACTCCATTTACTTTTGTACCAACCTAATATTTTGTGTTAGACTTTCACAGAGTTGAATTGCATTAGAAATCAGATCATGTGCCGGGCGCGGTGGCTCAAGCCTGTAATCCCAGCACTTTGGGAGGCCGAGACGGGTGGATCACGAGGTCAGGAGATCGAGACCATCCTGGCTAACACAGTGAAACCCCGTCTCTACTAAAAAATACAAAAAACTAGCCGGGTGAGTTGGTGGGCGCCTGTAGTCCCAGCTACTCGGGAGGCTGAGGCAGGAGAATGGCGTAAACCCGGGAGGCGGAGCTTGTAGTGAGCTGAGATCCGGCCACTGCACTCCAGCCCGGGTGACAGAGCGAGACTCCGTCTCAAAAAAAAAAAAAAAAAAAAAAAAGAGAAATCAGATCATGTTAGATGCATTTGCGTATTTGTGATCAGCAAAAAGTAATATAATACTTTGGAGAACTCTTTTAATACATGATTTACTATCCTGGAGAAACAAGATAGGGGAAACACAAATGTTACTTTAGGTGCTCAGCTCCTGTGTGCCTCTCAGATGTACTGCTTAGAAAACATGTTTAAGGATGCACACTTTTTATACCATGTGTCCCTTATCTGCTAACCAAGGACCTGGTGTGGCATTGAACTAAAGATATGACAACTTGTTCCAGTGTTGGGGGAAAAAAAAACTGGCTCATACGGCTCAGTGGGAGATGGCGTAGAAATGTGATTTCTTCCTTAGGAATTTTAAAGTGACTTTTTAAACCCTGTACTTTGGGAGTTTTCAAACATAAACACATTGAGAAAATAGTATACTGAACCCCCCATCTGCTGACCTTAATAATAGTCAACATTCTGCTTTTGTTTTATCAATATTGCTTCACTTTTTTTAGGTGGAGGAGAGGTAGATTCTTTTAGAGCAATTTAATATGACTGGTGGTATAGAAAATTTACCTGCTAACATAAAATAAGAATAGGTATATTAGTTTCCTATGCTGCTGTAACAAATTAATCACAAACTTGGTGGTTTAAAGCAGCAGAAATTAATTTTTGTTTTAGAAGCCAAGAGTCTGAAATCAGTCTCAGTGGGTTAAAGTCAAGGTTGTCATGAGAACTGGCTCCCTCTGGAAGTCTTAGGGGAGAATCCATTTGCTTGCCTTTCCCAGGACCTAGTGCCTGGCTGTGGTCATTGGCTTTCATGGTTTCCTCTTTCAAAGTATACCACTTCAGCCTTTGCTTCTGTCCTCATATTGCCTTCTCTCTGACTTTCCGTCCTCTCTTGCCCCTTTTGCAAGGATCCATGATTACATCAGGCTCAACCAGGTAATCCCATATAATATCTCCACCTCAAGATACTTAATTATACCTGTAATGTCCCTTTTGCCATATAAGGTACCATTCGTAGATTTTAAGCATTAGGAGGTAGATATATTTGGGACCATTATTCAATTTACCACCAGTGTAGTCAGCACTCAAGTGTCAAATAAATGGTTATAGGACCACAACCTTGAGAGTGGGGACTATAAATACTCAGTGGTGAAATACATTAAGATAAAGTTCTTCAGTACCTAGAGAGATTTCTATGCAGAATACATTTTATCATTTCACGTAGGGGATGCAGCATTCCTATTATGAGATGACAAGATAGAAGGAGGCATGTATTGGTGTAAGGCCAGTTAGTAGCTGGTGCCTTTGAGACCTGAGAGGAAATGGCAGCAGTTCAACATCAGAGCCCAGACGGTGCTAGTTCATAGCTCCTGTCTCAGGCTTGACCCTGGCAGTTGACAACACGATGCTCTCCTGGGCCTTAGGCCATTCCGTCACCCTCCCTGAGCTGTGGAGCTGAGCTCCTTCCCTGTCCTTGATTCTGCCTCTTCTTAGAAGCCTTTTTGAATTTATCATAGTGCCTACTATGTGCTGGAGGAGAATCTGCTGCACAAGACAACTTTGATGTCTTATCCAAGTCTGCTTCTCTGGACTCGCAAAAAAACAGATTCCTCCTAGCTCTGGTTTTCACTAAATGTTTCCGAGGTCTTGGTTATTCTCCACATAAACCTGGAGACACACTTTTCATTAAAATATAAGGCAGAGGTATGGGGTTTCTGGGTCTGAACCTCAAGCCCCAGAATAGTCGAATGGAAAGATGGGGTAGAGACTTTGAGGGCAACTTCTTCTGGCTATGAGACTTTGGGTAAAAGTGACAATCATACAGAGTCCCTTTCCCATCTGTGAAAATGGGATTAACAAAAAAAAGTCCTTTCAGGGTCCGTGTGAGAACCAGCAAATAAGACAAGTGCCTCGCCCTGCTGCACTGTGAATTGACTTTTCTTGGAGGCATTTGTCCTTTGGCTGAAATTCACATGCTGTGTGCTCCAGTACTATGAAGTACTTTACTTCCTCAACCCCATCCTTCTCTTAGCTTCAGGGCTTTTTGCATACGTTTTCTTTGCCAAGAATCCATTTGCTCTCTCTCTCTTTTTTTTTTTTCCCCAACAGTCTTATTTTGTTCTGGATCCTTTCCATCTTTCTTGATTCTCACCAATTATTTAGCCCTCAATTTAGACGTCATTCCTGCCACTCTTGGATTAGACATCTCTCCTGTGTTTCTCCCATACTTAACACTGTGGTAGCACTTAGCATGTAGGCTTGCATTCTCTCATGTATATGTTTTTTTCTTCAGAAAACTAGGTTTATTGCTACACGATCTGCCAGTAATTCCAGCTATTTTGGGTGATTTCACTATTTGACTTAGCATTTTGTGTGTGTGTGTGTGTGTGTGCGTGTGTAAGTGTGTAAATACATATTTTAAAACTCAGAGTCTTCTCTGTTGTCCAGTGCAGTGTGAGATCATAGCTCACTGCTGCATCAATTTCCTGGGCTAAAGCAATCCTCCCTCCTTTGCCTCCCAAAGTTCCGGGCCTATAGGTGTGTACCCCTCCCTGCCCCCTATCCCCAAGCCAGCACTTTATATTTAATTGTCTTCTGATTTGTGTTTATTTCCCCCACCAGAGCTAAGGTGGGTAGGGCTCTGTCCTCCCATGCTATCAAAGACCCAGAACAATGGCTGGTGTGGACTTGCTGGTCAGGATTCACTCAACGTGTATTGGTTGGGAATTTTTTCAACTCTGTAATAGGTTATTCGGTTTAAAAAAATAATAACTCACTGGATTTTTTTGTGTAGGGGTGGGGGGGGGGGGTGGGTATAAGAAAATAGGATATAAATTTGTTGTTTCAGGTCACTGAGGTTTGTATTTTTTGTTATTATTATTATTATTTTTTTTGAGATGGAGTCTCCCTCTGTCACCCAGGCTGGAGTGCAGAGGCGTGATCTCGGCTCACTGCAGCCTCTGCCTCCCAGGTTCAAGCAGTTCTCCTGCCTCAGTCCCCCGAATAGCTGGGAGTACAGGTACCTGCCACCACGCCCAGCTAATTATTGTATTTTCAGTAGAGACAGGGTTTCACCACTATGGCCAGGCGGGTCACGAACTCCTGACCTCAAGTGATTCATCCGCTGCAGCCTACCAAAGTGCTAGGATTACAGGTGTGAGTTACTGTGCCCAGCCTCTTGGTTTTTCCGTTAATTATTTTTTTCTTTTTTGGGGGGTAGAGATGGGGTCTCGCCATATTGCCCAGGCTGGTCTCAAATTCCTGGACTCAAGCTATCCTCCTGCCTCAGCCTCCCAAAGGGCTAGGATTGTAGGCGTTAACCACTGCACTTGGCCCCAGGTCATTGAGTTTTATTGATGCAGAAATCACTGAAGTTCTTAAAAAATGTTTTTGTTTGTTGTTTCTTTGTGTTATTTTTTATTTTTTGGTGGTGGCAAATGGAAATCTTGGTGCCAGCTATGATCCCTTCACTAGCAGGGATCAGATGTTTTGGAAAGTATGTTGCAGGTGTTTTATCTTGATCTGGTTACTTGTTTTAAATAGTTCAGGTTGTTTTGGTTAGGGTTTCTAATAGCAGTTGATCATAATATTCAGCTTTCTATTTTGGGGGAAGTTCAGTTTCTTATTAAAAAAATGTTAAGAAAAACCTCAGACATTTAGTGTTGAAAAAATGAGTCACAAAGAAGTCAGAAGCATCAGTGAGGGATGCTCCTTATGGCTGTGAAATTGAGCAGGCTGTGCCCCCAGATGCCAGCCTCATTAGGGTGGATTAATGCTAAGCTCCTCTGAGCTTACACCCATCATTACTTCATGTTCTCCTTTCTCAGCAAATCTGATGCCCATCAATTCTGAGCATGTTCTGTGCACTTGCAGTATCCAGTATTGTTTACCACTGCTTGAAGTTGCCCAGCTGAACAAATATTTCTGACTTCAGATAATTTACATGATATCTTTCCCATGAAAGACATGACTTCATCGTGTTAATTTCTTTCTTGCTTAACTAAACACGAGCAAACCTTTCTTTTGTCACAGCTTTGTTTTTGTATGGTAGGAATTTTACTCTGACGTGCTGTTTAATTAATGTTTAAAAAGAGCATCTTTGCTTATATGCTCCCCTTGGCTACTAGAGACAGCTTTGTAGCGCATGATGGAGCCTGCATAATTTCTCACTGACCGCGTTTGCCTTGGTGTTGTCTTCTACTGAGTTTAAGGGTCACCTCTACTATATATTTTTAGAATATTTAACTTCACCACTAACTTCATATCAATTTATTTTCAATCTTAATTTTTCCTGGCCTTATTTTTCTCTCATGGTTTGTTGTTGTTGTTTTTGGGGAGGGTAGGGGCAGGGGAGACAGGGTGTCCCTCTGTCACCTAGGCTAGAGTGCAGTGGCATGATCACAGCTCACTGCAGCCTCGACTGTCCAGGCTCAAGTGACTCTGCTACCTCAGCTTCCCGAGTAGCTGGGACTACAGGTACGTGCCACCACACCTGGCTAAATTTTGTATTTTTTATAGAGACAGGGTTTTGCCATGTTGTTCAGGCTGGTCTCCAACTCCTGGGCTCGTGCAGTCTGCTTGCATTGGCCTTCCAAAGTGGGTATTTTAAAAAGTCTTGTTGATTATAAATAGCTTTATCATTTTGGGATAAAATGGGATTTTTTAAGTCATGCAGGTGTGTCTGTAGCTGAAAGACCTTGTTGTGTGATCTAGATTACCTTTAGAAACATATAACACTAATAAGTTTTTTTTAAATCACACAACCCATATACCTATCTGAAAGATTATGGTATACACAAGTGTAGGAATTATTGTTTATTCGCCTTATCAGAAAGTCTTGAAAGCATGTGTGGATTTGTGCACCCTTTAATAACTCGACTGGCCTCTTCAGTATCCAGGCCACTGGCAAAGGTCACTGCTGGGAATCCACGGTACTTGTTCAGCCTCCTTCCTTCCACGGCAGGAGGGACTCTCAAGGAGAGACTCTTCTCACTTATCCTAGATTAGGCCACAATCCTCCTCACACAAACTGTGGATCATCACAACCAGTTGTTTGCAGCTGGCATGCAAAATGAATGTGATTGGCACCCTCAGGTTAGATGATCTTTAGAGAGCCTGTTCATTTCAACCTCCATGTTTGTTTTAGCTCCTTTGAAAATATAAAAATTCTCCCAATGTGTGAAGAGAGCACATTCAAATGGTCCATCATCTGTCTGAGAAACTCTCCAGACCACTCATCTGTCCCTCCCAGATTCCCCTCCACTGGCCCCTCTCAGCCTGTTTCCCTTTGGGGGCACAGTTTCCGTGTCCCTTAGAGTAGGGTTCAGAACTGAACATAGTCCTCGCTACAGGTCTAAACTGTGCTTATTGCAGGGTGGAATCTTAGCTGTCCTTGACATTTGTTGACATTTGTTCAGTGAATAGAAGATCACATGCCCGTATTCCTTAGGCGTGAGATGATCATCGGTTACAATTGAACTAGCTTTTAGTTGTTAATAATAACTTATTATTGATTTACATGTTACAAGGTATGTGTGGGAGGGAGGCTTTTGTGAACGAGGTTTCTGATTTAACCACGTTGCCTGGTACTAGTGTGAAGGACCATTCTGAGTGATCGTTGGTGAGGCGATCACAGTTCTGCAGGGAAGGGGTCCTTCTGGAAGGCCACTCCAGCGGGCAGAAGACATCTTGAGTTGGATGAAACCAAGTTCTCTTTTATCACAGAAGCAAAGGTGGGTTAATTCCAAGGAAGCTAATGAGACTTGTTGAGTGTCCCCTAAGGAAGTCAGATATCAGAGTGTCCTTTAGGAACTCCTAAGAAATTGACCAGTGGCTATCTTATAGCAACTGGGAGTTATATGCCACTCAAACTTTAATTTTTTAAAATTAGAAATGTTTTTGGCCAGGCACAGAGGCTCATGCCTGTAATCACAGCACTTTGGGAGGCCAAGGTGGGAGGATTTCTTGAGCCCAAGAGTTCAAGATCAGCCTGGGCAACATAATAAAACCCCATCTCTTTAAAAAAGGACAATAATTTGCCAGGCGTGGTGGCCCACGTCTGTAGTCCCAGCTACTTGGGAGGCTGAGGTGGAGGATCCCTTGAGCCTGGGAGATTGAGGCTGCAGTGAGCCGTAATCATACTATGGCCTGGGTGACAGAGCAGCAAGACCCTGTCTCCAAAAAAAAAAAAAGTGTTTGTGTTCACTTTAGAAAACAGAAAAAAGGACTTAAAATCCTACCATTCAGAGGGTAACTATCATTAATAGTTGTATATTTTTGTCAATACATGGGATGATTAACTGTCCTTGTCTTTTTTTTTTTCTCCAAATGGTTTTCCATTTGTGACAGCACTACTTACTGAATCAGCCTTTTCTTGAACTCAGCCTTTGTGCTATCCAGCACTCTCACATGTTTGCAGAAAGTGCTGCCTTTTCTCATTTGAGGCTTAGCTAAGCTTGAGGAAGTCTTGGTTCATCAGGGTTAGTGAGGAAGGGACTGATGGTTCTGCCCTCATTTTGGCCACATCTGCCATACTGTGGGCAGTATTGGCCATCGGTTTACAACATTCATGAATGTAGAGAAGAGCAGTCTCTTCCTTCTTTACTACTTACCTTAAATAATTTCTGTAGGTTAGCTGTGTTGGTTAGGGTGTGTAGCAGGTGACACCAGTATTGTGCATTTTAATCTGGGTGCATTATCTTCTATGTCATTAATATTCTAGAAGAGCTATTAATGAGACTTGCTGGGTTGTTCGATTTTTCATTTTGTTTCAGATGCTTAGCAATTTACTTATTGTTTCTTGAACTAAATGCATTGAAGAATAAGGACTGAAAGTGGTGGTTCATAAACATTCACTTGTAAAAAGAGAAACATTCCTTCTCCTTGCCTCAAGTTCTTACTCATTTTGATCTTGCTGCTCTACCTTTGTGATACAATTTATTCAACTAGGGTGTGTACTGGGTCTGTCTACAGACAATGGTCAGTGCTTTTTATCATTTTAAAAAGACTTTTTCATTTGCAATCTTTTGGATGAAACATTTCTCAGGTTATTCTGCCTTTCTTTGGTGATACTTGATTCTAAGTAGATGTCTGTAGTAGTACCTTAGTCATTGTAATATAAGTC
Source organism: Macaca thibetana thibetana (assembly GCF_024542745.1). Lineage (NCBI taxonomy): Eukaryota > Metazoa > Chordata > Mammalia > Primates > Cercopithecidae > Macaca > Macaca thibetana. The sequence continues at coordinate 93,884,612 of NC_065580.1, read as the reverse complement.
CCAGTTTCATGTTTTGTTTGGGGCTCAGTTCCAAAGAAGTTAAAAATTAATCAGCACTGGCTTCCAGGAATAGATCAGAAAGTCTGAGTGTCTAAACCCATTATAGCTGTTAAAGCTGTCCTTGCACCCCTGGAAAGTGAGAGTGTCATGGATGGGTTACGGCTATGTCAGACCATACAACTGAGATTTGAAAAGGCAATGACAAGGCTGGGCACAGTGGCTCATGCCCGTAATCCCAGCACTTTGGGAGGCCAAGGCAGGCAGATCATTTGAGGTCAGGAATTCGAGTCCAGCCTAGCAAACGTGGCTAAACCCTGTCTGTACTAAAAATATAAAAATTAGCTGGATGTGGTGGCACACACCTGTAATCCCAGCTACTCAGGAGGCTGAGGCACAAGAATCGCTTGAACCCAGTGGTGGAGGTTGCAGTGAGCCAAGATCATGCCACTGCACTCCAGCCTGGGTGACAGAGTAAGAATCTGTCTTAAAAAAAAAAAAAAAAAAAAAAGCTGGACGCAGTGGCTCATGCCTATAACCCCAGCACTTTGGGAGGCCAAGGCGGGCTGATCACTTGAGGTCAGGAGTTCAAGACTACCCTGGCTAACGTGGCTAAACCCCATCTCTGCTAAAAATACAAAAAATTAGCTGGCGTGGTGGCGGGTGCCTGTGATCCCAGCCACTTGGGAGGCTGAGGCAAGAGAATTGCTTGAACCCAGGAGGCGGACGTTGCAGTGAGCTGAGATCATGCCACTGCACTCCAGCCGGGGCAACAGAGTGAGACTCCGTCTCAAAAAAAAAAAAAAAAAGCAACAACAAATCCAAGGTGACAGAAACAACTGTGAGCTATCTTTTCAAAAGTGAAAGTTTTGTGCTGTACAGTTGTGGCCTTGGCATTCTTGTGCTGCCTATACATAAGCTATGAAGAGGGAGGAAAGGGGGTAAAAGTGGTTGTGCTGTTACGGGTTTTGTATTTAATTCTAACTGGCATGTGAGGGATTTCATTCATGTGCACGAGTAGGAGGTCCTGGAGTGGGGTTGCCCTGCTGTCTGAATCTTCCCACCAGCTACTCCTAACAGAGCTGTGGTGGTTTACCCCAATCTAGCGGCACTCTTTGCTTCCCTGTAGCTCAGTAGCTTCATCTGTATTCTTGTCTTGGTCAGTGAAGGGACAGATCTACACTTGTTTAGTTGGTATTTTGGTTTCAAACTGATTTTTTTTTTTTTCAGAAGCCTCTGTTAAAGAATGACTTAAATATACTTCTTCCCCATTATAAGTAATACAGGCTCGTTGAATAAAATTTGGAAAGTAAAGTTCAAAAATGTCTTGACATATTACCTTTCATACTTCTATGCAGGTATACACACAAATTGAATTAGATCAGAGTGAATTTTTAGGCTATTTGGTATTACCAAAACTTTCATAGAAATTCTATGCTTCTTTATACTTTCCCCCACTAATGGACAAGACATTGTTTTTCCATATCCTTCCCAGCATGCTTCACGCTAACATAATTCAAAATATTAGCCAATTTTGTCTGCAAAAACTAGCATCGTCATTTCACTTGGCATATTTGCCTATCTTTAACCAGTAGTCAAAGTGGTGTGTGTGTGGGTATGTGTGTATTTTAGAGACAGGGTCTCACTGTGTTGCCCAGGCTGGAGTGTACTGGCTCAATCACGGCTCACTGCAGCCTTGACCTCCCAGGCTCAAGTGATCTTCCTGCTTCAGTCTCCCAGGTGCATACCACCATGCACAGCTAAATTTTTTTTTTTTAACACAAGGGATCTCACTATTTTGCCCAGGCTGGTCTTGAACTCTTGGCTTCAAGGGATCCTCTTGACTTGGTCTCCCAAAGTGCTGGTATTATGATCGTGAGCTACCACACCCAGCCTGACCATTTATTTTTGACTCTCAGTTCTATTCATGGCTTCTTTTCTCCAACTGTATATGTCTGATATTCTTCACACTTTTTGGGCAAACAGTTACAATGTGTTGATTAAAGATTTATCATCCAATTTCTTTTTCCCATCTGTGTAGTCTTGTAATTAAAAAAAAAAAAAAAGTACTGAATATATTGCATGTAATTTCCTGCTTTTGTTTTTCTCACTTAAACCTTAAGCCTTTTCACACATTAAACATTGAGAGTAAGCCGGGTGTGGTGGTTCACCCCTGTAAATCCCAGCACTTTGGGAGGCCGAGGCAGGTGGATCACCAGGTCAGGAGTTTGAGACCAGCCTGGCCAATATGGTGAAACCCCTTCTCTACTAAAAAATAAAAAAATTAGGCGGTGTAGTGTCGTGTGCCTGTAATCCCAGCTACTCGGGAGGCTGAGGCAGGAGAATCAGTTGAACGTGGGAGGTGGAGGTTGCGGTGTGCCGAGATAGTGCCACTGCACTCCAGCCTAGGTGACAGAGTGAGACTATCTCAAAAAAAAAAAAAAAAAGGAATAATTCTCACTTTTGTTCTGATTTGTAACAACTTAAGTCGTTGAATTAGTAGGTATTTTTTAAAAAAGAGGTATGATGGACATAAACACATCTTTAAAGTGAACATTTTGATAAGTTTTGACATACATATACACATGTGAAACCATTGAGATTTACCTATGATGCGTGAGTCAATAGCTCATTCCCTTTCGCTGAGTAGTGGTTTGTTGTATAGATATACCACAATTTACTTGTTTACCTGTTGATGAACATTTGGGCTGTTTCCAGTTTTTACTACAAGTAAAGGTGCTATGAACATTTATGTGTAGGTCTCTATATGGATGTTTGCTTTTTGTGAGGACCTACTTGTAACCCCCAGAGATAGTATGAAGATTATTTTAAACTAAAGACATTTGAGATTCAACAGATGCAGAAAGAAGCCTATTCAGAAATTCCTTAATTTAACTAAAGGCAGAAACTTCTGGGAATCGGGGATTTTTAGCAGCCTCCTCTTGGGGAATGTTCTTGGCGTGGAAAAAAAAAAAATGGAGAAGACCACTCTTACCTGCATAAACAAACATTACCACAAAATGTATCTCCTGTTCCCCTTGAAATCCATTTATTTTCCCATAGAAGCCTTTTCTCCTGTATCCTTTTCCCCCAGTTAATTGGGTTTTTAAACTCCCTTTTTTTAGCTGTTTGGAGTACTGCTTTTGTGCACTTCCATATATGAAAAAGTTTTGGTTTTTTTCTCCTCTTCATCTGTGCATTATCAGTTGAATTTGCAGGCCCTCAATTACTGAACCTAAGTTGATAAAGGAGAAAGTTTTTCTTCCTGGTATATTCATTTCTCTCAGATAAATACACAGGGGTGGAATAACTGGATCATATATTTAATGTTTTTAAAAAATTCTAAACTTGTGACAGTAGTTGTGCCACTTTATGTTCTCACCAGCAGGTCCAGTCCTTGACAACACTTGGTGGTTTAATTTTTAGCCAGTCTGAAATGGCTCTGCATCCTTGCCATAGGTGTGTAGTATCTCATTGTGTGAGTGTGTGTGTGTGTTTATAATAACTTTATTGAGATATTCACATACCAAGTGGCTTCTTTCACCTAGTATAATGCTCTCAGTGTTCATGTGTGCTGTAGCAGGTTATCAGTGCTTTGTTCCTTTTTTAAAATCAGATAAGTTAAATCAGATAATTTGAAACAAATTGTAGAATAGCCATAGGTTTATAGGGAAGTAGTACAGATAGTGTAGAGTTCCCACACACCCTAGACCCAGTCTTCTCTGTTTTTAACATCATACTTGAGTATGGCACATTTGTCACAATTAAAGAACCAAATTATTTTTTCATGGTTTATAATAAACCACATTCCATATCATTCCATATTGTTACTCAGATTTCCTTAGTTCTTACCTAATATCCTTTATCTGTTCCATTATCCTGTTTAGGATACTGTTTCATTGTCATTTTTGCTTAGGCTCCTCTTGACTGCGACAGTTTCTTTTTTTTTTTTTTGAGACGGAGTCTCGCGCTGTCGCCCAGGCTGGAGTGCAGTGGCCGGATCTCAGCTCACTGCAAGCTCCGCCTCCCGGGTTTACGCCGTTCTCCTGCTTCAACCTCCCGAGTAGCTGGGACTACAGGCGCTGCCACCTCACCCGGCTATTTTTTGTATTTCTTAGTAGAGACGGGGTTTCACCGTGTTAGCCAGGATGGTCTCGATCTCCTGACCTCGTGATCCGCCCATCTCGGCCTCCCAAAGTGCTGGGAGACAGTTTCTTAAACTCTCCTTCTTACTGATGATCTTGACGGTTTTCAGGAATATTGATCAGGTATTTTGTCGAATGACCCTCAGTTGGAACTTGTGTGAAGTTTTTCCCATTACTAGACTGGGTTTATGGACTTTCTAGGAGGAAGACTTCAGATAAAATGTCGTTCTCATTGTATCAAGGGTACATACAGTCAATATGACTTACCACTGATGTTGATGTTAACCTTTCTTTCTCTCTTTCTTTCTCTCTCTTTTTTTCTTTTTTTTTTTGAGACGGAGTCTTGCTCTGTGGCCAGGCAGGAGTGCGGTGACGTGATCTCGGCTCACTGCAGCCTCCACCTCCCAGGTTCAAGCAATTCTCCTGCCTCAGTCTCCCCAGTAGCTGGGATTATAGGTGCTTGCCACCATGCCTTTATAATTTTTGTATTTTCAGGAGAGATGGGGTTTCACCATATTGGCCAGGCTGGTCTCAAACTCCTGACCTCAGGTGATCCACCTGCCTTGGCCTCCCTAAGTGCTGGGATTATAGGTGTGAACCACCACAGCCGGCACACTGATGTTAACCTTAATCACCTGGATGAAATAGTATATGGTAGTTTGCACCACCACCCCTCCCTGCCAATACTTTGCACAGCCCACACTTAAGGAGTAGAGAATTATGCTCTATCTCTTTGAGGGTGGACCGTCTACATAAATTATTTGGAATTCTCTCCATGGAGATCTGCTCAATCTTCCCTGTTTATTCAGTCATTTGGCTTGTGGACATTTATTTTGTACTCTGGGCTATAGTCTAATACTACTTCACCTATTTTGCTGTTCTGATGTTCCAGCTTTGGCTGTTGGGGGCTCCTGTGTCCCTTTGGTCACTCCATCATTGTGTGTTTCTGTGTGTGGTGGTTTTTTGTTGGTTGGTTGCGATTGGTTTTTCCTTTTTGAGTACGTACTTTCTGGCACTACAAGATATTTCAGGATTATCTTCTAGAATTCCTGCTTCAGTCCTTGAAATGGCTGTTTGTCTAAGGAGCTTTGGTTACTTTTATTAGAGAATGGCTCAAGCACTCCATCTGCCTTGGCCTCCCAAAGCACTGGAATTAGAGGCGTGAGCCAGCACGCCTGGCCAATGTTTCACATTTTAAAAACATTATAAAATGGATAATTTTTAAGCATTTATAAATGTAGAGAGAATAGTATAATAAATCTCCCCGTGTACCTATTCCCTAACTTCAGTTGCCAGCTTAAGGCCAATCTCATTTTCTCTATATCTATCCCACCTCTCTCTATCAGATAATTTAAAACAAATCTTAGAGAAGTAATTTCATTAGAAATTATTTCAGCATGCATCTCTAAAAGATATGGGTTTAAAAAAAAATCAGTATCATCACATACAAAAAATTCTCATAAACCATGAAGTCTGTTCAAATATCTTAGTTGGTTTACATTTGAAAAATTGTATTAGGATCCAAATAGACTGGACATGGTGGCTCACGCCTGTAATCCCAGCACTTTGGGGAGCTGAGGCAGGACAACTTTGGGCAATGTAGCGACACCCTGTCTCTCTTTCCAAAAAAAAAAAAAAGGTGGGTGGTACGGGGAATCCAGGTGAGGTTTATATTTTGCAGTTAGTCGATTTAAGTCTCTTGACTTTTATGTTCCCATTCCTTTCTTGTTTTATCTTCCCCCCCAACCCCCGCCCCATTAGTTGAAGAAACTCTTTTATCCTGTCATGTTTAGGTTGACTGACTTCATCCTTGAAGTATAGTGCATGTTCCTCAGTCTTCTGGATTCTTGTGAATTGGTGGTTAGATTTAGAGTAGTGATCTCAACCTTAAATTTAAAAAATTCTAATGTCCAGGCTATGTCTCATACTAATTTGAATTTCTAGTGTTAGGATACAGGCGTCAGTATTTTAAGCTCCCCAGGTGATTCTACTGTGCTACCAAGATTGAGAACCACAATAGGTTTGGGCATATTCAGATTCACTTTCTTTCTCCCTCCCCTCCACCTCCCCTGTTTCTCTTTAAGCGAGAATACTTCATAGATGGTAGTACAGACTTCTGTCAGGAAGTACATACTTGGTTTTCTCTTTTTGTAATGTTAGCAGCCATAGATTTGAGAGCTCCATTATTTCATAAAGGGAGGCAAAAAGGTCATTTTCCAATTCTATTATTCTTTCATTTATTAATCAACACTTCTATAAAGAGAAACTCCCAGATACTATTTGGTTACTGCCAAAATTTAATTTCTATAAGAAGGGCATTAATGTTTGATTTTACAGATGGCTTATCAACTTATAAGGGGTTATGGTCCTGATAATCCCATTATAAATTGAAAATATTGTAAGTTGAAAATTCATTTAATACACCTAACCTACCAGGTAGGTTGTTTTGTTTTGTTTTGAGATAGAGTCTCACTCTGTCACCCAGGCTGGAGTACAGTGGTGTGATCTTGGCTCACTACAACCTTTGCCTCTGAGGCTCAAGCGATCCTCCCACCTCAGCCTCCTGAGTAGGTGGAACCACAGGCATGCACCACCACACCCAGCTAATTTTTGTATTTTTTGTAGAAACGGGGTTTTGCCATGTTGCCCAGGCTGTTCTTGAACACCTGGGTTCAAATGACCTGCCTGCCTCTGCCTCCCAAAGTGCTGGGATTACAGGTATGAACCACCTCGCTCAGGCCCTACCAGGTGTTTTATAAAGATCCATTTATAGCCATTCTTTTTAAAGGGCTGCATAATTGGAAAAGACTAATTTATTTCTTTTGTTGGGGTTGTATAAATTGTTTTCAGTCTCATTCTTGTAAATAAGGCTTTCTTACACTGCTTTGAGATACAATTTATATACCATACAATTCACCCATTTAAAGTGTACAATTCAGTGGTTTTTAGTATATTCACAAATACATACGACCACAGTTAATTTTAGAATATTTTTATCACCTCAAATTCTGCACCCTTCCGATATCGCTCTCCTGTTCTTTCCCCCCCGCACTGAACCCCCATTACCCCACCCCACTTAGTCCTAAGCATCTGCTAATCTTTCTCTGTATTTCCCTATTCTGGGCATTTCATATAAATGCAGTCATATAATATGTGGTCTTTTGTGTCTGGCTTCCTTCACTGAGGAAAGTGTTTACAAGGTTCTTCAATGTTGTTGCCTGTATCCAGACTTTATTCTTTTTATTGCTGAGTAATACTCCACTGCATAAATGTACCACATATTGTTTATCTGTTCGTCAGTTCATGGACATTTTGGTTGTTTCCACTTTTTGGCTGTAATAATGCTTCTATGTATATTAACGTATAATTTCTTGTGTGAACATGTGTTTTCATTTTTCTTGGGTCTGTTTCTAGGAGTTCAACTGCAGAGTCACATAGTAACGTTATGTTTAACATTTTGAGAAGTTGCCAGACTGTTATCCAAAGTGACTGTACCATTTTACATTCTTGCCAGCAGTGTAAGATGGCTCTAATCTCTTCATTTTCTGTGCAAACACTTGGTATGATCGGACTTTTTGATTATAGCCTACTGGGTGTAAAGTGGTGGTATCCTTTTGTGGTTTTCGTTAGCATTTCCCTGATGACTAATGATATCAAGCATCTTTTCATGTGTTTATTGACCTTTTGTAGTATATCTTCTTAGACAAATAATCTGAGTAGACATTTTTCCAATCTGTTAATGGATTATTTGTCTTTATTATTGAGTTGTAAAAGTTATTCATATACTTGCTTGTTAGCCTGCATGTAAACATCTAAATCCATCAGCCTTCGTGTCCTGATTTTTGCTCTATACTTCCATCACTATTCACTGTATTTGAATAATTAGTATTAAAGACTAATTTATCAAAATAATCAATGTAGTTATATTGTTTCTACACATGGCTTTACTTAGGTGTGTGTGTGTGTTTGTTTTGAGATTGAGTCTTGCTCTGTCACCCAGGCTGGAGTGCGCCATCATAGCTCACTGCCACCTCTATTTCCTGAGCTCAAATGATCCTCTTGCCTCAGCCTCCCAAGAAGCTGCATCTGTAGGTGCAAGCCACTGCACCTAGCTGATTGATTGATTGATTGATTGATTTTTTTTTGTGGGGGGGGAGAGCTAGGTTTTTCTTTATTGCCCAGGATGGTCTCAAACTCCTAGGCTCCAGCAAATCTCTACCCTCCCTTACCCCTCCACCCCTGCATTGGCCTCTCAAAGCACTGGGATTTACAGGCATGAGCTACCACACCCAGCCTTGCTTAAGTATTGAGTTTGTTATGGGGTTCTAGAATTTTGATCTTTATACTTACTTGTCTGAGGTGTCACTAATGGGCAAGGCCATTTTTGTTTTACCATAAGGCACATAGCAATTGGATAAAAAGTAACGGTAGGAGGATAGTTATTGAGATGGCAGATGATGCACTGACTGTGATATAAGTGAATTTGTATTTAGCTGAACTTTTGGTCATGATTATAATTCTAACAGATGTAGTGCTTGAATTTGGTTTTAGCAATTTTACTGCTTCTGCCTATAAAATATGTTAAACAATGAGAGAGTATTTCTCTTACGATACAGTTGAAATCCTAGGAAACTTTATCCTGGAAAAAAAATAAACCTGGTAAGATCAAATTTCATTTTACTCAAACTACAGTGTTTTCTGAAAGATGCAGGAGTTGCTATTCTGCCAACCTGTTTTGTTGTATTGAGATAATAACCTGTAGTGCATTACATAATGAAGTTTTTTGGTTTTTGTTTTTTTAAAACAGGGTCTCTGTTGCCCAGGCTAGGAGTACAATGCTGCAACCATGGCTCACTGCAGCCTCAACCTCCTGGGCTCAAGTGATCCTCCCACCTCAGCCTCCTGAATAGCTGGGACCACAGAAGTGTACCACCACACTTGGCTAATGTATTTTATGTAAAAATGGGATCTTCCTATGTTGCCCAGGCTGGTCTCCTGAGCTTGAGTGATTCTCCCGCCTCGGCCTCCCAAAGTGCTGGGATTATAGGTGTGAGTCACTGCACCAGGTCATATACTGATGTTTTAATGAACAGTGTAAGTGTTACATCTTTGCCCAGTGATTATTGTTAATTTTAAACTTTGGACTTTGACGTTAAAAATTAAGTTTTAAAGCCGGGTACAGTGGCTCAAGCCTGTAATCCCAGCACTTTGGGAGGCCGAGGTGGGCGCATCATTTGAGGTCTGGAGTTCGAGACCAACCTTGCCAACATGGCAAAACCCCATCTCTACTAAAAATACAAAAATTAGCTGGGTGTGGTGGTATGTGCCTGTAATCCCAGCTACTCAGGAGGCTGAGGCAGGAGAATTGCTTGAACCTGGGAGGCGGAGGTTGCAGTGAGCTGAGATCATGCCATTGCACTCCAGCCTGAGTGACACAGTGAGACTCCATCTAAAAAAAAAAAAATTTAAATTTAAATTTAAGTTAAAATTTTAAAATCAGCCATCACTATAATGAACATATAAGCATATACAAGTAGAAAGTGTATAATAAATCCTCGTGTACCTATCAACCAGCTTCAACATTTATCAACTTTCTGCGCTTGCTGGTATGAAGAGCTTTTGAGGACTCATTTTCCATACAAGGTGGTGACTTTCTGAGAAACAGGTGTAGCGTATTGAGCACTGACTTTGATAGTCACACAGTGTGGGTTCAAATCCTGACTCTTCATGTATTTCCTGTCCCGCTGGGCATGTGGCCTTTCCTCTTTGAAACTCAGTTTTTGCATCTTGAAAACAGGGTTAATATCTGCCTTTGAAGGTTGTTCAGATGACTAAGTGGAATAATGTGTGTGAAGAATCCAGTGTGTTTGGTGGCTGATTACTGTGTGGATACAGAGACTGCTGGGAGGAGGGATTCTCCATTGCTGTGTTGGAGTCCTAAAGTCTACAGCTGTGTGCTAGGGCCTGTTCTAGATGTAGCCATGAAGTAGAGTCTAATTCAGACATGGACAAGTGAATGGCCTTCCAAAGTAAAGACAAGCCCCTGGATTAGGTTGGAGGTGGGTGCTTACTATGGAGGATGAGAGAGAGGTGTATTAATTTATCAGGGCTGCTGTAACTAATTTCCACAAACTAGGAAACTTGAAACGAAGTTCTGGAAACCAGAAGTCTGCCATCAGGTGCTGGCAAGCCTTCCTCCTAGCCTTTGGTGCTTGTGCCCAATCTTTGCTGTTCTTGGCTTGTAGCTGCGTCATCCCAGTCTCTGCCTTTGTGGTCACGTTGTGTTCTCCCTGTGTGTGTCTGTCCAAATTTCCCTCTTAAAAGCGTATTAGTAATTCGATTAGAGCTATATTCACAGGTACTGGTGAATTTTTAAAGGATGCTATTCATCCCAGTACAGGGAGTTAACCAAGACTGGGGTGATCAGGGATTGTGTCCTAGAAGTAAGAAGACCTAGTGTGTTCTAGTTTAAAGGTAGTTAGTAGAGAATCAGTTGGGAGTGGATGAGAGTAATGTATGGCAGTCTCGAACCATATTAAATTGCATGGATGCCACTCATCAGCCAAGAGGCATGGTGGGCAGTAGGCCGGGCGCGGTGGCTCACACCTGTAATCCCAGCACTTTGGGAGGCTGAGGCAGGCGGATCATGAGGTCAGGAGATCGAGACCATCCTGGCTAGCACGGTGAAACCCCGTCTCTACTAAAAAATACAAAAAATTAGCTGGGCGTGGTGGCAGGCACTTGTAGTCCCATCTACTCAGGAGGCTGAGGCAGGAGAATGGTGTGAACCCGGGAGGCAGAGCTTGCAGTGAGCCAAGATCGCACCACTGCACTCCAGCCTGGGCGACAGAGGGAGACTCCATCTCAAAAAAAAAAAAAAAGAGGCATGGTGGGCATTTTCCAAGGTTTTTAGCTCAAAATTCACAGTGCAGTGGGTATTGTTTTATATTCACGGCTGAACATTAATTTTGAAAGAGTCTTTTTATATTTAAAGACATTTCCAAGTTACAACTTTACCAAGTCATCTTAGAAGTTGACACTTAAGTTCTCTGCATCCCCGACCCCTCACCAGTTAGCTGACCACAGCTTGACCTCTTAAATGCACCTGTGTAAGACTTCACTTGTTAACAATAAGAGATGCATGGAATTGCCCCGTGTATAGCCAATGCATGGATGTATATTTTGTAGGGACCAAATACAAGCTATAAGAGCATATAGGTTCCAAACCAAGTATGGACTGAGAGTGGCGAGTTGCAGACACAACTCTGGGAATCCTGTTGTTGAGGACAGAAGCAGGCACATGAGGAGCAGTTTGAAGACTAGAAAATTGAGATTTTGTTTTGTAATATCTTTAAACTCCAGGTGAACTTGGTTGGTGAATAGAGCTTCTGAGAGGTCAATTTACTGTTTTATAGAATTGATTTCCTAAAAGATTTGCAGTTAACTAAACTGTCTTCTGCTAACCATAACTTCTCCTTGATTATTAATGGACCCCTGTTACTCATTGAAACCTTTAAAATTACTTGAGAATGCCTGCTTCCAGTCCCAGTTTACTCGCAGTAGGTGCTATCCAAATTGGTACCCAAATCTTTTCTAAACAACATGAAGTGGGATCACATCTGAGGGATAGGATCTGAGTGAATAGTTGGATTAATAGAATTTTGGACCAAAAGCAGTACTCATGGACTTAAGCAGTTTTTTAAGTACAGCAGATATAAGAGAACATGGCTGGGATCAAAAAATGCCTTTATCTTGAATACACACTAGCTGAGACAGAGCAACACTGGGTGTGGGGAAACCTTGGTTTGCCTTGTAGAACTACCTGCTCCACCCCACCAATAAATTTCAGAAGGAGAAAATTTCAAGGACATTTGTAACCCTCTGATAATTTGTCTGCCCAGTGTTCAGAAGCAGCTGAACTTATTATGAAACACATGTCAATCATAGGAAACAAATGCTAATGGAGGGAGGGACTCCCTTAGTCCCCTGTCTTGCATAGAACTCTGACCTTGCCTAGCAGTGTGTTCAATATGCCGCAATGAGTTGGTGTGGTAAGCATCTTTTTTTCCTCTGCCTGGTCTCCAAATAATTCATACATTTGGCTCTGCTCATTCAATTGTGTTTCTCCAGTACTCTCCCAGGGGAGCCTTAAGACTAGAAGGCCGGGCATAGTGACCCACACCTGTAATTCCAGCACTTTGGGAGGCCAAGGCGGGTGGATCACAAGGTCAAGAGATTGAGACCATCCTGGCCAACATGGTGAAACCCTGTCTCTACTAAAAATACAAAAATTAGCTGGGCATGGTGGCATGCACCTGTAGTCCTTGCTACTCGGGAGGCTGAGGCAGGAGAATGGCTTGAACGCGGGAGGCGGAGGTTGCAGTGAGCCGACATCGTGCCACTGCACTCCAGCCTGGCGACAGAGCAAGACTCTGTCTCCCAAAAAAAAAAAAAAAGCAAAAATTAGCCTGGCATGGTGGTGCACACCTGTAATCCCAGCTACTTAGGAGGCTGAGGCAGGAGAATTGCTTGAACCTGGGAGGCAGAGGTTACAGTGAGCCAAGGTCACACCACTGCACTCCAGCCTGGGCGATAAAGCAAGACTCTGTCTCAAAAATTAAAAAGAGAAATGTCTATTTTCCTGGCATTTTTAAAAAAAACCATCTAAAGGCCAATGTAATTCAGATTTGATATTTGTTTTCGTTTTCTTTCTGATTCTCAAATTATATACTCCTTGTAGCAAATATGAAAAGTGAAAAGAAAAAGTCTTTCTCCCAGTGGCAACATTATTCCATGACTAATAGTTCAGTTTAATGATTAGGCATTTTTCAACATGGTTGGGTCTTGCATGTATGATTTTATATCCTGTTTTAAATTAACATTTTTAATTTTTAAAAAAATCGAACTATATTTGATGTCATAAAATTCACCTTTCTGAAGCATACAATTCAGTGGTTTTTATTATATTCTAAAGGTTTGAAAGTATCACCACTAATCTTAAGACATATTAATTACTCCCAAAAGTAACCCTATAGCCATTAACAGTCACTTGCCCCTCCTATCTTCCAGTCTCCTCCCAGGCCCTAGAAACCACTAATCTACTTTCTGAGTCTCTAGATTTGACATTTAATATAAATGGAATCATACACTATATGGCCTTTTATGTCTGGCTTTCTTCACTTAGCATAATATTTTCAAGGTGCAGCCAGATTTTAGTAGGTAATTCATTCTTTTTTATGGCTGGGTAATAATTATTGTGTGAATATACCACTTACTGTTTATCCATCCATCAGTTGATGGACATTTGGGTTGTTTCCAATGAATGTCCAATCTGAACATTGGTGTACATGTTTTTGTGTAAACATAGATTTTCAGTTCTTTGGGTATATACCCAGGAATGGAATTGCTGGATCATATGGTAACTTTTTGAAGAACAACCAGACAGTTTTCCAAAGAGGCTGTACCATTTTAGATTCCCACCAACAATGTCTGAGGGTTCCAGTTTCCCTATATCCTTATTATTTGTCTTTTCAATTATAGCTGTCCTAGTGGGTGTGAAGCGATAGGTCATTTTAGTTTGATTTCTGTTACCCTACTGACTAATGATGTCGAGCATTGTTTCATGCGCTTATTAGTCATCTATATATCTTCTTTGAGGAAATGTCTATTCACTTCCTCTGTGCATAAAAAAATGGGTTACTCGGCCTTTTAGTGTTGAGTTGTAAGAGTTCTTTGTATATTCTAGATACAAGTCCCTTATCAGATGTATGATTTGCAAATATTTTCTCCTGTTATCTATGTCTTTGCACTTTCTTGATAGTGTTCTTTGAAGCACAAAGATTTTATTTTTTTTTTGTTCTTTTCTTTTTAGCACAGTTTTTTTCTTTTTTTAATTTTGTTGTAAATGTTATGTAATTGGACTCATTAAGTTTATAATGGATGTTTTTTCTGTTCTGTGTGTAATTGGTAATTTACTTAACCATTCCTCGTGTAACAATTACCACAGTTATGAACATATCTGGATAAATTTATACCCACATTCCTGCTGATTTCTTTAGTGACAATTGAACAGAAATAAAATTAGCAGGTCAAAGATTTAGCAATGTTTCAAGGCTTTTTAATTAATTAATTTAGTTACTTAGTTAATTTTGGTCTTTGAGACAGGGTTTCGCTGTGTTGCCCAGGTTGATCTTGGCTCATTGCAGCCTCGACCTTCTGGGCCAAGGCATCCTTCTGCTTCAGCCTCCCGTGTAGCTGGGACTACAGGCATGCACCACCATTCCCAGCTAATTTTTTGTATTTTTTGTAGAGATGGGGTCTAGCCATGTTGCCCAAAATGGTCTTGAATTCCTGGACTCAAGCGATCCGCCTGCCTCAGCCTCCCAAAGTGTTGGGATTGTAGGTGTGAGCCACCATGCCCAGCCTCAAGGCTTTTTGGGAGATGGAGCCTTACTCTGTTGCCCAGGCTAAAGTGCAGTGATGTGATCTTGCTTCACTGCAATCTTTGCCTTCCAGGTTCAAGCCATTCTCCTGCCTCAGCCACCCAAGTAGCTGGGATTACAGGTGTCTGCCACCATGCCTGGCTAATTTTTGTATTTTTAGTAGAGTTGGGGTTTCACCATGTTGCCCAGGCTGGTCTTAAACTCCGAACCTCAGGTGATCCGCCTGCCTTGGCCTCTCAAAGTGCTGGGAGTACAGGGGTGAGCCATCGCACCTGGCCTCAAGGCTTTTTTTAATTGCCAAATGTCTTTTGAGAAATATCTCAATTAACACTCCTCCCGGCAAAGTTTAAGACTTCTTCCAGTGATCCCTTGTTAACGCTGTATGTTGATATTAGCATCTGTTAGCTGTGATTCCTTTGCCCTTTTGCAAGTGGAGCTGCTGTGTTTTCCCAAAATTATTTGTGTATTTTAAAGTCAATTTTACGAAATCACGTGTTTTCATGTAGTCTGGTATTCTTAACTGCACCTATTGATGGAATGTTGAGAACTGCTCATGCTAAATTCAATTCTATGGCGTAAGTCAGTAGTGAGAGATTCTGAGTTTTCTTTTTTCCCTTTATTGAACTGGTCTAGGAATTTTATTATAAGGCCCCATAGAGCCAGAAGGATAACTGCTGCACACCTGAAGGACTAATTCTTGTAGGAAACATTCCTATCATTATTGACTTTGGAATCTACCTCTTCTCCTCCTCCAGTTGCTTTTATTCTTACTTTTAAAATAAGCTTTAAATGGGGGTAGTGGGTAAAATGCCAGCATCGGGATGGTCTGCTACTGCTTTTGGAGGCCATATAATCTTGGACATTTTTCACCTCATTTGGAAAATTCACTTCTTATTCTGTGATTTTACCAAAATTATGTTAGAGTTGTAATTAGGCTTTGTTCTGAACTGCTCTCTTTCCCTTTTTCTCTAGTAATTTGTGGCTGTTTGGAATGATAGTCCTGCCTTTCTGCTAAAGGAGTAAGTTAGTTACTGAAACTGGTGTTTGCTTCTAGGATTCTCTAGCCTTTGCATTTTGGTTTAGAGGTGAAAAGCCTAGAAGGGGACCCTGGGCAGTCAGTGCTGTCCTAGTTCTTTGCTCAACTCTCCCCAGACTGTATGGCATGTTGGGGGACCCTATGCCTGAAGCGGGTGGAATGAAAGAAAGATAGCAGATCAATAGCTGGGACTCCCAGCTATTGAAATTCCATGTGGCAGTTCCAAAGGCTTGCATTTACCAAGAAGGATGTATCACCAAGATGACAGACTGGGGTGGTGGGGGAGGGTAGCAAGGTGAGGAATGTCATACTTGAGCAAGTTACTTAAAATCGAACTCAGTTTATTCATATATGAAATGGGGATAATTGCTACATTCTGAGGTGTAAATAAGATGGATTATGTAAAACATTTAAAACAGTATTTGACACTCTAGTATGAAAATTTAAAACTCAACAAATACTGTTCTTTGGGTATATATGTGACTATATGAGCATATACACATACCTTTTTAAATATTGAGAAATTCACACAATATAAAATCATTTTATTTTTAAACTTTTACTTGTTTATCATCATCATCATCATCATCATCATCATTATTGGAGACAGAGTCTCACTGTGTCACCCAGGATGGAGTGCAGTGGCGTAATCATAGCTTACTGTATCCTCCTAACTCTGGGTTCAAGCATTCCTGCCACCTCAACCTCCAGAGTAGCTGCGAGTACAGGCACTCACCACCACACCTGTCTTAATTATTTTTATTTTTGTAGAGATGAGGTCTTCCTGTGTTGCCCAGGCTGGTCTCAAACTCTTGGCCTCCAGTGATCCCTTGCTTCAAGTGATAACTTGACCTCCCAAAGCGCAGGGATTACGTACATGAGCCACCATGCCTAGCCTCTACTATACTATTTTTATATAAGGGCTTGAGCGTCTATGAATTTTGGTATCCAAGGTAGGGGGTTGCTGAAACCAATCCCTCACAGATACTGAGGGATGACTGTTTATATGTACTACGTTTTGTTTTATCCAGTCATTAGTCAGAGGATGCTTGGGATGCTTTCACCTTTCAATTATTGGCTATTGTGAATAATGCTCCTGTGAACATGGGTGTAGAAATACTTCTTTGAGTCCCTGTGTTCAGTTCTTTTGAATATATACTTGGTTAGTTCATTTGTGTTGCTGTAAAGGAATACCTGAGGCTGGGTAATTTATAAAGAAAATAGGTTTATTTGGCTCACGGTTCCTCAGGCTGTACAAGCATGGCTCCAGCATCTGCTCAGTTTCTAGTGAGGCCCGGAAAGCATTTACTCATGGTGAAAGGCAAAGGGGAGTGGGCATGTCACATGGCATGAGAGGGAGCAAGAGAGAAAAGGAAGTTCCAGGCTCTTTGAAAACAACCAGATCTCATGTGAGCTCACAGAGCAATAACTCACTTGTTACCTCAAGGATGGCACCAAGCCATTCATGAAGGGTCTGCCCCCATGACCTTAACATCTCCCACCTGGCCCCACCCCCAACACTGGGGATCACATTTCAGCATGAGATTTGAAGACACAATGTTCAAACCATATCAATACCCAGAAGTGGAATTGATGGATCATATGGTAGTTCTATTTTTAATTTTTTTTTTTTTGAGGAACTGCTGTACTGTTTTTCATAGCAGCTATACCATTTTATCCAGCAATGTGTGAGGGTTTTGATTTTTCCACATCCAAGTCAACACTCGTTATTTTCCTTTTATTTTTCTTTTTATTATGTCCCTTGAGTCATAATATTTTCCTTCTTTTTTAAAAAATTATAGCCATTCTAATGGAGGTGAAGTGGTATCTCCTTGAGGTTTTGATTTACATTTCTCTAATGGCTAATGGTGCAGAGCGTCCTTTCATGTGACACACATACTTCTAAAAACACTTGGAGAAACCCCACCAAACCAACAGTGGTTTTCTTCTAGGGGTCGGGGGAAGTCCCTGTTTTGAAAGCAGGTGGTTCAAAAACCACCTAACGTTGAACTATTTTGAATGTTTTTATGAGTATTTCTGTGAGTAAAATGTAGCACACATTAATGCTGGCTAATACCTTCTTCTAACTGAGATGTATAGAAGTATAGTATTTAGTACTTGGAACATAAGCTAGGGATACACGGGAGTTAATAAAGCTCTTAACCGGCCAACAGACAGATTTGATTTTCCAGTGCAAGTGATGGCCAAGTAAGGATTGAACTGGTTTCCATCTGTGTATTTATATTTTATTTAAATTGGGTAGGGAAATGAGGCAGCTTACTAGACCAAGTGATTAAGAGTTTGGGCTCTGGAGTCTGTGAGCTGGAGTTCGAATCATTTCTCCAGCATTTATCTGTCCAGGTTCTGACACTGTGAACTTTTCTGTGCTGCAGTTTACCCATCTATAACATGGAATAATGTTGTGTCATGGGATTGTGTGGATTTGAGTTAAAGTAGATAAAGCATTTGGGACAATGCTGCTGCCAGAAAGCACTCAAATGTTAGCAGCCCTGATTCATGACTGAATGAAGGCTGGTGTGGTTGGAGAGAAGAGAATGGCCTTAAAGGATGAGCGGGACACAGGGCCTTCAGGGCACTTGTTAGGGATGTCTTAGAGTTTGTAGTAGGGTGTGACTTGTTCAGCTCAGCTTTTAAAATCAGTCTAGTTCCGTATTATTCTAACTGAAGTAACTCAGGAATGGAAAACCAAATGTCACATGCTCTCATTCATAAGTGGGAGCTGGGCTATGAGGATGCGAAGGCATAAGAATGATACAGTGGACTTTGGGTACTTGGGGGAAAGGGTGGGAGGAGGGTGAGGTATAAGAGTACACATTGGGTACAGTGTACACTGCCTGGGTGATGGGTGCACCAGAATCTCAGAAATCACCACTAAAGAACTTATTTATGTAGGCCGGGCACAGTGGCTCACACCTGTAATCCCCAGCACTTTTGGAGGCCAAGGCAGGTAGATCACGAGGTCAGGAGTTCGAGAGCAGCCTGGCCAGCGTAGTGAAACCCTGTCTGTACTAAAAATACAAAAATTGGCCTGGGGTGGTGGCACATACCTGCAGTCCCAGCTACTCGGGAGGCTGAGGCAGGAGAATTGCTTGAACCCGGGTGGTGGAGGTTGTGGTGAGCCGAGACCATGCCATTACACTCCAGCCTGGGTGACAGAGTGAGACTCCGTCTCAAAAAAGAAAAAGAAGAAAAAAAGAACTTATTCTTGTAACCAAATACCACCCATTCCCCAAAAACCTATTGAAATAAAAAATAAATTTAAAATAAAAATAAAATCAGTCTAGTTCAGCACTGCCCAAGAGAAACATAATGTAAGCCCCTTAAGCTGTGGATTCAGTTTTTCCACTGTGACTTCAGAGGTCAGTGTTACCGGATTGTAACTTGGACTGTTCTCTCTTGGAGGCTCTGATCACATGACTCCTAGGAGTCCTGAAGCATCATCTCCTCCCCATGTTAGAGGATCTAACTTGTGAGCATTGAAGGTGGCTAGAAAGTTGGGAGGCTTTGCTAGAAAGTTGGTATGATGAAGGCTGGGCTTCCCTTTGGGGTTTTCAATGATAAAGGGGATATGCAGCATGGTTTAGGATCTTATTAATGGTCTGGTCTGCGGTGCTGGCTTTCTCAACTTGACAGTCATTTTCGCAGCAGTGTGAGGAATGGTTTGAGTGTTATCCAAGTAATTACGATGCTAACATTTTAGAGAAATATACATTAAGGTGGATATTTCTTTATTTTGTTTTGGAATTATATATCAATATTTAACTGGAAATGATTATTTGAAACCTGCAATACAGATTGTTCTTCATTTTGTAATATAGCCATTTCTCACAGATAGATGTAAAAGAACAGTTCCTGAGATGAACTTACCGATAACAGATAAGTAGTTCCTGTTTCTATAAAATATGCTTAGCTGTTTGGAGGATGTTCCCTTCATCTCCATATCCCTAGCTCTAAGGGTGATTCTGTGGAGACTTTTTGTCTCTTGTTGCAGTGAGTGGTAGTCAAGGTGACTTCTTTCTAGAAACCCCTCCCCAGTGACTGAGATTGGCTTTGGTGTTTGGAAGGGTGTGTGTGTGTGTGTGTGTGTGTGTGTGTGTGTGTGTGTGTGTGTGTGTGTGTGTGTGTGTGTGTGTGTGTGTGTGTGTGTGTGTGTGTGTGTGTGTGTGTGTTGGCAAGGTGTGGGCAAGTGAGCATTAACTATCCCGCATTGCATTTTATTAATACTTTAATCTCACTGTGATTTTTGTAATGCTTGTTCCACTTCTACATCTTTTGTATAAATTCCTGATGAATACCCGTTTGCTTATATTATTATGGACTTTTAAAGAAACCTAGAACTGGCTGGGCATGGTGACTCATGCCTGTAATTCCAGCATTTTGGGAGGCCAAGGTGGGCAGATCACTTGAGGTCAGGAGTTTGAGACCAGCCTGGCCAATATGGCAAAACTCTGTCTCTACTAAAAATACAAAAAATTAGCTGGGCGCAGTGGCACATGCCTGTAATCCCAGCTTCTCGGGAGGCCAAGGTGGGAGAATGGCTTGAGCCCAGGAAGTGGAGGTTGCAGTGAGCTGAGATCATGCCACTGCACACCAGCCTGGATGACAGAGCGAGACTCTCTTTCTAAGAAAGAAAAAGAAACCTAGAACTAGCTTCCTTTGCCCTGTAAAACATAAAAATGTGACTTCATTTTAACCTTTTATTGTTCATCACTGATCCTGAGCACTGGGTTCAAAGGTAAGACATGGTCCCTTGCCTCATGAGGTTTATGGGATCGTGCAGCTCTGTTTTAGAGCCACAATGAAGGAGTAACCCATTTCCAGAGAGATTTTCAGGATATAGATTGGTGCGCAGACTATAATGCCCGACATTGTTGTTCCATCTTCTGAAACACATAAGGCAAATGTAACATAGTCAAATAAAAAAGATTTGGAATCTAAGATCGTATGTATTATAAATTCCCTGCCAGCTTAAGCATGGAAGTCAATGTGACTCTGAAAAATACATTACTGTGACACACCTGACAATCACATCACTGTGGTTAATAATCACTAGCAGGAAAATAAAGATCAGGAAAGCGATTATAAAGTGACATTGCTTTGATTTCCAAGAACGGGCATTAGGGAGATGACGAGAGAGACTTTACCCAGTTTTGAGGGTGTTACTGGTGCATAGGTGTGGGAAGTACATTGAATATATGGAAGAGAGAAGTAGTACCAGGTAACTGACAACCTCTTATGCCATGTTGAAGTTTGGACAAGTTATAATGGCAGTTCGAAACCACAGAAGGGTAGTACCTGCTGGCAGGAGGATATAGTCATAGAGTGTTAGGCTACAGGCAAGCATACTAATCAGACTCGATTCAGATAGCCCAGAAGTGATGGGACTTGAGCAGTGGGTATAAAGACTAAGCAGTCAGCAGAAGGCTTACCTGCAGAACATAAATTATCTACCTCACGCCCATAGTGGTACCAGCTAAATACAGCCAGTTTTGTGAGGGAGGTGGGGATATAACTGGTGTGTGGCTGAGGAAATCTGATCACATTGCAGGTCAAAGACAGTTTTTTAAACTGTCTTTGTTGCAGTGATCTCTGTATGTGTCAGTAAACTAGGCTACTAGATTGAAGAGAGGCATGAAGAAACTTGTCATGATGGTGATCTTTTCGTTAGTGTATACATAATGTCAAAGTGAATCAAATTTCATGCAGTTTATCCTGTATTTCAGTGATACTGTTACTGAACGAAACTGGTTCTGTTTGTCCGTGTGCAGTGGAAAGCCAAACACCAAAGCATAGGTTCTTTTGTAAAGAGAAAAGTTCGTGGTAAGACTGTCAAGCAAGGAGACGGTCAGGCTCAAATCTGTCACCCCCAGGTGGGGGCTGGGACATACTTTATAGACAGAGGTTAATGAGGTATGATCTGATTGAATCTTACAGTGATCTGATGCCAGGAGGTGTGATCTGACTGGATCATACCAGGAGGTGATACCAGGACTCAATCTGATTGGATCATGGATCATGTCATGTGGTGTCCACTTCTTAATTTGGTCCTGTCTCAGTCCAGGCACTTAGGTTCTGCTTGTGGTTGCATGTGTGATTCATCTGGACAGGCTCAGGTTACAGAACTTGCAAGCTGGGGATCCATGGCAACTGAAGAACAAATCACCATTTTGTCACACAAAGTTGAACCAGACTAGGCTGGTTCTGTTTATGATTCTTGGCCAAAAGGCCAAGAAGCGATCAATAATACTTCAAAGTTTAAAATGCAAAACTAGGCCATTACCTGGTAAAGTTGCTCTTAGTATTTTTTTAACAGCTTTATTGAGATATAATTCACATACTATGCAATTCGCCATTTAAAGTGTACAATTCAATTAATTTTTTGGTTTTTTTTTTTTTTTTAGTTTTTTTTTTTTCTTTCTTTCTTTCTTTTTCTTTTGAGATGGAGTTTTGCTCTTGTGGCCCAGGCTGGAGTGCAATGGTGCGATCTCAGCTCACCACAACCTCTGCTTCCCGGATTCAAGTGATTCTCCTCCTCAGTGTCCTGAGTAGCTGGGATTACAGGCATGCGTGATCACGCCCGGCTAATTTTGTAGTTTTAGTAGGTATGGGGTTTCTCCATGTTGGTCAGGCTGGTCTCAAACTCCTGACCTTAAGTGATCCGCCCTCTTGGGCCTCCCAAAGTGCTGGGATTACAGATGTGAGCCACTATCCTGGCTTAGTATGTTAATAGATAATGTGCAACTATCACCACAATTTTAGGACATTTTCATCACCTCAAAAATAAACATTTATCGCCCTCCACTTTCACTTTCCTCAGCCCATAGAAACCACTAATCTACTTTCTGTCTATAGTAGAGTTCCTTATTCTGAACATTTCATACAAATGAAATCATATAATAAGTAGTTTTGTGTGACTGTCTTTTTCACTTAGCATAATGCCTTCTTTTCTTTCTTTTTTTTTTTTAATTTAAAACCACTATACTAACAAGGTAACATAATACTTTCAAGGTCTGTCTATATTGCAGTATGTATAAGTACCTCCCTTTTATGGTACTTTTATTGAATAATATTCCATTGTACAAATATACCACATTTGTTTCCATTCATCAGTCAGTAAGCATTCATTCAGGTTGTTTCTACTTCAGACTATTATAAGTGATCTTAATTTTGTTCTACTACATTCAGGAAGTGATAATCTTTGCATTTTTCATGGGATTCTTTCTGTACTGTTAATACGTTTGGATGAACTTTTTTTTTTTTTTTTAAATAGATGGAGTCTGTTGCCCAGGCTGCAGTGCGGTGGTGCAATCTCAGCTCACTGCAACCTCCGCCTCCCGGGTTCAAGGATTCTTCTCCCTCAGCCTCCCAAGTACCTGGGACTACAGGTGCATGCCACCATGTCCAGCTAATTTTTGTATATTTAGTAGAGATGAGGTTTCACCATGTTGGCCAGGCTGGTCTCAAACTCCTGACCTCAAGTGATCCACCCACCTCAGCCACCCAAAGTGCCAGGATTATGGGCGTGAGCCACTGCACCCAGCTGTGGATGAACTTTTTTTTAAAAAAGGCTGAACATTTGAGGCTTTCACGTCCTAAATACATAATAGGGGGGAATTCAAGAACGACATTTTCTATGAGGGTTTACTTTGCATTTATACCCCTCCTCCCTCCCCTGTCACTGGAATTTAAACTTACGTACGCATAGAGAAATGTTTCCTTTCTGGTTTAAGATTTTATTTGGGTATGGGAACTTGTGAAAGTGTTGGAAATATACAGTGGAAGCCTTTTTGGTTTTTTTTCATGTTTTTTTTGTTTGCTTTGTTTTTTGTTTTTTGGTTTTTTTTTTTTTTTTGCCTTTAAGACTGTTTAAAAGAAATATTTGTGGTTGACATAGAAGGATTAGTGATACTGAGAGGGGACAAGAATCTAGGAGACAAAAACAGGCACATAAATAGTTTATGTGACAGGTAACAGGAACACTGTCTTCCTGTTTATGCAGAATTAAGCAAAATGCAGCCAGGCACGGTGGCTCACACCTGTAATCCCAGCACTTTAGGAGGCTGAGGCAGACAGATCACTTGAGCTCAGGAGTTCAGGACTAGCCTGGCCAACGTGGCAAAACTTTGTCTCTACTATAATACAAAAAGTAGCCAGGCGTGGTGGCACATGCATGTAATCCCAGCTACTCAGGAGGCTGAGGCACAAGAATGGCTTGAGCCTGGGAGGCGGAGGTTGCAGTGAGCCAAGATCATGTCACTGCACTCCACTGAGACTCTGTCTTTAAAAAAAAAAATGAAAAAAAAAAAGCAAAATGTCAGAACTTACCAAGTGTAAGTTGTATTTATTCTTTGACAGTTCAGGGGGCTGGAGTGGCATGATACCATTTGGTAGCCCTTGACATAAAAGAGCATATTCAGATAATGGCCTGCCTTAAGATTGATGGGGTTACTATAGTACAGTTCAAGTCGTTTTGGGGGTTGGAAATCCTTTTGAGATTTGGGAATCTTATTAGGCTATTGACAGCCCTCTCCCTATTCTGTTGTCATTACTTCCAAACCTTGTACATGAAACTTTGAGTAAGACATCAGAGATCCACTGAAATCCATCTATGGGGTGTATGTAAAATCTCCTAAGTTGTGTTAAATTTTTTCACAGCTAGGTACCAAGATTGAATCTGCACCTATTTCTTCTAAGGATTAGAAGGCTTTTTGTTTGTGTTTTTTGTTTGTTTGTTTTAAAGTCATGCTTGTTGAAGTTTTATTTACAGACAATAAAATTTACCATTTTAAAAAAGTGCACAGGATTGTAGTTTCTAGTTACCTTTCTAAAGACTTTATATGGCCGGGTGTGGTGGCTCACACCTGTAATCCCATCACTTTGGGGGCCGAGGCAGGTGGATCACTTGAGGTCAGGAGTTCAAGACCAGCCTGGGCAACATGGTGAAACCCTGTCTCTACTGAAAATACAAAAATTAGCTGAGTGTGGTGTCTTGTGCCTGTAATCCCAGTTACTTGGGAGGCTGAGACAGGAGAATCACTTGAACCTGGGAGGTGGAGGTTGCAGTGAGCCAAGATTGTACCATTGCACTCCAGCCTGGGTGATAGAGTAAGGCTGTTAAAAAAAAAAAAAAAAAAGACTTTACCTACACAGAAGTTGACAACCAATAGCATTTGTCTGTTCTTAGGAATAGAATGTTTAACTATACAAGCAATTTTGTTTTGAATATATGCAGTGAAAATTTTAATGTATATTTCTTCTCGTGTGTGTGTGTGTGTGTGTGTGTGTGTGGTTTTATAACTTTAACATATTTGATGATCTGTGGCTAGTTCTCATCCGCATTGACTATAGATTTTTGAAAGTGGTAATAGGTACACAGGTAATCAAAATATAGAGCTCGTTTGGCGAATCTTCATTTTCATTACATTTCCTGGACAGCTGCTCACATATTATCGTATAGGACATTCCTTATTCCTTTGGTCCAGACAACTTTGTTGAGCCTCGTGTCTGTGAACACGTGTCTCCTTCTTAGCAAATTTCCAGATCTCTTTGAATGCCCAGGGGCAGTCTTTTTTTTTTTTTTTTGGAGACGGAGTCTCGCTCTGTCCCCCTGGCTGGAGTGCAGTGGCGCGATCTCGGCTCACTGCAAGCTCCACGTCCCAGGATCATGCCATTCTCCTGCCTCAGCCTCCTGAGTAGCTGGGACTACAGGCGCCCGCCACCGCGCCCCGTTAATTTTTTTGTATTTTTAGTAGAGACAGGATTTCACCGTGTTAGCCAGGATGGTCTCTATCTCCTGACTTTGTGATCCACCTGCCTTGGCCTCCCAAAGTGCTGGATTACAGGCATGAGCCAATGTGTCTGGCCCTAAAAGCTAAATTTTAAATGACATATTAAACTGGCAACTACCCCCTACTCCCAGAACCCCTCTGCTACCCCTGCCTCCATCCAAGTTGCTATAAAGCTCTACTATTATTAGTGTGGCTTTCATTTAAAAACTAAATTTTGATGATAGACATACTTTTCCTCCTGCCTTCATTACTGAAGGTGGAATGAATTTGTTAGAATTCTGACTTAAGTATGAAGTAAAACATTTTTTGTATTGAAAAAAATTTCATTTTTGTTTAGAAAATTAGGGTTGCCCCCTCCTCCTCCTTTTTTTTTTTTTCTTTTTTTTTTTTTTTTTTAAGTGCAGTCTTGCTCTGTTTCCCAGGCTGGAATGCAATGGTGTGGTCTCAGCTCACTGCAAGCTCCGCCTCCCAGGTTCAAGTAATTCTCCTGCCTCAGCCTCCTGAGTAGCTGGTATTACAGGCACCTGCCACCAAGCCCAGCTAATTTTTTGTGTTTTCTTCTTTCTTTCTTTTTTTTTTTTTTAAAGACAGAGTCTTGCTCTGTCACCCACGCTGAAGTGCAGTGGCACGATCTCAGCCCACTGCAACCTCTGCCTCCTGGGTTCAAGCCGTTCTCCTGCCTCAGCCTCCTGAGTAGCTGGGACTACAAGTGCATACCACCATGCCCAACGAATTTCTGTAGTTTTAGTAGAGACAGGGCTTCACCATGTTGGCCAGGCTGCTCTCGAACTCCTGACCTCGTGATCTGCCCACCTCGGCCTCCCAAAGTGCTGGGATTACAGATGTGAGCCACCGTGCCCTGCCACTATTTTTGTATTTTTAATAGAGACGAGGTTTTGCCATGTTGGCCAGGCTGGTCTTGAACTCCTGACCTCAGGTGATCCACCCACCTCGGCTTCCCAAAGTGCTGGGATTACAGGCATGAGCCACTGTGCCCGGCCATCCTTGTTTTTAATTTAAGGAATTATGTGTTGTATATTTTCTCTTTGAATGGCAGCGTGAGAGATTTCTTAATTTTTGGCCTTTATAAAATGAGTCTGTGATCAACATCATATGGCAAATTCACCTATAAAACAGACAAGCACTTTTACAGAGTACCCTTCCTATAAGATATACCAGGATTTCCTCCTCTGAAGTATTCACTTCACTCATGAAATATTTGAATGTCTTTTTGTGATTAACAGTAGCTGTAATCAGAGACAAAGATTAATGTGCTTCTGTGTGTATACCTCATGCAAAAGAAATTTACCAAATAAAAATTCAGTTTACCTCATGCAAAGGAAATTTACCAAATAAAAATAAATGAAAGGGCATTTCACTCATAAATAGGTATTAACCTTATTTAAAAGAAAAACCAGGCCAGGCGCTGGGTCACGCCTGTAATCTCAGCACTTGGGGAGGCTCAGCTGGGACGATCTCTTGAATCTGGGAGTTTGAGACCAGTCTGGGCAGCATAGTGAGACCCCCATCTCTACGAAAAACTTAAAAATTAGCCAGGTGTGGTGGCATGCACCTGTAGTGCTGGCTACTCAGAAAGCTGGTGTGGGAGGATTGCTTGAGCCCAGTGGTTGAGGATACAGTGAGCTATGGTCGTGCCACTGCACTCCAGCATAGGTGACAGTGAGACCCTGACCCAAAACTAAAAACAAAAGCTCACCCCCAGACAAACCGTGTTATATGTTTCAAACTGGAAACAGTAGACAAAAGCCTAAAATATACCACCTAAGATAAAACTTCATTTAGAAGAAATTGCTTAAGTTTAGTAGTAAATTATCATAAAAATTTGTTTTCTAATGGTTTACTGTTTCCTGGCGCCTGAAAAACATTTTCAAGGAACAGCCTTTTTAACTTTGCAGTTAGGCTAGGGCTAACATCTGTAATCGCGGCACTTTGGGAGGCCAAGGCAGGAGGATTCCTTGAGCTCAGGAGTTTGAGACCAGCCTGGGCAACACAGTGAGACCTCATCTCTACAAAAAAATTTAAAAGTTAGCTCAGGGTGGCGCTGTGCACCTGTAGTGCCCGCTGCTTGGATGGCTGAGGTGAGAGGATCACTTAAACTCAGAAGGTTGAGGCTGCAGTGAGCTGTGATCATGTCACTACACTCCAGCCTGGGTGACATAGCAAGACCCTGTCTCATACATACATACATACATACATACATACATACATAAGAAAATTTGTAGTTAAATTGATGAGTAAGTAGTTTGCTATTATTTACAGAAGCTTACTTGGTTTTGCTATAGCTCTTAGAAGCTAAGGACACCTGAATTTGGTTTATATTGACGAGACATACATCTGCAGTTGATATTACAATAAACGTAGAGTTACTGTTTTAACAGCCTCTCCATTTGGATAACATGCGTACTCTAATAATACAGCTACAGGAAAGATGGTGAAAACATAGATAACTTCAGATTGTACATTTTCCAACCCTGTGTAGACTAAGAAATGTTCGCTTCATTTCATACTTTTGCTGTCTATGTATTTATGTTGGGCTTTAAATTAGACTCCAGGTAGAGTATGCACTGTGCTGTCTTCATTTTGCTAGCCTGCCTTGAGCAATCTGTTCTGTAAGAACCATTAGAGCTGTAAAGGAAGTCCTTTGGAAAAGAACATATTATAGATAAAACTTTAGTTTTTTTCTCTTTTTATTTTATTTTTTAGAGATGGGGTCTCACTATGTTGACCAGGCTGGTCTCGAACTCCTGGCCTCAAGCAATGCTCCCATCTTGGCCTCCCAAAGTGCTAGGATTACAGGTGCGAGCCACCACCCCCCGTTAAACTTTAGTTTTTAACTTGGTCCCTTATCTAGTGACTTTGTATACAAGTAGAAAGTATGATGATGTGTTTGTGTATGTGTGAGAAATATATGCTCCTTCTTCAGCCTCAGGAACCAGGCGGCTGTGACTTTGCATACTTTGCTGAGCCGGTGTTACTTCTTGGTTAGCCCTAGGAAATGAGATTAATGTCAGGGATCTAGGAGAGGGCAGAAGAGACAAGTCTGAGTGTGGTATTTGTGGTATCCATCCCTTAGTTCGGCAGTCCAAAGCCCCAGATAATTTTTTGGCTCTTTTCCATCACAATTACTTAGTGATTTTAAGACATATTCCTGCCCTTGATAATAACTTGGGAAACTCAAAATTTTTAATTTTCTCTCCCCCTCCTGATAGGTGCTGGATAGTTTACTAGTCCAGTATGGAGTGGTGGAGAGCTGTGAGCAAGGTACATGTCTTCTGAATTGCTTTCAAATTTGTAAAAGGAAGGAAGTAGAAATAAAACTAACTTTTATTTTCTTTGTTTTTCTCTTCCTCTAGTGAACACTGACTCGGAAACTGCAGTTGTAAATGTAACCTATTCCAGTAAGGACCAAGCTAGACAGTAAGCAGCTTGAAACTTTTAATCTTTATATAATAACTAAGTTAAGTACAGTAACATATTTTATGGATTTCTCAATTGATAAGGGCTGGTGGGTGGCAGAGAGAAGCTTTATTTTACAAAGTTTGACCCTGTAATTGTACCTTTCTTTTTAAGTTTGAATGTCTAATAAGAATCTACATTGGTTAAAGTTGTATTACATTTTCAATATATCTTTAATGCCAATAATAGAGTGGTCTAGTATGAAACTAAATCACACCCTATTTGCAGAAACTCTGGGCCTTGGTATTGTTGCCAAATAACGTAAAGTCTCTCCCCCTCTCCCAGTCTTGTATGACACATATATTATTGCTATTTTATCTAAAGCTGGTAAGTTGGATCATGTGTTAAACAACAGTGTTAAATGTTAAGTCTTCTTACTCACTGATTACCTGATTACTATTGTCATTTAGGAGCGTGCAGACGTTGGATCAGTGTAATTTGCTCTTAGATTTATGGGAAAAAATATATTCCAGTGCAGTAAAAACAGGCAGTACTTTACAGATCAAACAGTCTCCCCTAGGAAAAGATAATTCTATAGGCTTGAAATGATCTAATAAACTGAGCACTAGAGAGAGAAATGGGGGTCCCACAAATTTATGGCCTTTAACAGATCTGCTCAGAATATGAACATGAAAGAATGGCATACAAAGTGCTCAGTAGCATAGCACTGGGTGTTAGGTGACTATGGAAGCCTGAACTACCTCCAGATACCATACTGGCAGGAGCAGGCTGACTGTCCTCTGTGTCAGACAGGTGAAAGAAAAGACCACACTGGCTGACTCTGAGCCCTGAAGGGGAAAGGTAAAATGAGCTGCAAGAGTAGGACCTCAGCTAGGTTACTAAAGGCAATACTCACTTGGGAGGGACTATGAAAGGAAAGATAAGACTGAGAAGATGGAAATGTGTATAAGGTAAATGGAACTTTATTTGTAAAATCGTTAACACTCACATGGTTCAAAATATAAAAGATTTGAAGATGCACATAGTACAAATCTTCCTCCTAGTATTACTCCCCAACTACCTCATCTCTTGGGAGATAACCATGTGGAAAACAAATGCTACATGTATCTATTCCTGCTTTTACACAAATGATACCATAGCATTTGAATGTTTTGTGTATATAAATATATTTTTTATAGTTACATAGTACTTGATTGTACAGATATGGCATGACTTTGATTAATCTCAGTTTGGATATTTAGGTTGTTTCCAGTCTCTTGCAGTTATGAACAATATCGTAGTGAATCTCTTTTTGCGTGTCATGTGTATGCAAGCATGTATCTGTATGATAAATTCCCAGAAGTAGAACTGCACTTTAAATTTTGTTGTAGAGCTTGAGCTAGTTTAAATTCTCATCAGCGTTGTGGGGGTGTCCATTTCTCCAATTCTCCCCAACACAGGACTTTATCACACTTTCCCAATCTAGTATGTGAAAGTGATATATCATGTTAATTTTCACTTTTCCCATAAGTGAGAGTGGAGGCTTTTAATATGTTTAAACACATTCTGTTATTTCTTCTGTTTGTATCCTTTGTTCATTTAAAATTTTTTGGCAATTTGCATAAGGTCTCAGACATGATGGAAATTGTGGTATGAGTCATAAAACAAATTGATTTTTCTTTCTCTTCTTTTTTTGACTAATTTTGTTCTTTAGTTGTATCACGATCACGTAAGAAGACCAGGAAAATTTTACCTTTTATACCCTCAGTAGAATGAGGGATAAAAGTGAGGGCAGTGAGAAAGTAGAGGCTCCATAGTGTTTTAATTTTTATTTATTTTGAGGCTGGGTTATGAGACTGGCATTTTTTTTAATTTTTTTATTGTATTTTTTGTAGACATGGAGTTTCACCATGTTGCCCAGGCTGGTCTTAAACTCCTGGGCTCAAGTGATCTGCCCACCTTAGCCTCCTAAAGTGCTGGGATTACAGGCGTGAGCCGCTGTACCTGGCCATGTTTTACTTTACAAAGATTTATATTGAATACTTGGTAGAGCCAAGTCCCTGTTGGAAAATATGAGATAATGTGATAAACCCAAGGATATTTGGAGATTGTCAGAGGCCTGTTGTTGTGGCCTTATTTGAAAACTTAAATTAGCTAAGGGGAAACAAAATGCTTATTTAACAGTTAATTAGTTGAATGGGAGAACATAAGTTGGAGACATAAGCTATATAGCTTTCAAGAGGCATAAGATTTTGGTAAGGATAAAGTAATTGATATTTAGCCTTCCTTCTTTGAAAACAGACAAACAGAGCATTAAGACTGCAAGCACAGGAAAGGTAGACTGGCCAGTCAAGGCAGAATTATTGCTGAAAAGAATCCTAACCACGACAGCAAACTGAACGTAGATACCCTGGTGTTCTCAAAATCTTTAGCGTGGTTGTTAAGAGATAGGTAGGCTTCTGTTGATCCCAAGGAGGAAGGAAAAGTCTGTTAGGAATTGTGTAATTAAGAATTAGGTAACTTAAATAAATTAGGCATTTCGATTAGGGAAGTAGTCTTCGTATCCTTTGTTCTAATATTCAGTCAGTTAACACCTATTAAATACTAAATACTGACCAAAAGTCGCCAATAAGAATATTTGGAGAGAGACTGCCTAATTTTAGTTCCTGCCAGTCAAGTGGCCTTATAGGAATATTGTTCTCATACCCTCTGCAAGAATTCAAAGATGGAGAGAATTAGAAAGCAATGAGGTATTTAAAAAGTTAACGATCTAAGGAGTGAAAAACTCAGTTTTGTGTTACAGTGTTACAAAAATTGTTATTAGAGTTTTCTAATAAGCTTTTAAAAGGGATGTGGAATATATTTTCATTCTGTGAGGAGAATTAATTTTATTTGAGAGGCATTGGTTGTAGTAGAGAAGTGTAAACTCCAAAGTCAGGTAGCCCGGACTTAGTAACCTCGACTTCTGAGTTTCAGTTTTCTCAGCTACAAAGTGAAGATTAAAGAGAAACAAATATTTCTGCATATATGCATGTATTTATAGTTTAACCCACTGGTTTGAGCTGCTTGGAGCAGTTTGAAGTGGCTTGAGCCTGGGAAAGTCTGGTCCTTCCAGGACTGACTTTGAGGACTTCCAGTGAACCCTATAGGCCTGCTCCATGGGCTCCAAACATGACAGCCTGGTGTCATTTCTCCATGCCTTCTTTGGCAGGCCACCCAAAGCTCAATCTTTAGGTAAAAGGGCTATTTTGATAATTCTCAGTTTTCTCTTTGTAACAACTGTTGCTTGGAAGGCTATGTGACCTTGATGTACTTGTGAAGTGAACTTGGAGGTTGAGTTCAATTCCAGAGCCCAGTTTCTTGGAATAGACTGTGTGCCACCACTGTTCTAGCTGACGTTGGTCAAGTTAATCTGTCATGGTTCAGCCCCATTTCTGAAATGGGAATAACTATAGTCTTTAGCTAATGAGGCTACTGAGAAAACTAAGATAATGCCTCCAAAACATGTTTCATAATACCTATAAGGTAAGGTAGTCAGAGCTCAAAAGTTAGCAGCTATTAAGTATTTTTCCAAGATGTTTGATTGCTGCTGCTGCCCCCCTGTTATTGTTTGGTATACTTCATTTCCAGTGATGGCTGGTCACTGATGCTGAGGAGCCAGGGACCTAGTTTTTTGTTTTTTGTTTTTTGTTTTTTGTTTTTTTTTGAGACCGAGTCTGGCTCTGTCGCCCAGGCTGGAGTGCAGTGGCCGGATCTCAGCTCACTGCAAGCTCCGCCTCCCAGGTTTACACCATTCTCCTGCCTCAGCCTCCCGAGTAGCTGGGACTACAGGCGCCTGCCACGTTGCCCGGCTAGTTTTTTGTATTTTTTTAAGTAGAGATGGGGTTTCACTGTGTTAGCCAGGATGGTCTCGATCTCCTGACCTCGTGATCCGCCCATCTTGGCCTCCCAAAGTGCTGGGATTACAGGTTTGAGCCACCGCGCCCGGCCAAGGGACCTAGTTTTAACGTGGTTGTAGCTGCCTGTTACTTAAAGCTCTATGAATGTCATTTAAGAGGAGTCCTCAAATATGGCTGTCTTTAAGACAGAATTTAACATGGAAATTCCTGCCACCTTGTGGCTAAAATAAATCAAAGGTTAATAGCACACATGTTCTAGAAAATACTAATACGTGTGTTCATTTTAGGCTTAAGTCTTGAATTATTAAAATAAAAATTTGACAAGTTTAAATTTCAAATTCATTAGTTTCATTAAAAATGGAAGTATGTGTTTAGTGAATGCACCTTTTCTTGCTCCTCAGAGCAAGAGAGGCTCACCTTTTTCCTTCACTCTTCCAGAGATGTTGAGATAAGACAGTCAAGGACAGACATTACTCATGAGAGGATTTGTCATGTGTGACAAAGAAATAACCCCCTAGAAAATGTGTAGACATTGAGTTCTTACACTTTCTTTTGTTTGGGGTTATTCTGATGTTTTTGTTAGGGAATAGGAATGTTTATTCATACTTTAAGACTATCATTCTGAGGCAGGAGAATTGCTTGAACCTGGGAGGTGGACGTTGCAGTGAGCTGAGATCACGCCATTGCACTCCAGCCTGGGCGACAAGAGCAAAACTCCATCTCGAAAGAAGAAAAAAGAGAAAAAAAAAAAACAAAAAAAAGAAACTATCATTGCAGTTCCTTTGTATGACTGTGAAGATCTGTATAAGGTAAATGTGGTTATGGTTAGAAGTGTTTGAAGCAACTTCGCCAGTGGCTAACGGTAAGAAAATTCCCATTTAAACTTTGACAATTGTGTCAATAAAAGACTTATTTTCAAAAAAGAAATAAAGCGGCGAGACAAAGGGATTTTTTGCCATTCAGGGATAACCACTGTTAAATTTGCCATAGTTTAGTAGACTTTGTCCTATGCATTGTAACTTTCAGAATTACAAAGATCACTCTGCAGAGTTTTGTGTGTTTTTCCTTCAGTGTATTTATACTGATTCTAATCTCTGCATAGTGTTGGATCCTCACCACAGTTTACCTATCCCATCTTCTGTTGTGCATCATCTAGGGCATTTGCCCATATCGTTTCGTTTTGTTTTTAGAACCAATTTAGTCATGAAGCCCTACATTTGGGCTTTGTCCATATTTATTTCATTAAAGTACATCCTTAAAATCATATTACCCAGGCTTTCAGTAATG
Organism: Macaca thibetana thibetana; assembly: GCF_024542745.1. Taxonomy (NCBI): domain Eukaryota; kingdom Metazoa; phylum Chordata; class Mammalia; order Primates; family Cercopithecidae; genus Macaca; species Macaca thibetana. Next base: position 93,850,580 of record NC_065580.1, on the reverse strand, counting down.
ATTGCTGAATTGTGTCAACCCCTTATTCTTGGTACAAGGAGATCATTGAATTCATGACTTTTCAATAATGGGTTAAACTTCATTTTGTGAGGACCCTGTATTATATACAGGGTGACATCTGGGAATAAAAAAGAGATTTTTAGACATGGAATTTTATTTATTTTATTTTATTTTATTATCTTTTGAGACAGATTCTCATTCTGTTACCCAGGCAGACTTGGGAGTGCAGTAGCACAATCATGGCTCAATGTAGCCTCAACCTCCTGGGCTCAAGCAGTCCTCCCACCACAGCCTCCCAAGTAGCTGGGACTACAGGCATGTGCCACTACACCCACCTAACTTTTTTTTTTTTTTTTAAGAGATGGGATCTCACTATGTTGCCCAAGCTGATCTCAAACTGCTGGGCTCAAGTGATCCTCCCTCCTTGGCCTCCCAGAGTGCTAGAATTAGAGGTGTGAGCTCCTGCATCCAGCCAGGCATGAAATTTGAGAGCTGAAAGGGACCATGAATCTGATCTTTTAGTTTTATTAGGGAGATGGCTAATGCCAAACAGGAAAATGACCTTTGGAGGATAACGTGGTTACTTAATGTTCAAGCTGGACTAGAATTGTGGTCTCTAGTCCGTATTCTTTTTTCACTATTCAGATCTGTACGTGTGGACTCTTGGGTACGTTTAACTTGTCTGGGTCTCATTTCTTCTCCTTTTTTCTTTCTCTTTCTCCCTCCTCAAGTTGAACTATTTATTGTCTCTATTGAGGCCCATTCAGCTCTAAATTGTGATCTACCCCAATGAACAATTTTTTTTTTTTGTGGGGGGGAGACAAAGTCTCATTCCATCACCTAGGCTGGAGTGCAGTGGGGCAGTCTTGGCTCACTGCAACCTCCACCTCCCAGATTCAAGCAATTCTTATGCCTCTGCCTCCCAAGTAGCTGGAATTACAGGCTCACGCCACCCTGCCTGGCTAATTTTTGTACTTTAAGTAGAGACAGAGTTCTACCATATTGTCCAAGTTGGTCTTGAGCTCCTGACCTCAAGTGATCCACCCACCTTGGTCTCCTGAAGTGTTGGGATTACAGGCATGAGCCACTGCACCTCACCCCAGTAAACTTCTTATCAATACGATTAAATTCTACCAACTGGCAAAATTGCTCAGCATCTTCTCAGCAACCCTTAAAATAGCACCAAGAGCAAAGAGTCAAGTAATCACAGGATCCTGGCTAGGCGCTGTGGCTCACGCCTGTAATCCAAGCACTTTGGGAGGCAGAGGCAGGTGGATCACTTGAGGTCAGAAGTTCGAGACCAACCTGACCAATATGGTGAAACCCCGTCTCTAATAAAAAAAAAAAAAAAAAAAAAAAATTAGCTGGGTGTGGTGGTAGACACGTGTAATCCCAGCTACTTGGGAGGAGGAAGGAGAATTGCTCAAACCAAGGAGGCTGAGGTTGTAGCAGTGAGCCGAGATCGCGTCATTGCACTCCAGTCTGGGCAAAAGAGTGAGAGTCCATCTCAAAAAAAAAAAAAAACAAAAACTCTGAATACATGTGTGTCAAATAATTATGACAGTTCATCTCATGTCTTGCATTTACGGTGTGTTTGGTGAAAATACTAAAAATTTTTTCCCCATGAACTCAGCAGATCACCATATGACATAGCTGAATAATAAACTTTGTGCCCAGAAAGGTTCTAGTAGTTGACTTAAATTCAGTAATTTAGGAGCTGCAGTCATGAGAAAGCCACCATTCTGCAGTTAGGTTCCTCCTGTACCTTTTCAGTTGTGTCTGAGTGTGGATGGAGCACTGTGATTTGAGCGTCAGGAACTCTGCTTAGATGGCAGTTAGATAGTAAGATACACTCAATAGTGGCTGTCTGCACTCTGCCTGGAACAGCCTTAGTTTTTAGTCATTGGGGCCCAGAAGGTACACTGGGGACTAGAGCCCCAGGCCACCTGACCTCTTCAGTGAGAGAATCTTTTCTTTTCCCCACAAGGAAAAATCTTTTTAAAGCAGCACAATAAAAATTAGAAGGCCGGGCGTGGTGGCTCACGCCTGTAATCCCAGCACTTTGGGAGGCCGAGGCAGGCGGATCACGAGGTCACGAGATCGAGACCATCCTGGCTAACACAGTGAAACCCCGTCTCTACTAAAAATACAAAAAAATTAGCTGGGTGAGGTGGCGGGCGCCTGTAGTCCCAGCTACTCTGGAGGCTGAGGCAGGAGAATGGCGTGAACCCGGGAGGCGGAGCTTGCAGTAAGCCGAGATCGCGCCACTGCACTCCAGCCTGGGCAACAGAGCAAGACTCCGTCTCAAAAAAAAAAAAAAAAAAAAAAAAAAAAAGACGTTAGTTTTTGCCAAGTTATAAAGTTGTTTCTTGTGATACATGTGACTATTTAGATGGTTCTGGAATATAGAAACATCTGGTAACTGACGTGTGTATACCTTGGTTTTACCCCAGGGAGAATGATATCTATCTGTATATGTCTATCTCAGTCAAGAAGAAAGTTATCTACCATTTTTGTAACATTAATGACTTAATTTACTAGTCAAAATATACTTATTCTCTTCTGAAGCTGGCAATACGCCATTTATAATGAAAAAGGCTAGACTACCTTTTATGCCTAGATGTAATTGATGCCTTCAGTGGGTTCAGGTTTCCTGATTTTTTTGAAAGAACCTTCAATGATCTGTTTATTCCCGGCTTTAAAAACATTTAAGGCCGGGTGTGGTGGCTCACACCTGTAATCCCAGCACTTTGGGAGGCCGAGGTGGGTGGATCACCTAAGGTCGAGAGTTCGAGACCAGCCTGGCCAACACAACAAAACTCATCTCTACCAAAAATACAAAAATTAGCTGGGGGTGGTGGCATGTGCCTGTAATCCCAGGTACTCAGGAGGCCGAGGCAGGAGAATTGCTTGAACCCAGGAGGTGGAGGTTGCAGTGAGCCAAGATCACACCACTGCACTCCAGCCTGGGCAACAAGAACAAAAGTCCGTTTCAAAAAAAAAATTAAAGCTGTTTTGAAAGAATCTGTAGTTGGTTGACTCTTCTGCAACTCCAACTTTTTATAACAAATATACACCATAAATACTAAAATTTATCAGCTGTTCTCTTCCTTTAGAAATAACGACAATATTTTAGGGCCCTTAATCCACATTCCCTTAAGGAAAAAGGGGCAGGAGGAAAGCACAGCATTAGGGGTCTGTCATCAAGTCATTGGCAAAGTAAGTGTGGCATGTGCCAGCTGTCACCCTCTGAAGCTTATGAAAAGAATGCCCTCTGACATAGAAATCACATGGAAATATCCCAAGACATGGTATTTAAAAAGAAGCCACAGAGCAGTGTACATCACAATCCCAATTATGCTTTTAACGAAGGTACCGAACATGAATACATGTGTTTGTAAACATATAGAAAGGACTGGTCCATTCATAGAAGTATGGCAGTGAGCAGCAGTTCTGGGAAGGGCCTTGGAGGGTTGGTGATGGTGCCAAAGCAACCACTTGCTACTTTCTGCATGACTGATCTTTTACAATAGAGTTCATTCATGTGCCAGAGAAGGTAGGACAGTGATAGAGGACTGAAGTGAGAAACCGAGAATCATTCTGGGCCGGAGAATGTCAGTGAGCCCTCTGGTTGCCCAGGTCTGCCTTCCAGGTCCTAGCCCTCAGTGACGTTTTCGGTGCTAGAACTGTCTCCCACTCTACCCCCTTCTTTCTATTTAGGTCAAGAATTGAGAGTAGATTTGCAAGTAAAGCAGTGTATAAGCCGGAAACGACCACACCAAGCAACTAGAAAGAGACCATTTTATGCCTGTTTTTCTTTCCCACCTGGGGTAAACTCAGGGCCATTGGAACAGAATCTGAGCAAAGAACCTGCGTGACATTGGGAAATGTGGGGACCTCTTTCTTTTTGTTTTTCATTTTGTTGTGCACTGGGGAGTTAGAAAGGGATGTATTATTAGGTGCATGTTTATGAAATCTGGGCTATATCCTCTCTACTAATTTATTATTTTCTCTTCTCAAAATAGAACACACACACACAAAATGAATACAAAACAAAACAAACCCAGAAAATAGAACACAACAATTTGGATGAATATACAATAAGTTAAAAGTTTCCAGATATGAGAGAATACATATGTACACTCATACATACTTACATAAAATTTTTAAATAGGCAGAATTAATCTATGGTGTTAGAAGTCTGCAAGGGGTAGGGGGGCAGTAACTACTAGAAGCAGGTACTGGTGGGGCTTCTGGGACCCTGGTGTTTTCTAGTTCTGGATCTGGATGAGCGTGTTCACCTCGTGAAAATTCACTGAGATTTATGCTCAACATTTGGGCACGTTTCCTTGTGTGTTAAAATAAAGATCAAGAATGAAAAAGAGGCTGGGTACAGTAGCTCATGCCTGTAATCCCAGCACTTTGGGAGGCCAATGCCGCAGATCACTTGAGGTCAAAGAGTTCAAAACCAGCCTGGCCAACATGGTGAAACCCCATCTCTGCTAAAAATACAAAAATTAGCCAGGCGTGATGGTGCACGCCTGTAATCCCAGCTACTCAGAAGGCTGAGGCACAAGAATCGCTTGAACCCTGGAGGCACAGGTTGCAGTGAGCCAAGATGGCTCCACTATACTCCAGCCTGTGTGACAGAGCAGGACTCTGTCTCAAAAAAAAAAAAAAACCAGATGAAAAAGAGAGAAACTCTCCCAAAATAGTGTGGTAGAGTCGGCAGATTAGAAAGTAATTCTCTTTCTTTGGTTTATCACCACCCTTGCCTCTTTGCCCCAAATCAGATCATTAACCACAAAGTCAGGGACCACTGTTTTCTCAGGGACTGGCTCATAATAGGTACTGAGTGTGACTGGTAGAATTTAATACTCAGGATAGTTTGTGAATAGTTTAGAGATATTTGTCCACTGCTTCTTAAAATGGTTTTAAATACTTCACATTTTAGAGGGTGAAGTAAAAGAGGTATGTATTTCTAATGTCTCTTCCACTGTGATTTGGAAACATTAGCCAAGGCAAGAAGCCCACTTGCCTTCTCTCTTGCTGCTTAGCTATTCTAAACTGTTAATAACTTTATGGGTTAAACTTAACCAAGAGTTTGACAAAATGTTTTTTGTTTTTCTATTTTTCACTAGTAGATGGCACATGAGTTCCCTCTGGAAACTTGTGGCCTTTTTCCCCGCTGCGCCTGTCTCAAAGGAAAATGTGTGCAGGTGGTGGTGGTGCGGGGCGAGGGGGGGGAGGATTATGTGTGTTGCAGGTTTGCTGCTTGTGCTGGGGCTTTACTCAGAAGTTTATAGCTAGTAATGCTGAGTAGAAGAGATGGGTGTTGCTTTGCTAAAAGATGTATCGTATAGACTGATTCCTTTTCCCAAACCTGCCCCTTTTCAACTTTCAGAGCACTAGACAAACTGAATGGATTTCAGTTAGAGAATTTCACCTTGAAAGTAGCCTATATCCCTGATGAAATGGCCGCCCAGCAAAACCCCTTGCAGCAGCCCCGAGGTCGCCGGGGGCTTGGGCAGAGGGGCTCCTCAAGGCAGGGGTCTCCAGGATCTGTGTCCAAGCAGAAACCATGTGATTTGCCTCTGCGCCTGCTGGTTCCCACCCAATTTGTTGGAGCCATCATAGGAAAAGAAGGTGCCACCATTCGGAACATCACCAAACAGACCCAGTCTAAGTGAGTATGCTGAGTGTATGGTGGGTGTTCAGGAGAATTCCCCTTGGAATCTTAGCAGTGTGTCGTTCTGGTACTTGGTGCCCTTCTGAACGCAGCCATGAGGCCTCCTTGTACAGTACTTGGGAAATGTATAAAAATCTTGCAGTATCTTGGTGTTCATTTCATATAAATCTGGAGCTAATCCTGAGTCTCAAACGGAACCTCAGATTTTCACACATGAATGGAAAACAAATGATACCTAATCCTCTTCTGGTTGGGGAGGCTCTGGAAGACAGACAGGCAGCTTCTAGGTTGTTCTCTGTTCCACCCCTTACCCCCCACCTCCCCTCATTGCTTTTAGAAGTAATTTTCTGGGTCCAATCCGTTTTATTTGTGGCCTCAATACAGAGATAGTTTTTCAGTCTTGCCTTACTCGAATCACTCATCTTATTTATCCAAATTTTTCCTGTGATTAAGCCATGTGATTAGAATGGCTTTTTCTTCTGGATATTTTTTGATGTTTTTAATTGGTGGGCTTTAAGGGATTGGAAGATTCCCATCCAAATGTTGGAGCTAATTATCATGAGCAGAAAGCAGGAACTATTTGTTTTTATTTACTACTGTAGCCCCAGGGCCAAGGCCAGGGCCTTGCTGCATAGAAGGATCTTCTATTTGTCAAATGACTAAAATGACTACATGTGAATTATGCTTGAAGCCCTTCACGTGTGTCTAAGATACTTCTCAGTCCTCATGCATTATATGTTGTTTTGCTTTAGAAACCATGCTGTTGTACAGTATGTGGATATTTTTTGACCCAGAGAAGCTTGGTGACAAGCTCTGCCCCCCATACCTAGCTCGGTAACGTGCTACAGGGCACATCTCTGGGCCTGTTACTAACGTTTTTCCTGAAGAACCTGTGAATGTGCTGGGAAAAAGAGGTTGTATCCAAAAATACCATCCTGTAAGCCTTGGGCCAGCTACAGAAATGACAAGATTATTTTGCCTTTTAAATTGAGAAAGGAGAATGATTTTTTTTTTAATGTGATCCGACGAAATAAGCTTAATCTTTCCCTAAAAGTTAGAACTACACTGCTGTGTATACTTTATGTGTTTGTTCCAGCAGGCCTAAGAGCACATGCGTATTCATCATAGGCACCATGCCTGCATTGGACTAGCTGACCCATTTCTCATGCAGAACCAAAAAGAACTGTACTAAGAGGTGGTCTACACCCACCTGCTCCCTGCAGTGACATCTGATCCTGCCTTCCCCTGCTTTGAAGCAGGAGATGTTGGGTGCTGGTTACCTGAATGCAAAATTAATGGCCCTGACCTCATCATGTAGGAGTGGGAAAGACAATTGGACCATAACCATAACCTAGTCAGTCGGCTTGGCTTTTATCTTAAAATTTAAGGGCTTCTTGCTTCCCTTGATCCACCGTTACCTGCAGAAATTCTTTATATGGCTTCCCTTCCTTGTCATGTAGCAGATTAGAATTGTTCCTTTTCGAGCTATTCATTTCTCTGTCAGATGAAAGAGCTGTGACTTAAATTGAACTGTTTGTTTTACTTAAGGCAGGAAAATGGGGATGGGGAAGGGAAGCAATCTTTGTTATATCCGATGATTCATTTGCAGAGCTCTGCCAGTGGATTTAATTAACTCTTGACATTGAAATTAGTCATTATCAGAACCTCTGTTTCTGGAATGGTCTCAGAGGGCCACTTTAATCTCCAAAGCCACATTCCCTTCTCTCAGGGGATCGGAGTTTAGTAATCCAGGCACAGTGAAAGGGTGGAAATAAACTGCAAAGAGGGATGCTAATGTGTTACTGGAAGACACGCATCACTGAAAGTGACTGGGGATTGAAATAGCAGCTGGGAAGATGACTCCTAAGATTGGGACTGTTACCTAAGACACTATTTTTTTTATTAGTTATTTTTAGGTAGCCCTTAATTTGTTTCATGCCCTTATTTTTAGTTTTCTTTCACTCTTGAGGTGTAAAGCTTTAGATTTCAACCAAACATTTAGGAAAATGAAAGCCAAACCTTGATTTTATTGGCATGATCAAGTGGTCACTCTCACGGCCATGAGTTATTTAGGTCTTTAAGTGTTTGAGTGGCCAGAGGAACTCAACAAACACTTAATTTTCCTAAAAACACACATTTTTGAGTAGCTGATTTTCTTTCTTGTACTTTTTAAATAACAGCAGACATATTTAATTCAAAACATATAAATATGTAAATTAAAAAGTTACCATTCGTCTCACCCGGGTAGCCATTGGTAAGTTGGGGATGTATCTCTATAGGATTTGTTGCCTGTATCTACTAACATGTGTGACTTTAAAAAAGAAATCATGTCATGATATGAATTGCATTATTTCACTTAAGGACTTTGTACTATGTTGGTACCTGTAGTTTTACCACATTTTCAAAAACATCTGTATGATATGAATATACTGTTACTTAACCATCTCTTCCTACATTTAACCATCTCTTCCTGCAATTAGATAATTCTGACTTTCTATCTGTCAGAAATGGAACCTTCCCATGCCAGTGGTTCTCAACCATAAATGATCATCTCACTGCCCCAACCCCCGTAGACATTTGGCAATGTCTGGAGACATTTTTGGCTGTTAGAGTTGAGAGAGAGGCATGCTACTGGCATCTAGTAGGTGGAGGCCAGGGATGTTGGTAAATTTCCTACAATGCAGAAGACACCCCACCCACAGCAAAGAATCTGGCCCAAAAAGTCATTAGTGCCAAGGGTAAGAAACATCGCTCTTGGCCCACGTATGAGACTGTATCTGTAGATATTACTAGGAGTAGATGTTACAGGAAGTACAGTTCTTGAGTCACAAGGTGCTCAGCATTTTGCTGAACCAGTTTGCTCTATACTCCTAGCAAAAGTGTTGAGTGTGCCCTGTTACCCATCATCTTGCACATATTTTTTTCTATCTCAATTTTTAAAAAAGTTCAGAAGAAAATGACATTCTTTTAACTGGCAGACATATAATTACTAGTGAAATTAAACATCATTTTGAGTTTATTGACCACTTGCTTTTCTTGAAGTAGAATTGTCATCTGTCTAGGTTCCATTCCTATCACTGTTTGTTGCAGACTTTCCTCTATCAAGGAGGCAAAATGTGGGAAGAACCTTGCAAAGGGGGGAGCAGACTGGTGAAATCTGCTCATCCAATGAATGAAGAGTGACATACTGCGCAGAATAAGCAGTTCAACTTGGCTTGTGGGATTCCAGTTCCTCTCTTGGCATGCCCTCCCGTTCCTATTTGTTTTAGAGCAGATTGAATCCAGGCTCTTTGTCATGAGACATTTGTTCTGTGGCATCTGAAAGGAAGCTGTAAGCACAAACAGCTTGGGTAGAATGAAAAGATGTCCCTGCTTGGTTGGATTGAGGAAAGAGAAAGGGGAGTGTTCCTAGAATTAAAACTTGCCTCCTAAGGCATTGATGTTGACAGCTTATTGAAAGTTTATGCTCTTGAGGGAAGTGAGTCATCTGCTTTGCCCTGAAGCCCTATGACTTTGCAATTGGTAATTACGGACTCCACTGTGAATACACGCTTACTGCTCTGGTTTTCCTCTCTGCTTGCACCCACTATCAGAATCGATGTCCACCGTAAAGAAAATGCAGGGGCTGCTGAGAAGTCAATTACTATCCTCTCTACACCTGAAGGCACCTCTGCGGCTTGTAAGTCTATTCTGGAGATCATGCATAAGGAAGCTCAAGATATAAAATTGTGAGTAAAGAAAATTGTCCTGTGAAAGAGGTTGATATTTGTGCTCTTGTATTTTTGATATCTCTGACACAATTCTTGGGAATTGCCAACAAACAAAGGGAAATGATACCTGATGAGCTACAGTGGCTAGCACTGTTGATTTGGTCGTGAAGTATCTGTCTTTTAATATTTAAATATTTTCATTCACATTTGAACATAGGTGAGTGGTGATAACGGGGAAGAGAAGTGCAGCTATAGAAGAAGGCAGCTTGGGGAACCTAGGACCAGGAAATATCCTGGATTAACCCAAGACAAGAGCCCCAAATCTTGACTCATTCTTTACTCAGAGCTCATTGGAGCTTTGTCCTTGTCCTCTGCCTGGCCCCACCTTGGAGCAGCAGGGAGTGTGGAGGTGGGGAAGTGCCTAAGTGTCTTCTAAGGCAAACTGGAGATTTATCTGGGTAATGGAGGCAGGAACTCTAAATATTTCTTCCACAGGAACTTTGAGTGAAGGTTGGGTTCTGTGCCACATTTAGCGTACAGAACAGCGCTGCACTGAAAGCAGAATCCAGCGTAAGGCACTGGAGTTAGTGTGGGGACCTCATCGCCAACCTTAACTTGTAGAGAACTTTAAATATGTTTTAGTAATATTATATGTGGGTGCCATATTATAAGAATGTAATTATTAAAGTAAAAATTTTTAAAAAGAATTATTTTAATATAGAGAAAAATAGGCCAGGTGCGGTGGCTCGTGCCTATAATCCCAGCACTTTGGGAGGCCGAGGCGGGCGGATCATGAGGTCAAGAGATCAAGATCATCCTGGCCACCATGGTGAAACCCTGTCTGTACTAAAAATACAAGAATTAGCTGGGCATGGTGGCATGCACCTGTAATCCCAGCCACTTGGGAGGTGGAGGCAGGAGAATGGCTTGAACCCGGGAGGTGGAGGTTGCAGTGAGCGGAGATCGTGCCACTGCACTCCAGCCTGGCGCCAGAGGGAGACTGTCTCAAAAAAAAAAAAAAAAAAAAAAGACAGAAAAAGGAAAAGCCGCAATGACATTTTAAACAGTTATATATATATGACTGGGAAATTCAGAAAGCTACAAAACAAAAAATGAAAGCTCCCCTTCCTGTTCTTACGCCCTTCCCCCAAAGGGTAACCACTGTTGTTTCTTCTGTTTCCTTATATAAATTATGCACATATCTCCAGGTGTATATTTGTACTGGATGGTACTGTTTTTTATTTGTATGTTGTGTTTTGGTAGTAGGGGTTTAGGAATATGGTTTTGAGTAAGAGACTCCATCACTGAAGATATTTCCCAAAGTGAATAAAAGAAAAACTATTTTAGAAGGTAACTTCTGTACTTTTTCTCCCCTTCTATTCATGCATTGCTAGAATGCTGGCCAATTGTCAGCAAGTTTTAAGCTGTACCTAACACAGTGCTTCCCAGATGGTAGGTAGGAAGTAAATGTTTAATGAGTGAATATTGTCTTTTTACCCAAGAATAGGTTTACTAACTCTAATTTTATGACCACTTTTCTGTTTACAGCACAGAAGAGATCCCCTTGAAGATTTTAGCTCATAATAACTTTGTTGGCCGTCTTATTGGTAAAGAAGGAAGAAATCTTAAAAAAATTGAGCAGGACACAGACACTAAAATCACAATATCTCCGTGAGTGCTCCTTTGCTTTTGAATAAGAAAACTTTCAAACACTGTAAGCTGCATGTTGTGTATTCAGCTTCAGCTGCTTCAGCTAACCCGTGCTGCTGTACTTACACATGGTTTCTCAAATACAGCCTGCTGCCTGTTAGGTTTCTGACCCGTATTGAAAGCATTACCTGCTTCTGGCAGGAGGAACCAAATGCTTTACATTCATATTTTCTAAATGCAGTCTTAACTATGTTTTATGACGTTTATTCCTAAAGTTGGAATATATAACCCAGTTTATTATCCATTGTCATGTAACGCATTATCCCAACATTTGACAGCTTAAGACAATGAGAACATTAATTGCTCAGCTAGTTTTTGTGGGTTAGGAATGCAGGAGCAGCTTAGCTGGGTGGTTCTGGCTTGGGGTCTCACGATGCTGCTGACAAGTTGATGCTAGCTGTTGGCAGAAAGCCTCAGTTCCTCCCACATGGGCTTCTCCACAGAGCTGCTTGAGTGTTCTCAAGACATGGCAGTTGTCAAGATGGAAACTGCATTGTCTTTTATGACATAGCCTCGGAAGTTATACTCTATCATTTTTCTAATGTTGTTTACACAAGTCAGCCCTATTCGGTATGTATGTGTGGGACTACAGATAACTGGGTGGCGGGGAGTCACCTTGGAGACAGGCTACCACACCTAGAATCTGTGGATGCTCTGAAATTATATGGAAAGGTTTTTCTTTTTCTGAGGGTGGCCATTCTTAGTTTCAATCAGAGTACTCAAAAAGGTGGGAAAAGATTGATGAACTGAGGAAGAATGGTAGGGGAAAGACTGCACAGTGTTTGTGTACAAGGAGTTTTCAAAGAAGGTAGCAAGGAAGCAGGAAACTTCTGTTTGGTTGTAAATAAAGGGGAAAAAAGTGGTAAATACAATAAGTAATACTACTTTGTCTTAAATTTACCCCCAGAAAGGGGAGAGTTTTAAAAGCAAAAAAATCTTAAAGTTATTATAGAAGCAGCTATTTTTAAAACTGTAATACAAAATGCTTGGTAGGGCCAGGTTGAGACTGAATTAGAATTATAGACTTCTTTTTAAAGTAGTCTAAGAGAAATAGTCTTCATTATATAAATGTTTACATTTTTAGCAGGTTTGAAGAAAATGTTAAAGAATAACTTCGCATTCATCTGGCTCAAGGTTAGCCTGTGACATTTCACTAGTAGTGAAAATGAGAACTTCCAGAAGATGCAGGAGATTTGTACCAATAATCCGTATCCTCTCAATTTATGTACTTTGTTCTGTTTTCCATGGCGCATGTCTCCCATTGCTCTTCCTCTCAAGGCTGTTGACCAGCATAGGCTTAGGTGTTTTCAGGTATGATTTTCAGTGACTTTTGAAGGTTCAGCAGGACCCAGGTCCCGCAGGGAGTTTCTGAATATTCCTGCCGCTATCTAACATTTTTGTTGTCTAAATGGCCATGAGTGAACCATTTTAAATTTTAGTTGAGATGGATTGATATTCCTCCAGCCTACTTCAATCTAAATTCTAAAACAACTGGTAAAAACTAAGTTTAGACATGTGAATTCTGGCTTGTGTTTTTGGAATATTTCCATGCTTTTTCCTTGCTTGGTGACCCAGAAAATGCAATTGCACGAGAATGCCAATTATGCCTAGAATTGGTTAGTGCAGACTAGGAACATACTTAAGGTTATGTACTTAAGGTATTTGGTTTCCTCAAAAACTATACATCTTTTCAGTCATTTCTCAATTCACTGTTAAATTGTGAAAATGGTTCAACTATGAGCTGTTGAAAAGTAAGCTGTGTTTTTAAAACATGGACTTGAATGAACTATATGTACCCAGTCATCTTTACTTGAGAAGATGGGAGGGCAAGTATTTTCTTCTCTCTTGCAGCTTTACAGTTTTGGATTTATGTCTTTTAGGGCTTATTCATTTCCCATCATGTTTTACCCCACCCACTTTTACATATTACCAGGCTCCACAGTTTGTTTTTAATTGCCATCTGTGGCTGAATTATTAACTATCTTCCTCCAATTTTCATTCTTTTTCTTTGTCTTCTTTTTCATTCTGCAGATTGCAGGAATTGACGCTGTATAATCCAGAACGCACCATTACAGTTAAAGGCAATGTTGAGACGTGTGCCAAAGCTGAGGAAGAGATCATGAAGAAAATTAGGGAGTCTTATGAAAATGATATTGCTTCTATGAATGTTAGTTTTGTTATGAAGGGCATGTCTTTATTTTAACAAATAGTTAAAACAGTGTTTTTAACTGTATTAATATTGAATTCTTTCGTGGCATTATCATTAGAAGTAGTTCTAGTTGATTTTTAGCACCTCAGCAAGTGCCCTGGGATAGTATAGGGAAGATACTGGCTGTGACATTAAGCTTTGCTGTCTCTGTGACTTTAGAAAATTATTTAGTCTTTGAGCCTTAGCTTCCTTCTCTCTGAAGTAAGGCTAGTATCTACCTACAAAGGTTAATATAGCACCTCTCTTACAATGTTAATTTGAGAGAGTTTAATATAGAAGAAATGTTACATGAACTGTATTTGAATCACAACTGAACTATTTATGAGCTGCAACTCTATTCTCTTAGATGGTTTACTCAGTCTCTCTGAGCCTCAGTTTACTCATCTGTAAAATGGGACTACTGCCTACCTTGCATGCTTATTAGGATTACAATAGATATAATGCATATAAAAGTTAATGTTAAGATTACAGGTTTAAAACTTACTTGGTTACCCATATAAACCTTGGAGATACAAGAATTTCAATTGATAAAACAATCTGTGTAGTGCATCTGAGGCTATTAAAGCAAATTGCTGACATTCCTTAATCAGTGAAATGATGCTGAAAATGGAACTCTTCAAAAGCCTGTCCTAAATGTTAAAGTAAATTATTTTTAAAAATAATTTGTTTTTCAATTGGGCCAGTCATCTGAAACACAAAACCTGAGACGAGGGAAATATCAAAATACTGCGTTTGTGAGAAGAGCCTAGAATGCGCGCCATTTTACACCCCACGTGACTTCCTGCCAACCTCCTTAAATTCTCACTGCTTGGCTCCAAATGTTCTGGAATCCACTGGGATTAAATCTAACCCCCTTAGGCCTTTTAAAAAGATTTTCAAGTACACTCAAATCTCCCACTGTCTATATTACATCCTCAACCCTTAAAAAATTAAACAAATTAAAATCCCCTTTAAGGCTCCTATATGCATTCCAATGATATGTTTACTTGCAGTAGTTACATGGGGATGGGCCCTGATTTCCACAGGGCTCAACTTAGAGGCCTCTAGACCCATGGTTGCTAAGTTTTACCCAACGAGTAAAGATCTCTTAATAGCTGGTTTGCTTTTCAATGAACCAATCTTACTTGATTACCTCTTCGACTCTGATACATCACTTTTAGTCTATATTTAGTTTGCCCACAGCATGCAGAATACAGTTGTGTCTAAGCCCTGTACTCATAAGGGAAAGGAAAGCTGCCCTTGAGATACATTAATGCAGCTGTGGACCAAGGAGGGGGCAAACCAGCACACAGATTTTAAAATACCAAGGGATATAAACAGATGTAAACGATGTACTCAAGTAAAGTCCCATGGAACATCTGCTTTAAGTTTGAGTTATGTGATGATTTATTTATTAGAGAAGAGATCAACAGTTTGCATACTGTCACTTAAAAATGCTAACTTTCCCTTGATTCTTTTAATTGTCAAATTAAGCGGCCTTTTTACTGTTGCAGCTTCAAGCACATTTAATTCCTGGATTAAATCTGAACGCCTTGGGTCTGTTCCCACCCACTTCAGGGATGCCACCTCCCACCTCAGGGCCCCCTTCAGCCATGACTCCTCCCTACCCGCAGTTTGAGGTAAGATGAGTGGCCTTGGCTTTCTTTGTGATTGGGCAAAATCTTAATGTAAACCTAGTCCCCGTGTGATCATCTGTTTAGAGCCAACATACGCTCTCCAGTTCTTGCTAATGGAGCCTTCTTATTTGGCCCTTTGTGGAGTAGACATGGGATTATTTTGAAGCTTTTGGATAGTAGGGTTGTCAACATGTGTTTTCAAATATCACAAGAAAAGTTTGGGACTTTGAGGTGGCAGGGGAAGAAACTTAGTAATTGTTTTTATTTTAATTTTTTTTTTCTTTTTTCTTTTTTCCTAAGTTCTGGGATACATGTGCAGAATGTGCAGGTTTGTTACATAGGTATACGTGTGCTATGGTGGTTGTTTAAAATTTTTTTGAGACAGAGTCTCACTCTTTTGCCCAGACTGGAATGCAGTGGTATAATCTTGACTAACTGCAGCCTTCACCTCCCGGGTTCAAACGATTCTCATGCCTCAGCCTCCTGAGTAACTGGAATTACAGATGTGTGCCACACCATACCCGGCTACTTTTTTTGTGTTTTTAGTAGAGACAGGTTTCACCATGCTGTTCAGGCTGATCTCAAACTCCTGGCCTCCGGTGGTCTGCCTGCCTCGGCCTCTCAAAGTGCTGGGGTTACAGGCATGAGCTACCACGTGGCCAGTAATTATTAAATACTAAAGGAAAAGATTTTTTAAAGGCTTCTTTCATCTTTGTCACCTGGAAGTCATGGCTTTGCAAGGTCAGGAGTGACTGTGTGTGTTTTCCATGTTGAGTGTTTGCACTTTTTTAAACCAATGAGATAAGATAGTTTTGTGCACAATTATATTGTTTGTGCGTGTGCATATGTTAAACAGATCTTTATTTTGTAAAGACGTATGTTATATAAGAAATAAATCTTAGGCCAGGTGCCATGGCTCACACCTGTAATCCCAGCACTTTGAGAGGCCGGAGCAGGAGGATCACCTGAGGTCAGGAGTTCAAGACCAGCCTGGCCAACATGATAAAACCCCATCTCTACTAAAAATACAAAAAATTAGCCAGAGTGGTGGCAGGTGCCTGTAATCCCAGCTACTTGGGAGGCTGAGGCAGGAGAATTGCTTGAACCCAGGAGGCAGAGGTTGCAGTGAGCCGAGATTACAACATTGCACTCCAGCCTGGGCAACACAGCAAAACTCCATCTGGAAAAAATAATAAGAAGAAGAAGAAACCTTTTATACTTGCTTTTTAAGAATAGCAGTTTCCTTGAGGTCAGAAATAGGAGACTAGTGATGGTATGAAAATAATCGCAGCACAGCAGACAGCTGGTAGAATAAATTATTTTGAAAGTAGTTAATAATTCAGTTGCATTATCCATGATAATTGGAGGTATTCATGTGACATTCTAGGATCTTCCTTCATGAATTTGTTTTTACATCTCTCCCTTTTTGTTTGGCTCTCTTATTTAATATTAATATTTTGAGTGATACCTCTTACCCCAATTTAGGAGAATGTCCAGGTGGAACAGGTTAGAGATTCCATTGTATCACTACCTAGAATAAATATGTAGAGTAAAATGACATTGAAGTTGTACAGAAAATACAGATGACTCAGATTGTGCCCCTTTTATTCCTTTAAAAATGAAAATTTCCTTTTCCCGTCCTTGAACCCACCAAACTGATAGGGGTTCTAAGCAGTTGCCCTCTTGCCGTGTGTGTTTCTGCTTTTACTGTCAGCAGCATCTTGTCCTTCCTGCAATTCACCTGCCATTTCTAGGATGTTTTGGCCTGGAAATCATATAACAGACAGAGGGATAGCCATCAAAGTTTCAGCTACAAGTGAAGTGTGCATAGATTGATTACACGTCCCCTAAAGTGGCTGGCATGTTTGTACCTTGATGCTAAAGAGACTGGTGGAAAGAACCCTAAAGTCAGAGCCCGGGTCTGGCCCACTGCCTCTGACACAATTTTGTGTCACTGAAGGTCAGACTCCTTGGCTCTGGATTTGTTTTCTCACCTGTATAATGAAAAAAAAAACCTGAACTAGAAGCTTTGTGTCTAAAGACTTTAAGTCACACATTTCTAGTTTCTATAGAATTAAATAATATGAAAGGTTTAAGGAGGAATAGGGGAGAATGAGCCTAAAATAGGAATCTGAGAGTACATCTAGAGACTTAACTTTGAACATGTCCACTAGTTTATGTGTGTGTCATAGGATTGGTTTAGGGCAGGTGTGTCCCCAACACTTCTGTGTAAAATGACACTTACTGAAAGGTACAATGAGCTGATCATGTGAAGTACCTCTGCTAGGAAAGCTCGTATGTAACCCACATTTCTGCTCGTTCCCCTAAATTAGCTTTTTCTCTGGGTGGGTTGCTTAACCTCTCTGTTCCTTTCATTCCCAGTTTGTAAATTGAGGTGTCCCTTTAACTCTTTTTCTCTCCATACTGGTGACACGTTCCAATCAACAAAGCTTTTCACATTACAAGTGGTCACAGAATAGAACATTCTTGGACATCAGTCTTTTACACTTACATGGATGCTTCAGTAGCCAAAATTCCTAAAGTGAACTTGTAGGTAACCATTTTTAAAATATTTAGATAAGACTGCATATTCTCTGGAATTAGTCATTTTTCTGATACAGTTCTGTGTATCAGGTTCCTATGTTAGAAAAATTAAGAATGCTTTGAGAGAAGTGAGATCATATTAAGAACTTGTATTTCTCAGTATTTCTCAAACACTTCTACAGTCTTAAATGTCTGAATGACTTAAATCAGTGGCAGTTTTGTTTTAAGAATGGGAGGAGGAGGTCAGTGATGTTTACTTAATGAAAGTTGAGCCAAGAGTAAATGTAAGGAAGATGTCACTGGAATAGGTCATCTTGCTTCTCCTGAGTCATTAAGCTAAATCAAATAGGTGCAATTAGAAGGAGCAAATGAGAACAGAAGTTGCAGAAGCTGCCAACAGTAAAAACACTGCAACAGGGCAAGAGCTGCAAACATGTAACAGTTTGGTGGTTTCAAGGACAGGCAAAGGAAATTCGCATTCTTAAAGGAATACAACATGGACAGTCTTAGCAATCCGTGTTCTTTGCAGAATTCCAGTGGATATTTTATTCTACATGTATTCCAGGCAGTGATACAGTGGAATCCTCAAATTTATAACTGAATATTTTCCTAAATCATTTACCCAAATCATATATTTCCATAAATCATATATTACTGTTTTTATTTCTTATTTTACATTCATTGGCAATCTGTAAAGTTCAGCATTAATTATTCCTTGCCTTAAGAGGAAAGAAATGTTTTTCCTATAATTAAATTATAATTACCCCAGACAATTTGAATTAAAATCCCTAGGGGTGAGGCATAGGTATCAATTTCGAAAGCTCCCTAGATGACTCCAATGTGTAGCCAAGGCTAACAACTGTTTAATTAGTTAAGAACCTATGGCCCACTTAAATAAATAAAAATCTCAGTGGGAGCAAGTGGAAGCTCAGAAATGTATAGTTGTATAAAAGTCATCAGGAGTATTTTGCTACCCATTTATTGTCAAGAACTGTTCTTTTCAAGAGATGGGGTCTCACTATGTTGCCCAGGCTGGACTTTAACTCTTGGGTGCAAGTGATCCTCCCACCTCTGAGTCCGAAGTAGCTGGGACTACAGGCACACACCATCATGCCCAGCTAAGAACTACTGTTCTACAAAGAATGTTTACTAGTCTTTGGAGGGGTGTTTCAATGTTGGAAAGAACATTTTTTATCAGTACCAATTGCAAGGGAGAAAAAGTTTAGGATAAGCACAAATACATGTTAGTTGTGCATATCCCTTTTTCTACCTTGTTCTATGCTTTAAAGAGTGAAAAAAACTCACCTTTCTCTCTGGACCACCTGCCATCCCAACTCGTAGGAAATATCATGCCAAAAACCTCTGTGGGATGTTGCCATATGTCTGTTTTTACCCTTCTAACTCTATTTTGGCATACAACATATATCAGGATTAGGTTTGGGTATGTATTGTTACAAGAAAAAAAATGGCTTAGATTAGTTTTCCTTTTTCATGACAACAGTTCAAGGGTAGACAATCCAAGACTGGAAGTGGTTCCACCATATCCTTCAGGACTGGTGCTTCTATCTGCCTTGTGTGCCATTCCCTGGCCCAGGATAACTGCTCAAGCTCCAACTATTGAGTCTGCTTCTAGCCAACAAGAAGGATAAAGGATTGCTGGGTGTGGTGACAGACACCTGTAGTCCCAGCTACTGGGGAGGCTGAGGTGGGAGGATTGCTTGAGCCCAGGAATTTGAGTCCAGTCTGGTGAGACCTCATTTCAAACTGAAGGATAAAAGATCAAAATTGGCAGCATCCTTATTTAAGGACACTGCCTGAGGATAGCTTTTCATACTTCTGTTGGCCTCATGTTGGCCAGAACATACCACTGGCTGTGTCTAGCTGCAAGAGAAGCTGGGAAACAATCCCTATGTGGGGGCAGCAATGTGTCCATTAAACACAGGGTCTATTACTAGAGGAAAATAAATGTTGGAGACAGCTATTTGTCTGCTTCACTGGGTTTGGCACTATTGCCTGTTAAAGGAGCCTCCCAGAGCCTGGAAGAGAGGAAGCGAACTTTTAAGTTCTCTCAAAAAGCAG
Organism: Macaca thibetana thibetana; assembly: GCF_024542745.1. NCBI lineage: Eukaryota > Metazoa > Chordata > Mammalia > Primates > Cercopithecidae > Macaca > Macaca thibetana. The sequence goes on along the minus strand of NC_065580.1, from coordinate 93,831,023 downwards.
AATCTAAATTCTGGAGGAGAAAATTCCATATTCCAGATTCCCATTCCTGTGGTTATTTTCATCTAAATAAAAACACCGTTTTTCAGAAAATCATATTGTCCCTGGATACAATTTGGATACAATTAGAGTAAATTCTACTTTCAAACAGCTGCCAGGCAATCTTCTGGCTTAATGTTCAGGGGAACAATTCTTTAACAAGTGTTGTTTGAGTATATAACTTAAAGTTGCGGGGGGATGGGGTGGTTGCAAGTACTTAGTTGGAATAGCTTCACCTTCACTATTTTTAGACTTTGTTCTTTTTCTAAACCCAAATCACTAATACTTATCTATTTTGTGTACCTAGTGGTCACCACTTTTTGAAATACAAATAAACTATTGTTTTTAAAGGCAATAAATCTCCCAAAGCTTTACTAGTTTCTTTGCTTATCATTGCTTCTTTTTTTTTTTTTGGAGACAGAGTCTTGCTCTGTCACCCAGGGTGGAGTGTGGTGTCGCAATCTCGGTTCACTGCAAACTCCACCTCCTGGGTTCAAGTGATTCTCGTGCCTCAGCCTCATGAGTAGCTGGGATTACAAGCACGCACCACCATGCCTGGCTAATTTTTGTATTTTTAGTAGAGACAGCGTTTTACCATGTTTGCCAGGCTGGTCTCAAATTCGTGACCTCAAGTGATCCTCCCACTTTGGCCTCCCAAAGTACTGGGATTACAGATGTGAGCCACTGCATCCGGCCTATTCTTTAGCAAGAAAAGTGAAGCCAAAAAGAAGCAATGATAACGACCAGGAGTTGCAGAGAGCCGAGGAGGTGGAGGTTGCAATGAGCCGAGATCGTGCCACTGCACTCCCACCTGGGTGACTAAGCAAGACTGTCTCGTGGCTCACGCCTGTAATCCCAGCACTTTGGGAGGCTGAGGCGGGCGGATCACAAGGTCAGGAGATCGAGACCACGGTGAAACCCCGTCTCTACTAAAAATGCAAAAAATTAGCCGGGCGCGGTTGTGGGCGCCTGTAGTCCCAGCTACTCGGGAGGCTGAGGCAGGAGAATGGCGTGAACCCGGGAGGCGGAGCTTGCAGTGAGCCGAGATCGCGCCACTGCACTCCAGCCTGGGCGACAGAGCGAGACTCCGTCTCAAAAAAAAAAAAAAAAAAAGACTGTCTCAAAAAAAAAAAAAAAAAAAAAACCATACTATTTTATGTTTGTGAGAGTCTATGATGTTATTAAAAAAAAAAAAACAAAAAAGAACTGGGTTAGAAAGTTAAAGATCAACAGGCATTTTGCTCTCAGCACTTTTAAACTGTTCCTGAAGTGCATTCTGGTATCTATACTTGCTGGTGAGAAGCTTGCTGTTCCTTTGAAGCTATCACAGATTATGTACTAAGATCATGTTTATCCTTGATGTCCTGTAGGTTAACAGTGAACTGCTTTTATTTTAAATGTATATTGCCTGTCAAGAAGTAGGTTTTGATGGCTAAATATTTCAAAGAATCTGGTTTTTTTTAATATATACTACTTCCTTTTTCTTTCAGAATTGTTTCATTACTCATGTTTTCTCATTCCTGCTTTGTAGCATGAAAGTAGAAATGATGCATCTCTTTGGATAATTTCCTTGCCTCTATTTCATTCTAGAATTTTGCCCACTAGTTCCCCCACAATATTCTCGTCTTCCCAGAACCTGCCAGGTTGAGTCCCCCTAGAGCCAAAGAGTTGGTTCTTCCAACAGACAAAAAGTCTCTAGTTCCTGCCTAGCAGCTGGCTCATGCAGTACTTAACTGGCAAACTTCGAGTTTATAAATGACAGGAAACGCGCCTTTCAGAAATGCTCAAACAGTAGGGAAGAAGGAATTGGCAGCTAGTGAAGCAGAGCAAGCAAGAGCTGGAATTGGCATAGTGCATGTCGCCTTAGCTGGATGGTCTTGGCAGCATGCAGTTGGGTTGGCAGAAGTAAGCCCACGGGCTGCTGGCTTCATAGTTTTGATAGCCTCTTTGGAGTCTTCTCAGAATTCTCCAGAATGATAGTGTAACCTTAAAATGGCTAGCTTTCTGCTTATGAAAGAGGGAAGAGATAAGCACTTTTTTAGGCTTAAGGTACTCTAAGAAACAAAGGGCGAGGTGCAGTGGCTTATGCCTGTAATCCCAGCACTTTGGGAGGCCAAGGTGAGAGGATTGCTTGAGACCAGGCTGGGCAACATAGGGAGACTCTGTCTCTACAAAAAAAAAAAAAAACTTCTTTAGATTAGGCGGGGGTGGTGGCCTGTGCCTATCCCAGCTACTTGGGAGGCTGAGGTGGGAAGTGAGGTCAAGGCTGCAGTGAGCCATGATTGAGCCACTGCACTCTAGCCTGGGTGACAGAGTGAGACCCTGTCAAAAAAAAAAAAAAATTATGAGTTGGAGGCAATTTTTTACATCAGATGACTGTTTCAGGGAGTCTCTTAATCTTGCTCACAGTGGGTGCAACTCTTGTCAGTAAACAATTTCTAAGTAAATAACTTATCGTGCACATTTATTATCTCTGAGAAGCCTCGGTTATCTAGTTACGGCAAAAAACTTTTCTTTGCCTTTTTTTGTTTGTTTGTTAGGGACTTCAATATTTTATTCAGGTCATGGAGTTGAGTAAACTTAGTTTCAGTTCCAGACCAAAATCCATTAAAAAAAAAAAAAAAAAAAAAACAACCCAGGAATATCTATTTTACAAGCCAAAGGGAAACCCTGGCATCCTTCCAGGTTCCTGGAGGCTGGTCGTGTTGGCTGGCATACATGTCTCCATGCCTTTGTGATGTCTTAAATTTTGTTCCCCACAAAGTAAATACACTTAACCTTACTGTTTGCTCATACTTATGTTTTCACGATAGATGATTAGGAATTACTCATTGGCAGACTTCACCAGTTATGCAAACTTTCAGTTGAGCAGCTTTGTTCTTCTGTTATTTCAAGCCATAGTTCAGAGTCTGCCAAGAAGTCCAAAGGAAGTTTTGCTGATAGGCATCTGGCAGAAATCCACTGGGAAGCAGCTTATGTCCTGTGAACATCCTTCGGTCCCGAAGAATGTATCCAAGAAAAGGTTCAGACAATGCAACTAGACCTTAACTTAAATGGAAGGAATGTGTAACGAGACTGGGTAACGCTAATGTGCCTTTTCCAACCTAGGTCTCATAGACTTAAATTCACAGGTGAAAAAGGTTTATTATAATCTTTGCTCTGCCTGCTGAGTTTTGCAAGTAAAAATTTAAATTATCTGCTTATTTGGGGTGTCCAAATCCTGACACAGGCTTGTTCTAGGATAGGCTTATTGTAGTCTCGATTCCTTCTTTTTTATTTTTTGAGACAGTCTCGCTGTGTTGCCCAGACTGGAGTACAGTGTCATGATCTTGGCTCACTGTAACCTCCACCTCCCAGATTCAGGCAAGTCTCCTGCCTCAGCCTCCTGAGTAGCTGGAATTACAGGCACGTGCCCAGCTAATTTTTGTACTTTTAGTAGAGATGGGGTTTCACCATATCAGCCTGGCTGGTCTCGAACTCCTGACTTCAAGGGATCCACCCGCCTCAGCCTTCCAAAGTTCTGGGATTACAGGCATGAGCCAGGGCGCCCGGCTCATGGTTTATTCTGAATCCCACATAAGAATGAATTGTACCAGAGAGCCAATTTAATGATTGGCAAAAGTTGACAGCGTATTTATGTGAGCTGCCTTACATTCCCAGAGGAAAATTTTCTTGAAAAGTAATCTTTGGTTAAGAAGTTGCTTTGTGGATAGGAAATTGGAGCAAAGGGAATTGGACGACATCCAGAAATGTCTTCACCAAGCCTCAGACATCTGATGAGTCAACTTTTCTTTAAGACATGATTGCCAACAGCACACATCGTTGTCCGTCATTCTAGGGCAGCATCTCCTGGTGTGGAAAAACACTTAGTTTGCTTCTAACTCTGCTGCTTCTATTTGACAAATTCTGTTGCTTCTGTTTTCATTCCAGGATAAGACATTTTAAAGTCTACACATTGATTCTTCATGTATGTGCCCTTTTTTTCTGTTACATTTTGGTCCTTTTGACCCTTTTCTGCTGGCCACCATTCCTTTTCCAAAGCTTCACACAACATTTCTCTTAAGTTTATGCTTAATCTTCATTTTGGGTTTGTTATTTCTCATCAGCAAAACAAGAACATGGACAGCCCTTCATCACTATGTCAGAACGATAACTTTGTTTTTGTTTCTCACAGCAGCAGCCTTGGACGTATTCCAGGCTAAGACACATGCATGTTTAGGCCAGGCTTTCACTCTGAGGAGGATGCTGCTACATGAGTGTTCTCTGGGGATATTGAGGAGTTGCTCTCTGAAACCAGTACCAGGAATAGTCATTTTTAATAAGTAAATGAATCGTTTTTCTCTCATAGTCATGGGAAATCATGCAACTAACTTTTTAAAAAATTAGCTGCGAGGAAGCTTAAAGCCAAATTTGTATAACAGCATTTTTGGCTTCATCTTATCTTGAGTGTTCAGGTCCCTATGCTCTTATTTCTTCACCTCCTTTGTTTTATCTTTCCAGATTATGTGTATTTTATAAGCAACATAAAATTCTTTTTGGAACAAGGCCCAGGAAACAAATAATTACAGTCATGATGAAATACTGTGGGGTAAATCTGGGAAAGTTACACATTAGGTTTAGTTTGATCATTGAAAAGGTCTTTATCACCACCAGCCTCCCCCAAGTATATTGTTCAGAAGAACATAATATGGACGTTGTTAGTGAGATAAAATACTTAGATCCCACCCTTAATTTTTTAAAAAATGGTCAAGATTAACTTAATGGTCTTGATACAATGATGAAGTAATGCTAACATTGAGCACAGTTTATAGTCAGTGTTGGCATTAATTCAATTGGTCTATCCAGTTATAAAATAAAAAAGGCCATAAAGGGATAAATGACATATGGTAACTGTGTGACACACTGGGGGCTGTGAGTTATATAGTATCTTCCAAAGAGAGATGCTCTTCTTCTGACTTAAATAGTGAAGAATGAAATAATTTTATTTTGTGTTCTTTGTTGATGAAGAGAAACAGAAGTGATCTGGCCAAGCCGTGCAGGACAGGCCCTAACACAAATCTCCACATAATAGTTTAGTAGGAAGGCAAGTCCTCCTCTGATGTATGTGTTCTAAAACTGCTAAATAGCCACAAGGGAGATTTCATTTAACTAACAGCTACATTAATACTTGCAGTGTGTTACATTATCCTAGAAAACATGGGGCATGCCAGAGAACTTTGCCAAGTTGTAAACAATATGGTACAAATTTAGTACATCTGTTTATACAGGTGCTGAAGAAACAAATGATTAGAGATGGGTGGGTGATTAGAGATGATGAATTGAATTTTGGGTTAACTCTTACATAAATAAGAGGTATATGATGAGGGTTGAAGATACAAAGGAAGAGACAATAGAGTTTAAATGATTTTCATTTGTAGGAAGCTAGTTGATATGGGTTGGCTGTGTCCCCACCCAAATCTCATCTTGAATTGTAATTCCCACTTGTCAGTGGGAGGTGATTGGATCATGGGGGCAGATCCAAGGGGGAACCCTTGCTGTTCTTGTGATAGTGAGTTCTCATGAAGTCTAAGGGTTTAAAAGTGTGACACTTGCCCCATGCCTTACTCTGTCTCTCTCCCTCCTGCTGCCAAGTAAGACGTGCCTTGTTTCCTCTTTGTCTTCCGCCATGATTGTAAGTTTTCTGAGGCCTCCCCAGCCATGTGGAACTGAGTCAATTAAACTTTTTATTTTTATTTTTTTTTCCTCTGAGACAGTTTCGCTCTGTCGCCCCCATTGGAGTGCAGTGGTGCAATCTCAACTCATTGCAACCTCTGCCTCCCAGGTTCAAGCAGTTCTCCTGCCTCAGCCTCCCGAGTAGCTGGGACTACAGGCACACGCCACCATGCCCAGCTAATTTTTGTATTTTCAGTAGAGACGGAGTTTCACCATGTTGGCCACGTTGGTCTCAAACTTCTGACCTCAGGTGATCCACCCACCATGGCCTCCCGAAGTACTAGGATTACAGGTGTGAGTCACCATGACCAGCTGAACTCCTTTATAAATAACCCATTCTTGGGTAGTTCGTTCTTTCTTTTTTGTTTTGGTTTGGTTTGGTTTGGTTTGGTTTGGTTTTTGAGACAAAGTCTCGCTGTGTCTCATCTGTACACAACCATCTTATGCAGGTTTAAGATACTTTGCAACTTAAAAGTTTCAATTCCTTTATCTTCACCTGACAGTTATTTTGCTTTATCTGAAGGTGCTTTATAAAGATTTTCAGAAAGTTCAGTTTTCTGTTTTTCACTAATTCATGTAATGATGCAATCAGATCTTTAAACATAAACTTCTGTGTCTTGGTACAAATAGTTCTAAGAATTTATGTAATAGAGCGTCTGAGTCAAAGAGCACAAACTTTTAAAATTGACAGACAACTCCAAATCATCATGGTACCACATGTATTTTATGGTCAATAAATTTATTAAAGGAAGGAATCATTTTAGTATAAATCGTGCCTTTCACTTTTATGAAAAATAAAGCAGCCGGGCACAATGGCTCACACCTGTAATTCCAGCACTTTGGGAGGCTGAGGTGGGCGGATCACTTGAGGTTAGGAGTTCAAGACCAGCCTGGCCAACATGGTGAAACCCCGTCTCTACTAAAAAATACAAAAATTAGCTGGGCATGGTGGCATGCGCCTGTAATTCCAGCTATCCGGGAGGCTGAGGCAGGAGAATAACTTGAACTTGGAAGGCGGAGGTTGCAGTTGCAGTGAGTCGAGATTATGCCACTGCACTCCAGCCTGGGCAAAAGAGCAAGACTCTGCCTCAAAACAAAACAAGAAAAAGCAACATATGATTCTAGACCATATGCCTAGTATATATTAGTCCAGTTTCACACCACTATAAAGCACTACCTGAGTAATTCCAGCACTCTGGGAGGCCAAGGCGGGCAGATCACTTGAGGTCAGGGGTTAAAGACCAGCCCGGCCAACATTGCTTGCTTTCAGTTGTTGCTTTCAGTTCTTAATCTTCAGTCTACCCCTATTTTTCAAAAGAAAAATAACAGACTGTCTCTGGATGCCCTTTTTAGCGTTTCGATGATCAAAGGTTTAAACTTTTGCCAACTACACAAAAGAAATTTCTTTTGACTCACAGGAAGTCATACCAAGGTCAGTCAAGGGACTTGTGAGAGGACAGGGGAAGGCAGCCCCTTGAGTGACAGTTCTAGTGGGTACTTTTCTTTAGAGCTTTCATGTATATTTTTGACAGCTCAGGAGATATATATATACATATATATATATATTTTTTTTTTTTTTTTGAGACGGAGTCTTGTACTGTCACCCAGGCTAGAGTGCAATGGTGCGATCTCTGCTCACTGCAGCCTCCACCTCCCAGGTTCAAGCAATTCTCCTGTCTCAGCCTCCCGAGTAGCTGGGATTACAGGCACCTGCCACCATGCCTGGCCTATTTTTTGTAGTTTTAGTAGAGATGGGGTTTCACTATGTTGGCCAGGCTGGTCTCGAACTCCTGACCTTGTGATCTGCCCACCTTGGCCTCCCAAAGTGCTGGGATTACAGGCGTGAGCGACCGTGCCTGGCAGCTCTGGCTCTATTTTAAAGCATATCTGTACCCACTGAGAGCTTCATACTGGTTTATGAATCCGGCTTAGGAGATAGAGAAACCCAGGTTTGAATCCTGGCTCCACCAGGTGGTGTGTGACTTCAGGCAAATAACCTCTCTGGCTCAGTTTTTTCAACTCTAAAATGAGAATGTTGTTAGTTTCTAGAAATTGGATCTGTTTTGGGGTACAAATGAGGTCATGCACCGTACCTCACACAGAGGAGACACAAACTGATCTTGCCACATGGCTACTGCATACACTTACCCTTGTCAGAGTTATTTTTGCCTCAACCTGAATTTTTATCTCAGCATGCTTTTTACCCATCTCCACTACTCTTGTGTGAAAACAAAGGCAGTATTCAAAGGTATCATAAATGTCTTAACTGGAGTTCTACTGGAATGGAGAAACTGGAATTCCATGGACTGAGCAGGGGCCTTTTTGTATGGGGATTTAATAATAATTAGCAATTTTAAATATTCAGGCCCTTTTGACTTAGCAGTTCTACTTCTAAGAACATGTGCAATAGAAGTATTTACACAGGGCACAACTTTTTTGTACCAAGGTTTTATTGAAACATTGAAGTTGGAAACTATGCACATACACTGTAGGTGAGAGAAATCAGCTGTGGTGTATCTATTTGAAGAAATACTTTTGTCAAAATGCAGTAGGGATGTTTGAGTGATATGAGAAGATATCCAAGTTAAGGTAAAAAAAAAAAAAAAAAACAAATTAGGATGTTATTTATTGTATCCATTTCTTATTTAAAATTTTTAATACATTTTTTAAACTTATGGAATATGTCTGCCTGACCTTTCTGGTTTTCCATGTCTCTCTTTTCACTGGGCTTCTGTCATTCTTCTTGAGCATTTGGCTTGAAAGAACTAACTACTGAAGCTGTTTGGGTGTAGCACTTACTTTAGGTAGGTAGTTGATTGTAGAAGTCTAAATTACTTGATCATGTATAAGTTTTTCTGATTAACCTTGGTAATTCCTAGATTAATTCTTGATATTTTCAGATTTGTTAGCGCACTGTTGTACTTTAATTTTTCTCTTGTCTAGGTATCCGTTCCCATTTCAGTTTTATTGGAAAATAGGCAAAAGTTATTCCTTACATTCAAAGAACCAGCCCTTTTGTTATTTCTGGAGTGTTTTTGTTAAAAATATTTTCTTCAGTTCTTGTGATAGTTTGCTAAGAATGATGGTTTCCAGCTGCATCTATGTCCCTACAAAGGACACAAACTCATCCTTTTTTATGGCTGCATAGTATTCCATGGTGTATATGTGCCACATTTTCTTAATCCAGTCTGCCACTGATGGACATTTGGATTGATTCCAAGCATTCTTAGCAAACTATCATAAGAACAGAAAACCAAACACCACATGTTCTCACTCATAGGTGGGAACTGAACAATGAGATCACTTGGACTTGGGAAGGGGAACATCACACACCGGGGCCTATCATGGGGAGGGGGGAGGGGGGAGGGATTGCATTGGGAGTTATACCTGATGTAAATGACGAGTTGATGGGTGCAGCACACTAACATGGCACAGGTATACATATGTAACAAACCTGCACGTTATGCACATGTACCCTAGAACTTAAAGTGTAATAATAAAAAAAGCAGAAAAATTGTATAACTTGGAATAAACATTGAGTTTAAAAATATATATATATTTTTTCTTCAGAGGAAACCAAAGGCTTAAAGTTGTTTAAAAAAAGTAGTTAAGGGCCGGGCACAGTGGATCACCTGAGGTCAGAAGTTGGAGACCAGTCTGACCAATATGATGAAACCCAATTCTACTAAAAAGACAAAAGTTAGCTGGGCATGGTGGTACACACCTATAATCCCAGCTACTCAGGAGGCTGAAGCAGAAGAATCGCTTGAACCCAGGAGGCGGAGGTTGCAGCGAGCCAAGATTGTGCCACTGCACTACAGCCTAGGAGACAGAGCAAGACTGTGTCTCAAAAAAAAAAAAAAAAAGTAAACAATTAACTGAATTTTTCCTTTAAAGATTTAAGATGATATTAGCTGAGATTTTTCTTGAAAAATGTAAACAAACAAAAAAGGTAAACAATTAACTGAATTTTTCCTTTAAAGATTTAAGATGATAGTAGAGATTTTTCTTGAAAAATGTAAACAAATGAGGTAGCAGAAAGGATACGGCCCAACTACTTTTGAGTGGGATTGATTTTTCACCTGTATCATAGGTGGGAGTCTAGAGAGACAGAGAGACTCTCAGGTTTAAATAAACATGATTAAAATTCCTACCAAACAGGGCAAGTAAACTGACCTACAGGATGGCCTCCTGGTAAGTCTGCGTTGGGGGACAAGCAAGTGGCACGGCCTGTGTGTCCGGGGCGGAATTCTGCCGTTGGTGATCAGTATCTCTCCATGGATTTATGGTGCCTAGTGCTCTGCTCTTTGCCTCTGCTCTGGGCTCACAGGAAAAAGTTGGAACCGTTAGTGCCACTAGTGATCTCTGTGTGGGAAGAATGATGTCATTTGGTAGTCAGACATTAAATGGCACAAATTGGTTTCTACATCTAGTAAAGCTGTCATAGCCCAGTGTTACTGTTTTCTTTGGCTGATTTTTGAAAACTGCTTTAAAATGTTAAAGATTTCTACCTAGTTCCTGAGATTTTTGAAAGCAAAACTGTTGCTCTGCTGTTGTTTGAGACTTTTTAAGAATTTCAGGCCGGGCTTGGTGGCTCACACCTGTAATCCCAACACTTTGGGAGGCCGAGGCAGGCGGATCACCAGGTCAGGAGTTTGAAACCAGGCTGACCAACATGGTGTGAAACCCTGTCTCTACTAAAAATACAAAAATTAGCTGGGTGTGGTGGCACACACCTGTAATCCCAGCTACTCAGGAGGCTAAGGTAGGAGAATCGCTTGAACCTGGGAGGCAGAGGTTGCAGTGAGCCAAGATGACGCCACTGCCCTCCAGTCTGGGCAACAGAGCGAGACTCTGTCTCAAAAAAAGAAAAGAATTTCAGAAAAGTGTTTAGGTTAAAAAATTAGAAATTAGGAGCTGTCTTATGGCTGTGTGTATACATACTACAGTACTGATGGGTTAACTTGAGTACTTGGGAGCTGAATTTATAGTATTATGCAATAGGAATCTAAGATTCACGAGAATCCCATGAAAGTGTTAAGTAGTTCGTAGTTCATGTGTAAGTTGTGTAAGACAAAGTATCTTCTAATATTTCTAGAAATATTTGCTGATTGGGTATACATAGTGGGTTTTTTCTTTTTCTTTCTTTCTTCTTCTTTTTTTTTTTTTTTTTTTTGAGACAGAGTTTCACTCTCACCCAGGTTGGAGAGCAGTGGTGTGATCTCAGCTCACTGCATCCTCAACCACCTGGGCTCAAGTGATCCTCCCATCTCAGCCTCCCCTGAGTAGCTGGGACGACAGGCACGCGCCACCGTGTCTGGCTAATTTTTGTAATTTTTGAAGAGGTGGGGTTTTGCCATGTTGCCCAGGCTGGTCTCAAACTCCTGGGTTCAAGCAATCCACCCACCTTGGCCTCCCAAAGTGCTGGGATTACAGGCATGAACCACTGTGCCTGGCTTTTTCTTTTCTTTTTCTTTTTCTTTTTCTTTCTTTTTTTTTTAAAAAAGCGTATTACTGGCTTCTTCAGTTGTGGCTCGTTTCAAACTATTTCTTGTAATATGTGTCTTGGAACCATCCTTGGAAGTGTGTTTCTTACTATATTGTTAGAAGGTAAACAAAGTGGAAAGTGCGCAAATGATGTGCACTGCTTCTGCACTTTAGAACTGTTAGTTGACTGGTAACATTACTGAACCTTAAATTGGCCTTTTTAGGAGCCCAGTCACTGTGAACTCTTGAGTAAATGTGTCCTTTTTCCCTGCAAGGACTATTTGAAAAGAGGCTCAAGAAGGGCTCAACTGGCTTGAAGTGGGAAGTATGAAGGAATGAGGTACACAGATAAAATCCATTTTATGAAGAACTTTTCAGGAGTTAGCCTTCAAAATATTTTCTAATTTCTTCATGTATAAAATGCAAAGGGGGCCGGGTGCAGTGGCTCATGCCTATAATCCCAGCACTTTGGGAGGCCAAGGCAGGTGGATCATTTGAGGTCAGGAGTTCAAGACCAGCCTGCCAACATGCTGAAACCCTATCTCTACTAAAAATACAAAAAAAAAAGGCCGGGTGTGGTGGCAAGTGCCTGTAATCTCAGCTACTCGGGAAGCTGAGGCAGGAGAATAGCTCGAACCCAGGAGATGGAGGTTGCAGTGAGCCGAGATTGTGCCATTGCACTCTAGTCTGGGCGACAAGAGTGAGACTCCATCTCAAAAAAAAAAAAAAAAAAAGCAAAGGCACAGATGGAAGGAATAAGGAATTCTGTGGGAAAGCATCTTACGGCATCTTACCACTAAAGTGAATTAGCTCTCTCCTAATCCTGTCCTGCACTTGGATGTGATAACTACTGAATGACAGTGGTAAGATTTCATACAATTTGGTCATATGTAACAAAATTCAGCTTTTCTCTAAAACTTCACTATGTATGTGTTTAAGGAGTGAAACCTACATAGATAAGGTGTGGAGCTGGCGTCCCTGAGTGCTGTCATGTTTGATATGTAGCCCAGAATTTCATTTACTTGTTAAGAATCTACCTTGAGAGTGGTAGGGGGATCTTACTTAATTTTTAATGCAACCATGTCCCTCTATTCTAATATGATTAAACTTTACAACATCTACATATCTTTTAAATCCATAACTCAGTGACATTTTAAAGTTTAAGGAAACCGTAGAGAAAAGTGAAATTTTAAATACCACTGTTTTCAGGATGACTATATGACATCTTCTTGATCTATTAGGTAAGCTCTTGTCAACTTCTTGTGGTAGCTTTTCCTTAAACTTTCCTAGTATTCCTACTGCATGAGAAGGTGTCCATCCTAAAGCTAATGTTAACAAAAGCCTGATTTGTAGCAAATAAACATGCATGTCCTGGCTTTCTTTTCTAACAGCAATCAGAAACGGAGACTGTTCATCTCTTTATCCCGGCTCTATCAGTCGGTGCCATCATTGGCAAGCAGGGCCAGCACATCAAGCAGCTTTCTCGCTTTGCTGGAGCTTCAATTAAGGTACTCTTCTACCAGCTGTGGCTCTTTGGTTCTTTAAGTAAGTTACAGAAATATGAATCTTCTTGCCACTTTATAATTTGAATCGAATGTAGAAGACCCTATTAGGGTTACATAAGGATATGAAGAAAACCCCAAACAACAGTGGCTCACACCAAGGAGGCTAACTTCTGTGTGCAGAAGGCACAGTCTGGAGGTGAGCATCAGGGCTGGGTGCTGACTCTGCCCCTCCAAGTCCTTGGACCTAAGTTCCTTCCAAGTCACCTTCCCCAGGTATGGCCTCAGTCCCTCATGGTTCCAGATGACACCATTCAGTGCTCCAAGTATCAGGTCTGTTGTCCAGACAGTAGGAGAGGAGAACACCATAAAGAGCTTTTCTCCTACGGAAGTTTCTTGTTAGCTGCTATGGGATAGTTCTACCTATATTCCATTGCCCAGAACTTGGCCAGATGAAGTTGAAGGGGCAAAATACAGGCTATGCACAGTCAGCTAAACATTTTGCAACTATAGCAGGTAACATATCAGAGGACAACTAATGGTGTCTGCCATAATAGATAACTGTGTGTTCTGAAGATTCTGTATTTTGATGCCTTATTTAAGGAAAATAAAGGTTGGCCAGGTGTGGTGGCACACACCTGTAATCCCAGCACTTTGGGAGGCCAAAGCAGGCAAATTGACCCCAGGAGTTGAAGACCAGACTGTGCAACATGGTGAGATCCCATCTCTACAAAAAAAAATTTTTTTTTTTTAATTAGCCAGGCATGGTGGCACTCACCTGTAGTCCCAGCTACTTGGGAGGCTGAGGTGGGAGGAACACTTGAGCTTGGGTGGTTGAAGCTGCAGTGAGCTATGATCACACCACTGCACGGCAGCCTGGGCCACAGAGTAAGACCCTGCCTCAGACAAACAAAGGCATGTGGTGTGCAGTATCCTTGAAACTTAGGGTACAGAGACTCCTAGAGTATGTTGCATACACAGGAAGCCCAAGGAGCTCTGATGCAAGTGGGCCAAGGACCACACTTTGAGCACCACTGGTGCAGTGAACATGGACAATGGAGACAGACCCAGCTCTCCCTCTAGCTCTGTTAGCTGTATGATCATCGTCCAGGTAACTCAACTTCTCCAGCCTTCCATCTCCGCATTTGTGAAGTGGAGGTAATACTTCATCAGGATGTGGTGAGGATTAGCTGAGAGACTACATGTGGAGGTCTCCATTAGGGCCAGGCACAGAGTAAGTATATAGTATACAGCAGGAGGGCGGCCTAAATGGTGAACCCACAGGAATTGCTGCCTCTCCCTAATTTCCTTCACGAAGGCTTTAATTCTGCATTTCAGCCAATCACCTGAAAATGTTAGGCTGGTTGGCCTAAGATGCTATCAGTGATACCTCAAAGTATCATAACTTGTTGGGTCTGTTACAGATTGCTCCAGCAGAAGCACCAGATGCTAAAGTGAGGATGGTGATTATCACTGGACCACCAGAGGCTCAGTTCAAGGTATGTGCTATGCCCACAGGTAACAAATGCACAAGTACTCCATAACCTGGCGTCTCCCTTAAATATGTCTGAATCTCAGAAGAGTCAATGGAAATTCTTATCTAAGAGCAGAGTAGAATCATACTCAAAATTATATTTCAAAATTAACCAAAAGTCTTTAATTTTGAGAGTTCTGTACCGGTTGCTGGGTTTACCTGTCTCTCAAAGGTGAATTTTGCTCAATGGCTTGTAATCCTATGCTAAGGTGAGACCTTAAAATTTACAAACCTGCCAGGTTAATATGCCTTGGAAACTTGTTTTCAGATGTTTTCCCTCCTGTCCCTTAGATTCCCTAGCCTTGAATTAAAATGCCCCCTTTTTCCTCTTACCCTTGGATTATCTCTGTTAGACCCTGCCCATAGACTCTCTACAAATCTCTGTAATCCTTGGGATCTTAGAGGTAGGAATGGCAGGAGCTCTTGTAGCATTTGTCCTGGTATGAACCGTTGCACGTTTATTGGAATTTGAGGTCTTCGGGGCTGCAGTATGCCTTTCAATGTCTACTGAGAGGTGGTAGAGCAGGGACTTGGCAGCCAGGCTGCTAGTTCAAATCCTAGCTCTGCCGTTTGCCTTGTATGACATTGGGCAAGTTACTTAACCTTTTTCTGTAAAACCAGGGATAAGAGCACCTACATCCTAAGGTAGTTTAAGGTTTACACAATATATGAAATGTTTAGAAAAGTGCCTAACACACGGGCAGCACAAAACTAGCATGCTGGGAGTATTCAGCAGACTATGGATGAATCAGACTAAGACCATGCCAAATTCATGAATATATTCCTTTTAGTGTATGATTTCTCCCATAAAATTTAGTATGGGTGTCTTGTCTTAGAACATTTAGTGTCTGTGTAGTAAGAAGACAACTATTGAACCTTAAGCCATAGTTATTTTTTGTTTTTTTGTTTTTTTGATTTTTTTGAGACAGAGTCTCACTCTGTTGCCCAGACTGGACTGCAGTGGCATGATCTCGGCTCACTGCAAACTCCGCCTTCTGGGTTCAAGCGATCCTCCTGCCTCAGCCTCCCCAGTAGCTGGGATTACAGGCATGTGCCGCCATGCCCGGCCAATTTATTTTTAGTAGAGATGGGGTTTCACCATGTTGGCCACGCTGGTCTCAAACTCCTGACCTCAAGTGATCCGCCCACTTTGGCCTCCCAAAGTGCTGGGATTACAGGAGTGAGCCACTGTGCTCCTGGCCAAGCCTTAGTTTTCTTAGCCTTAAAGTGTGACAGTAACTAGTAACAGTGCATATAGTTCTCTCCCCACCCCACCTCTCTCCCTTAAAAACAAAAAGTCACTTTCTTTGACTTATATTTTCTCTGGGCCATTTTTTCACTAAAAATCCAAAGCTGCGGGCTGGGCGCGGTGGCTCAAGCCTGTAATCCCAGCACTTTGGGAGGCCGAGACGGGCGGATCACGAGGTCAGGAGATTGAGACCATCCTGGCTAACCCGGTGAAACCCCGTCTCCACTAAAAAATACAAAGAACTAGCCGGGCGAGGTGGCGGGCGCCTGTAGTCCCAGCTACTCGGGAGGCTGAGGCAGGAGAATGGCGTAAACCCAGGAGGCAGAGCTTGCAGTGAGCTGAGATCCGGCCACTGCACTCCAGCCTGGGCGACAGAGCGAGACTCCGTCTCAAAAAAACAAAACAAAACAAAACAAAAAAACAAAAACAAATCCAAAGCTGCTTTCACTTCATTTGTGGGAAGAATGGGAAATGAAGGAGGTGCTTTGGGCTGTGGGTGATTAGGTGAAGAAAGAATATAATGTGAAGAAATGTATTCCTTCACAGCAGCCTTGTGATCCAGGCAGTTCAAATCTTAACTCAGAATTGTTGAAAACTGCTTCCTATCCCAAACCTTCAGGGTCACTTTTAGTTTGAAATCTTAAAAGATAAATACAAATGTATCTTTCTTGGTGCTGAGCTTTTACTCTTATAAGTGGAATTACTGTCCTGCAACTCCTATGATGCTTGTATAATAGGAACTTCAAAGTTCTTTCCCTGTATTCTCTAATAAAACTCATGTTTTATAGTTAACTTAAATGTTAACACTTAAGCCATAGTGGTTAAATTTCATTTATGTGATTGGTGGCAATGCTAACTGAATGTTTTATTTTAGAGATCTAAGGAATGGTAAACCTCCTACCCCGTATTTTTTCTTACAAATTCAAGAGCTTTAGTTTTGGAGGATAGTGTACATATCCCTAGTGTGCTTTTGACTGTGTTAAGTAGTAGTAATATCTACATCATTGCCCTGAGGCATTAAGGATCAATGGAATATAGGGTATCAAGACAAATTTTGTCTGTAATGCCCTAAAATGAGCTCAGCTTTCTGAAGCAGTGAACACGTGTTGGGTACTATTGTTTTTTGTGGTTTACCCTGGCAGTTTGTCAAACCAACTCTCGGGCTCCTTTCTCCTTTGCTGACTGATGGTTGTATGTAATAGGATATTTATATATAACTTCCAGTTGCATGCAGTAGGTGATAGAATGTATTGACTCTAAATATCAGAAGTCTCTTGGCCAGGTGCAGTGATCCACACCTGCTATCCCAGCACTTTGAGAGGCCTAGGTGGGTGGATCACTTGAGTGCAGGAGTTCAAGGCCAGCCTGGCCAACATGGCAAAACTCCATCTCTACTAAAAATACAAAAATTAGCTGGGCATGGTGGCGGGTGCCTGTAATCCCAGCTCCTTGGGAGGCTGAGGCAGGAGAGTCGCTTGAACCCAGGAGGCAGAGATTGCAGGGTGCTGAGATCACACCATGGCACTCCAGTCTGAGTGACAGAAAGAGACTGTCTCTTAAAAAAAATTTTTTTTTACAGCCAGGCACAGTCACTCACACCTGTAATCCCAGCACTTTGGGAGGCCGAGGTGGGTGGATCACCTGAGGTCAGGAGTTCAAGACCAGCCTGGCCAACACGGTGAATCCCCGTCTCAACTAAAATAACAACAAAAAATTAGCTGGGTGTGGTGGCAGGCACCTGTAATCCCAGCTACTTCGGGAGGCTGAGGCAGGACAATCGCTTGAACCCGGGGGTCGGAGGTTGCAGTGAGCCAAAATCACACCATTACACTCCAACCTGGATGACAGGGCAAGGCTCTGTCTCAAAAAAGAAAAAAAAAAAGTGTCTTGTCTTGATGTTGTAGCCTCTTTAAAATATTCAAAGGAAAAACCACCCTTCTAAGAGTATGAAACACATTTAAATTGAAAACATTTTTCTCAGCAGGTTTCTAACTGGCCCATGTAGACATGAGTTTGACTTTTAGTGAGCCTGGCATAGCTGACTCTGCAGTTCTCAGTCTCTTTTGCTCAAAAAAAAAATGTGACCAGGTATGGTGGCGTGCACTGGTAATACCAACACTTTGGGAGGCCAAGGCGGGACTCTTGAGCCCAGGAGTTTGTGATGAACCTGGCAACATAGCAAGACCCCCATTTCTATAAAAATTAGTGGCCCGGTGGCTCACGCCTGTAATTCTAGCACTTTGGGAGGCTGAGGTGGGCAGATCACTTGAGGTCAAGAGTTCGAGACCAGCCTGACCAACATGGTAAAACCCCATGCCTACTAAAAATGCAAAAATAATTAGCCGCGTGTGGTTGCGGGCACCTGTAATCCCACCTACTCGGGAGGCTGAGGCAGGAGAATTGCTTGAACCTGGAAGGCAGGGGTTGCAGTGAGCCAAGATCGTGCCACTGCACTCTAGCCTGGGCAACAAAGTAAGACTCCGTCTCAAAAGAAAAAAGCCAGGTGTGGTGTTGCATGCCTGTAGTCCCAGCTGCTACTCAGGAGGCTGAGGTGGGAGGATCGCTTGAGCCCAGGAGGTTGAAGCTGCAGTGAGCTATGATTACACCACTGCACTCCAGCCTGGACAACAGAAGGACCCCATCTCCAAAAAAAAGGAAAGAAAAATGCAATTAATTTCTCATGGCCAGCATGAGAAGTTTTACCTATCACAATTTTAGTACAAATGGCCATTTGCCCACAAAAATTTATTTTTATTAGGCTATTAACTGCCTTTAACTATTTTCATCAGAAGAATATGGCTTATCCTTCTTCCACCAAGCATTCAGTTGCCTCTACTGTGATGGGTAGTAGTTATTGTCAACCTTTTAGGACTTCCTAACTGCTCTCTTCTATGTTATTTTCAATAATCTATGAAATGTAGATGTGTCACTGCAAAGGGCTATCCCACTTGGATTTGGGATATCCCACTTTCGAGTTAACTGATCTTTTCCATTTCATACATGAATGACACTAATAGGATGTGTTTTAATCTGTAGGCTCAGGGAAGAATTTATGGAAAAATTAAAGAAGAAAACTTTGTTAGTCCTAAAGAAGAGGTGAAACTTGAAGCTCATATCAGAGTGCCATCCTTTGCTGCTGGCAGAGTTATTGGAAAAGGAGGCAAAACGGCAAGTACTTCAGCAAAACCTGTGCAGTGGTATGAAAGGGAAAGCGTTGAAAGGTACTTAGGAGTTCCAAGTCCCCGAATTTTGGCTAATTTATAAAAAGCAGGACCATCTTGACCAAGGTTTGGAGAAGACTGCCTTTTGTTTCCTGTCTGAGTGTTGGCGCCAGCTATTAGTGAAAGTAATGCATCTCTTTCAGATCACTTTGTGTGAGAGGATTGTCCTATATTTATAAAGAGCATTTAACGTTCTCTTGATAAAACTTTAGCTTTTTATTGAACAAACACTTAACAGGAATTTTAAGAATTTCATCTACAGCTAGTTACATCTGTAATGGAAAAAAAGCAAACTGTTTCTAGTTTCTAATACATATAACTTACAAGTGGGTTTCAAAGCTATTTATAATTTTGAAGTGACTGAGTACATACACTTTGGAATCAGACTCAGGATTTGAATCTGGTTTTGCCATTCACTTGTGTAACTGGACAAATCAATTTCTTTGGATGAGGCTTAATCATCTTGAAATGGGGATAATTCTAATAACCTCATGGAATTACTAGTGGACTAAATGAAATTTGTAAAGCCATACATAGCTCAGTGTCTGGCACACAGTAAGTGCTCAGGAAGGAAGCTTTTAAAACTGCCACTTAATGTGATTTATATTTATCTCTTTCAGGTGAATGAACTTCAGAATTTGTCAAGTGCAGAAGTTGTTGTCCCTCGTGACCAGACACCTGATGAGAATGACCAAGTGGTTGTCAAAATAACTGGTCACTTCTATGCTTGCCAGGCAAGTGGGCTCTAAAATGGATAGATAAGCTTTTGTATCTTTCTCAATTGGAAGCGATTTTCCCACAGGTGCTCCTACCTGATAGAATTAGTTAAGATTGTTTGATGATTAAGACTTTTCATCTCCCTTTTAGCAGGTGATTTCAGAGACTATTAGCAAACTGACTAGTATGTATCTTTAATCATCAAATGGATTTCTATTTGAAATTGTTGAAATGAGGGGTTACAATAACTTTTAGTAGCTTTTGATCAAGTAGAATTTCAAAGCTCTGTCCTTTTCCAGGTTGCCCAGAGAAAAATTCAGGAAATTCTGACTCAGGTAAAGCAGCACCAACAACAGAAGGCTCTGCAAAGTGGACCACCTCAGTCAAGACGGAAGTAAAGGCTCAGGAAACAGCCCACCACAGAGGCAGATGCCAAACCAAAGACAGATTGCTTAACCAACAGACGGGCGCTGACCCCCTATCCAGAATCACATGCACAAGTTTTTACCTAGCCAGTTGTTTCTGAGGACCAGGCAACTTTTGAACTCCTGTCTCTGTGAGAATGTATACTTTATGCTCTCTGAAATGTATGACACCCAGCTTTAAAACAAACAAACAAAAAAGGGTAGGGGAGGGAGGGAAAGAGAAGAGCTCTATGCACTTCCCTTTGTTGTAGTCTCACAGTATAACAGATATTCTAATTATTCTTAATATTCCCCCATAATGCCAGAAATTGGCTTAATGATGCTTTCACTAAATTCATCAAACAGATTGCTCCTAAATCCAATTGTTACAATTGGATCAGAATAATTATCACAGGAACTTAAATGTTAAGCCATTAGCATAGAAAAAACTGTTCTCAGTTTTATTTTTACCTAACACTAACATGAGTAACCTAAGGGAAGTGCTGAATGGTGTTGGCAGGGGTATTAAATGTGCATTTTTACTCAACTACCTCAGGTATTCAATAATACAATGAAAAGCAAAATTGTTCCTTTTTTTTGAAAATTTTATATACTTTATAATGATAGAAGTCCAACCGTTTTTTAAAAAATAAATTTAAAATTTAACAGCAATCAGCTAACAGGCAAATTAAGAATTTTACTTCTGGCTGGTGACAGTAAAGCTGGAAAATTAATTTCAGGGTTTTTTGAGGCTTTTGACACAGTTATTAGGTAAAAAAATAAAATGTTCAAAGATACGGAGCAGTGCCTAATATCTGGAGAGCAGCACTACCATTTATTCTTTCATTTATAGTTGAGAAAGTTTTTGATGGTACTAACAAAGTGGTGGCAGGAGGTTTTGGAACGGCTGGTTTAAATGGCTTCAGGAGACTTCAGTTTTTTGTTTAGCTACATGATTGCATAATAAATGCTTTGTGCTTTTGACTATCAATACCTAAAGAAAGTGCATCAATGAAGAGATGCAGGACTTTCAACTAGTTGGCAAAAAGCAAGCTTTAGCTTGTCTTACAGGATGCTTAGTTTGCCAGTACACTTCAGACCAATAGGACAGTCATAGATGGTGTGACAGTGTTTAAAGGCAACAAAAGGCTACATTTCCATGCAGCCAGCACTGTCATGAGCCTCACTAGTATTTTGAAGATTTTTAAGCACTGATAAATTAAAAAAAAAAAAATTAGACTCCACCTAAAGTAGTACATAAGTATAGCAGGACTTCTGTATACTCTGCAATCAGTTCTTTGGGAAAAAAAAAAAGTCAAAAGATAAGAGAATAAAAGTTTTTGGGATATAATTTGAATGACTGTGAAAACATATGACCTTTGATACCGAACTCATTTGCTCACTCCTTAGCTTGACAGCAAAGTCCAGTGTGTACAATTATGTTGGGTGTGGGTGGTCTCCAAGGCCACGCTGCTCTCTGAATTGATTTTGAGTTTTGTTTGTAAGATGATCACAGTCATACTACACTGATCTAAAGGATATATATATATATCCCTTTAAAAAAAATCACTGCCTCATTCTTATTTCAAGATGAATTTCTATACGGACTGTTTTTCTGAAGATCGTATCAACTAGACATTTTGAAAATGATTTAAAATGTTTTCCTTAATGTTCTCACAAAACAAGTTTCTTTTGTAGTTTTAACCAAAAAAGTGCCCTTTTTGTCACTGGATTCTCCTAGCATTCATAATTTTTTTTTTCATACAATGAATTAAAATTGCTAAAATCATGGACTGGCTTTCTGGTTGGATTTCAGGTGAGATGTGTTTAAGGCCAGAGCTTTTCTCATATTTTTTTTTCCCCAATATTTGATTTTTAATCAATATACACATAGGTGCTGCATTTATATCTGCTGGTTTAAATTCTGTCATATTTCACTTCTAGCCTTTTAGTATGGCAAATCGTATTTTACTTTTACTTAAGCATTTGTAATTTGGAGTATCTGGTACTAGCTAAGAAATAATTCTATAATTGAGTTTTGTACTCACCATATATGGATCATTCCTCATGTATAATGTGCCCCAAATGCAGCTTCATTTTCCAGGTATCTTGACGCAGAATAAAGTTTTTCATCATTTAGGTGCAGTTTGTTGTGTAGTACATTTTACTTTTGGTTTTCAATTGTATGTGAACATTCTGAATTTGAGTTTTTCAAACTCTATAGACAGATTTCTGTTATACCATGTCCAGCCATGGTACTTAATGTGAACCTTGATAATACTCTTGCATATGTTAAGAACTAGAGCTTTCAGAGTTTTTCCTAACACTTTGTTTACTTTCTTTTGTTACTGGAGTATTGTGGAAGGGTTACAGAAGTCCTCCTAGAAGAATATTATCACCTCAAAGAAAAAGTATAAAAATAGGACCAGTGGGCTGGTGGTACATTTTATGTTACTTTTTAAAATTTTTGCCATTCCATTAAACAGGGTTAAGATTTACATTTAAGCTAAATTAATAAAAATCTGAGCAGAGAACCCAATCACAGGAGCCAGTGCTAACTCACTCCAGGAAATTCTGATGACATTTCTAGGATAAAGGCAGTGTGTCATAAGTTTTGGGTAGAGTGTACTGATTTTTGGTTGCAGGTATTAGCCCACTTATCTACAGTCTCTGCATGTCAGTTAGCAGGAGTGCCCATGAAGTAGACAAGCCTTGTCCTAAGAGCAGCCTAACCAAGGAGGCAGGCTTTAGGAGCTGTATTTTCCAATAAGTGACTCAATCCAAATCTGAAATGACTAAAGCAGTGCATAAAATATTTTATTCACATTTGAACTCCACTGGAGTCACAGATGAAGTATCATCTTCTTCTATTCCAAGAATGAAGTCTTCAGGTACTGTCTCAGGTGCTATCTGAGCTAACTGGTCATCATAAGAACGTAGGGTCCATAATTTCTCTAATTCATAGATTTCTCTGGTTTCTGGAAGCATCAAATGAATCACCATGCTGCCTATCAGGGACAGACAAGAGATACAATGAAGGAATAGTTAATTTGCTTTTATTTCTTACCTTACAACACACACTGGCTAGTATAACTCTAGGAATAAAGCAGTGGTTCGCAAGTGTGGTTCCCAGATTAGCATCACTGTGGACCCCATCCCGGTAAAAATACCACAGAAATGATGCTATGCCTTTCTCAGCGTGCCTTATAGGAGGGATATGTCAATATATAACATTGCTGGTGATAGTAACTTTATCAAAGAGACTAAAGGTGGTCGGGTTTCTCTTCGGTGACAATTCTCCATGGGTAACACACTTACACACATCTTTTTTGCAAAACACTGCATTTTGTTCTGACTATCCATGAATGTTTTGTATTGTGAATATTCTTAACAGAAAGATATTGCCTCCCTCCAGGGCAAAGGGCAGCTTTGCTTACAACAGCATTTCTCAACTGGGTAATACTGGTAATGTTTAGGGTCATTTTTGATTGTCACAATTGGAAAGGAGGATACTGCTAAACATCCTACCGTTGCACAAGAGACACCCCACCCCACGTGCAAAATGACCTGGTCCAAAGCGGTTAATAGCGACAAAAGTGAGAAACCATCAGAGCAAAGGCAGCCCTGCTTCTTGCCAGTTACAAAAAGGCCGAGACACCCTCATCTGAGTTCCTGTTTTACAACTGTGTGTGCTGGTGTCATCTGGCCCATGTTGCCCTATGGAATCCAGAACTCAGGAAACCAGTGCAAAATGGATGCTGGCTACTGCTGTAATAAACTGTCCTTTGTCTCTAACCCTCTAATAGTCTTGGCTTTTACCAGTATCCATGAAAACTGGCGGGACAACTTATTAGCTTACCAGTAGAATAAAATCTCAAGATTCCTCAGTTCTTGACATACAGCTATGTTTTCCCCTTTGTAAATAGTATCTTGTTGGGAGGTGCTTTGAAACTATGTACACATTAATATCCAAAGTTGTTAGACCTTTTCAAAATTCTAGTCCTCTGCTCTTGTCCTTTCTTGTGCCTGGAATAACCTCATCCTCATCTATGCACCCCAGCCCCCAAACCTTCCTCTACCACTACTAAGGAATCTCTCCCGCCTCTACTATGTTACTCTGTTGTCCACCACCTTCCTGATCTGTATGGCTAGTAGATACACACCATGTAGTATATATCTTCCTCCAGGTGCGCATTACCTAGGGTACTTTGGCTTGGTTAGGTGAAAATTCTACATGTGAATAAGACCACCTGGATTATAACTAAAAAAGCTTTTGTTACCTTAAACACACTTCAAAAATCTTACCTGGGAATACATTCATCAATTTGATCTCAATCCTTTTGCAACTGAAAACAACTCAAGATTAGTGTAGTACCATCAGTTACCGGTAAAATACGCCAGAATAACTTACCAAAATCCACGCACATCCAGTCATCAGTGTCCTTCCCTTCAATCTTAACATGAGGGTCATGTTTACATTTCAGGTGTTTGTACTGCAAAAAGCCACATGGTTTATTAAAGGAAGAGGGGAAGGGGGAAGCCTGTTCTTGCTGAAGGTCTGTTGGTTTTTGTCTGTTTGTTTTTAATCTTACCCATTTCTCATTGCTATACTTTGCCCTGTGATGAATAACTTAGGGAAACTATTTCTCCCTCTAAATCTTATCCACTTGCACCTCTCCCCTGAATTCTCCTACCCCAGCCCTTCTGAGAGTGCCTCTGAGGCTGAAAAAGCTCAGTCAGCATGTGGTACCCACCTACATCCATCACTTGTGTTCCTCCCAGCTTCCCTTCACCTTTAGGGACTGCAGATACTACCTTCTGTTTATAAAGCCAGGTTGTCTCAGTGCCACTGATTTCACCTCATCTGCCTTCATGACATGTTAATGGAACCCTGTCATCCTATAAATGTGTTCAGTTATTTTGTTAAGACAGATATACTAATATCAAACAAGATGGCCATTAAGTAAAAACTGTTAAAAGAGACAAAGGACATCTCATATCACCCCAGAATCAAAGGAAACGATAATTAGGGCAGGAAAAGGACAAAATCAATGAAACTAGGATTTGGTTCTTAGAATGACTAAGAAAAACGACAACTAAAATCTGAAATGAAAGAGGTGACACTACTGATTTTAGAGAAATAGGATTGTAAGAGTACTATGGGCAACTGTACACCAAACAACTGGGTAACCTAGATGAAACAGCAAAATTTCTAGAAACACACAACCTACCGACTGAATCACGAAGAAATACAAAGTTTCAATAGACCGTTAACTAGTTATGGGGATTGGATCAGTAATCAAAAATCTGTCAACAAAAGTCCTAGACCAGACAGCTTCCCTGGCGAGTTTTACCAAATATTTAAACCAGAATGCAATACTCAAATTCTCCCCAAAAAATGGAAGAGCAGGGAACACTTCCTAACTCATTCCATAAGACCAATACCCCGATGAACATTTGATGCAAAAATTCTCAACAAAATACTAGCAAACCAAATTCAGCACCATATTAAAAGGAGTATAGACCATGACTAAGTGGGATTTATCCCTGGAATGCAGGGTGGTTCAACATATAAGAACGGATCAATGCAATAATACCACATTAATAGAATGAAGAAAAAATTTATATGATAATCTGAACTGATGCAGAAAAAGCATTTAACAAAATTCAATACCTTATGACAATAAAGCACTCAACAAAGTAGGCATAAAAGGAAATTACTTCAACATCATAAAGGCCATGTAACAAAAGCACACAGCTAATATATTCAGTGATGAGACTGAAAGCTTTCCTGTAAGACCAGGAATAAAACTAAGTATGCCTGCTTTTCCTACTTCTATTCAACACAGTATTGGAAGTTCTAGTCAGAGCAATTCGTCAAGAAAAAAAAAAGGGTATCCAAATTGGAAAGGAAGAAGTAAAATTATCTCTGAAGACAATACAACTTCACATGTAGAAAAGCCCAAAGATTCCACAAAAAAAGCCCAGTTAGGACTACTAAACAAATTCAGCACACAAAAATCCATCGTATTTCTATACAGTAACAATGAGCAACCTGAAAATAAAGTTTTTAAAATTCCATTTATAACAGAATAATCCTTTTTTTTAATTGAGACATTCTTGTTTTGAGTTTTGCTCTTGTTGCCCAGGCTGCAGTACAATGGCGCAATCTCAGCTCACAGTAACCTCCGCCTCCCGAGTTCAAGCGATTCTCCTGCCTCGGCCTCCCAAGTAGCCAGGATTATAGGCATGTACCACCACGCCCGACTAATTTTATGTTTTTAGTAGAGATGAGGTTTCTCCATGTTGGTCAGGCTGGTCTCGAACTCCTGACCTCAGGTGATCCGCCTGCTTCGGCCTCCCAAAGTGCTGTGATTACAGACATAAGCCACCATACCCAGCCTAGCAGAATAATCTTAACCACAGGAGCAAAAGACTTGTACATTGAAGACTACAAAACACTGCTGAAAGAACTTAAAGATGCCAGTAAATGGAAAAATACTTCATATTCATGGATGGGAAGACAATACTGTAAAGATGCCAATACTACCCAATGCAGTCCACAGATTCAATGCAATCTATATCAAGATCACAATATTTTTTGAAGAAACAGAAAAATCCAACCTAAAATTTATATGGGTCCAGGCATGGTGGCTAACACCTGTAATCCCAGCACTTTGGGAGGCCAAGGCAGGAGAATTGCTTGAATCTATGAGCCAAGATTGTGCCACTCTACCACAGCCCAGGTAACATAAGCGAAACTCCATCTCAAAAAAAAATTATATGGACTCTCAAGGAACCCCAAATAGCCAAAACAATCTTGTAAAAGAAACAAAGTTGGAGTCTCGTATTTCTTGATTTCAAAACTTAGAACAAAGCTATAGTAAACAAAACAGTCTGAAACTAGCAAAAAGGCAGACGTGCAGACTGATGAAACAGAATACAGAGCCCAGAAATAAACCCTTGTGCATATGGTCAAATGATTTTCAACAAGGAAGCCAAGACCATTCAATGCACAAAGGACAGTCCTTCCAACAAAGGGTGCTGAGGAAACGGGTCCACATGGAAAACCTTACCGTCCACAAAAACTAACTCGAAATGGGTTAAATATCTAAACAGGAGTCCTAAAACTATAAAAACTCTTAGAAGAAAATGGGGAAAACATGATACTGGTTTGGCAATTATTTACTGGATATAATACCAAAGACACAGGCAACAGAAGAAAAAAGAAATTGGACTTCACCAAAATTAAATACTTTTGTGCATCAAAGGACACTCTAAAAAGAGTAAAAAGGCAACCCACAGAATGGCAGAAAACACCTGCAAGTCACATATTTGATAAAGGATTAATACCCAGAATATATAGAGGGCTCCTACAACTCAACAACAAAACAACCAACCTGATTTTAAAATGGGCAGAGAGTCTGGGCAATATAGTGAGACCCTGTCTCTACAAAAAAAAAATTAGCTGGGCACTGTGGAGTAACTCTTACCATTCTACTTTCTGTCTCTATGAATTTGACGACGACTACTCCTCTAGTCCTAACAACTTGGGAGGCTGAGGTGAGAGGATCACTTGAACCCAGAAGTTCCAGGCTGCAGTGAGCTATGACCACACCACTGCCCTGAAGCCTGGGCACAAAGTGAGACACTGTCTCTTTAAAACAAACAAAAAAGCAAAGAACTTTTCTTCAAAGAACATATACAAATGGGCAATACGCAAAAGAAAATATGCTCAACATCACTAATCCTTAGGAAAATACAAATAAAAACCACAATGAGATTTCACTTCATGCCCATTAGGATGGCTATTACCAAAACCAGAAAATAAGTGTTGGTGAGGATGTGAAGACTGGAAACTGCACTGCTAGAGGAAATGTAAAGTGGTGTAGCCACTATGAAAGAATACAGGAGCTCCTCAAAAAATTAAAAACATTCAGCTTTGTGCTAGGCTGGTAAACAGAAAAAACAAAAATTAAAAACAGAATCACTATATGATCCAGCAATCCCATTTTTTTGCATATACCCCAAAGCATTAAAAGCAAGGACATAAACAATTTTTTTTTTTTTTTTTTTGAGACTGAGTTTTGCTCTTGTCACCCAGGCTGGAGAGCAGCAGCATGATCTTGGCTCACTGCAACCTCCACCTCCCAGGTTCAAGCAATTCTCCTGCCTCAGTCTCCCAAGTAGCTGGGATTACCGGCACCCTCCCCCATACCCCGCTAATTATTATATTTTTAATAGAGACAGGGTTTCACCATTTTGGCCAGGCTGGTCTTGAATTCCTAACCTCAGGTGATCTACCTGCCTTGGCCTCCCAAAGTGCTGGGATTACAGGCATGAGCCCAGCCTTTTTGTTTGTTTGGTTTTTTGTTTTTTGTTTTTTTGAGACAGCGTCTTGCTCTGTCACCCAGGGTGGAGTGCAGTGGTACAATCTCGGCTCACTGCAGCCTCGACCTCCTGGGCTCAAACAATCCTGCACCTCAGCATCCCGAGTAGCTGGGACTACATGCACACACCACCAAGCCCGGTCAATTTTTTATTTTATTGTTTATCTTTTTTGTAGAGATGGGGTTTCACTGTGTTGCCCAGGCTGGTTTCAAACTTCTGAGCTCAAGCAATCCACCCTCCTTGGCCTCTCAAAATGCTGGGATTACAGGCATGAGCCACTGCGCCCAGCCTCATGAACGGTATTTCTATACCCATATTTGTACCAGCATTATTCACAATAGCCAAAAGGTGGAGGCAATCTAAGTGTCCATCAATGGATAAAAGGATAAACGAAATGTGGTATATACACAAGACAGAGTATTATTCAGCCTTAAGAAAGAAGGAAATTCTGGCACATGTTGCTACATGGATGAACCCTGAAGACATTATGTTAAGTCAGATAAGTCAGTCACAAATGTATGATTCTACTCTTATGAGATACTGAAAAGTAGTCAAATTCATAGAGACAGGCAGTAGAATGGTAGCTGCCTAGGGAAGGGGAAATGGGGAGTTATTGTTTAATGAGTTCAGTGTTTCGGTTTTGCAAGATGAAAAAAGTTCTAGAGATGGATGGTGGTAATGATTGCACATCAATGTGAAGGTACTTAAAGCTACTGAACAACACATTTTAAAATTACTAAATGGGCGGGGCACAGTGGCTCAGGCCTGTAATCCCAGCACTTTGGGAAGCCGAGGTGGGTGGATCACAAGGTCAGGAGTTGGAGACCAGCCTGACCAACATGGTGAAACCCCATCTCTACTAAAAATAGAAAAATCAGCCGAGCGTGGTGGCAGGTGCCTATAATCCCATCTACTCAGGAGGGTTAGGCCAGAGAATCACTGGAATCCGGAAGGTGGAGTTTGCAGTGAGCCGAGATCGAGCAACTGCACTCCAGCCTGGGTGACAAAGCGAGACTCCACTCCAGCCTGGGCAACAGAGTGAGACTCTGTTTCAAAAATAAAAATAAAAAAGATTCAACGGTAGGTTTTACGTTATATATATTTTACCACAAACAACAAAACTTTCTTGCCTTTGCATTTCTCTCCTCATCTAAAATCTTTGTAAAGGTAATTTCTGTCTATCTCTTTCACAGAAACTTCTCTGTAAAACCTCCCATTCTTTTTACATCCCCAAGTCCAGTGGTCACTAAGTCTTCTTACTCCATCCCACCATTACATCTGATAGAGACCCTAGTATGCTGTCTTTATATCTCTTCTTTATGCTTTCCTAGTTCTCTTCCTCTCTCTCCAGTTACCCCGTTTTTGGCATCTTCTTCTGCTCTGTCATGTTGCACCAGGGTTTTATGTACAGCCCCCACCTTTTTATTTTACAACCGTTCTCTATACAATCTCGGCTACTCTTTTGGTCTTAACTGCCTCCTCTATGACCAATTCTCAACAGACTAAGAAAGGTATGACGGCCCTATGGAATGGTACCAGAGTCAGCTGGAGGCTTCCAAGTAGTTTCTTCCTCATTCTGATTCATATTCAGTGCAAATGGAAAACAATCCCCCTTTCTTTCCTCAACTAGACCTGTAAGGGCAAGGACTACAGATCTTTTTTGTTCTTACCTTCCCAATACCCCGTGCTTGGGAACAGTGCTTGCGAACACTGGGCATGCTGAAATATTTGAATTAAACTCCAGGCCAGCACTGTCCAATAGAACATTTTACAATTATGAAAATGCTTTATGGCCGTCCCATATGGTAGCCATTAGCCACACGTGGCTATTGAGCATCTGAAATATAGTTAATATAACTGCAGAACTGAATTTATATTTTATTTATTTTTTTTGAGACACAGTCTCGCTCTGTCACCAGGCTGGAGAGGAGTGATGCGATCTCGGCTCACTGCAACCCCCGCCTCCCGGGTTCATGATTCTCCTGCCTCAGCCTCCGGAGTAGCTGGGATTACAGGTGCCTGCCACCACACCCAGCTAATTTTTGTATTTTTAGTAGATACAGCGTTTCACCATGTTGGCCAGGATGTTCTTGATCTCTTGACCTGGTGATCCACCCACCTCAGCCTCCCAAAGTGCTGGGATTACAGGCGTGAGCCACCACACCTGGCTGAATTTGTATTCTAATTTATAATTAAATAGGCACATGTGGCTAGTGGCTACCGCAATGGATACTGCCTCTAGAACTCCCTCTGGTTATACCGTCTTCTAGCTTGCCTCGGGTTATAAAATACTATCTTCCGGCTGGGCGCAGTGGCTCATGCCAGTAATCCTAGCACTTCAGGAAGCCAAGGCAGGCGGATCCCCTGAGGTCGGGAGTTCGAGACCAGCCAGGCCAACATGGAGAAACCCATCTCCACTAAAAATACAAAATTAGCTGGGCGTGGTGGCACATGCCTGTAATCCCAGCTACTTGGGAGGATGAGGCAGGAGAATCGCTTGAACCCTGGAGGCAGAGGTTGCCGTGAACCGAGATCGCGCCATTGCACTCCAGCCTGGGCAACAAGAGCAAAACTCCATCTCAACTAAAAAAAAAAAAAAAAAAAAAAAAAAATCTTCCTTGCGGTCACAAGAGAAAAGAATTAGGAATATCCTAACTCAACAGGGCTGGATATTTGTTCCCATACCTTTCACTATCAAAGAACATAAAATGAATTCATGCAAATTCTGAAAATGTGGGCTTCTTCTGTAACTTTGTATGATGGGTTTACTCTCTAAGTGTTGCTCCTTGGCCTGATGCACTGTCACTATCCCACTCAGTTAATGGTCCAAAAGACAAAAGAAAGCATCCTACCATTTTCACAATGTAGAAGGCCATGGCATGTAAGTGTCGGGTAGAAGTTCCACTACCAATCACAAAGTAATCTGTGTATCTCATTTCTGGAGGAACCTGGATCACACAAATGTCTCTCGCATTTTCTTGCCTCAGAAGTGAAACCATTATATCGATGTCAAACTTGGGACCAGTATGATCTGAAATGCACAAATAGTTGTATCAGGACGGCCAAGCAGATAGACCTGTATGCACCCAGAGATGCCGGCAGCTGACTGTTCCTCCATGAGGGTGTTTAGATCCAAAGTGTTTTTACAGACAGCAGGGCAAAGGCCTCCTGGAAGCTCAACCTAGACAGCAGTATCATAGCACTGCTCAACTTTTATGGTCAGTGCTCAGATTACGCAGAGCCACTATACATCCTTCACCATTAACCATATGCAAGTATAACCAGACATCAGTGACAAATGACTTTCTATTCACTAATACTTAAAAGGAGCAATACACCACAAACACAGAAATGCTGTACAAAGAAAAACAGTGCCACAATTGGGTAGGAGGTGAAATCCTGGAGCATATTACATTGAATCTCAGTCATAACGTGTCACAGAATTGTGAGCTGGAAGGGCTCTTAGATATACCTGGTCCACAATCTTCAATTGAGAGATGAAGAAACCGAGGCCTAGCAGAATTACTGTGGCCTAAGGTCAGTCACTGAAAAAGCTACATTTTTAAGTAATTATTATTTTGAACCTTTAAGTTTTCATATAAAGCCACTGGGTTATTAACAACTGTTACCTGTGAAAATCTAATTTTTTTTCCCGTAAAGATTTAGATACTCTGATCTTCAGCTTGGAGTATTACAGGCTGTAAATTTAAAGCTCGCCCAAGTTCTAAAGCCGACTCCAAAGGACCTAGTAGCTAAGTCCACTAAGGCCTCTCCCTCTCATACTCTACATTCTTAGATGTAATCTGTTTATCATTCTTAAGTTTCTAAAAACGTCAGCAATAACTAGAGGATATTAACTTGGACCCATCTAATACTGGTGCTTCCTACGCACCCCTTCGCACCCAGACCCTAGAGCTCCTCAGAATCCTCAAGCCCCAACAGTCCCCACAAACCCATTTTCCAGGATCCTAGGAACAGAGTGAAAAGAGGTGAGGACGGTAAGACTGTGATGCCAAGGGTGGGAGGTGGCCGTCCGGGAGGCTGGGATTTTGCAGTTCATCTCTTGCCCTCAGTTTCTTCACTGTGAAAAGGGAAAGTTGGCGCCAACAATCTTTGAAGTCCCTACCAGCTCTGGATGTGCAGGAGCTTTGTGACTCCAAGAGAAATGCACAAAGAGGGGAACCCAGAGCCACCTTGGCTGGGACCTGACTACAGACTGCCCGGGGAAGGTCGCCTTCGTTCTCCTCCACGCCCGTACCTGCCGCGTCCGATTCTGGTCGTCCCTCGTCGACCGTCCTCTCCGCCCGCTCCTCCAGGCCAGGCTCGCTGTGCAGGCCGCGGACAAAGTTTGGGGTCTGGCAAGCCCGGCAGAACGCTGCTCCTACGGGAAGCCGCTGCATGGCCAGCAGCTGAAGCCCGGGCTCAGCTCCAACCGCGCACCCCGCCACCGAAGAAACCGCCCTGCGCCACATTAGTGGCATGAGCAGCCGCGCCACACACCCGCTCGGCCCCATGGCAGTAGCCTCACGTCGGCGTCGCTGGTGGGTGGCACTTCAGGGAGCCCGGCCTGGAAATTCTACGTCAGATGCGTGGGCGGAGTCAAGGCCTGAAGGACGGGCCATGGGCGGAGTCTGGAGCTGGCGAAGACGGCAGTGACCCGGAAGAGCTACTTGGGGATTAGGGCGTGCAGGAATAAAGAACTGGTGTTGCTTGCCCAGCTTGCTTTACCTTGTGTCGCAGTGGCGCACTACGTTGTCACTTTTTTGGACTCTGTCCACTAAGCCTCATAAAGGCAATAATTTTTGTTTCATTTTTAACTGTTCTCTCCACAGCACCTAAAACAGTTCCTAGTACTAAATGTCCAGAAGTTGCTGTTAATCTGATTAGGCTGGGATTAGGACATATAATTTACCCTCTCTCATTACTAAAAAATATTCAAGATTCGCTTGCAAATTTGAAATCCCACGAGGAAAGTCTGTTACCCTGGGCTAGAGTGGGGTGGGAGGCAGAGGCGTAAAGGACCATTTGGAAACCGTTCTTAGGCCAGCCCATCTACACCCGCTGTATGGAGGAGTTCACGTCCAGGGGCGGCACTGTGGGGACCAGCTCTGTGAGAATGAGGAATTCTGAGGTACCGTTGCGGTATTAAGTCATTGGACTTGAGAACTGCAATAGATCCTGGGCGCGGGGGAGGGGGGGGAAGCGGGGCGGGGGGTTGGGGGGCATGGGGCTCGGCAGGGAAGCAACTTGCCCAGGTCATACACTTACTGACCGTGTCAGAATCAGAAGCCAGTTTTTGGCTTCTGAACTCCAGGCCTGCTAACTGCTGAAAGGCAGGCTTCATAGAGAGCAAATATTTCAAATGCCTGAAACAGTGCCAGACACATAGCAGGCACTCCAAAAATGTTTGCTATATTATTTTAAATAATTCCAAGCACTAATTTTGGGAAGTTTTTTAAAAAAAATACAGAAATTAAGCATTTGTATATATCACACCAGATATGTACAATCACTTCAAGGTATTTCTGAAAAGAAGAAAGACATTACAGATTAAGTTTCCTCAGTCCAATTTTAGCTCCATCCTCAATTCCATTTTTCCATAGGCATGAACTTGGCGTTTCTCCCAGCTTTTGGCATCCATTCTGTGTTCCCATCCTTCTCTGAACATCCCAGACCTGCTTTACCATCTGTATTTGCCAGCTCATTTAATGGGTCATCATCCCTTCAAATCTCCCAAACCCTGGATTTCATTCAGTCCAGGATCTTCATACAACAAACGATTCTGTTGTCAAAATCCTGCTTATGTTACCTCCAAAATGTTTTTGTGAGTCCAGCTTCTTGTCTTCATGTCCACTGTTTCTTCCTTAGTCTAAACCCTTATTAGTTCTTGCCTGATTTCAGAGACCACCTCCTACCTGGCTTTCCTGTCTCCAGTCTGTTTCTACTCTTTTCATCCTCCATGCTGCCCTTCTATCCACTACAGTCATTTTCACTTCTCTGCTTTTTGCTATTTTTCAAACTCACCATACTTTTTTTTTTTTTAAGAGATGGGGTCTTACTCTTGTCACCCAGACTGGAGTGCAGTTGCACAATCATAGCTAACTACATCCTCAAACTCCTGGGCTCAAGCAGTGCTCCTGCCTTAGCCTCCCAATTAGCTAGGACTATAGGCATGTGGAACCATGGCCAGCTAATTTTTGTTTTTAATTGTTTTAAAGACAGGATCTCACTATGTTGCCCAGGCTGGTTTCAAACTCTTGGCCTTAAGCAGTCTACCTCCCTGTAGCCGTGAGTACAGGCACAAACCACCATGCCTGGCAACCTCACCATATCTTTCAATGCCAAGCTTTGCATATACTTTTTTTTTTTTTTTTTTGAGATGGAGTCTCACTCTGTCACCCAGACTAGAGTGCAGTGGCACCATCTCGGCTCACCACAACCTTTGCCTCCAGAGTTCAAGCGATTCTCCTGCCTCGGCTTCCCGAGTAGCTGGGATTGCAGGCATGCGCCACCACACCCAGCTAATTTTTGTATTTTTAGTAGAGACAGGGTTTCACCACGTTGGCCAGACTGATCTCAAAGTCCTGACCTCAAGTGATCTACCCACCTCAGCCTCCCAAAGTGTTGGGTTTACAAGTGAGACACTGTGCTTGGCCACTACTCTTTTTAGAGCACCCTTTTCCCATTTTTTCATATGACAAACTCAGACTCACTCTGTAAGATATACCTTAAGCATTAAGATATCTCCCCCCTACTCTCTCAGATAGTCCCTCAGAAACCCCTCATCCCTTTGTTCATAAATGTCTTTAATATTTACTATGTTTGATTGGATGATACCCCACTAGAAAAGACTTAGATTTAATTCCACCTCTTCTGTTTATTAGCAGTATACTACTGAAATTCTTAATCTGAGCCTTAGTTTCCTCATCTGAAAATGAGGGAATGATACCTTCTTCACAGAGTCTCAAAAGCTTGAATAAAATATGTAGCACAAATTATATACATAGTGCTTGGCATGTAGTAATCATATGGAAATTAGTATCTATCTACAAACTGACCTCATGGAGAGGAAATGGCTTGAACCCAGTTATTATGATAAAGCTCATCAGAAAAAGACAACCAGGAACACACGTGCGGTCAAAGTTTTTTTTTTTTTTCTGAGTTGCTCTGTCACCCAGGCTGGAGTGCAGTGGCGCAATCTCAGCTCACTGCAACCTCCACCTCCCGAGTTCAAGCAATTCTTCTGCCTCAGCCTCCTGAGTAGCTAGGATTACAGGTGTGCACCACCACACCTGGCTAATTTTTTTTTGTATTTTTAATAGAGACGGGGGTTTCACCATGTTGGCCAGGCTGGTCTTGAACTCCTGACCTCGTGATCCTCCCACCTTGGCCTCCTAAAGTGCTGGAATTACAGGTGTGAGCCACCACACCTGGCCCAAAGTTAGTTTTATTAACTTGCTGTAGCAAGGGAGACTGCATGCTATGGAGGACAGAGGAGAAGCTCAGGAAGAGGGACTAGAAGAGGCTTTGTTTAGGGCTTGTGCTTATGCTCAGTGAGTCTGAGACCAGAGGAAGTGGGGTCAGCTGTGGATTGGGTAGTCCTGAAGCACGGGAAGTTTAGGAATTTTGTTTCTCAGTAATCTTTGTTCAGGAGACAGGAGAATGTTCACAGGGGCTGGAGATGTCAGTGGTCAGTCACTCACAAGAGTCGTGTGGTCTGGGGAGAATCATGTCCTATTAAAAACATTATTTTAGGCTTCACTAGGAACATCACATTCTGATTAGCAGCAGGGCTGAGAAACAGACTCAGGGTCCTTGTTCCTTATAAGTATAAAAGTTAAGATAAATATGGAGTGCTGGCCCCCGGGGAGGATTGATGCTGAAGCTGTGTCTTTGTGTGGAATGATGTGAAATGACCCCCATGCCCAGTCTTCAGACAAGACCGGGACGTTTCATTCCCACTGAAATGATTCCAAACAACAGTTTCTCATCATCTGTGATTTTAGAGACAAGGTTTGCCAGCACTATGTATGTCTTTAATGTTAATGACCAACATCCATATTTACAGGTCATAAATATGGATTTACCTGAGGAAAATTAGAGAGGTTCTCAGAAATGCAAAATGCCCCTTTTCCCCAAAACTGCCATCTACTCATGGGCTTGGACATAGTTTTCAGACCTTGGTTGCTTAGTAAAGGCAGAATCAGAAGTGGGGGTGGTTTGATAATCATTACCTTTGGGGTATGGAGCCAGAGGATTTAAGCCAAAAGCAACTTCCTGAGAGAGTCAGGAATTATAAATTAACTACAGTCCATGAGTACAAGGACTTCCTGATTACAGACCCTAATTACATCCCTGGTGTGTTAATTTGGGAGCCTCCTATTTGCTGTGTTAGCAGCAGAGTCAAAAGGTTCCCAGATTTGTGTCCTGGGGCTTCATGGGAAGGTGAGAAGCTGCAGTCACAAACACCTTCTCTGCAGCTAGCCCCAGGGGCTGGGGAGAAGGTGGGGGCCTACTTTGGGAGATGACACCACACAGACCTCAGGACCTTGCTTCAGAGAGAACAGAGAGGTAGGAAGTACAGAGCAGGCTGGGCCATACAAAGTCCCAAGGGCTGGAGAGAGATTGCACAAGCTTCCTGATGTGCCCATACTGGACCATCGGGTCCTTAACATCACACGTTACAGGACTGGCACATAATGTATAAAT
The DNA here is from genome assembly GCF_024542745.1 of Macaca thibetana thibetana. Classification (NCBI taxonomy): domain Eukaryota; kingdom Metazoa; phylum Chordata; class Mammalia; order Primates; family Cercopithecidae; genus Macaca; species Macaca thibetana. The sequence goes on along the minus strand of NC_065580.1, from coordinate 93,794,061 downwards.
GACTAAATTTATATAGTGTTGATACTGGGAAGCTTATCACTCCGACCTCTGCTTACTCCATGCATGAATTTATTATGCATCTGTGGACCATTAACCCCCTTTTGACAGCAGAGGACCCTCAAATCCACATGTGCATCAAATATTGTCTTTGGGCCAAATAAGCATGTCCCTCACAGCAAATAGGTGTAGATTGCAATTCAATAAAAATTTAAAAGTGTGGCTTAGTTTCAAGTAGCTCTTTGTCATGCATGTACTGAATGATTTTTTTGAGACAGGGTCTCTGTCACCCAGGCTGGAGGGCAGTGGCATGATCATAGCTCACTAGAACTTCGAACTCCTGGGCTCAAGCGATTCTCCTGCCTCAGCCTCCTGAGCAGCTGGGACTACAGGCATATGCCACCATGCCTGGCTAATTTTTAACTCTTTTTGTAGAGACAGAGCCTTGCTATGTTGCCCAGGCTGGTCTCAAACTCCTGTCCTCAAGGAATCCTCCTACCTCGGCCTCCCAAAGTATTGGGATTACAGGCACCATGCCCAGCTCAATAATAGACATTTAAAGAGTCATACATTTTACGACAAAAGTTCATTATAACTAAAATGTTGGAATCACTGCTCACTCTACAGCCTCAGCTTACCCTTCCCATCATCATAGGACAGCTCATTCCACCACCGGGCAGCTGTAGCTGCTGGTGAATATTCCCACCTCATGTAAACTTCCTTTTTCCTGGATTTCCACTGCCTTTGTACTGGTTCTGCCCTACAGAGACCTTGCAGAAGGAAGGGCCAGGATTAAAATGACCTCTCTTATAATCTATTATAAATACTATGGATTTGTATCTTTATATTTTTAAAATTGTTTTGTCCCCCACTTTGTAAATCTCATTGGGAGGAGGACAAAATCCTTTTAAAGAGAAGACAGATAGGGACTTTGTATTTTATAAACCTAGGAGTAAGGTACTAACTCTCTGCACCCCAAACTCCCTGGGGCTGTGGGGTTTGTGTTGTCTGCTCAGATGTTCTGTGTGGGTTTGCCAGGCATGTCTTCCGGGCTTGTAAGGGCAGGGAGAGCAGCCTGCAGTAGACACTGAGGCCTGCGATGAGATGAGCTGTTGGCTTCTCAGGGCACCAAGCCTGTGGTTTGTGAGCATCCCAGAGCACTGCTTGCAGCCTCCCATAGGAGGTTCCCATGTGAGGAGGCCCCTCCTCCACCATTTCTCCACTCTATTTGTGGAACCAAAGTGCAGGCTGTGACTCCCATCCCTTGCAGCATCATTTCCTCAGCTTTCACAGCCATTGTTTGTTCTGAAGCTGTTCCTCTAAACACTCATATTGGCCACTTGGATTACTGGGCCCTGTCACAGAGCCAGACTATTGTTTTTCCCACAGCCTCAGGAATTGGTAGGGACCCACAGACCCACCAGCCCCACTTGCACTCCCCTCTCGTCACCCTGATGTTGGTAGGTGGGCTTTGCAGGTCGTGGGTCACTCTGCGTAGACTTGTGATCCACTCTCCCAAGGAGCCTCACCAAGGTTCAAGTGAACAAACATTCTGTGTCAGGCACTGGGCTAAGGCCAGAGAGAGGAAAGGTGAATAAAACATTGTCTCAGCCGGGCGCAGTGGATCACACCTATAATCCCAGCACCTTGGGAGGCTGAGGTGGGTGGATCACTTGAGGTCAGGAGTTCGAGACCAGCCTAGCCGATACTAAAAATACAAAAAATTAGCCAGGTATGGTGGCGGGTGCCTGTAATCCCAGCTACTCAAGAGGTTGAGGCAGGAGAAACACTTGAACCCGGGAGGCGGAGATTGCAGTGAGCTGAGATCGCACCATAGAATTCCAGCCTGGGCAACAAGAGCAAAACTCCATCTCTAAATAAATAAATAAATAAACAAAACATAGTAACTGTACCCAGGAAGCTCCCAGAGAGTAGGAGAGATAATGGTTAAATGTCATCAATACCGTGTAATTGTGTTTGAAAGAGGAGAGCCCACGCGCTGTAGTACACAGCAGCAATCCTCCCCCACAGCTGGAAAAGTCTCTGCAGAGAGGTGCTATTTGAACAGACCTGGGTTCTGAGGTAGCGGTAAGGAGAGTGGACTACAGGGCCCCAAATTAGCCAACTTCAGACGGCCCCTTTTACAATGGACTTGGGGGGAATGGAAACCCCTAAAGGGATGCAACTTGGAGGTGCTGTGGGGTGATGTTCCAGGCCAGGGGAATCCCACAGTGATGGCATGAACCCCCGGAGAAGTCCATGGGTTTCTGTTGCCATATCTACCACAGCCTGTGAAGTGTTTTGTCCCCAGAGCTAGCTGAACTGTGATAGTAAACACTGATTCACAGGTACGGCACAGCCCCACTCCCCACTGTGTCATAAGACAAGACCTTGGGTGGTTTTCTTTCTGCCAAAACTTGATTTCTTTTTTTTTTTTTTTTTTTTTTTTTTTTTTGAGACGGAGTCTCACGCTGTTGCCCAGGCTGGAGTGCAGTGGCGCGATCTCGGCTCACTGCAAGCTCCGCCTCCCGGGTTCCCGCCATTCTCCTGCCTCAGCCTCCTGAGTAGCTGGGACTACAGGCGCCCGCCACCGCGCCCGGCTAATTTTTTGTATTTTTAGTAGAGACGGGGTTTCACTGTGGTCTCGATCTCCTGACCTTGTGATCCGCCCGCCTCGGCCTCCCAAAGTGCTGGGATTACAGGCTTGAGCCACCGCGCCCGGCCCAAAACTTGATTTCTAAAGGGCCTCCAATTTCTTTTGATCAGCTCTGCTGACAAACCAGTAAAACTTCTGCTTTTCATTTTCTTATCCCAGTTTTATGAGGTTCCTCCATTTTGGGATTATTGTGAGATTTGAGTCATTGTGATTAACAGGTGAGGAGAACCTCTGGCTGCTGAACTCTGGAGGGCTGGGCGAAAGAAACAAAGCCTGCCTCCTCTGCCAGTGCATCTTGGGGAGCTTGTGGTTTGGGGGCAAGTCCCTTGAAGGAACATTTCCACCACAGTAAGGAGACCCAAGGTCTGGGAAGGCAGGCAAGAGTGATTAATTCCACCTAGGGAGGTGAGGGGACACCTCACAGAGCAGGTCAAGCTGGAACTTTGACCTTGGCTTTTACTACTACAAACTTTTTGGTCACACCTCAGGAAAGCATCTGACAATAGACATTCATTCCCAATCAGTTACAGCCAATCAATTCTCCTGTCTGCCTGGTGGTTTCACAAATCCAAACTGCAAAGAAATTCTGAGAAGTGTAGCTAATGAGTTTAGGAACACTACAGGCTGATCCATATTCAGCTTTATTAAAATATCTAGAGGCTGCCTTAGCTCCCTGGGAAAAGGTCCGAGCCTGAGTCCTAGTGAGGTGTGAGTGGCTTCCGAGGACACACCTTCCCTTCCCTTTCTTTCCCTTTCCCTTCCCTTCCTTTCCCTTTCCCTTCCCTTCCTTTCCCTTCCCCTTCCCCTTCCTTTCCCTTCCCTTCCTTTCCCTTTCCCTTCCCCTTCCTTTCCCTTCCCCTTCCCCTTCCTTTCCCTTTCCCTTCCTTTCCCTTCCCCTTCCTTTCCCTCCCCTTTCCGTTCCCTCCCCTTTCCTCCGTTCCCTCCCCTTTCCTCCGTTCCCTCCCCTTTCCTCCGTTCCCTCCCCTTTCCTCCGTTCCCTCCCCTTTCCTCCGTTCCCTTCCCTTTCCTCCGTTCCCTTCCCTTTCCTCCGTTCCCTTCCCTTTCCTCCGTTCCCTTCCCTTTCCTCCGTTCCCTTCCTTTTCCGTTCCATTCCCTTTCCGTTCCATTCCCTTTCCGTTCCATTCCCCTTCCGTCCCCTTCCCTTTCCGTCCCCTTCTTTCCATTCCCCTTTCCTTTCCCCTCCCTTCTTTTGAGATGGAGTCTTGCTCTGTCGCCCAGGCTGGAGTGCTGTGGTGCAATCTTGGCTCACTGCAACCTCTGCCTCCCAGGTTCAAGTGATTCTCCTGCCTCAGCCTCCCGAGTAGTTGGGATTGCAGGCACCCGCCACCGTGCCTGGCTAATTTTTGTATTTTTAGTAGAAACGGGGTTTCACCATCTTGGCCAGGCTGGTCTCGAAATCCTGACCACATGATCCACCCACCTTGGCCTCCCAAAGTGCTGGGATTACAGGTGTGAGCCACTGCGCCCGGCCAGGGCACTCCATTTCTGTCTGGCCCTCTGTTATTGTTTGGCGCTTACAGCTGCTAGTCAGGAACAAGGTGACAATATCAGAAGTACAGCTCCCTTATCTTATACCATGGAAAAAAAATCTTAAAATAGGTCAAAGACTTAAAAAGTAAGACCTGAAACTGTAAAACTGCTAGAAGAAAAACTAGTGGAAAAACTCTTACAACAAGGTATCCAATCTTTTGGCTTCTCTGGGCCACATTGGAAGAAGAATTGTCTTGAGCCACACATACAGTACACTAACACCAATGATAGCTGATGAGCTAAAAAAGAAAGAAGAAAAAAAGAAACCTCAGTTTTCTGTTTGTTTTTTGTTTGTTTGTTTGTTTTGAGACAGAGTCTTGCTCTGTTGCCCAGGCTGGAGTGCAGTGGCGTGATCTCACCCCTACCAATTATTTGGGACTACAGGTGTACACCGTCACACCTGGCTAATTTTTGTATTTTTAGTAGAGACAGGGTTTCACCATGTTGGCCAGGCTGGTCTCAAACTCCTGACCTCCGGTGATCTGCCTACCTCGGCCTGCCAAAGTACATGAGCCACCATGCCTGGCCTAAAAAATCTGTCATGTTTTAAGAATGTTTACATACTTGTGTTGAGCCTCATTCAAAGCCGCCCTGGGCCGCATGTGACCTGTGGGCCACAAGTTGGATAAGCTTGCTCTACAACACTGATCTAGTCAAGGATTTTTCTTCTTCTTTTTTGACTATGACCTTGAACGCTCAAACAACAAAAGCAAAAATAGGCAAATGTGGTTGCATAAAACTAAAAAGCTTTTGTACAGCAAAATAAACAATTAATGAAGTGAAAAGATACTCCACAGAGTAGGAAAAATATTTGCAAACCACACATCTGGTAAACATTTTGTATATTAGCCCCTTAAGGAACTCAAGAAACTCAATAGCAAGAAAACCTGATTTTTACAATGGGCAAAGGACCTGAACAGATATTTCACAAAAGGACATACAAATGGCCAACAGGTTCATGCAAAACTGCTCAGCATCACTAATTATTAGGGAAATGCAAATTAAAAGTACAACAACAATTGCAGGGAAAAATGACAGGAACATTATGTCAATTAGGAAAAAAAAAAAAACAACACACAACCACACAATGAGACGACCCCTCATCCTGTTAGAATGGCTAATATCAAAAAGATGAAAGTTGGCAAGGACGTGGAGGAAAGCTATTTGTTCTCTTTAGAGTTTGGAAATAATATGTTATGATCTAATTAAGACCCAAACAGTCTCTAGGGGGATGTTATAGCAACAACGCTGTTATAACATTTTTGCAATGCGCCCCACCAAGAGACTGCTGTGAATGAGACCTCCAAGTTTGGAGTGCATCAGAGTGGCCTGCACTGATTGTAAGACGTTCAATTCAAGGTCATCCTGTTTTTTAAAATCCTCAATTGAGAAGAATTCTAAGCCAGTGTTTTCTCTCAAGGACAACTCCCTTCCTCAAGTTTTGTCTGGAATTTGTATTCCCCGAAATGTTCAGGTAATGGCGGTGGGAAAACATTCCAGAAAATACCTTTTCAGCTGGCTAAAAAGCCAATGCAGAGGCTTTTGCCTTGCTAGAACACAAATGTGACTTGAACTCTGCATAGTTTTGTCTTTGTTTTCACACTGGTTCTGCTCTTCTCTGCTAGGTTACCACATCAAAAGTGGATCCTCCAGTAGCAACAGGGTTTAAATGTGGGGCTTTTTTTTTTTTTTTTTTTTTGTCAGACAGTCTCGCTCTGTTGCCCAGGCTGGAGTGCAGTGGCACGATCTTGGCTCACTGCAACCTCTGCCTCCCAGGTTCAAGCGATTCTCCTGCCACAGCCTCATGAGTAGCTGGGATTACAGGTGCACACCACAACACCCAGCTAATTTTCAATTTTTTTTTTGTTTTTTAGTAGAGATGGGGTTTCGCCATGTTGGTCAAGCTGGTCTCGAACTCCTGGCCTTGTGATCCACCTGCCTCGGCCTCCCAAAGTGCTGAGATTACAGGCGTGAGCCACTGCGCCCCACCCATGTGGGGCCCTTGAGCTATGCTTGTCCAAGGTTCCCTACCCACTTGATTACAAGATCTTCTGCAGAAGCTGCAACAGATTTGGGTGTCAGGAGTTTTAACTAGAACAGCTATTCTACTTGCAGCAGTAAATCAGGTAAGAAAATCTTAGCTAGAGATCTAAAGTTTGGCCGGGCACAGTGGCTCACGCCTGTAATCCCAGCACTTTGGGAGGCCAAGGTGGGTGGATCCCCTGAGGTCAGAAGTCCAAGACCAGCCTGGCCAACATGGTGAAACCCCATCTCTATTAAAAATACAAAAATTAGCTGGGCATGGTGGCAGAGACCTGTAGTCTCAGCTACTCAAGAGACTGAGGCAAGAGAATTGCTTGAACATGGGTGAGCCAAGATTGCAACACAGCACTCCAGCCTGGGCGACAGACTCCATCTCCAAAAAAATAAATAAATAAAAAATAAAGTTTGCATTTGTGGCCTTTAAATAGCAGTCAATCAGCAAGTTGCCCTGGAGCCACCATTTAATGATGGAATTGAATTAGATGGCTTCGAAGGGTTTTCTGTATCAAAAGGGGACTGACCAGGTAGGTACTCCGGGAATACCCAGGCTTTGGCTTCACTGGGCTTACCATGTAGAAGAAGAAAAAGACACAAACGTTTGAAGTAGAAAAATAAGGGACTTAAATAACAGTGTACACCACAGTAGAATGATGCCTTGTGGCCATTTAAAAGCATAACTCCTAATTCTTTGACACTTTTGCCCATTGAGGGGTGGGGTCTGTGTCTCCTCTCCTTACACCTGGACTTGGGAGTGTTCCCACCAATAAAACATGGCTTCAGTGACACTGCATGGCATTCAAGGCTAGACTTGGAAAAGCTGTGCAGCAGCAGCCTCAACCTCCCAGGCTCAAGCCATCCTCCTACCTCAGCCTCCCCGGGAGCTGGCACCACAGGCACCACAGCCTCCCCGGGAGCTGGCACCATGCCCGACCAGTTTAAGTTTTTTGTAGAGATGGGGTTTCACCATATTGCTCAGGCTGGTCTCGAACTCCTGGGCTCAAGTGATCCACCCACCTTGGCCTCCCAAAGTGTTGGGATTACAGGCATGAGCCAGCACGCCCAGCCCCACTTAGATCTTTCTAGTCATCCCTCTGGGGACACTCTCAGAACACATCAAGTGAGAAGTACAAGTATGAGAGGCCACGTGCACGCTGTGGTCAATAGTCCCAGCTGAGCCCAGCCTTTGATTCATCCCAGTTCGGGTCCCAGACGCATGAGTGAAGAAGCATCTGCACAATTCTAGGCCCCAGCTTTGAGTTTTCTCAGCTGAGGCCTCAGACATCGTAGAGGAGAAACGGGCCATCCCTGTTGTGCCCTGTCCAAATCCTCCACCCACAGAAACTGTGAGCATAATAAAGCAGTTGTTTACACCACTAAGTTGGGGGTGTTTGTTATGCAGCCATAGTCAATGGGATCCACCTAAATTAAAAAAAAAAAAAAAAAAAAAAAAAACCTGTTCTAATTGTGTACAAAAAGCTTAGACACTCCAGCACAAAGCAGGTACTCAATAGGCATTTGGTTGAAAACAGAAGAAAGCACTTTGTGCCAGGCTGGAGAGGAGGAGCGTGGAGAGAACAGTGAGAGAGCCCCAAGACTGGAGGCAGGAAGCGGACAAGTTTGGTGCAAGGCAGAGTGAATCAGCCAAACGGCCAGATGACAGGGTTCCAGCAGGAAGTGGTGGGGCTTGAGGGTGGAGAGGGAGGGTGGTGCAGAGGCAGAGGGACTGTAGGCCCCTTTTCAGCCTTGCCACACACAGCGAGGTGCATCATATACAGTGCCTGATCCCTAGTACAGGGCCCCGGGCCTTTGTTGGAACACCTGTCTCCTCTTGCTCTAGGTGCATTACAAGGTAAGGAAGGATTTAGGGCAAAACTTAAATCCTCATATGAATGAAGGCACTTAGTATTTACAGAGGTGATGCTTCCCAACTGCCACTGCAGACAGCCACACCCAAGAGTTTGGATTTTCCCTGTGGGTGATGGGGGACCACTGAAGGCTTCTTAATAGTGGCTCAACAATTCCAAAGCTACTTTTTTTTTTTTATTTCCTCTGAGATGGCTCTGTTGCCCAGACTGGAGTGCAGTGGCATGATCTCGGTTCACTGCAACCTCTGCCTCCCGGGTTCAAGTGATTCTCCTGCCTCAGCCTCTGGAGTAGTTGGGACTACAGGCATGTGCCACCACCACACCTGGCTAATTTTGTATTTTCAGTAGAGACAGGGTTTCATCACATTGGCCAGGCTGGTCTTGAACTCCTGACCTTGTGATCCGCTTGCCCCAGCCTCCCAAAGTGCTGGGATTACAGGCATGAGCCACCGTGCCTGGCCTCCAAAGTTACCTTTTAAAAGATGGCCTTGGCCAGGCACGGCGGCTCACACCTGTAATCCCAACACTTTGGGAGTCCCAGGTGGGCAGATCACCTTAGGTCAGGGGTTCAAGAGCATCCTGGCTAACATGGTGAAACCCCGTCTCTACTTAAAAAATACAAAAAGTAGCCGGGCGTGGTAGTGTGCGCCTGTAATCCCAGCTACCCGCGAGCTGAGACAGGAGAATCACTTGAACCTGGGAGGCGGAGGTTGCGGTGAGCTGGAATTGTGCCATTGCACTCTAGCCTGGGTGACAGAGAAACTCTGTCTCAAAAGTAAAAATAAAAATAAAAAAGATGGCCTCGAGGCCGGGCACAGTGGCTCACGCCTATAATCCAAGCACTTCGGGAGGCTGAAGTGGGCAGATTGCCTGAGCTCAAGAGTTGGAGACTAGCCTGGGCAACATGGCAAAACCCCATCTCTACTAAAAATAAATTAAAAAAAAATAAAAATTAGCCAGGTGTGGTGGCACATGCCTGTAGTCCCAGTTATTTCGGAGGCTGAGGCAGGAGAATCACTTGAACCCAGGAGGCAGAGGTTGCAGTGAACTGAGATCACGCCACTGTACTCCGGGCGTGAGTGAGCCTGGGTGACAGAGTGAGACTCTCTCCAACAACAACAACAATAAAAAGATGGCCTTGAAAGCAATGAGATGGGGAGGAGTGGGGGGTAGGGGGGAGGAGTTGGGGGGAAGGGGGAGGAGTTGGGGGGAAGGGGGAGGAGTTGGGGGAGAGAGAGGAGGGGAGGGAGGAGGGGGGAGGGAGGGGAGGGAGCGGGGGAGGGAGGGGAGGGAGGCAGGGGACAGAGGGGGAGTTGGGAAACCGTTTAGAGGACGTTACTTTTACTGGATGGAAGGTCTTGACTGTGAATGGTCCAGGTTCTTGGTGTCTTGAATAAAGAGTTGAACAAAACGCACAAAGCAACAAAAGACAAAACAACGAAGTCGGGAAAGCACAGACTTACTGGAGCAAAAGTACAACTCACAGAGTGGAATCAGGCTAGAGCAAGCGGTCGAAGAGTTCCCGTTACAATGTTCTTAAGGGTTTTTATTAAGCTAAAAGTATTTGGTAACACCCCTAGGTGCCCATTAGAGACCTCTGATTGGTTACACTCTATGAAGGTTTGGCCCGTGACCAATCAGAGGCTAAAGTGGAGATTCGTTCGCAGTTAATCAGAGGCTGAAGTGGAACCTTCTGTCTCATCACAGGAGTGAGAATGTGGCCTGTCTACTGCCTAATCTTGCCTAGAACTGGCTGCACCTGCTGGTCTTTTGCTTATACCTTAACCTTTGGTTACCCTAATTCCCTATTCTCCTGCCTCATTACTATATAATACAGATCTGGATTGATAGCCTTATGGAAGAATGTTACCAAGAAAAGAGATTTTGTTTGTTAAGGAAAACACAACATACAAGGACTTATTACTTAAAGGTCCCGTAAAAGAGTCCATCATTTAAGACAGGGGTGTCCAATCTTTTCACTTTCCTGGGCCACATGGGAAAAAGAATTGTTTTGGGCTGCACATACAATACACTAACGATAGCTGATGGGTTAGAAAAAAAAATCGCAAAAAAAGTCAAATGTTTTAAGAAAGTTTACAAATTTGTGTTGGGGTGCATTCAAAGCTGTCCTGGGTCACATGTGACCTGTGGGACACTGACTGGACAAGTTTGATTTAAGAGCATTTTTTAACCCAGTCCTCAGGGGATGAAATGGTATTGGTGAACATATTTGCGTTGTTCCTCTCAGTAACTTATGAGTTGCTTAGGGAAGACTCAGGCTGGGAGTGGAATCAAAATGTCACTGGCTTTTGAACCAAGTGTCCCCTCAGGACATGTTTGATATCTATGGGGCCCAGGACCAATGGGTGAGCAGCTATTTTCATACAGCATTAAAATGAAGGAAGGCAGCAGCTGGGAGCTTTGAAACACAGCTCACCTGCTGAAGCAGCCTTCTGTTGCCAAAGCAAAGCTTGCTGCTGTAGCACTCCAAGGAACCCTTGAATGTGAAATGCTTCTCGGCTACCTGTTGTTAGGAGCTTCCAGGGTTGCAGAAGTCCAGACTTCTCATTTTAAAGATGAGGCCAAGTAAATTTTCTGAGTCAGCCACCAACAGTCATTGTGAATCCAACCAGAAATAAGGTCATTAAGTTGGGGGATAGATTTTACAGGAAAAGGCCAAGAAGCTCTAGACAGTCTTGAATAGAATTGTTTTGTTTTTCTTTTTTCTTTTTTTTTTTTTCTGAGAAAGAGTCTTGCTTTGTCGTGCGACCTCGGCTCACTGCAACCTCTGCCTCCTGGGTGCAAGCGATTCTCCTCCTCAACCTCCTGAGTAGCTGGGGATACAGGCGTGTGCCACCACACCAGGCTAATTTTTGTATTTTTAGTGAAGATGGGGTTTCACTATGTTGGCCAGGTTGGTCTCGAACTCCTGACCTCAGGTGATCCACCTACCTAGGCTGCCCAAAGTGCAGGGGTTACAAGCACGAGCCACTGCGCTCGGCCTTGAATGGAATTGTTTAAATTTTATTCATATTAGGTTGTTCAGACTCACAAGGAATGAAACGATAGTCATTAACTTGTTCTTTTAAAAAATTATTAAAAATTCAGCCCAGCGAATTTTTATTTTAATTATTTTATCTTTCAGAAATAAAATGTTACAGAGGCCAGGCGTGGTAGCTCACGCCTCTAATCCCAGCAGTTTGGGAGGCCGAGGTGGGAGGATCACTTGAGGTCAGGAGTTCAAGACCAGCCTGACCAAGGTGGTGAAACTCCGTCTCTACTAAAAATACAAAAATTAGCTGGGTGTCGTGACGGGCACCTGTAATCCCAGCTGCTCTGAAGGCTAGGGCATGAGAATCACTTGAACCCGGGAGGCAGAGATTGCAGTGAGCCAAGATCATACCACTGCACTCCAGCCTGGAAGACAGAGTGAGATGTCTCAAAAAAAAAAAAAAAAAAAGAAATAAAATGTTACAGATTCAGCTGAAGCCCCTCACATTCCTCCCTCATGCTATGCCTCTCTCTATCATCAGAGATAACCACTACTCTAATTTTTTAGATGAGGTCTTGCTCTGTCCCCCAGGATGGAGTGCAGTGGTACAAACACTGCTTACTGCAGCCTTGACGTCGGGGCTCAAATGATCCTCCCACCTCACCCTCCCATAGCCACAGGCACACACCACCACACCCGGCTAATCTTTTATTTTTTATAGAGATAGGGTTTTGCCATGTTGTCCAAGCTGGTCTCGAACTTTTGGGCTCCAGTGATGAGCCCACCATGGCCTCCCAAAGTGTTTGGATTACAGGCGTGAGCCACTGTGCCCAACCACTGCTCTGAATTTAATGTGTGCCATCCCTGCATGTTTCTATTCTTTAACTTCACATGTGTGCATAAACAATTTATATTGTTTTAAATATTTCAAAGTTTTACCTAAACATGATCTTAACGTACCAAAGGCTGATTGTTGACGTATCTTTGTTTTCTTCATTTGCATTTCCCTAATTACTAGTGTTGAACATCTTTTCATATGTTCATTGGCATTGGATTTCCTCTTTTGTAAACTGTTCACTAACCTTTGCCAGCTTTGTTGTTGTTGTTGTTGTTGTTGAGTTGTCTTTATTTTAAAAGTTTTTAGAGGTTTTTTTATTCCACATAAAAAGTAATATTGGAAAACTACTGAAGAATACATATAGCATGTAGGTAAAGTATAAAGAAGAATAACCATAAAGAAGAACTACCAGTCAACTTAATGAAACACAATAATGCTGTTGAAGCTCCCCATCCCACCCAGTGCTGCCCCCAACACCACCCATTCCTCCTTTCCAGAGACAACCACCGTGTTGAATTTTACGTAGTAATTCTTTGGCCTTCTTATCCATGGGCTTATTACACATGTTTGTATATATCCCCATATTGTTTAGTTTTCCATGCTTTTGAAAACTTTATATAAATGGTATCATATTGTATGCACTCTTGCAACTTGCTTTTTTCTGTCTACATTATGTTGGTGAGTGTCTTTTCTCTTGGTGCTTATAGCTGTCATCTCATTCATTTTCACTAGAATATGGCTTCATATTCCATTGCGTATCAGCCGGGTGCCTGTAATCCTAGCACTCTGGGAGCTGAGGCAGGCAGATCACTTGAGGTCAGGGTTTGAGACCAGCCTGGCCAACATGGTAAAACGCCATCTCTACTAAAAATACAAAAATTAGCTGGGTGTGGTGGTGCATGCCTGTAATCCCAGCTACTTGGGAGGCTGAGGCAGGAGAATCGCTTGAACCCGGGAGGCACAGGTTGCAGTGAGCTGAGATGGCGCCACTGCACACTAGCCTGGGTGACAGAGCAAGACTCTGTCTCAACAAAACAAAACAAAACAAAACATATTCCGTTGCATATCACAACTGACTTATCCATTCTGCTGTTGATGGACATTTGCTCTGAGTCTTATGTGTGTCCCCTGGAACACATGTGCAACGGTTTCTCTGGGGCATTACCTACCTAGGAGTGAGATTGCTGGATCCTAGGCATGCATGTCTTCAGTTTCACCAGATGATGCCAGATTGTTTTCCAGAGCTACTGTTTCAATTTAAAATCCCAAGAGCAAAGTTGTACTTTCTTTCAACGCTTGATTTTGTCAGATATTTTTTCATCTTTGGCAATCTGGTAGGTGTGAAATGATGTCTCACTGTATAGTAGTTTGCACTTCCCTAACAGTTCTTTTTCTTCTTTGAGACAGAGTCTCGCTCTATTGCCCAGGCTGGAGTGCAGTGGCATGATCTAGGCTCACCGAAACCTCCACCTCCTGGGTTCAAGTGATTCTCCTGTCTCAGCCTCCTGAGTAGCTGGGATTACAGGTGTCCATAACCGCACCCAGCTGATTTTTGTATTTTTAGTAGAGACGGGATTTCACCATGTTGATCAGGCTTGTTTCGAACTCCTGACCTCAGGTGATCCACCCACCTCAGCCTCCCAGAGTGCTGGGAGCTGGGATTACAGGCATGAGCCTGGCCCCCTAACAGTTCTTTTTTTTTTGAGATGGAGTCTCGCTCTGTTGCCCAGGCTGGAGAGCAGTGGTGCATCTCAGCTCACTGCAACCTCTGCCTCCTGAGTTCAAGCAATTCTCTGCCTCAGCCTCCCGAGTAGCTGGGATTATAGGTGACCGCCACCACACCTGGCTCATTTTTGTATTTTTAGTAGAGATGGGGTTTCACCATCTTGGCCAGGCTGGTCTTGAAATCCTGACCTCATGATCCGCCTGCCTTGGCCTCCCAAAGAACTGTTCTTTTTTTTTTTTTTTTTTTTTTTTTTGAGACGGAGTCTCGCTCTGTCGCCCAGGCTGGAGTGCAGTGGCCAGACCTCAGCTCACTGCAAGCTCCGCCTCCCGGGTTTACGCCATTCTCCTGCCTCAGCCTCCCAAGTAGCTGGGACTACAGGCGCCCGCCACCTCGCCCGGCTAAGTTTTTGTATTTTTTAGTAGAGACGGGGTTTCACCGTGTCAGCCAGGATGGTCTCGATCTCCTGACCTCGTGATCCGCCCGTCTCGGCCTCCCAAAGTGCTGGGATTACATGCTTGAGCCACCGCGCCCGGCCTAAGAACTGTTCTTAACAGGTTTTTTTTTTCTTTTTTTGAGACAGAGTCTCACTCTGTTGTCCAGGTTGGAGTGCAGTGGTGTGATCACAGCTCAATGCAGCCTCTTCATCCTTGGCCCGATCGATCCTCCCACCTCAGCCTCCCGAGTAGCTGGGACTACAGACATGTGTCACCACACCTGGCTAATTTTTTTTTTTTTTTTTTTTTTTTTTTTTGAGACGGAGTCTCGCTCTGTCGCCCAGGCTGGAGTGCAGTGGCCGGATCTCGGCTCACTATAAGCTCCGCCTCCCGGGTTTACGCCATTCTCCTGCCTCAGCCTCCCGAGTAGCTGGGACTACAGGCGCCCGCCACCTCGCCCGGCTAGTTTTTTGTATTTTTTAGTAGAGACAGGGTTTCACCGGGTTAGCCAGGATGGTCTCGATCTCCTGACCTCGTGATCCGCCCGTCTCGGCCTCCCAAAGTGCTGGGATTACAGGCTTGAGCCACCGCGCCCGGCCAATTTTTGTATTTTTTGTAGAGATGTGGTCTCACCATGTTGCCCAGGTTTGTCTCAAACTCCTGGGCTCAAACAATCTTGGCCTCCCAAAGTGCTGGGAATCATAGGCATAAGCCACCACACCTGGCCCTTTTTGACTCTTTTGAAATAATGAAATTATTACCATATTGTAAGTATTGTAAAATAATATTACAATATTATAAAATTCTATTCTTATTCTATAAGCTTTTTTCTATTTAATGATTTTTATTTATTTTTTCTTTTTAAGCTTTTTTTAAACAACATCAAGTGGCTGGGCACAGTGACTCACGCTTATAATCCCAGCACTTTGGGAGGCTGTGGTGGGCAGATCACTTGAGGTCAGGAGTTTGAGATCAGCCTGGCCAACATGGTGAAACCTCATCTCTACTAAAAATACAAAGATTAGCTGAGTGTGGTAGCCCATGCTACTTGGGAGGCTGAGGCAGGAGAATCACTTGAACCTGGGAAGTGGAGGTTGCAGTGCTAAGATCATGCCACTGCACTCCAGCCTGGGTGACAGAGACTCCATTTCAAAAACAAAAAGAAAACACAATGCCAAGAGACATTAAAAAACTTTTTATTAAAAACGAAGGCACAAACACACACATTAGCCCAGTCCTACACAGGGTCAGGATCATCAGCATCACTGTCTTCCACTCCCACATCTTGTCCCAGTGGGTGGTCTTCAGTGGCAGTAACACCCATGGGACTGTCATCTGCTTTAATAACAATGCCTCCTGCTGAAATACCTCCTGAAGGACCTGCTTGAGGCTGGTGTACAGTTAACTTTTTAAAATTTTTAATAAGTAGAAGGACTCTACTTATAAAATACATGATACACTCTATACTCTAAAATAAATGATACAAAGCATAATATTGTAAATACTAGGCAATAGGAATTTTTCAGCTCCATTGTAATCTTATGGGACCACTGTTGTATATATGTAATGTCCTTATGCAGTGCATGACTGAATTTCAGTATATGGATATACCACAATTTATCAATTCTCCAGTTGGTGGAAACTTACATTGTTTCTAGTTTGTGGCTATTAGAAATAACACTATTGTGAACATTTGGGTACAAGTCATTGTATGAACATCTAACTTATTTCTCTTGGTTAAATACCTAAGAGTTATGGTATGTGCATATTTAACTTTATAAAAAAACTGCTGAACGGTTCCAAAGTGGTTATTCCATGTTGCATTTCCACCAGCAGTCTATGAGAATTCTGTGGTTCTTTTCTTCAAACAGAAGTGTGTGTGGTCTTTTTCATATACTTTCATTTTATTTATTTATTATTTTTCTAAGATGGAGTCTCACTCTGTAGCCCAAGCTGGAGTGCAATGGCACGATCTCGGCTCACTCAACCTCCGCCTCCCAGGCTCAAGTGATTCTCCTGCCTCAGCCTACTGAGTAGCTGGGACTACAGGTGTGCACCACCACACCTGGCTAATTTTTGGTATTTTAGTAGAGACAGAGTTTCACCTTGTTGGCCAGGCTGGTCTCGAACTCCTGAGCTCAGGCAATCCGCCCGCCTCGGCCTCCCAAAGTGCTGGGATTACAGGTGTGAGCCACAGCGCCTGGCCCTTTGTATACTTTTAAATGATGACATAATCAGATATATCGATCTTTTTCTTTATGGTTGGTGCTTTTGGGGATGTATGAAATTCTCCATCACTTGCCTCCTTGTGTTATGATTCTCCTATTTGTATAAGCTCTTGAGAGGATTCTTGGAAATTTTTTTCTTCAGAAAGGTCTTTTATGACATCCCTCTATGGCAATTCATTAGCAATGTACACTTAGCTTACTATGGTACATAATACAACATTTGTCATCACTTCAGAATAATGAATGTGACATGAAATTGAGGGTAGGAGATCAAAGTGCTCTATTATGAAAATTGGCCTGGTGCAGTGGCTCACACCTGTAATCCCAGCACTTTGGGATGCCAAAGTGGGTGGATCACCTGAGCCCAGGAGTTCAAGACCAGCCTGGGCAATGTGGTGAAACCCCTAAAAAAAATTTTTAAAGAAATTTTTTAAAAAAGAAAATTACATCTCGCATAATTGAAGTTCTCTAAATATTTATTTTCCCAATTCAGTTCAGAGTGGAGTCCAGCATGCTTTAGAACACAGATGAGCAAACTCATTCTGTAAAGAGCCAGATAGGAAACATTTTTAGGGCTTCCAGGCCATGCAGTTTCTGTCACACTACTCAACTCTGCTGTTGCAATGCAAAAGCAGTGGCTGACAATATGTAATGAATGAACGTGACTGTGTTCCAATAAAACTTCATTTAGGGACACCAAAATTTGAATTTTATGTCATTTTTATGTGTCACAAAATAATATTCTTCTTTTGATTTTTTTCCCCAAACCATTAAAAAAGTGAAAACTATATTTAGCTTATACGCCATACAAAAATAGGCAAAGGGCTGGCTTTGGCCAGTAGACTGCAATTTCCCAACCCCTCGTTTAGAATATAATCCTCCTGACATCTCTATAAGGAAACTGGGTAATATTATCCTTTCCATTAGAACCTGGAGAGACTTTAGAGTTCATCCAGTTTAATTTCCCTCTCCGCCTCCTTGCCTCCAATTTGCAGATGAGGAGGCTGCAGTGGAGAAAAGGGAGAATGACCGGCTTCAGGTCACCCAGCTAAGACATCTTGCTGCGGCTCAGGTCTCTCAACGTAAGTCCTAGTTATCTTCCTCCACTCACTTCCAAAAATCAAATTTCAAAACCATATCCACAGCCACAAAATCCTTCTGCCACATTCTTATCAGTGGCTCTTTTTTATTTGCTCTAAAGGAATTTATTTTAATAAACATTTTAGCTGGGCGTGGTGGCTCGTGCCTGTAATCCCAAAATTTTGGGAGGCTGAGGTGGGTGGGTCACTTGAGGTCAGGAGTTCGAGACTAGCCTTGCCAACATGGTGGAACCCCGTCTCTGCTAAAAATACAAAAATTAGCTGGTTGTAGTGGCAGGCACCTGTAATCCCAGCTAGTCAGGAGGCTGAGGCAGGAGAATCACTTGAACCCAGCAGGCGGAGGTTGCAGTGAGCCGAGATTGTGCCATTGCACTCCAGCCTGGGTGACAAGACCAAAAGTCTGCATCAAAAAATAAAAAATAAACATTTTAAAATTAAGGACTCAATAAGCCCAAATCTTGATACTTAATTTGCATCATTAAAACCTGTACAATGGGTCAGGCATGGTGGCTCATCCCTGTAATCCCAGCACTCTGGGAGGCTGAGGCAGGTGGATCACTTAAGCTCAGGAGTTCGAGACCAGCCTGGTCAACATGGCAAAATCCCGTCTCTACTAAAAATACAAAAATTAGCCTGGTGTGGTGGTGCACAGCTGTAGTCCTAGCTACTCTGGGGTGCTGAGGTGGGAGAATCGCTTGAGTCCAGGAGGCGGAAGTTGTAGTGAGCTGAGATCGCACCACTGTACTCCAGCCTGGGTGACAGAGTGAGACCCTGTCTCAAAACCAAAATAAAAGAAAACAACAAACCTGTACAATGCAATTAATAATGGCAATTACATTGTAAACTGGAGAAACATTTTGATTAGTGAGATGACATGACATTTGTGAGAAAATTATACACAGAATAAAAATTGGTTAAATATTAAAATACCATTAAGGTACCCAAATTCCAAAATGCCTATGGGAGAGCTCCAAAGAAAATTTATTCCAGAATTTCAAGGACAATAGGAATGGCTGTTCAGTTCTAAGCAGCAGAGGAACCGTCCCTGAGGATTAAGCTGAGGCCAGTGGAGTTGACCAAGATGGGGGCCTCTGGGTCAGAGTTTACCACTCTCCCTGCAGTGACATTTGTGCAGTGACGTGTTACATTAGTCTGGAATCCAAGCTCCATGAGAACAGAGTCCTTGTCTCTCTTGTCACTATTGAGTCCTCTCCTAGACCAGAGCCTGGGACATACTGGTGCCCAGGAAATGATAGTTGAATGATTGAAATCAGTCTGCAAGGGGTGATTCCTGGGAGATGAACTCTGATTTTTTTTTTTTTTTTTTTTTTTTTTTTTTGAGACAGGGCCTCACTCTGTTACCCAGGCTGGAGTGCAATGGTGCACTGTAAGCTCACTGCAACCTCCTCCTGGGTTCAAGTGATTCTCCTGTCTTAGCCTCCCGAGTAGCTGGGGTGACAGGCACCTGCCACCACACTCGGCTAGTTTTTGTATTTTCAGTAGAGATAGGGTTTCACCATGTTGGCCAGGCTGGTCTCGAACTCCTGACCTCAGATGATCCACCTGCCTTGGCCTCCTAAAGTTCTGGGATTACAAGCGTGAGCCATGGCGCCCAGCCTGAACTCCGATTTTTTTTTTTTTTTTTTTTTTTGAGACGGAGTCTCGCTCTGTCACCCAGGCTGAAGTGCAGTGGTGCAATCTCGGCTCACTGCAAACTCCACCTCCCGTGTTCACGCCATTCTCCTGCCTCAGCCTCCAGAATAGCTGGGACTACAGGCGCCCGCTACCTCGCCCGGCTAGTTTTTTGTATTTTTAGTGGAGACGGGGTTTCACCGTGTTAGCCAGGATGGTCTCGATCTCCTGACCTCGTGATCCGCCCGCCTCAGCCTCCCAAAGTGCTGGGATTACAGGTGTGATGAGCTACCGCGCCCGACCCTGAACTCTGATTTTTTAATGTAACTATTCCGACAGCTTTGGAACCATTCTTTAAAAAAACCTTAAAGGATTTTCCCCCACCAAAAGCCCCATCAGAATGTGGTCGCCATCACCCCTGGATGACAGTCTTCTCATCTGCCCTTACACCGTCACTTGGGTTTGAAGTTGCTATACATTCTGGATGTAATGAATGCATTGTACGTATTGCCCTCTAAACTATTAAACAATTGAAAATTCAATGAGGGCAACCAATGTTTATAAATGAGTCAGAAATGTTTAAAATGCAGACATTTAGAAAAAGTCCCAAGAATAAGAAATTCCCAGAATAATTTATTACCTACACATTTCAATTTTCTTTGGAAGTTCTAACTCTCAACAAACATTAATCAAGTCATCTCACTATCTTTTAGGTTGTTTCCCCCGTTTCACAAATTGTGATTCAGCACAAGTTAAATGACTTGTTGCTGGGGTCATAGGGATAATATAAATCTAAATAATTCACTATTTCAGCCCTCTCTTCTGCCACTTGTTAGATTGAAACTGATGGAGGTTTGATGAGGATTTTGACCTGCTTCCTCGCCGAATGACTGTCTATTTGCTGCTCTCTGCTACCCCCTGTTGATAAGGGAAGGGAAGAACGGATATCAAGACTGAATTTCTCAAAGTTAGTTCCTTCCACCCAGTAGTAGCAGGATTATCTGGAAACTTGTTAGAAAGCCTTAAGGGGCCTCAGCCCAGAAAAGTGAATTCAAAGCTCTGGGTGTGGGCCCAGCAATGTGTGTGTTAACCAAACTTCAGGTGATTCTGCTGCAGTTTGAAATTACTTTTCTGCTTTAGGTACTTATGTCTTGGCCTCCTGATCATTATAAAGATGATACAGCCTCTCCACACTGCTTCCGTCCTCAGGCCTCACATGGAGTACATACCACGATGTCATAAACAGGGTGCTCCCATGCCCACTCATTCGGGCAGATGGATGTGCCGCAGCCCTGTGAAGTAGCCAAGGAGGCATACATACCCACTTTACAGATGAGGAGACTGAGAAAGGAGAGGCTCAGGAAGGGGCAAACAACTTGCCCAGAGTTACTCAGACTTCACTGGCAGGACTGGATTCAAATAAAGTCTTCTGTCTTCATGTCCATGCCCAGAGCTTCGGTAGTCACTCCAAAGCAGGGTGGTTCTACATTCAGGGCCAGATAATTGTTTGTTTGTTTGTTTTTTTCTGAGATGGAGTCTCCTTCTGTCTCCCAGGCTGGAATGCAGTGGTGCTATCTCAGCTCACTGCAACCTCTGCCTCCTGTGTTCAAGCGATTCTCATGCCTTAGCCTCCTGAGTAGCTGGGATTACTGGCGCGCGCCACCACACCTGGCTAATTTTTGTATTTTTAGTAGAGACGGGGTTTTTGCTGTGTTGACGAGGCTGTTCTCAAACTTCTAAGCTGCGGTGATCCACCTTCCTCGGCCTCCCAAAGTGCTGGGATTACAGGCAGGATCCACCGCACTCTCCATGGGCCAGATAATTCTTTGTTGTGGTGGTTGTCTTGTAGATTGTAGGATATTGGGCAACATTACTGGCCTCTAACCACGGGAGGTCACAGATGTCTCCAAACATTGCCAAATGTCCTCTAGGGGGCAAAATCACCCCTGGTTGAGAACCATGGCGCTATAGTCAACATGTAAATGGAGAGAAATCTCAATTCTTGTTCTGCAAATTTTACACTCTTTGGAAGCGATTTTAGAACAAATAGCTGTATTTTTTTGGCCTCTAGGTCATGCAGGAAATGAAGAACCTAGACTAAATGTTAATCCCCACAATACCTTTACCATTCCTTAAGAAAATTAACAATTCTATAATATTATCTGGTATCCAGTGTGTACTCAAGTTTCCCCAGTTGTCCCACGAATATCTTTCATGGCTGTTTTTTCCTCGAGCTAGGATCCAATGTAGATTCTCAAATTGCATTTGGTTGCTATGTCTATTTTGTCTCTATTAGTGTAAAACAGGCAAACTATGTCCCATGGGCCAAATCTGGCCCACCACCTGTTTTTGTAAATACATTTTTGCTGGAACACAGCCAGGCTCTTTTATTTACGTAATGTCTACGGTTGTTTTCATGCTACAATGAGAGAGTTGAGTAGTTGTGACTGAGACTGTATGGCCCATAAAGCCTAAGAGATTTAGTACCCAGCCCTTTATGGAAAAAGTTTACTAAACTGTGACCTAGAATTCCACCCCCTGCCTTTATTTTTAATATGATACTGATTACTCAAAGAGTCCAGGACAATTGCTTATAGAAAATCTCTTATTTTAGATTGATCTGATTACATACATTTACACATTAAACTTTTATTTGAAGTTTCACATATGATGTGATTGTGTATATATATATAGATATGTGAAAGATATATATATATACACACACACACATATATATATATCTTTTTTTTTTTGAGACAGAATCTGACTCTGCTGCCTAGGCTGGAGTGCAGTGGCACCATCCTGGCTCACTGCAGCCTTGACCTCCTCAAGTGATCCACCTCAACCTCCTGAGCAGCTGGGACTACAAGCATGTACCATCAGGCCCTGCTAATTTTAATAATTTTTGTAGGGACGGGGTTTCATTATGTTGCCTAGGCTGGTCTCAAACTGCTGAGCTTAAGCAATCTGCCTGCCTCAGCCTCCCAAAGTGTGATTAAAAGCGTGAGCCACTGTGCTCAGCCCTATATATATACATGTATTTAGGTAAAAAATATTTATGAGATTATCAATGTTCTATGAGACATTGTTAAACAACTTTTTACTTGTCAAAAACTATAAATGAAATTGAGGCTGGGTACAGTGGCTCACTACTGTAATCCCAGTGCTTTGGGATGCTGAGGCAGGAGGATCCTTTGAGGCCAGGAGTCTGAGACCAGCTTGGACAATATAGGGAGACCCTCATCTATAAAAAAGAAACAACTGTAAGTGTAATTGAAAAGCAAATGATGAATCAGAAAAATAATTACAATACCAAAGTCTTGTCTCTTCCCACACTTTATTTTTCAGGAAGGAGAGAAAAAGAATGTCATGTCTAACAGATAGTAGATAGTTTTAGTTACAAACAGAGGTGAAATCCTTACTGATCAAGTTGCCATGAAAAACCAGGGACCTCATCCTTTGGAAAGTCATAATATATGATTTCAAATATGTGTACCGACTGTACAAAAATTTGGAAATATACACAAGAGTGTCACTCAGCATCATGCCTGGTATATAAAAAGCACTAACTAAATGTCCATGGAATAAATGAATAAATGAATATCATTCCTTAACTCAGCTGAGCAAAGCAAGTTGTCACCAAAATACTCCCACCCATCTATGAGAGGAGTATTTTTTCTGAGTCTAACAAGTGTGCACATCATACCAGAGGTTTGGGCCTGTTGTTGTTCCATCAGGAGCTCCTAAGTGTGTTTTGAAATGGGATTCAGTTAACTTGGAACATGATCTTAGAAACTGGACTACATCGGTTTTATGCATATAGTTACATGGAAAGCTGAAAGTATCCCTCCTCTTCTTGCAGTTAACCTGGGTTAGGCTCTAATCGATAGTAGCTTCTCTCCTTACTCTTGGGACACAGTGTTTCTATCCTACTAGTTACCTAAGACTTTATAAGTGAAACATAAAAAATAATGAAAGGAAGCCTTGCTAAGTTGCTTTTATCAGTTTCACAACATGGCTGAAACTGCCTGCAGTATAATCCCTCTCCCCAACTCTAAAATGACATTTAACCTATAAAAAAATTCAACTTCCCCAAACCACAATATCTATTTTACAATAATCTTTAGGAAAAAATGGTTAATAGCCACTCTGGCACATCTCACATCAATGGCACTGAAAAGTGAGCTTCAGAAACAAGGTCGAAATTTAAGAAACTCCTTTAAATTCTTGGTTTTTGAGTAGCGGATCCTTTTCCTGGTTTCCCGGGAAGAACACGGCTTTTGCACGGTTGAGAAAGGCACTCAGACCTTTGCTTCCGACCACATTCGCAGGACTGTTTTCTATTGGTTTGTATTTCTTGTGTTTTCTGAAAACAATCTATTGGTTAGTTATTTTTAGAAGATCTTCAGTTGAAATATATTACTTTCTACAATCTTTTTCATGCCAGGTATAAAAGGATTCATTCCACTTAACATGTTTGCAAGACACTGGTATCTTATGAAAGTACATTTACTTACTCTTCTTCATGCAAGAAATGTGCCTGCTCACTATAATTTGAGATTATCATGTTAAAATTAAGCTGACATAATTTTGTAAAGTTACTGAGATCTGGTAGCATTTTTAGGATTAAAAACAAACCACAGCAAGATTAACAGGCCAGTTTGGCCCACACAAAATGTTTAAAAACAAAAAAGGGGAAAATGGCGCATTTACACAGGATATATTCACTTTTGACCATACACTATAGTGATATAAAGCATAGGAACCAAAAACTTACTTGTACACCAAGAGGGAGATCACAGTGACAAATATGGCCAAGCAGCCAACGGAGATCAGGGCAGTATTTGCCATCCTTAAAGAGGAGGCTGGGTCTTAAAACAGAAGCAAGAGCATATTAGTTATGTCTTCCACCTAGAGGACATGACGCTTATAATGCCATTAAATAAATGAGGAAGGGAGCTGTCACAGAAGATATATGGCTCCCTCTGGGCTTTCAGTAATCTTTTCTATTAAATAATACATAGTCTTTGGGTCAGCTTATCTTCTATTTACAGAATGAGTCAGCATGTCTGGAACACTGTGGTAAGGGCCCTGTGGAGAGATGTCACGTCCTGGAGACACCTGCTCAGGTCTTGGCTGATCCAGCAGCGTCACCATAGGGAGGGGCTCCCGTGATCAGGTGGTCGTGCCTCCAGCTTCCTCTCTCACCACCTACCTTCCAGCTGTGCTAAAAATCCTGAAAGTTGGCCATACTCCCCTTGCTCTTTCAGACCTCCATGCCCCCTTACAGGAGCATCCTCCCCCCGGCTCATGCCTGTAATACCAGCACTTGGGGAGGCAGAGGCGACATAGTGAGACCCCATCTCTACAAAAAATTAAAAAATTAGCCTAGCATGGTGGCGCATGCCTGTGGTGCCAGCTACTCAGGAGGCAGAAGTGGGAGGATTGCTTGAACCCGGGAGGTCGAGGCTGCAGTGAGCCATGATTGTCCTATTGCACTCCAGCCTGGGTGACAGAGCAAGACCCTGCTTGAAAAAAAAAAAAAAAAAAAAAAAAAAAAAAAATCACCACCTTTAAAGTTTTCCTTGTAACAGCTGTCACTGTGCACAGAAGCCGGGGCTTCTTCGTCTTGGTTTCTACTCTGTCCAGAACTGTATCTTCTGCCTAGAACTGTGCTGAGCATGGAGTAGATGCTCAAGGATATTTGTTGAAAGAATTACAGGTGCTTCATGAACATCCATTGAATTGATATATAAAAGTCACTTCAGCTAAAAGTCTATAGGTTTGCCTTTGAAGAATGATCTATTTCTGAAATTCTGCCTTTGAAACCCAAGCTATTAAGCTACAATCCCCACTGAATTAAAAACTTTCCTTCTGAGCTCTCATTTTCTCTTTCGCTCGCTCGCTCTCTCGCTCTCTCTCTCTCGTTCTTTCAGACGGGGTTTTGCCGTGCTGCCCAGGCTGGACTTCTGGGCTCAAGGGATCCTCCCACCCTAGCCTCCTGACTAGCTGGGACTACAGGAATGTGCCTGGCATTTTGAGCTTGCTTTATTTGGCTTTTGAAAATGACTCAGGTCCCACCTAAAGTTATCACTCACTACAAGAAGAATTAAAGGAAAGCAAATGTCTAAACATCTAATTCACAGAAGAGATCAGTGGTTTGCCAATGCAGAGGAAGCTTAATAGAATGAATTAAGACTCGAAAGGTAATTCTAACCAACCTTTGAGCTGTGGCAACACTGGAGGAATAACATCAGCAGCTTCTGATGGTGACTTTAAAGTCCATGGCCACTTGGATGCAGAGGTTTCAGTTCCCTTCTCCAGTCCCCACCCACCCCGGCTCCCCAACCAGGCCCTGATCCACCCCCCGCCCCCCAGGCAGAAAGCAGGGCACCCTTGCACTGTTGGTTTTGCTTTTAAATCTGCACCTTGGATATCACCAACAACAAGCCCTCACACAAATAGACGTATGATTATTTTCTTTTAATGGGATTAAAGCTCTTCTTTTAATGGGATTAAAACTGCCTTTTATATTATTATTTTATTTTTATTTTTATTTTTTATTTTTTTGACGGAGTCTCGCTCTGTCCCCCAAGCTGGAGTGCAGTGGCACGATCTCGGCTCACTGCAAGCTCCGCCTCCCGGGTTTACGCCATTCTCCTGCCTCAGCCTCCCGAGTAGCTGAGACTACAGGCGCCCGCCACCGCGCCCGGCTAATTTTTTTTGTATTTTTAGTAGAGACGGGGTTTCACCGTGGTATCGATCTCCTGACCTTGTGATCTGCCCGCCTCGGCCTCCCAAAGTGCTGGGATTACAGGCATGAGCCACCGCGCCCGACCTAAAACTGCCTTTTATATTATTAATGAGGAAATTTTGTTTTACATTTTTTTGTTATGTTTGGTTATTTGTTTGAGATGGAGTCTCAGTCTGTTGGCCAGGCTGGAGTGCAGTGTCTTCATCTCAGCTCACTGCAACCTCTGCCTCCTGGGTTCAAATGATTCTCCTACCTCAGCCTCCTGAGTGGCTGGGACTACAGGCGCCTGCCACCATGTCTGGCTAATTTTTGTATTTTTAGTAGAGATGGGGTCTCACTATGTTGGCCAGGCTGGTCTGGAACTCCTGACCTCAAGTGATCTGCCCACCTTGGCCTCCCAAAGTGCTGGGATTACAGGCGTGAGCCACCGCGCCCGACCAGAAACATATGTTTTTGTTTGTTTGTTTGTTTTTGTGGCTGGAAATATATGTTTAAGAACATATTACCTTATGAGATAGGCTTCAAGTTCAAAGTGAATGAGCTATTAGATTGTACCTGACAATACTCAAATTAAGGAGTGAAGTAAGTGCTTTAATGCAGGGGTCCCCCACCCCCAGATCGCGGGCCAGTCCCTGTACGGGTCCTCAGCCTGTTAGCAACTGGGCCGCACAGCAGGAGGTGAGCAGCCAACGACTGAGCATTACCGCCCAAGCTCTGCCTCCTTTCAGCTCAGCGGCGGCATTATATTCTCATAGGAGTGCAAACCCTATCGTGAACTGCACATGCGAGACAGCTAGGTTGCGTGCTCCTTATGAGACTCTAACTAATGCCTGATGATCTGAGGTGGAACGGTTTCATCCCGAAGCCATCCCCCACCATCCCCGTTCCACGGAAAAACAGTCTTCCACAAAACAGGTCCCTGGTGTCAGAAAGGCTGGGGACTGCTGCTGCAATATCTACACAACTTAATCTTTCCCTTTCGTCCTACCACGTAGCACTTCTTCTAAGCCACAAGTAATATCTTACAACAAAGTTGATTATCTGTGACAGTTAGTGAGGGCCATTAGGGTAGAGCTCTAATTTGGAGGTTGGGGGAAGCTGGATGCCACCAGTAAATGCAAATTTCTAAATGAAATTCCTTTGTCTTCTTTGTTAACATTGTACCTTTCCAAGCATTCAGAGGGAAAAGAGTAGTTTTTCTGGTGAAGATGTGAGGAATAATAAGCTGGTTTGTTACCGTGTCCTGTAATGCTCAGTGGAGTTTGGGAAGGGAGAGAGAGGATGCATGGTAAGTTAGAAGGGACTGAGGAGAACAGCTTGTGTCTCATTTCTCTTCCAGGCTTCATATCTTTGCTCAGGTGGATTTTCATGAAAATGTGATATCAGCCTCTCCTTTGTTGTTGCTTCATTGGAGAACATTGCTATTTTTTGATATTGGCCTTTACACTTTCTCCTTGAAATACAAATCTATTCAAGTGTGCAGTGATCATATCCCATTGTTACTGGTACATGATCACAGCTGATTTTTCTTCATCAAAAGGCTTTTCTTTGACCACTATTTCACCGGATGTCTCATCACTTCCCTAAGTAGATTTGCTGTTGGATTGTAATGCCAGTCCTCAGATCCTTATTAATAAGAGTTCAATGAATTTTGTACTGAAATAAAATTAAACATTGACAACAAAGACCTAAATAGCTTCAGTATGGGATACCTACTTTACCTGCAGTAGGAAATGCTCATATGGCCATAAAACAGACCTCACCTCTGTCAGGAACAGAAATCAGGGTGCTCGTGAGAGCCAGGCTTGTATCATCCCCCAGGGTGAGGTTCACACAGTACGTCCCAGACCCACTGAAGGCTCGTCTCACAGTCAGCAGACACATCTCATCCACATCCACAGGGCTGCAGACTGCATTCTGGGTGATCTCGCAGGTGGGGTCGGAAATGATGGTACAGACCTCCGTGGGAATGCTGCGACAGGGGAGGTGGGCGAGGGCACACAGGGCACAGAGAGGGGGAGAGAGGAAGGTCAGATCCATTTTACAAAGGGAAAGTCATTACATTTCTATGAAATTGAATTCCACCTCATTGTTACTCAAACTATAAGATGCCAAATTGTTAGTCTTATGATTTGCTCTTAAGCAAGCCCGTGTGCTGAGCTATGCCTTTCTCTGCATCCTCAGGAAAATGAGGCCCTGGGGTGGAGGAGAAAAAAAATGATCTCCCCAGGGGAAGGGGCTGATGGAAACCACGTGAAGCCCAGCTCACTCCTTTTACATTCCTTCTAAATCCCTAGAATGTTCGAAGATGCAGATAGCTTGGGTGTTAGGCAGACATATTATTAAATGCCATAGTTGGCCCTGCCTAGGTTCCTGTGGAAGTATAACAGCAACAGCAGCAGTTGTTTTTGCAGGACTTATTATGTGCTGGGCACTGAGTTTTATTTATTTATTTTTCTTTCCTCAGAGACCTTTGTTCTGAGTGAGTTTTAGATATATGACATGATCTTGCTTATTCCTCTCAATAGCTTTTTTTTTTTTTTTGAGACAGAGTTTTGCTCTTGTTGCCCAGGCTGGAGTGCAATGGCATGATCTCAGCTCACTGCAACCTCCGTCTCCCGGGTTCAAGAGATTCTCCTGCTTCAGCCTGCCGAGTAGCTGGGGTTACAGGCACCTACCACCACTACTGGCTAATTTTTGTATTTTTAGTAGAGACGGAGTTTCACCATGTTGGCCAGACTGGTCTCGAACTCCTGACCTCAGGTGATCCACCACCTCGGCCTCCCAAAGTGCTGAAATTACAGACGTGAGCCACCGCGCCCGGCCTCTCTCAATAGCTTTTTGAAGAAAGTAACATTACCCCAGTTTAACAGATGACAAACCATCTCAGGGAGAGAGATTAACAAGTCCAGGTCATACAAGCAGCCAGGGGTGGAGCTGGGACTTGAACAGAAAAGGTTTGACTCATCTGTCCTTGATGCTAGGCTACCTGCCATTGCTGTCCTGACCACTATCTCATGGCAGCCTTCTTGAATGGAGAGACCAGGCTCTGATGCTGGGCTCATGGGGCGGGGTCTGGGATGGGGACAGTCCCTCTTCTCACCAGCCGGGCCTCTCGCAGCAGCTTTACTCCCTGGGTCAGCTTTCACTCTATTTTCTGCCACCCTTACCCTCATTCTGGTCCTCTCCCCAAGGTGG
This sequence comes from Macaca thibetana thibetana, assembly GCF_024542745.1. Lineage (NCBI taxonomy): Eukaryota > Metazoa > Chordata > Mammalia > Primates > Cercopithecidae > Macaca > Macaca thibetana. The sequence continues at coordinate 93,765,047 of NC_065580.1, read as the reverse complement.
AGAGCTTCTCAACTCTTCTTTTCTACCAAATAAGGCCACATCTTCATACCACCTCATTCTCCTGATTAATTTATGTATTTACACACATATATATTTTAATCAAGTAATTTATATATTATATGCAAATGATTTGTTAATGTATATTTAGTTAGTCAATATAGCATTTATATATTCGTTCATTTATATTTACTTTATTACATATAGTCATGACCAAATCATAGGAAACCAAATTATATAATGCGTTGGAAAGAGCTTTGTAAATTCTAAAGAGAGGATTATCAGGCGTAGCTATTAATGTTAGTGTAGGCAGCTTCCTGGAAGCTTAAGAGCTCTCCTGTGAGCTGCACTCTGTTGGCTACCAGCATTCCATTGATAGGCAAGTTTTGTGACCACTGGGGGGCCTCAGTTGCCTCATCTGTAAAATGGGGAGGCTCATAGGATTGTTGTGAGGATTCAATATGAGAACAGGTATAAGGTGTTAAGAATTCAGTTAAGTGTTCAAACAGTTATCATAATTATTATTCAGCTTAATTATTAAAGGTTTCTCAATTGCTCAACTGTAGCAAAACACGTGTGTGATTGATAGCACCTCCTAGGGCCCTTCCTGTCTAAGGTTACCAGTAAATAGGAATTCAAATCAACTTAAAAGAGGTAACTTGTGGTCAATGCCTTTGTTCAGACTTGAGGTCCTCACTTGACCCATGCCTCTGTCGGAGATAATATACTCACCTCCCTTGGCAGGTCACAACAAAGTCTATTAGGGAGCTGTCAGGCCCTGGCACCAGCATCAGGACGTCTGTCGTCTGGATGATGTTAACCTCTAAGATTCCCTCTAACAAAATAACCCCCAGAGAAAAACACATCAAAATACAACAGAAATCAGACAAAGCCAAACACTCATTCTGGTATAGATTGAATGTTTGTGTCCCCCAGAAATTCATATGTTGAAACCCCCAAGGTGACAGCATTAGGAGCTGGGGCCTTTGGGAGGTGGTTAGGTCATGAGGGTGAAGCCTTCATGTGTGGGATTAATACCCTTATGGAAGTGACCCCAGAGAGCCCTTTTGCCTCTTCCACTACATGAGGACACAGCAAGAAGACTGCCATCTGCCATCTATGAACCAGGAAGTGGGCCCTCACCAGACATCGAATGTGCTGGACCTTGAACTCGTACTTCCCAGCCTCTAGGACTACGAGAAATAAATTCCTGCTGTTGGTTTATAAGCCACCCAGTCTATGGAATTGTGTTATAGAAGCCTGAATGGACTAAGGTACAGCTCTTAATACATCAGAAAGTGAAAAAAATTAAAAAAGGAAGACAGCCTTCTTGCCATACAGAAACATATCAGATCTGGCAATCTACCCCCGTAGCTTAGGATACATATCCATGCAGCATTTTCAGTCAAACTGAACTGTTTTTCAGTCCAACCTAGATTTTTGTTTCTAGAGCCTGTGTGTGCATCAGAAAGTAGCACTCCATCTTGGAAGGTGTTTCAGGAAAAGGTAATCCTGGGTAGACGCAGCCCCAGGCTCAGGCCTTGGCCAGCTTCTCAAGTGGCTTGGACTCAAGGGATACTGCTTGGGCTTCCACCTCCATCTTCACTCCCAGAATCGGTGAGCATAGGTTGGGCTTCAGTTCCCCTCGGTCTTCTCTGTTGTATGCCTTAGGGCTGTGCCCAAATGCACAGTCATGTGTGGTGGCCTGCTCTTTCCCCTTTTCACATACAAGTGTGACTTTGTGAAAATTAACTAGGGGAAGACAGGGGAAGTTGTGGGAACTCGATGCTAGCCTTCCTTTACCCTATGTACCCCATTCAGATGGCTGGGCTGCAGAGGTGGAATACAGGCCCAGGGCAGGCTCATTAGCATGTGGCCTTCACCGTAGGCTTGTTTCCACCAGGATGTGGAAGGAAGGCCAGGGAGGCAGGTGGGAATCTAGAAATGAGTAGGGTCTTTGCTCTTGCATGTGTGGTGTCATCTTAGACAAGCAGAGGGGTGCCCTTACCACCTACCTCCACCCCTTCAGAGTTAGCAAAGAGAGCGGGTGACCCTAGGTGGAGTCTAGCATCCCTCCTCACCGGTCTTCATCTCCAGCCTTACCTACAATTGTGATGGTGGCCTGAAAGTGACCATATCTGTTAATCTGGCAGTTTTCATCAGGAATCTCACTCAGCCCCAGGGGGTTGTCACCAGCAGGTCCTGGGGTGTTTGAATAACAAGATTTTAGAGTAGTTGCTACGAATGTAAAAGATACACATGATATAATAAAAAATCAAAACATTTGCCATTTGCTTTTTAGAAAAATATCAAGAATGCTATACTATGAAATTGCTATAGAAATTTCAACTAAATGTGTCATAATTTACACAGATGTGAGAGCTATAAGGTATTATAATTGCTAAATTATGTAAGGAAGCATAATCTCACATTTTGTGTGAACACAAGAAGCAAATAAAAGGTTGAAACTGTATTAAAATGTGTGATACAATGGTCATGAAGAAATAAACCTGGCCATAATAGATGAAGTTATATTTTAATTTTGGAAGCAGGTATTCTGGGCTCAAATTCCAGTTTCCCTTGTTTTTAGCTGTTTGAGACCACAGGCACATCATTTAATCTTTTTGTCTCTATTCGCTCATCTGTAAAATAAGAACAATACTTGCTGTCCTCTGGGGGCTGAACTATGAAACTTAAATGACATAAAGTATATAAAACCTGCTGCTCATCACTGCCGCAGAGGGAGTACTTAATAAATCACAGTTTCTTTCTTCCAGTAATATGGGAAAAGATCATTCTTTCCCTGTTTGGATGTCTCACAGCTCCAAAGCTAAATTCTAAAAGTCTTACTGTGATGAGCAGAGATGTGAGGAAGGAAAGGAGGGAATATAAGACATTTTTGAAAAATAAGCCTTGAATATAATTAGAGCAAAGAATCTAATGCCCTATTAATTACAATTTAACAGGCTCTAATTAAGACCTCGCTGCTCCTTCAGCAAGATAAAAAGTCTAGAAAGAGGCCAGGTGTGGTGGCTCACGCCTGTAATCTCAGCACTTTGGGAGGCTGAAGTGGGCGGACCACAAGGTTAGGAGATTGAGACCATCCTGGCTAACGCGGTGAAACCCCATCTCTACTAAAAATACAAAAAAAGTAGCCGGGCATGGTGGTGGGCACGGTGGCGGGCACGGTGGCGGGCGCCGGTAGTCCCAGCTACTCTAGGGAGGCTGAGGCAGAATGGCGTGAACCCGGGAGGCGGAACTTGCAGTGAGCCAAGATTACGCCACTGAACTCCAGCCTGGGCCACAGAGTGAGACTCCATCTCAAAAAAAAAAAGAAAGTCTAGAAAGAAAATAACGATACTGAAAATACAATCTTCTTCTTAATTTCAAAAGATATGTGAAGCGGACTCAGTCTTGGGGAAGGACGTCAAAGCCTCATAAGAGCTGCATTTCTAACTGAGTGACATGTGAGTGAAGCCAGCTGGGAGATTTCTCCAGGGCATCTCAGAACCGTCAGCGGGTAAACATCCCTGTGATTTTCCTGTGCCCAGAGCAGGTTTCTCAGAGCAGTTCTCAGAACAGGTCCAGAAATGAATGCTGCATGGCACACATTTTGAGAAATGCTGCTCAGGTAAAGCCCAGAAAGGCCTGGACACTGTTAGACTGAATGCAGTGGTTTACCAGCAGGAAGGGCTGTGGCAGCCTCTTGGGAATGTCCCTTGAGTTTCACATTGGTCCTCTGGAAATGACAAAACAGTCATTCTGTCTGTCCTGAGATTCAAATGATCTACTCTATAGCAATAGGATTGTTTGTACAGGGCATTCGAGTTCAGTAGCTCTTCTCCAGAAAACCATACAATTTCTTATTTTGAAGTTCTTGACAGGCAGAATTTAGTTGTCAAGTTAGAGCACGGAATCATGACCCTGCCATATTTTAAAATGAAACTTCTCTTGCTCTGCATATACTTTAGTGCTAAAAATGAAATAAAACGTATTTTCTTAAAAAATGACCAAATAATAAAAGTCAATGATTCTACCTTAGATAGAATGCTTTTAAAATGCATATGGAGGCCGGGCATGGTGGCTCACACCTGTAATCCCAGCACTTTGGGGGGCTGAGGTAGGCGGATCACTTGAGGTCAGGAGTTCGAGACCAACCTGGGCAACATGGTGGAACCTAGTCTCCATTAAAAATAAAGAAATATTAGTTGGGCATGGTGGTTCGCATGCCTGTAGTCCTGCCTACTGGGGAGGCTGAAGCAGGAGAATTGCTTGAACCCGGAAGGCAGAGGTTGCAGTGAGCCAAGATTGCACCACTGCACTCCAGCCTGGGCAACAGAGCAAGACTCCGTCTAAAAAAAAATAAAAAAGCACATGGAGCTTTGCAAACATTGTGTCTATAAAGTCAAGGTATGATTCAAGGGCTAATGGAGAGAAACGCACACCTTAAAACACAGAAGAGAAAGAAGGTCAGCTTCATCCTTAATTCAGTATTGATGTCCCTGTTGCCCAGAGAATGGTGTGAGAGCTCTTGATTCTCTGGGAAAGTTCTCTATGATATAATATTATTTTATATAAAGAGAGAGTGTTACAGTAATTAGCATCGGTCTTACAAAAGGTTTTTTTATTTTTTCAGATTTGTTCACAAGTCTGAAAAACGAGTAATAGCACTGTTAGCTAAGGGAAGAGAATTCTGTGACTTAAAAATAGCACACACACATCTGCCTTCGGATTTAAACCCATCTACCTGAGTCACCTCTTCGACTTGCTTCTGCCTCACTCCTGCATTTGCATTTAATTTCTATTTTTGGCTGTGCATTATTATGAAGCCACTTACCAAAGCAGAGAGAACATACTTTTTTGGCCAAACAATAATATAATAGTTAGTCATCCAAGCCCTTTAACATGCCCCGTAGAGCTGGAAATGCTACGTGGAAGAGACCCCTTTTAGAAACGTCCCTTCTCGCTCTCCCTAAGAGAGATGCTGGTTTAAGGCATTTTGGGGTTGATTATGATTGATCTAACATCTTTAGATAAAGCCAGGCAGCTTTCCTTTGCAATAAAACTTAACTAACTTGTAGGGGTTACTAGTTTATCCTATTTTATTTTATTTTTTTTGAGACACAGTTTCTCTCTTGTCGCCCAGGCTGGAGTGCAATGGTGCGATCTCGATTCACTGCAACCTCCACCTCCCAGGTTCAAGCAATTCTTCTGCCTCAGCCTCCCAAGTAGCTGGGATTACAAACACTCTCCACCATGCTCAGCTAATTTTTATATTTTCAGTGGAGACGGGGTTTCACCATGTTGACCAGGCTGGTCTTGAACTCCTAACCTCAGGTGATCCACCTGCCTCGGCCTCCCGAAGTGCTGGGATTACAGATGTGAGCCACTGCGCATGGCCTGCTAATTTATATCTTATGGTCTCACCTAGGGATAAATTATAACAGAAATTTTAAATAACTTTTCATTGGCTTCAAATATATTTTTAACATATGCTATGATATAGTTTATAAGAAAAACAAGCTAGTTTAATAAAAATGAAATTCAAAGTAGGCTACCATTAAACAACCTAACATTAAGTCTTTTACCATTCTGGAACTTAAATATTAAAGGCATCTGTAATTTATTTTGAATTTTATACCTGGTTCTCTTTTTTATAAAGAAGATCATTAATATGTAGATAAAGAAATTGCTTCCTCTAAAGGATTACTAGAATGAAGCTATATGTTTAAAGTTGTTCAATACAGTTATAGTTGTAGTTGGAATTAGGAATAATCTAATCATCCATCAATAAAAGAATGGTGGGCTGGGCATGGTGCCTCACGCCTATAATCCCACCAGTTTGGAAGGCTGGGGTGGGTGGATCACCTGTGCTCAGGAATTGGAGACCAGCCTGAGCAACATGGCAAAACCCCATCTCTACTAAAAAACAAAAAAATTAGCTGGCCATGGTTGTGCATGCCTGTAGTCCCAGCCACTCAGGAGGCTGAGGCAGGAGGATCACTTGAGTCCAGGAGGCGGAGGTTGCAGTAAGCTGAGATTGTGCCACTGCACTCTAGCCTGGGTGTTAGAGCAAGACCCTGTCTCAAAAAAAAAAAAAAAAAAAAAAAAAAAGAGAGAATGGTGAGATAAATGGTAGTAGATACATTCTATGGAACACTATGCAGTCACTGGATAAAGTGAGATAGATTTACATGTATTAACAATGAAAAGATGTCTATAATGTTTGTTAAATTAGAAAAAAAGCAAATTGTAAAACAATATGAATAGCCCTCTTGTGTAAATGAACCCGTTTACACAAGCAAAACAACAAACCTTATGTGTATATATAGTATATGTTTATAAATGCATAGACAAAGATCTGGAAAGAAATCCTCCCAATTATTAACAGGGTTTAACTCTTGGGAGGAGAGTATGAGTGGGGACTTTTGCTTTTTACTCTAGACATTTATATTGTTTTACTTTTTACTAAGGAACACGCATGAATTTTGTAATTTAAAACATTTTTGAGATAATCAAAATCAGTGATAACTTGTGTTGTCTTGACTTAGATATGCTTGATTTAACAAGCTCTCATTTTATTACTAACATCTTATTGTAAAACTTTATAATATATAACAAACAGGATTTTATAAAAACAAGAAGCCCCAGATGTCATGATGGACCGTTGTGGGCTTGGTCCATGGCGCCCTCTTGCGACCAGTGAGAGGATGTCAGCCTATTGCTATCCCCTGGATCCTGGGGTGCTGAGTGCAACTGGCCCAGTAGGGAAAGGGTGGTGATGGCATGGGGTAGCGTGGGGAATCAGATAGAAGCCAGTGCTACCCAAAGTGGACTCTTAAGGACTTCTTGAATGTCCCCAGACTTTTAATACAGGGTGGTATTGAATTACTCATGTCTTATATGCAGCACAATTTTATTTTTATTTATTTTAATCTTTTTTTTCTATACTTTAAGCTCTACGGTATATGTGCATAACGTGCAGGTTTGTTACATATGTATACATGTGCCATGTTGGTGTGCTGCACCCATTAACTCGTCATTTACATTAGGTATATCTCTTAGTGCCATCCTGCCCCCTCCCCTCACCCCCCACAGGCCTTGGTGTGTGATGTTCCCTGCCCTGTGTCCAAGTGTTCTCATTGTTCAATTCCCCCCGTGAGTGAGAACATGTGGAGTTTGGTTTTCTGTCCTTGTGACAGTTTGCTCAGAGTGATGGTTTCCAGTTTCATCCACGTCCCTACAAAAGACATGAACTCATCCTTTTTTATGGCTGCATAGTATTCCATGGTGTATATGTGCCACATTTTCTTAATCCAGTCTATCATTGATGGACATTTGGGTTCATTCCAAGTCTTTGCTATTGTGAATAGTGCCGCAATAAACATACGATGCAGCACAATTTTAATGTCAGGAGTCACTGCAGCTGGCTAACCCAGAAATACTCCCAAGCTGCATTCTTTCTTGGACCATTTGGAAATTGCTTTCAAGTACAGCTGTGTCTTCATGGACACTGGGTGGGTGTGGGCAGGGTAGGGAAAGAAATTAGCAGGCGAGAGGAAGGAACATAGAAATGGCCTGATCATTTATAAGGTGTCAGTGTGCCTTCTCATAGCCATAAAAAATGGCAGATAAACAAAAATATGACAGGTTAGAAGAGGGCAGAGTGTGTACACATAGCAGGGGCCAGTGCAAATGAGGAAGGTCAAAGAGCTTTCTACAAGTCACTGAATTCTATTTGCAAAGTGACTTTAAATATTCTCCCTTCTTCTGTGTTCTATAGGTGTAAAATGGTGATAAATTTGCTTTAAAAAATCAACAGGTACAAAATGGAATCACCGCAGAGTCCTTACAATATCCCCTTAAGGAGGGATTTAATAATATGACCTACGTGAATATTTTGTTAGCCAGTAAGGAGCCCCCCTCAAAGATCACTGCGAAACCTTACCTAAAGAAGGGGTGGGTTTTGGAGGTCTGGGTGGTGGTGGTGGTGGTGGCGGACAAGGTCCTGGTGCTGCAGCTTTCACAGTGAGGTTAAGGCTGAAGGTTCCATTGAGCACGTATGTGTGATTCACAGTATGATTGATGGAAACAAACAGGCCAGTATTATCCCCAAAGCTCCACTTGTAGTTAATGGTAGAATAATTGAGGAAGTGGCTAGGATCATGAATCAGGACATCAAATGTAATGGGGAGATCTTTGAGGAAGGTTTCATCGGATGAATTTCGATCATTCTTCTGGGACATAGTCACAAATACAGGAATCTGATCTAAAATATACATCCCCCAAAGAAAGAAAGAATGCATGACTGCTTGATTGTAAGTGGAGGACTTCGACGATGCTTTTAGGTTAAAATATTAAAATGAGGGATAATCTAGCATTATTTTCCTTTTCACATGCAAGTTTTCTGGGGTTTCCTAAGCTATTCTGGAAAACAGATGAACTACAACTAATTAAATATACAAGCTTAGGTAGGGGCCCAGATGAATCGTAACCTAACCCCGAACACTTGGCCTTGACTCTTTTTGAACCCATTGACGTCAACAGAATGAAGTGCCTCATCCTCAGAGTTCACACCACTCACCTGTTACCACGTACACATCTTTCACTTGTGCGATGGGAACATATGCCCGTCCATGTCTTCTATAGACAGTCACTTCCATGAGTTGAGGCCCAAGTGTCACATTGGCTGTGTTCACAGAAACTCTCACTGAACATCGTCCCAATTTCTGGAAATACTGACCTTTGGGAGGATGGAAATTTTTAGTTATTGGTTGCATTAAATCATCATTATAGGAAGCTGTTCCTTAAAGACTAGCTACCACCATTTATAGATTGCTCTGAGGAGGGAAAATAGGATAGGCCTATGGTCTGCTTCAGAAAGGGAGATGGTGCTCATTTTAATGTAAAATCTTACGAAACAAACCCACAGTTATACACATGTAATTGTATATAGTTGGTTAAAATAAAAAAAGCTGTTTAGTGGCATAATACAGTTAGCCCTTAGTTTACAAATAAATGCTTTTCATGTTAAGTATTTGGCACTTGAAATACATGTTTTCCCCACAGAAAATACATTTAATATAATGATGAGGTGTCCAGAAGAGTTAAAAAAATTATTTATCTAATAACCTACTTTATTTTTGTTACTATTTCCGCTATATTATTAAGCAGATTTTTAAAAGGGGACTGGAATCCTCCATCTCCTAATAGTATTTGTATATAAAAATACAGCAAGTAGCTGGGCGCGGTGGCTCATGCCTCTAATCTCAGCACTTTGGGAGGCCGAGGCAGGCAGATCACCTGAGGTCAGGAGATGGAGCCCATCCTGGCCAACATGGTGAAACCCTGTCTCTACTAAAATACAAAAAAAATTAGCCGGCTGTGGTGGTACAAGCCTATAATCCGAGCTACTCGGGAGGCTGAGGCAGCCGAATGGCTTGAACCCGGAGGCGGAGATTGCAGTGAGCCAACATCATGCCACTGCACTCCAGCCTGGCGACAGAGCGAAACTCTGTCTCAAAAACATAAAAATCAAAATCCAGTAAGTGATGAAATAGAGGATGGCAGACATAAAACAGAATAGAGCGGTTCCACAGGCACTTTCCCAGAGCACCCCTGAGTCATTCCTTTTCTTTCTCCAACCCTGCCTGCTGCTAGCTAACAGGTGGAAGTAATTCCTCTCCTTCAGGGCTCAAGGATATTTAAACACATTTTAAAACTCTGTAACTCCTCTTACTATAATTCCCAAATCAAGAACTTTTCTAATCCTGCCAGGGGGCCTGGTTTAGACCTGTCACTGACTGGGTATCTTACCCTGAATGCTTTCGAGACCAGGTTGTTTCAAGACCCCATTTATCACACCGTCAAACGTGGGAGAAAAACATACTGGTCTCTCAAGGGATGTGTGATTTGGAATCCTCCTTCACTCTGAGATGCAGGGGTAGCTCCCTCAGAAGTTATAAGGGGAAGGGGTGTCTCTCAGGCGTTATTCATGAAGCAAATGTTAGTTTCAGCTCTGAGAGGTGAGACCATACTTAGTTGAGGGAGAAAATCAGTTAACTCTGAGACCTCAGTGGAAGACAGCAATTCAAGGCAGTCTTGTTAGACCAACAGAGCAAGTTCTAGGCTGAAGGTTGATTGTAAATACAGACAGTTGATCTGGTAAGTTATTGGAATGTTTACTAGGCTAAAGAGTCTGGGAGTGTTAGTAAGCATAAGTGACTCCATGCAAACTGTCAGAATTCTGTCATGAGAGGGACAAGTCAAAGAAATGTTTGGGGAGTTGGCTAATGGGGTCATAATGGCAGTGAAAAATAAGTCAGTTTTAAGGCAATTGGTTTATATAGATGAGCATAATATTTGACATAGCTTTACTCTGCTCAATGGGTATGTATTGTTACTATTTTGTCCTGATTTGTAAATAAGTTAATTGAAGGAAGAGGAGCGCTCTCTAATCTGTGATGAAAGATGAAACATTTAGAAATCTGGAGGCTGCTCAATTGGTAGCAGTTTTCCAATATGCAGTGCCAGGTGGCACCTAGTGACATTTTAAACTAAGAATTTAGCAGCCTAATTAATAATAAACTAAGTTTGCTTCTTCTAAAGTAATCATTTCCCCAATAATAAAGCAAAATGAATACCATTTGTAATTTAAAAAAACACAGAATGGGCTAGGTCAAAACAGAACAGTAGTTATTTTATTTCTACACAATGAAATATTGTGCAGCCATTAAAACAATGTATAAACATTTAAAAATCATATCATTAAATGCTCATGATAGTAAGCAAAAATGTGTATGTGATCTTAATAATGAACTTAATAAATACTAGCAAAGAAAACACCATAATAATTAACAATGATAATCTCTGGTGTTAATTACGGATAATTTTTATTTTTTATTTGTATCTTTTCTGAGGATTTCCTACAAATAAATAGCACATGCTTCTTTAAATCTTAAAAATTCTCTAGAGAACATAAAAAAACAGAAGAATAAATCAATGAATGCTCATCCATGTGCCATTCTGTTTTTTTGTGTTTTTTTTGAGATGGAGTCTCACTCTGTCGCCCGGGCTGGAGTGCAATGGCTCAATCTCCTCTCACTGCAACCTCTACACCCTGGGTTCAAATGATTCTCCTGCCTCAACCTCCTGAGTAGCTGGGATTACAGGTGCACACCACCACACCTGGCTAATTTTTGTATTTTTAGTGGGGACAGGGCTTCACCATGTTGGCCAGGCTGGTCTTGAACTCCTGACCTCAGGTGATCCACCTGCCTCGGCCTTCCAAGGTGCTGGGATTACAGGTGTAAACCATATGCCCAGCCTCCATGTGCCATTCAAATAAATAAGTGTTAGTATTTTTTCTTGTTATGGTTTTAGGTAGAAAAAAAATAAGTGATTTTGTTTTTTTGAAAAAGAGCTTAATATTTTAGTTTTTCTCTCTTTTTAACTCTTCAGTGTCCTGGAGATTTGGCAAGGTTAACCAGGATTTCATTTTTCTCTCTCACCGTTCACCCATGCTAAGGAAAGTTAGCAGGGTGACTGCTATTAACTCTCTGTGTTATCATTCCCAATTATAGAGTAAGAAAAGAGAAGGTTGAAATTTTAAGGAAAGGTAAAGAAGAGGCTTAGGGGTTTGTAAAAGCCAACCAAGTGTGTGGAAGACGTAGACGAAATTCCATCTTCTCCATCCGGGGTGGTGAGGAAAAGGTTTCCCATCGGGGAAGACGTTATGATGGCTTTGGCCGGTGCCATTTTCCCCATCACTGTCCTCTGACCACGCTGTCCAGTTGTAAACATATGGATCAGCAGATAAACCAGCCTCTAAACAGAGAAAGAAACCAGCTATGAGTGTTATCTGGGCTCAGAAAACCCAATGTGCATGCGTCACTGAATTAAACACTTTTTCATATTTTTTTCATAACTAGTTTAAAAGTAGTTAGACAACTAAACACTTAATATGTAGAATTCATCCAATAGTGTGCTTATGACTTGTGTACTTTTCTGAATTTGTTATATTTCAATGAAAGTTTTATACAAAGCAATTATTCAAGAAAGTCCAATGTAGAGATATCATTTAATGTATTTTTCTTCCTATTGGGTTTTCAAATCATAATCCTATTCAAATCAAACTGAGAGATAGTTTATCTTTTTATTTTGACACACTCTATCTGTAGTATTTTTCCGGACACACTTGACATCATGACTGTTTATTCGTAAAGACTCCAGCACACATGTCTAAGAACATTTTCCTACACAGCCCTGACACCATTATCACCCCAATCAAGGTTTGCATATTATATTTGGCTATTTTTGATGCTTTAAATGATTTTTAAAATCCCTCTTTCTCTCTCTAGATGTGGATATATATATAGCTATCCTTATATCTACATATGGCTATAGATATATGGAGAGAAGCAGATATGACAAAGTGCTAAAATTGTTGAATCTAGGTGACTATAGTTAACAACAATTTGTTGTATGTTTCAAAACAGCTAGAAGAAAGATTTGGGCTGGGTGCAGTGGCTCACACCTGTAATCCCAGCATTTTGAGAGGCCGAGGTGGGCGGATCAGTTGAGGTCAGGAGTTCGAGATCAGCCTGGCCAGCATGTGAAACCCTGTCTCTACTAAAAATACAAAAATTAGCCAGGCGTGTTGCGTGCGCCTATAATCCCAGCTACTCGGGATGCCGAGGCAGGAGAATTGCTTGAACCCGGGAGGCGGAGGTTGCAGTGAGCTGAGATTGCGCCACTGCACTCCAGCCTGGGTAACAGAGTGAAACTCCATCTCAAAAAATAAATAAACAAAGAGAAAGATTTGGAATGTTCTTAACACAAAGAAATGATAAATGTTTGAGGTGATGGATATCCTAATCACCCTGATTTGATCACCATAAATTGTATGCATGTATCAAAATATTGCATGTATCCCAGAAATGTGTATGATTATCATGTATCAATAAAAAAAAAATCAAAAAATGGGTGAAAGATCTGAATAGACATTTCTCAAAAAAGGTAATACAGATCACCAACAGTATATCATTGCTGGTGGGAATGTAAATTAGTGCAACCACTATGGAAAACAGTATGGTGGTTCCTCAAAAAACTAAAAATAGAGCTACCATATGAGGCAGCTGGGAATATATCCAAAAGAAAGGAAATCAATCTATCAAAGAGATGTATATACTCCTATGTTGCAGTGCTATTCACAATAGTCAGATATGGAACCAAATGAAGTATCCATCAATAGATAAATGGATAAAGAAAATGTGGTATATATACACAATGGAATATTAGTCATAAAAAGAATTAAATCCCATCATTTTCAGCAACATTAATGGAACTGGAGGTCATGATGTTAAGTGAAATAAGCCAGGCATAGAAAGACAAACACTGGCTGGGCGCGGTGGCTCACGCCTGTAATCCCAGCACTTTGGGAGACCAAGGCAGGTGGATCACAAAGTCAAATGTTTGAGACCAGCCTGGCCAACATAGTGAAACCCCGTATCCACAAAAAATACAAAAATTAGCTGAACATGGTGTTGGGTGCCTGTAATCCCAGCTACTTGGGAGGCTGAGGCAGGAGAATCATTTGAACCCAGGAGGCAAAGATTGCAGTGAACCGAGATCGCGCCATTGCACTCCAGCCTGGGTGACAGAGTGAAACTCCATCTCAAAAAAAAAAAAAAAAGTTGTTTCAAAAAAAGAAGAGAAAAAAATGTTACAAAATATTAAATGCTTAATTCATGTTAAATATAAAATATTTTCCATACAGAATTGAATGTTTTCCCTACAGGAAGATAAAAAATTAATAAAAATGAATATATTGACAGCTTAATAAAAGTTCTAAATAACAAAATCATAAATTCATTATTAAAAAGCCTTGTTACTGACTGAAGAATCTCAATAATTAGCTCCGTTTTTTTTGTTTTGTTTTTTGAGACGGAGTCTTGCTCTGTCACTCAGGCTGGAGTGCAGTGGCGCAATCTCGGCTCACTGCAACCTTCGCCTCCCAGAGTTAAGGAATTTTCCTGCCTCAGCCTCCCGAGTAGCTGTCATTACAGGCACCTGCCACCATGCCCGGCTAATTTTTATATTTTTAGTAGAGATGGGGTTTCACCATGTTAGCCAGAATAGTCTTGAACTCCTGACCTCAGGTGATCCGCCTGCCTCGGCCTCTCAAAGTGCTGGAATTACAGGCGTGAGCCATGGCGCCTGGCCATTAGCTCTGTCTTTTGAGCATGTACCATTCTGATAAGATAATTTCCCTTGATGTATTTGCGCCTTTGGTCCTCTTTAACATGGACAGGGAGCTTATTTCTTTCACTAAGAGCAAAGCAAAACCAAAATATACACATTTTAGCATTTGTGCCAGCACACAGCATTTGCTTAAGAAATCCTTGTCGGCCGAAATTAGACTGATCAGCAAACATCTGTCAAACTGGCTATTCTTTGAATAGCCAAGAGTTCCAAGTAATAAAAGCAAAATCTGAGACTCAACAAGGTATTCTCTGTCCAATCAACTGGACACTAAGGAAAAGCAGGGGGTGGCGATGTGGCTTTTGAAGAGGGCTCCAAGCAGGGGAGAGCTGGCTGACGTTGACGTTGATGAAGGCGCTGGGCAGGACCACACATCACCGTCTCTGTCATCCAGCTCATGGAGTGCAGCGGCAAGGGACGAGAGCAGCATCGGGCACTTACAGGAGCACCTGTGACCATTCAGGTTTAGAAAACGGGTCTCCAGTAGTTTAAAATACTGCGTTCTTACCATTTCTGCAGTTCTTCTCATAGACTATGTTGCCATTGGCATCTTCCTTTTGGCATCTAGGGAACACCAGATTCACCACAAATGTTATATTTGAGCCCACGAGGGCTGGTGAGTCACTTGTCAGGACTGCCTGCACACGGCCTCCTAGGGCAAAAAAAAGTGGGGCTCAATGACCCAGCATCTTTCTCCTTTCATTCATAAACATTTAGAGGTAACTTTATTAATAAGGACCAGAGGACCCACATGCCTCTTTATAATATATTAAATTTATATTTTGTATTCCTCACTTAAGCTTTCAGAGTACAACACTCTAGAAGATAAATTAAAAAATAAATCAGACCAATTAAGAATTCTCTAATCACAGCAAGAACATTTACCTATGATAATAAAACAAATCAGCTCAGTTGGGTTAAGGAGACAAGTTTTAAATGTTTATATTTTTAAATCTCAAAACCAATGACTGAAGGACGCATTCTTTTATCTAAAAAGAAAGATTTTCAGTTTCTGATAAGCCACACCTTTGAGACAGTAAAAATGGTTTTGTGGTGACTGGGTTTCTGAAGATGACCATTCCCAGGTTGGTTAAATAGGTTTAAAGCTAAATCTGCTCACTCTTCAAAAGTATTCCAAGAGCTACCAATGTGGAAATTTCTAAGGAGATTATTTGTGGCTTAGGAAGTGATAGTGTTGGACTAAAGAAAATACTGCCAAGTCCAGGTGCCCCCCGACTTGGTAATGAGAGGACTGTCATTTGTGGAAATGACGTGAGCCATGTGATCTGAAATTCTTTACTATCTACAAGACTTACTGCAGTAGGAAATTGCAGGTGTTTGGGTTGAATCTTTTGACTTACCCTTCCAGGAGTTTTTCCACCTCATGTCTCCTCTCTTCCACACTGGGTAGAGTTTTTCATTCCAGTCATTTTCATCAGAAGACCAGCCATTTAATTGGTTGTGCTCCCTCATGTAAGCAGAAGGTCTTTCATTGCCCAGCACATCATGAAATCCTGTATCAATATTCGAAAAACAAATTCCATTCTTCATTTAGTAATCACCTCACAGAAACTTTTTATTTCTTACTGTTGAAAAGCACATACATAATATATTTAGCACATCAAGTAAACAGAGGGTGCTTTGTTTTTTAAAGGAAGTCTACTGGAAATATCTTGATTACAAGCATTCAAACCCTATGTCTTTATGAACTTTAAATGAGTCAAATAAAAATTTGGAAAGTCAATATTTTTTAGCCATCACTTGGCTTCTCAATACACATCCTCTGAATATTTAAATTTGATACAATACCATTAGGAAAACACTGATGTCAAAAATCTTCAGATTTTTGGATTTTTTTTCCCATTCTGAACTACTCATTTGGCTAAAGGAATGCCAGGCTCAGGAATGCCTTCAAGATTCCAAGCAACCCGTACTAGTACCAGGAAGTTTACTGATAAACAGCTTTTTAATGGTCTTGGTGAATGTTCCATATACTTTGTGTAGCCCACATTTGTTAGGTAGAGTGTTTTATTTTTAAATGTCATTTATGTCAAGGTAGTGGATAGTGTTCTTTGAGTTTTCTGTGTTCCTACTGATTTTCTCTACTTGTTATTTCAGTTACTGAGAGAGAAATCTTGAAATCTCCAACTATAATTGTGGTTTTTTCCAATTGCCTGTTTCTTCTTCCAGTTTTTGCTGTATGAATTTTGAAGCTTTGTTGTCAGGTGGATACTATACATTTAGAATTGTTACAGCTTCTTGATGAACTGACCCTTTTCTCAATAGGAATTTATGCTCTTTATCCCTGGCATTATCCCTTGTTCTAAAGAATACTTTGATATGAATGCTTAGTGTTTGGTATATCTTTTTCCATTCTTTTACTTTAAAAAATGTTTAGATTGATGTATGTTTCTACTCATCCTTACATTTTAAACCTTTGTGCATTTTTATATTTGAAGTAAGGTTCTCATAGAAAGCATGTAATTGGATGTTTAAAAATCCAGTCTGACAATCTCTGTCTTTTAGTTGGAGTGTTTAGATAATTCACATTTAATGTAATGATCAATATGATGAAATTTAAGTGTACCATCTTGTTATTTGTTTTCTATTTGTTCCATTTGTTCTTTTTTTCCTTCTTTTCCTATACTCTTTGGAGTTATATTTGGATTCCATTTTATCTCTACAACTAGCTTGTTAGTGACACTTCTTTCACTTATTTTGTTCTGAGTGGTTGCTCTAGGCTTATAATATTACAGTTCTTTTAAAATTATTTCTAATCGTGAGTTAGTGTCTGCCTTTTTGCTTTGCCTGACCAGCCTGGTGGTCACATGGTCTCTCTCTTTTGAGAATTGTAGCAGACTGGTTGGTTGCCTCCAAGAAGCTATTTCCTGCCTGCACCCCTCCTCCTTTTTTCCCCTTGCTGGCAGAGTTTCTACTCTAACAGTTCAAAATTCCAGAGTATCACTTCCTAGCTTTCCTTACAATTAGGGCAGTAGCAGATAGATAATTTGATACTGGCCAATGAGAGCTGAGAAGCAGTCCTCTGGGACTTCTGAGAAAGGTTTTCCTTCTTTATAACAAGAGATATGTGAGAACAAACTCAATTTTTCCTCCTCAGAATTGATTTTGGAGATGGTAGTGTAATAATGTGATGGCCAGAGCTATGACAGTCATATTTAACGATGAGGACACACATCTGAGGAAAGAGCCAACACATTAAGGGTGTCAGAGTGG
The DNA here is from genome assembly GCF_024542745.1 of Macaca thibetana thibetana. Lineage (NCBI taxonomy): Eukaryota > Metazoa > Chordata > Mammalia > Primates > Cercopithecidae > Macaca > Macaca thibetana. Next base: position 93,747,554 of record NC_065580.1, on the reverse strand, counting down.
AAAGATAAAAAGAAATGGAGCCCTCAATGAAACTGTTGAGCCGTTGCTCTAGTCCTGCTTACCTCGGGACTGACCAAGATAATAAATGTCTTAGTCTACTTTGTTACAGCCCAAAGCTCAACTGTCTGTATTCCTCAGCCAATGGTCTTAAACTTTCTCCCATTAATTTCTATGGTTCTAGGTCTTGGCCTAGCTATAGACTCTCGGAGGACAGAAACTCTGTCTTGTTTTTCTCTTAAATCCTGGGAGAGATCCTCCATGAGGTGTGGTATTTAGTGGGTGCTCAGAGAAGCCATATTGGATGCATGTCTCTGACCTATTTCTTCTATTCCTCTTCTCTGGTAGGAGAAGGGAGCAACATGTTCCCTTCTTCTCTGGGAGGCAGAGAGAATGGGAAAGAGCAGCAAAGTAGGAGTCATGGAACCTGTTTTCTAGCCTTGGTTCTGTTGTTAAACAGGCTGTGTGACCTCAGGCCATGTGTATTATCTGGGCCTTCAAATATGACAAAAGCCAAATATCCTGTGATTCTATGAGATTGCTCCTATTTGGAAATAGATATTAAGTGAGGGGAGGACATTTGTGTTTATCAATAAATATTTGTAATTGGAAATTCACTTGAGTCATATGAAAAGAACTAAGATTATTTAGTTCAAATCCCTTCATTTTATATATGAAGAAATTCAGGCCTGGGGAAATGATATGATTCACCTAGGGTCATCTTTAGTAGAAATCAAGATTCACATCTTTCGATTCCCAGGACAAGTTCTTTCCACTGTTCCAGAGAGTCTTCTTCTTCCTCAGATCTTGAAAGAAAGTTATTGTTTCCAGGAACATAATCAAAACACAGATTTCTCTTCTGATTTTAAATGTCAGAAGTCAAGAAAAAGTACAAACTTAAAAGGAGAGTTACAAGGGATAGGCACATAGGTCAATGGAATAGAAGAGAGAATCCAGAAATAGACCCACACAAGCATGTGCTACTAATTTTTTTTTTTTTTTTTAAGAGATGGAGGTCTCACTATGTTGCTCAGGCTGGACTCAAACTCCTGGGCTCAAGTGATCTACCTGCCCCAGCCTTCCGATTAGCTAGGACCACGGGCAAGCACTACAGTGCCCGACTGGATTTTAGACAAAGATGCAAAAACAATCCAATGGAGGGAAGATAGCCTTTTCAACATATGGTGCTGTAAAATAGCAAAAAGCCTAGGTGAAATCTTCAGGATCTAGGACTAGGCAAGAATTCTTAGAATTGACACAAACACAACCCATAAAAGGAAGTTGGAACTCATTAAAATAAAAAACCTTTGCTCTCTGAAACATGACATGAAAGAGGATGAAAAGGCAAGCCACAGACTGGGAGAAATTATTTGTAAACCACACTTCCAATAAAGGACTAGTATTTAGAATATATAAAGAATTTTCGAAACTCACTATAAGAAAACCACGGGATTCAATTAGAAAAATCGGTAAAAATTAATGAAATGATATTTCACCATTTCATTCATCTTGTGGCAAATAAACACACAAGAAGATATTCAACATCATTAGCCAGTAGTGAAATATCACTATATCCCTATCACTAAGACTTAACTAAAAAGCAGTGACAACATCAAATGCTTACAAGGATGTAGAGAAACTGGATTGCTCACACATTGCTAGTGGAAATGTAAAATGGTACAACCACTCTGTTAGTTTCTTGCAAAATTAAACATGCAGCTATCATATAACCAAGAAATTGTACCCTTTGGCATGCATCCCAGAGAAACGAAACTGATATTCACACAGAGATCTGCACATGAATGTTTATAGCAGCTTTATTCATAATAGCCCAAACTGAAATAACCCAGATGTCCTTTAATGGATGAATGGTTAAGCAAACTGTGGTACATCCATACCATGGAATACTAATCTGTGACAAAGAGTAACAAACTATTGATGCAGTTACTTCAATAAATCAATAAAGTTCCAGGAAATTATGTTGGGTTTAAAAAAAAGCAAATCTCAAAAGGTTACATACTGGATAATTCCATTTGTATAGAATTTTGGAAATGACAAAGTGATAAAAATGGAAACCAGATTAGTGGTTGCCAGGAACTGGGTGAGTGTTGGAAGGAGGGAAGTGGATTTGGCTATACAAGGGCATCAGAATACTTTGGTGATGGAGCTCTGCTGTGTTTTGACTGTATCAATGTCAATATCTGGGCTGTGATGTCGTGTTTTGCATGATGGTACCACTGGGGCAAACTGGGTAAAGGGTGCATGGGGATCTCTCTGTATTATTTCTTACAACAGTATGTGAATCTATAAATACCTCACAATAAAAAGTTGAATTTAAAAATAAAGGCCGGATGCAATGGCTCATGCCTGTAATCCCAACACTTTGGAAGGCTGAGAGTGGGCGATTGCCTGAGCCCAGGAGTTCCAGACCAGCTTGGGCAACATGGCAAAACCCTGTGTCTACAAAAATTAAAAAAATAAAATAAACCCATCCGAATGAGGTGGCTCACACCTGTAGTCCTAGCATTCTGGGAGGCCAAGGCAGGATTGAGCCCAGGAGTTTGAGACCAGCCTGGGCAACATAGTAAGATCCATTTCTACAACAAATACAAAAATGTGAAGGTAAATTTGAGGTCACACCCAGTGCTGCAGCTGACTTTCCCTCCACACTTTGGCCTCCTTGCTGTGTCCACTAGCAGAGAGGTGGTGGCAGGGCTGCCGCCAGCTACCTTGTCCACACCTTCTCCTTCCTTCAGGGCTACGAATGAAAAACGGCAGGAAATCTTTAGTGCTTGATACACTGCTACATTCTGTCTGCCCTTATTTTTTCTGGGCAGAATATTTAGTCCAGAGCAAGGTGAACCCGGTGAATGGCTGAGTTTTGTTACACTGCCTAAGAGGCTGAGGACTCCTCTTGAGCTAACAGTGCGGATTCAGCCTCCTGCTAATCTGCTTTATTGAGCAGAGCGAAGTGGGCTTGAAAGAGGCTGGAATAAGGGCAGGTGTCCCCCATCGGGTCTATTCGTCTATTCTGTGTTCCTTCGTCTTTAAAGGAGCCTGTCCTGGGAGGTATCCTAAGGGTGGGTGCAAGTCTGCCTCCTTAGGAACAATCCCCACCATGCATGTCTCCCACGCCAAGCAGCTGATCTCACAAGAACCCAATTACCCAGTTTTGCAAATGAGGAAACGAAAACTCCTCGTTTTGAAGGAAATGAGGAAACGGAGCAAAACCACTGGAGACCCAACCCCTAGGCTGGCGGGAAGCCCGAACCTGTCCAACCCCAAACCCGGGCAGGAAGGACAGAGGTCAGGATGGAAGGCTGCCTCCTCAGCTTGCCCGCTGTGTGGCTTGGGGCGAGTTCCTTGCCCACTCTGTGGCCCGTGTCCTCGTATGGGAAGCGGGACCATCACAGCGCCGGGCTCCGCGGGCTGCTAGGAGGACGCGCAGCGCACTGCGGGCCCGGCACGTGCTACACGCAGACTCCGGATCAGCTCCTTGTGATGAGACTTCCTTTCCAAAAACGCAGGCGTTTTCCCGGGTCGCAGTCGCAGTCGGGAGACCGAGGGTTAGGGCGCAGCCGCGGGGTCTTGTGGGCCGGCCCACGTCTCAGGCCTCTGCGGCTCCGAGCAGAAGCCGCTGCGCCTCTGGCCGCTTCCCACCCGTCCCGTCCCCGCAATCCCAGGCCCAGGGTCACAGCGACTCAGCTCTCTTCCTCTCGCGAATCTGCACACTGACTCAGTGGTCTGGACCGTGGCTGCATAGGCAGATCCCAAGAGGAACTTTTAAAACAAGGATCCTCTGACCCCACTCCCAAAGATTCCGGTTTCATTGCGTGGGTATCAGTATTGTTAAAAATGCCCTGGCCTCTCCTGCGTGACCAGGGTAGAGAGCCTGGGTTTCAGCTCCTCTCCCAGCAAGCTCCTGCAGGTCTGTGAGGAAGCCCCGCAGGAGGAGCAATAGCTTCTGAGCTGGGAAGATTAGTGAGTTTGTCTCCAGATTGGAGACCCCATTTCATGTGAGGTCTCCACCTTTTTGGATGGAAGCTGGACACAGTTTAGTTGATGGAGTTGCTTTGTTCTGTGACCGGAGGCTGTCCAACCCTCCACCAACCACTGTCTGGCAAGAATGGGTTACAACTGCAATGGAAAAAAAGCTTCACAAGAGAAGGGCTGCATGGTTTTTACCTTCCATGAGCCGAAAGCAAAGAATGGAGCTGGAGGCATTTTGCTGTAGTTTCAGCCTTCCCAACAATTTGCAGAAGAAAAGATGAGTGAGCCAGAGATGAATGCTTCCTGAAGAACTTCAGTCCAACCTCTAGTTCAGAGGATATTATTAGCCATAATTTCAGCCAATGGCCAGAGAATGGGTTAAACATAGAAATTGAGGGTTACTCACGTTTGGCAGCATCAAGTGGCAATCTTGCAGCCAGGAGCAGAAATCCCAGGAAATAGTAGAGACATTCCATGCTGAATTCTCAGGGACGCAGGCACTCAAGGTTTAACTCTGAATTCCTCTGGGCCCATCCACCAAAAGCAACAGTGCTCTTTTGGCATCTGTGGTGCCTCCCTCTCTATTTTAATTAAATACAGGGCCTCGGGGAGGATCATGTGATGGTATTAAGCGGCATTGCCTGATCTGGTCTCTCAAGTTCAGCCTCTTACAACTCATGTGCTTATGAGTCACTCCTTCTTGGCATCTATTTATTCACTTTTCAGACGCACATTATTTCAATTTTGTGATTCCACATTTACTAGATTCAAGGAGAGTTTTTTCCTATAGATTCTATTTCAATATTTTTTTTTCTTTTTTTTTTTTTGAGATGGAGTCTCACACTGTCACCCAGGCTGGAGTGCAATGGCATGATCTCAGCTCACTGCAACTTCCACCTCCCAGGTTCAAGCCATTCTCCTGCCTCAGCCTCCCGAGTAGCTGGGATTACAGGTGCCCACCACCATGCCTGACTAATTTTTTGTATTTTTAGTAGAGGCAGGTTTCACTATGTTGGCTAGGCTGGTCTCAAACTCCTGACCTCTTGATCTGCCCGCCTCGGTCTCCCAAAGTGCTGGGATTACAGGCGTGAGCCACCGCGCCTGGCGCAATATTCTTTACCAAATAAAATTTCAATCCTCCAGCCTCACTGATTATCAACTTACTTGGTTCCTATACTGCATCAGGCACCCAGCTCATGTTTAGAGTTCACAGTTATGCATCCTTTCCTATGATGTAGTTGTCCACCTCTTCCTGTGCTCGTGATTGCTTGTATATTTTTTTCCTCCAAGAGGAAGCAAAGATGGAGGAGGTGTATCATCAATCATTTGAAATTGTGGAATACATAAGTGGATGATAACATGAATGTTGTGCCAGGATGTGCTGGAAACAGCTGCCCAGGCCTCTGGTAGCTGAGAAATTTACTCAAAAGCACATTTAGAATATCTGTGCAATTCCATATAACTTTTGTAATAACCTGCATAATTTTTGGTAACTGCTCTCAAAGCATTTATGTGTTGCATTACTCAGGGCCAATTGCATAAAATGTTCTGTGTATTTTTTCATGTTATAGAAAGCAGGCATTAAATGTACAAACAAGTGTGTCTGTAACATAAATTTATACAGTCATATCATTCCTGGTTACAGAATATGCAGAAAATGTGGCAACACGAAAACTTTACCATATGTGACCTTTCTCAAACTCACATTCACATGGCCATTTTCAGTACAGTAGAAACCTTGGTTGCAGGTAAGGGTAAAACTTGGGGTATTGATTTATGGTTCAGTGTGTCAAGGAGGAATGGAAATAGCCTATGAAACTAAAATCCATACAGCAGGAGTGGCTGACTTCCATCCCTAAGGTGGCACACAACTCTGTAGAGTACCTTTTACAGCCTTTGCAGCAAATATGAAGGGGAAAACAACGAAGGGAACACATTATTCATAATTGAAACAAAACAATTTTCAAACATAGATGAATAAAGGAATAATGCAAGTACTTATTAGTTTCATGTAATGTAAAGCAAATAATGTAGACAGTTATTTGCTTTTTAAATTGCTTAAAAACATTTTTCTTTTTTTTAAGAGACAGGCTCTCACTCTGTTACCCAGGCCAGAGTGCAGTGGCATGATTATAGCTCATTGCAGCCTCAAACTCCTAGACTCAAGTGATTCTCCCACCTCAGTCTTCCATGTAGGTAGGACTACAGGCATACGCCACCACACCCTGCTAATTTTTTATTTGCTTTTTATTTTTTGTAGAGACAAAGTCTCACTATGCTGCCCAGGCTGGTCTTAAACTCCTGTCCTCAAGTGATCTTCCCACCTCAGCTGCCTATAGCACTATTTGCTTTTTATGACAAACACATAACGTTTACAATTAAAAAAAAAAAAAACTTTTCAATTTAAGGAAAAGCTACTACTAACATTTTCAAAGGTATTATTGTCCTTTGTTGCAGACACAGTTCTGGCGCATATTTCTGGCCAGATTAGCCACCCCGTCTCTAAATAAATTGGAAGTTTTAAACTCTTCTGTAACAAAACCTTCATTTTGTTTAGGGAGACACAATGATCAGATCAACTTTTATGTCTTTTTTCCTTCCCTGCACAATCAAGGAGAAGGGGCACAGATAGGACAAGAGTCAAAATGTAGGCAGCTGGACAGAGGTGAATAAGAGAACAAGAGAAAGAGCTTGACTCCAAAGAACTACAAATTGGATAATCTGTCTCCTGATAATCTATGGTTGACAATATATAAAGTAGTTAACTCTGTGTAGGACACAGAGACAGGGCCATTTTGGGTAAAGAATATTCTCAAGCTTGTTTGTTTGCTTTGGAAAGATAAAATTATACTGTAAACAAAGTTTGAAATATTTTGTTGAAATCATTTTTTGAGCTGGTGTAGTGATGTGTACCTGAAGTCCCAGTGATTTGAGAGGCTGAAGCGGGAAGATTGCTTAAGCCCAGGAGTTTGAGTCCAGTCTGGGCAACAGAGTGAGACCTCATCTCTTAAAAAAAAAAGAAAAGAAAGAAAAAAAAAAAAGAAAGAAAAGAAAGAAAAATTGTTCCTTTCAGATCCTCATCTCTAGGTCTGGTAAATATATTATATGGCTTGGGAGGATGAAGGTTGCTAATCAACTGGCCTTAAGGCAATTGAGAAATGAAAAGGGAAACATCTCAATTATCTGGAATTACAGATACAATTATTCTGTTTGGAAATGATGTTGAGGAAAGCAAATAGTCAACTTTTGAGAAATGCCCCAAATTGTCTTCTCTTGGCTTCTGACACTCATCCTGGTGACCACAGTCCGGACTTGAGGAGCGATACTTGGGCTGTGAGGACTGAGGCAGCCACCCCACGGGAGACGGTCGAAATGGCAGGCAGTAGCCACACCCAGGAATCCCGGCAGGCTGCCAAGGAATTCACATCTTTAATTTTAGGAACTGCTCAGTTTAAACTGGTGTTTGAACTGTCTCCAGGTTTACTAAGCTTTGAAATTACTCTCCTACCAAAATGTTTTTCCTTAGTTTTTCAGGGAAAGAAAAAAAAAAAAAAAGGAATTAACATCTTTAATTTTAGGAATTGCTCAATTCAAACTGGTGTTTCTGAGCAAGATTATAAAAATTAGTTAAGATCCTTTTCTCCCAAAAAATGGTCAGAAACTTGGAGTCTGAAAACAACACAAATTTATGATCTTACATTTCTGGAAGCTGAAGAGTGAAATGGCCTCACTGGACTAACATCACAGTGCTGGCAGGGCGGCTCTAGGGCAGAATTGATTTCCTTGCCTTTCCAGCTTCTAGGGGCTGCCCACATTTCCTGGCTCATTGGCCCCTCTGTCTCCAGCATTGTAGCCCTCTGGCACTGATTCCCACGTCTCCCTCTCCCACTCGCAAGGATCCTCGTGATTATACTGGGCCCCCCTAGATAATCTGAAATCATCTCCTTGCCTTAAGTCCAGCTGATTAGCAACCTTCATCTGCTCCTTGCCATATAATATATTTACAGGTCCTGGGGGTTAGGATGTGGAAATCTTTGGGGGCCATTATTCTGTCTAGCACAGTTATACAGCAGATGACATGGTAAAAACAATTTATTTTTATTTTTATAGAGATGAGGTATCACTATGTTGCCCAGGCTGGACTCGAACTCCTGGGCTGAAGCAATTCCCCCCTTCAGCTTCTCAAGTCGCTGGGATTTCAGGTGCACACCATTGCACCAGCTCAACAAATTCTATTTTTGAAGAAAGCATGTGATGGAAGCAGTGATAGAAAGTACCTCTCACAGGTTACAGACTTGTTGAAACAAAGCTTTGATATTTGGCAGAACAGAAAGGCAAGAACAAACTACAGGTAGAGGAATCAGTTCAAAGAGAGAGACAGCGCATGTGACTGCCCTGTCCCAATGTGGGCGTTTTAACATGTCATAATCAGAGTCATGGTTTTCAGATTTAAGCATTAGCCAATGACTCAGAGACTTCTGTTTTGTGTATAGTTCTTCAGTCTCTCCTGTCTGGGTATTCTCTGCATGAATAGGTAATTAAAATCCCTTGTTTTCAGGTTTACTAAGCTTTGAAATTACTCTCCCACCAAAATGTGTTTCCCTAGCTTTTTGGAAAAAGAAAAGAAAGTTAATCACAGGCCAGATGCGGTGGCTCATCCCTGTAATTCCAGCACTTTGGGAGGTAGAGGCGGGAGGATTGCTTAAGTTCAGGAGTTCAAAACCAGTTTGGGTAACATAGTGAGACCCCATCTCTACAAAAAATAAAAAAAATGAGCCAGGCATAGTAGTGGATTAGTATGCACTAACCTATAGTCCCAGCTACTCGGGAGGCTGAGGTGGCAGAATCAATGGAGCCCAGAGGTCGGGGCTGCAGTGAGCCATGATAGAGCCACTGCACTCCAGCCTGGGTGACAAAGTGGGACCCTGTCTCAAAACAAAACAAAACAAAACAAAAACCCCAAAGGTTAGTGCATCCTTTTCAGTCACCTTTGCAGTGACAATGGCTACTGTGTTTTTAGCCTGTTTTTCCACCTGGAGGAATTTGACACTGGATGCAGGCAAAGGGGCTTTCTTCTTGGAGTGCTGGCTGCAAACATTTTTTTAAAAAAGGACTCTTCTCATGGAATTACTGGCTCCATTTGAAATGACAAAGAGCAATAGGTATAGGAAAATGTGGATGATGGCCGGGTGCAGTGGCTCACGCCTGTAATCCCAGCACTCTGGGAGGCCAAGGTGAGTGGATCATCTGAGGTCAGGAGTTTGAGACCAGCCTGGCCAACATGGTGAAACCCCATCTCTATTAAAAATACAAAAAGTAGCTGAGTGTGATGGCAGGCACCTGTAATCTCAGCTACTCTGGAGGCTGAGGCAGGAGAATTGCTTGAAGCTGGGAGGCAGAGGTTGCAGTGAGCCGAGATTGAGCCACTGAACTCCCGCCTGGGAAACAAAGTGAGACTCCATCTCAAAAAAAAAGAAAAAGAAAAAGAAACAGAAAAATGTGGATGATCACAATATTTCATCCTACTATTGTTTTTAGACCACTTTCTCTGAATTACAGTATAGAAGGAGAGTAAGACACGAATACTCGTTGTGCAGATGTGAAAGCAATGGCGAATATGCTCTTTTCTCTTCTACCTTTAGTGCCCATAGAACAGGGAGACATAGTGGGAGAAGCAGAATGGGATGTATGGAGTGAGAAAAAAGGGAGGGGCCAACATAGAAATCTGAATGCAAACTTGGCTTCCAGTTAATTAATCAATTAACTTAGAGATGGGATATTGCTACCCTACCCAGCCTGGCCTTGAACTCCTGGGAGTCCTGGGCTCAAGCGATCTTCTGCTACAGCCTCTCTCATAGCTGGCATTAAATGCATGCACCACCATACCCAGATGGTTCTTAGTTTTAATATAACTATGGGCTATCCAGAAATGCCTCAGTACACTGGAGCAGGGGCACTGCAGGCATTCACTGAAGCTTAATCATAAGCCCATGAGAGAAGAAGCTAGAGCAGAAATCAAAAAGGAGGTTGACTGTAGAATAAAGGCCAGGAAACAAAAGCTAGAATAGCACCTTGTATCTTTATTCTGACACCTAAATCCAGCTTTTCTCAATGGAATTTTTGGCACCTAAGATAGAGTTTAATTCAGCAAGCACCGATGTAGGTCCTCTTTTCTAAAGTAGCCATCATCTACAAGTCATGAACAACAATCTTAGGAGCATAGGCGCTCATTGTGAAGATAAGACATTAACCCTCAAGGTAGGCATAGTATGAGACATTATTTACATTTTTTATTATAGGAATTTCCAAACATACACAAAAACAGACTAACATAATGAACTTCCATGTACTCCTCACCTACTTCAGTGATCATCAATATATGGCCAATCTTGTTTTGTCCACCTTCTGCAGTAACATTATCTACTGGAGTATTTAAAAATAAATCCTAAACATCATGTGGCAGTCAAACTAAGTCATAAAGACAGGACTACGGGAGTGCAGAGAGATGGAGGATACAGAGAGGTCTTTATGGAAGAAGTATAACTTGACTTAGTTACTATAAAACCATATATACATATATGGTTTATTTTGTTTTTGCTTTAGAGACAAGGTCTCGCTCCGTGAGAGACAAGGTCTCGCTCTGTTGCCCAGGTTGGAGTGCAGTGGCATGATCATGGCTCACTGCAGCCTCCAGCTCCTGGGTTCAAGCCTCACAAGCAGCTGGGACTACAGGTGTGGGCCAACATGCCTTGCTAATTTTTTCTTTTTTGTAGAGATGAGGCCTCACTATCTTGCCCAAGGTGGTCTCAAACTCCTAGCCTCAAACAATCTTCCTGCCTCAGCCTCCCAAAGCCCTGGGATTATAGCTGTGAGCCACCATGCCCGGCCTAGTTCTTAAATGAAGAGTTAAATTGGCTAAGCACAAAAGAGGCTAGGCAGAGAGCACTCCAAGTGGGTGAGAACAATATGATTAAAAGAAGGAACATTTTCAAAAAGGAATGAAGTAGTAATACATGCTATAACATGGGTGAAACTCAAAAACATGATGCTGAGTGAACGAAATCAGGCACAAAAGGCCACATATTCTGTGATTCAATTTATATGACATGTCTAGAATAGGCAAATCCATAGAGACAGAAAGCAGATTGGTGATTGCCAGGGGCTGTGGAAAGGAAGGAATGGAGAGTAATTGCTTAATGCGTATGGAATTTCATTCGGGAATAATAAAAATGTTTAGGAACTAGACAGAGGTGGTGGCGTCACAACATTGTGAATGTACAAGATGCCACTGAATTGTTTACTTTAAAATGGTTAATAATAGCTGGGCATGGTGGCACACACCTGTGGTTCTAGCTACTTGGGAGGCTGAGACAGGGGCAGTTGCTGGAAGCCAGGAGTTGGAGGCTGCAGTGAGCCATGTGAATACCCACCACACTCCAGCCTGGGCAACATAGTGAAACCTTGTCTCTAGAAAAGCAATTTTAAAAAAAACATGTACTATATATGTATAAACTTATATATACATACACATTTATATAACATTAATATTAACCATATATAACCATATATACACACACATATACATATGTATATATGTATATATGGTTAATATTAATATATGGTAATATATATTAACCATATATAACCATATATACATATATGGTTAATATTAATGTCTCAGAGCATGACAGGGTGTGCAGCCAGGGCGTGAGGAAGGGGCTGTGCAGTTTCATCTGCTTCTGGGGAGGGCCGCTTAATACAAACATAATGTGAACCACGTAAATGATTTTTTTTTTTTTTTACTATTTCATAGTGGAAATGTGAATGATATTAAATTTCCTGGTAGCCACATTAAATAAAAAGTAAAAAGCAGCAGTTGAAATTATTTAAATAATGTACTTTATTCAATATATTTAAAACATTGTAATTTCAATATGTAATCACTATATGAAATTATTGAGATTTTTTTTTTTTGTGCAAAGTCTCTGAAACCTGGTGTGAGTTTTGCACTGACAGCACATGACAGTTCAGACCAGCTCATTGCAGGAGCTCGCAGCCACATGTGCCAGCAGCTACTGTATTGGACAGCAGTTCTGGAGGGACACAAAAGGCTTCTGGAGGGGCCACAGCTTGGGCCTCTCTCAGCGGGGAAAGGTGTGGAAACCCTGGCCCAGGGAAGTGCTGAGGCCTCCCAGCTCTAAGGGTGACAGGCTCCAGTGGGCCAGGGGACAGGGCTGTGCCTGATTTTTATGGAAAGTGAGTATCACAGGGAAGATATTTGCATGTGCATCTTGTATTTTTTTCTCTGACCAATTTCCCAGGAGCGGCAATAAAGAAGTGGAAATGTAGAGGCCGAGTTCCCATCACACATAATTGATTTAATGACCACTCCCCACACCCGACTGTCCGTCTCCAGCTTTCTTTTCAAAGTAGAAATAAATCTTGCAAAACTTGCTTGTAAAACTTTTTGATCTCAACCTAGTCATCAGTGCCTTGCTCAAGATAATGTTTAAGTGTTAGCCAAGAGTAAAATCTTGCAAGGCAACTAATTTCAGGACAAGTGTAGGGTATGTACCAACAATTTTATAAAATTTAATTTCATTTTGAAATAATTTCCAACATACAGAAGAGTTACAAAAATAGCACAAGAGGGCCAGGCGTGGTGGCTCATGCCTGTAATCCCAGCACTTTGGGAGGTTGAGGCGGGAGGATCACGAGGTCAGTAGTTTGAGACCAGTCTGACCAACATGGTGAAACCCTGTCTCTACTAAAAATACGAAAATTAGTTGGTGTGGTGGTGGGTGCCTGTAATCCCAGCTACTCAGGAGGCTGAGGTAGGAGAATTACTTGAACCTGAGAGGCCGAAGTTCACCGTTGCACTCCAGCCTGGGCGAAACAGTGAAACTCCGTCTCAAAAAAAAAAAAAAGAATAGTACAAGAACTATCATGTATCCTTTACCCAGATTTACCAATGTTAAAATTTTGCCACATATGCACGATATCTAATTTACATATATGTGTGTATATAAGCATATATACTTATTATTAGTTTTATAATGAACTATAAGTTGCAGACATCATACTCCTTTACTCTTATTTTCTTCAGCTGCTATTTCCAGAGATCAACGACATTCTCTTAATGTAAGTACAGTGCAGTTATCAAAATCATGAAATTTAACATTAATACAATACTACTATCTAATCCCCAAATTTTGCCAATTATCCCAATAACATGCTTTATAGCAATTCCCCCTCTAATTCGGGATCCAATCAAGGATCATGCTTTATATATTGTTGTCATGTCTCTTTCGTCTCCTTTAATTTGGAACATTCCTAACTTTGTCTTTCATGACATTAATATTTTTGAAGAACATAGGCTGGTTTTTAATAGAGTGCCCCTCATTTTGGAGTTGTGTGATGTAGATTCAGGTTATGTGTTTTGGACAAGAATACCACATACCTGATATTACTTCCTTTGCAGTGCATCACATCTTCCAATCACTTTCCATTCATTAAATTAAAGATGATATGATTTAAACAGAAATATCTACAGACTCACCACAGGGCCAGGCATAGAGCAGGCTCTGAAACATTCTTATGAATTGATTGAGGCTTGGAGACCTTATGTCAGTAAGACAGGCTATTCCTATTCTCACAAGAAATTTATCAAACAAATTAAAGTTTCATGCACATAAAAAGCAGCAAGGTTCTCTGATTTTAGTCTATATGGGGAAATTCTGAAAAATGTTTAGAACATGCTCTCATAGAGAATATTTACATACATGTAATGAGATATATACCTCAGCTCTTCTATATAAAAACACACACTCTAAAAAAAAAAAAATATATATATATATATAAGAACACACTCTTGCTTGTTATAGCAGATCCTTTTTTATAAGAGGCTACATTCCAGAAGTTTCCCATCTTACCCTCTACCTTCAGAGTTTTCTTAGTTCACTGGGCCTGGACAATAACTTTCTGGCACATTTATTTACTTCCCTTTTATTAATCATGTGAATTCAAAAGCTCAAATATTTATAGCTAAATGGTATATTTTCACTAATTCTTTACAATGGAATGACTGCAAATGAAATGGAAGTTTTGCTCAGAACCTCTAACTAAAGGCTAAATATGGAAATAGAGGCAAAAGAAATACAATGCAGTAAAGAGTCTGCACAGCTGTATAAAACGAAACAGGATGACATTCCAGAGCCGAACCGCTGAGCAGAGTTAGATTTAGGGCCGAGCATCAGGGCTTCCCACATCGTTCTATCCGGGAACCTGCAGATAGGGTGGAAAGGGCTATGGGGGGAAGCTCCCACAGCTCTCTTGACTCCCTTCCTTTCCACCCATTCTCCACAAAATGGAAATTCTATTAAGATTTTTGAGTGAGTGAGTGTGTGTGTTGGGCAGCAGGTAACAAGAGGTCACAAAAGGTGCAATATTTGACTGATGCAGAGAGCGCCCTCTTGGTTATAGTTAAACTTCCGGACGTATAGACAGACGCTGGTTCATAGCAGTAGTTGATGTTTTAAAGTTTAGATGTTTTTTGTTGCTCTTTTGAGCAATTCTTCACAGTCTTCTGACGTTAGGAAACATCTACAAAGTCAGGACTACGCACTTGATTGGTCAAAGCAATTGCAATCAGTATTTTATGCAAACAGTATTTTATTTGCCCCATAGATGTCTGTAATTTCTTACCATCGCCCCTACTTCCTCCAAGTTCCTCTTGGGGAGGACTGTGTGGATGGACTCTGTGTTCATACCTGGGTCAGATGGGATGGTCAGAGCAGGACAGGGAGAGTGGGGAGACAGATTCCACCAAAGTCACAGACTGAAGAAAAGTTGAGAAACGCTGGTAGGAACAAGCAGAGCAAGGAAATTTTAAAAAGGTGTAAAAAACCATCATCTCAGAGCTCTCTGTAAAGTTGGCACTTTTTATTTCTTTCTCTTTCTCTCGCTCTCTCTCTTTCTCTCTCCTTTGTCACCCAGGCTGGAATGCAGTGGCACGATCTCAGCTCACTGTAACCTCTGCCTCCCAGGTTCAAGCGATTCTCCTGCCTCAATCTCCTGAGTAGCTGGGATTACAGGCGCCCGCCACCATGCCTGGCTAATTTTTGTATTTTTAGTAGACATAGAGTTTCACCATGTTGGCCAGGCTGGTCTCGAACTCCTGGTCTCAAGCGATCAACCTACCTCGGCCTCCCAAAGTGCTGGGATGCATTTCAAGACATCCAATTTTAAAAGTCATGTTGCATTTCTTGTTAGTTCTTGTTTGATTGGGCCTTCATTTGCTCATCTGCTGAGTCTTGTAGGCAGAGGGTCACAGGCAAAGCATACAACCTGTGAGCCGGGAGAATCAAACGGGCTACCTGCCAAGGCATGCTCGTGGGCTCTGACTCACCGGGGCTGGGATCCCATGCTGAGCTCTGGCTCTGCGTCTCCTGGGAACCTGTGTGTTCACATCCCTGTCTTCCTTTTCGACACTGATTGTGTACTTTGGTTATATGCCATTACTATAGCTCAAACTGTAAGTTTGATTGCTTAACTATTGCAAGAGATGACTCTGATGGTCCTGATGAGTCAACCATTATGATGAAGAGCAGAGCTTTTACTGCACAAGGCCTATGGGACACTCTTCAACTTACAGCCTTACACCATGTGACTGTTCAGCAGCAGAAGAGTCCTGACTGTGGAACATTGAATTTGATTAGAAAAGGCCACCCAGAACTTATAAAAGCTACTCAGCTAACTTTTGTGCTTCTATGATTTCAAAACCATGTGAAACAACTTGAAGAAATTATCTTTTCCTATTGCCCACACTGGAGAGCAGTGGTGCAATCTCACTGCAACCTCCACCTTACGGGTTCAAATGATTCTCCTGCCTCAGCCCCCCGAGTAGCTGGGATTACAGGTGTGGTGACACACAGCTGTAATCCCACACTAACTTTTGTATTTTTAATGGAGACAGGGTTTTGCCATGTTTGCCAGGTTGGTCTCAAACTCCTGACCTCAAGTGATCAGCCCACCTCGGCCTTCCAAAGTGCTGGGATAACAGACATGAGCCACTGCGCCCCACCAAGAAATTATCTTATTTTAAAATGAGTTACCCATCTCAGGAGAGGTTGGAATTAAATTTGGTTCTGCGCATAAAAAATAGTTCTAATTTCTGGGTTGTCTTTCAAAAGTCAGAAATCAGCCTCCCTATTAATCAGCCTTGGGGCAGATACTTTTCTTTGCCGACCCCAAAGACATTTCTTGATTCCTCATTCCCTGATGCTGCTGCAGTTTTGGGTGGAAACCTCTAGTTCTCAAGGGAAGGGGTCCAGACCCTAGTGTGAGGGAGCATGTGATCCACTCCTGGCTAATGCCATGAGAGGAAGTCTGCTTTGGGGCTCCAAGGATTATTTTCCTCCTTGACTTGTTTACTAGGTCAAGTTATTTGCACATGTTGCTGTGCATGTTCTGTCTTTCAACAAAGGTTGTATGAGGAAATGATCCAAGGAGATGGGTGCTGTGGCCATCCTGAAACCATGTGGGCAGGGGGAAGAGGCGTTGACTCAAGGCCCTGATCCAGCGCCACTGAGTTTGAAGCAGTGCCAGTTTTCTCTCTAGAGTTCTTGTTATATGAAAACCAAAATCCTGTCGGTAGGGTATTCTGTTACTTGAAACCAAAAGTAGTCCACAGTGATGGAAATAGCACCAATTACCTGCCAGGCCCTGTGCTGAGCAGTCAGGGAAATAAGACAAATATTGGATATGATATCCATCCTCAAGGGGCACACAAGAGTTCAGGGGTTGGCATTTTTTTTTTCTGCAAAGGGCCAGGTAGTACATATTTTTGGCTTTGTGGGCCATATGGTCTCTGTCATAACTACTTAACTGTGCAGTTGTGAGAAAGCAGCCATCCACAGTCTGTGTTCCAATCAAACACATGAACAGTGAGAGTTGTATTTCACATAATGTTAATGTGTCACGAAATATTATTCTTATTTTGCTTTCTCTGACTTAACCAATTAAGATGTAAAAATCTTTCTTAGTAGGCTGTATGAAAATATGTGGTGGGCTGGATTTGCCTCACGGCCATAGTTTGCTGACCTCTGTTCTGGGCAAAGGAGAAACCTAGAAGAAGAAGAAGGAAAAAAAAAGACACAACACTGAAGGTAGAGAAAATGCAGGCTTCAAGGTTTTGATTTTCTTTCACTTTTATCCTTAAACAAAAGATAATCTCTCAGCCGTTGAGAAGGGCTGACCAAGAGGTGAGCAAGAACTGGAAAACCAATCTGAATGGAAGAAATGTTCAAGGAATTGTATGTATCTGAATTTTTGCTTGAGAGGTTCTTTCCCTAGGTCACTGAGATATTCATTCACCTACATTTCCTTCTAGTAATCTCATTGCTTTATATTTTGGTCCCTTTTTTTTTTAAGATGGAGTCTCGTTCTGTCACCCAGGTGGGAGTGCCGTGGCATGATCTCGGCTCACTGCAAACTCCACCTCCCAGGTTCAAGTGATTCTGGTGCCTCAGCCTCCCAAGAAGCTGGGACTACAGGTGTATGCCACCTCACCCAGTTAATTTTTGTATTTTTAGTAGAGATGAGGTTTCACTATATTGGCCAGGCTGGTCTCGAACTCCTGAGCTCAGGTGATCCACCCGCCTCGGCCTCTCAAAGTGCTGGGATTACAGGTGTGAGCCTCTACGCCCTATATTTTGATCTTTAATCAACCTGACCTAGAGTTCACTTTATATGGAGTGTTAGGTGGGGATCCAGCTGTATTTTTATTCACATAGTAGCAAGATTTCCTGGTACCATCTTCTGAGAAATCCTTCTTTTCCCTGGTTCATTGCAGAGGATGATTGGAGGCAACCTGGGTGTCTGTCACCTGGGAAGGGGAGAGTGAAATATAAGGATGCACACCAGGTAGTCGCAGGCAGATGTCAGAAGAGAAGATGAGAAGTCCTCATGGCAGCATGGATCTTAAGACTGTGTGGGGAACACTCCATTCATCAGCTGTGTAACTTGAAGTCAGGCATTCACCACTGCAACACTCCCTTTAAACAAATACTTGGAAACAGAATGGTGGGGTAGGTGGATGTGGGAGTAAGGAAAGTGGATAAAAGAGAATAAATAAAATATAAAGCAAGAGAAGGGACTTACGCTGACTAATGGCAAACATGTGCCTTGAACTGAGGAATGAAATGAACTCAACTCTCCTCACCTAGGTTAATAACCAAAAAAAAAAAAAAAAAAATTGAAGAACATCTTGAAAAAGCAGCTCAGTTCCCTGTTGTGACCTGGGGGCTTCCTGCTTATTCCTGCCTTCTGAGTGAAAGTAGTTTATCACCTGGGGACATCCTCCTAGCGGGAGAGGCAGATCCTGTGTTAGGGAGCAGGAATGTGAGGAAGGACAGGAGCAGACTTCCAGGAAGACCATTCTGGCAACGTTGTGAAGGCTGGATGGGAAAGTCACTGTCATCCACCCAGGACATAATGATGACTGTGACGATTGCTTTTCATATGCTGGACAATAATCGAAGCATTCTACACACTCACGACAGCCCCTTGGGGTAGGTACTCCAATTGTTCCGATTTTATAGATGAGGAGACTAGGGCACAGAGAGAAGTGATTTGCCCAAGATCACACAGCTAGTAAGTACTGGATCTGGCATTTTTTTTTTTTTTTTTGTTTTTTTTTTTGAGACGGAGTCTGGCTCTGTTGCCCAGGCTGGAGTGCAGTGGCCGGATCTCAGCTCACTGCAAGCCCCGCCTCCCGGGTTCACGCCATTCTCCTGCCTCAGCCTCCCGAGTAGCTGGGACTACAGGCGCCCGCCACCTCGCCCGGCTAATTTTTTTTGTATTTTAGTAGAGACGGGGTTTCACCGTGTTAGCCAGGATGGTCTCGATCTCCTGAACTCGTGATTTGCCCATCTCGGCCTCCCAAAGTGCTGGGATTACAGGCTTGAGCCACCGCGCCCGGCCTGGATCTGGCATTTGAATCCCTGCTGTCTGGTTCCAGAATCTGCCGTTGGACCTTCTCACTGTGCGGAGGGCCTCACTAGATGTTAGCAGTATCTGGTGAAGCCACCTGCCTGCACCACTTAATTCATGTCTTGATATTTCAAATGGGAACAAAAGTTTAGTGTTTTGTTTTGTTTTTTTAAATATGAGGCAGCCCACCAGGTGGCTCATGCCTGTAATCCCAGCACTTTGGGAGGCCGAGGCGGGTGGATCACCTGAGCTCAGGAGTTCGAGACCAGCCTGGCCAACATGGTGAAACCGCGTATCTACTAAAAATACAAAACTGAGCTGGGCATGATGGCTCATGTCTGTAGTCCCAGCTACTTGGGAGTCTGAGGCACGAGAATAACTTGAACCTGGGAGGTGGAGCCTGCAGGGAGCCGAGATTATGCCACTGCGCCCCAGCCTGGGCAACAGAGTGAGAAACTGTCTCAAAAATAAATATAAATAAATAAATAAATAAATAAAACAAACAAAATGAGGCACTCCGTACTACAGGGGACAATATACAGATTTTGTTTTGAATACTTTTTTCAGGATTTTTTTTTCTTGTAGTTTTATTTCTCAGGTAATTGATATAGACTAGGCACAGTGGCTCATGCCTATAATCCCAGCACTTTGGGAGGCTGAGGTGTGAGGACTGCCTGAACCCAAGGAGTTCAAGACCAGCCTGGGTAACACGGGGAAACCTCATCTTTACAGAAAATTTAAAAATTAGTCGGACATGGTGGTGTGTGCCTATAGTTGCAGCTACTTGGGAGGGCGATGTGGGAGTATTACATGAGCCCAGGAGGTAGATAGAGGCAACAGTGAGCCATGATTGTGCCACTACACTCCAGCCAAGGAAATAGAGCAAGACTCTGTCTCTTAAAAAATATATCTATATCTATATATATATATGCATTTTTTTAAAGAAAAGAACATGCCCCTCCACATTTCTGACTAAAAATGGTCAGTGGTATATTAATCATAGCTCACTTTTTGTAGAGACAGGGTCTCACTATTTTAAATTTTTTTGTCCAGGCTGGCCTTGAAGTCCTGGGCTTAAGGGATCCTCCCACTTCAGACTCCCAAACTTTGGTTATCACGGGTGTGATCACTGGGTGATCACCACACCCAGCCAGTCTATGTTCTTTGCTAGTGCCACTAAACATGCTGTGAACTGTCCTTTCTGGGCCTGGATATTGAGAATGACCAAAAAACGTGAGAAGGGGCCACTTTGATGGAGGTACAACTACGACAAGTCAACAGGTTGACTGTGCCTTTTAATCTCTAATTATATAGTTTGTAACTTAATCAGTGGGAAAGATTTTGGCATATCTTCCTAAGTCTCGAAAATAAATGACTGCATTTTGCACTACCAAACAGATCAAAGTACTGCCAGTGAGTAC
The DNA here is from genome assembly GCF_024542745.1 of Macaca thibetana thibetana. Classification (NCBI taxonomy): domain Eukaryota; kingdom Metazoa; phylum Chordata; class Mammalia; order Primates; family Cercopithecidae; genus Macaca; species Macaca thibetana. The sequence goes on along the minus strand of NC_065580.1, from coordinate 93,727,155 downwards.
AATAAAACGCAGAGGAAAGAAGATGATTAGAATAATGTCAATGAACTGTTTAAGAGGGAAAGTTAAAGATTTTACATTCAGGGCTTTCCAGTGCTAAACTGATCTTTCAGGCCAATGTTTTGGAGTGTGTTCAAACCCAGAAAAAAGAGCGACATTCTTCATCAGCTGGCAATGACAAGAAGCATTTTCAGTGGGATTTAATGCTGGGCATAGACTGCAGTAAGCACGAAAATAACTGAGGGGGCTGAACTCATTGAATTGATTTGTGCTGTTTACTGATGTTCAAAAATAAAAAGACCCCATTGATTCAAGTTCTCTGCCCCTGAATCCTTTCATCAAGTGTGCAAGGAATTGGCATGATGCACAAGGCCAAAAAAAGTGACACCATGAAAAAGAGAATCGTAAAGGAAGTGGACTTTTCTGGCAGGAACACACCAGGGCCTGTGAAAGGGAACACTGAACGTCTGTGGGGCTGGGCCAGGGGCCACAGCTGTCAGATGGGGCCTGAGCGGAACACGTGGCTTCTGCCGAAGGAATTGGGTTTCTGAGAAAGAATTAAGGCCTGGGCCAAGGTGGCAGAGGAGAGCTCAGAATGGTGAGAAAGACAGCTGGGGTTGGCACCAGGAGAGCACACCAGGCCCCCTGAAAGGCAGCCCTGCTGTGAATAAGGGCCATTGTACAATGACACTTCAGCCCCCAGGGGCTCACCCAGACCTACTGAGAAGAAGTGGCTGTCCTTCTGGGTCAGCTCACACCAGATTCCATGACACACAGTGCTAGAGATTAAAGGCTCAATACAACTTCTATGAGGAGGGGATTATGAAAATATGCTCGCAGAGGTACAATCTTCAGAAAGACAGCAGGCCAAAAGGGGACAGCCCTGTAAGGGAGGTAGATTAAAAGGGCAATCAGGAAACAACATAAAGAAGGACGAGGAGGAGGAGAAAGGGGCCTTAAGACTAGGCCCTCACTTTTTCTCTAACACACACACCCACACACACACACATCATTATGTATATATTTACATTTTATTATGAAAATTTCAGACATAAAACAGTACAATGATTCCTGTATATCCATCACCTAGATTAATAATTATTAACATTTTACTATATTTCTTCACATTTTCTTTATTTATCTCTCTCTCTTTTTTTTTTTCTTTTTTTTTTTTTTTGACAGAGTCTTGCTCTGTCACGCAGGCTGGAGTGCAATGGCATGATCTTGCCTCACTGCAACCTCTGCCTCCCGGTTCAAGCGATTCTCCTGCCTCAGCTTCCCGAGTAGCTGGGATTACAGGTGTGCACCACCACACCTAGCTAATTTTTGTATTTTTAACAGAGACGGGGTTTTGCCATGTTGGCCAGGCTGGCCTTGAACTCCTGACCTCAGGTGATCCACCCACCTCGGTCTCCCAAAGTGCTAAGATTATAGGCGTGAGCCACCACACTTGACCCTACTTATTTCTTTACCATTATTTATTTATTTTGAGATGGAGTCTTGCTCTGTCGTCCAGTTTAGAGTGCAGTGGTACAATCTTGGCTCAGGTTCAAGTGATTCTCGTGCCTCAGCCTCCTGAGTAGTTGGAACTACAGGCCTGCGCTACCACACCCAACTAATTTTTTTTGTATTTTTAGTAGAGATGGGGTTTCACCATGTTGGCCAACCTGGTCTCAAACTCCTGACCTCAAGTGATCTGCCTGCCTCCCAAAGTGCTGGGATTACAGATGTGAGCCACCATGCCCGGACTTCTTTACCTTTATTTTTAAACAAATCACAGATACTTCCTTAGTACTTTCACATGCATCACTAAAAAAAGAGCATTTTTCATAACTCCAACTTACAACAGTTACATGTTAACAATAATTCCTTAATATTGCATTATGCTTAGTCACTGTATTAGTTACCTGGGGCTACATAACAGATTATCATAAATTTAGTGGCTTGGAAATGCACAAATTCATTATCTCACAATCTCCATGGGTTAGAAGTCTGAGCACAGCTTAACTGGGTCCTCTGTTCAGCATCACACAGGCTGTGATTAAGGTGTCAGCTAGGCTGTGTTCATTCTAGATCCCAGGGTCTTGTTCCAAGTATATATGTTTGTTAGCAGAATTCAGTTCCTGGTGGTTGTAGGACTGAGGTTTCCATTTTCTTGCTGGTCAGCTACTCTCCCAGCTCTCTGCTTCTCTTTGCAGTGCAGCTCCTCAAAAGAATGGCCATGCTTGCTGCCTCCACGCCCTCTCCCCAATCCCCTTTTGAAACCATTGCAATCAGGGTTTCTTTCCCACCTTCCCATTGGACAGCTCGTCACCATGACCTTCTTATGGTGTCAAATCTGCTGGTCCATTCTCGGGCTTCATCTTGTTTCAACTAAAAGCACCATCAGGCACTGCTGGTCACCCTCATCCTTGCAATCCTTTTTCCTGGATTCTGGAACCCACTTCTCCTTGTCCCTCCTGCTCAGTCTCCTTGCTAGTTCCTTCTCATCTCGACCTCTGGATGTCACAGTGCTCCAATCTCTTCTCTGCTCTAGCTACATGTACTCCTTAGGTGAGCTCATCCAGTATCATGGCTTTAAAAGCCTGCTGCGTGCTGGTGACCCCAAAAATGTTTATCTCCAGCCTAGTCTTTCTTCCTAAACCTCAGATATAGAGATAATAGTAACAAAAATAAAATAAGCAGTGCATTTGTGTATTGTGTATATGTATTTGCTAGGTTATTAATTAAAATAATAATTAAACAAACCATCATTAATTAAAGTTATTATTAGTATTATTATTATTATCATAGCAAACACATATACATTGATTATTTGGTGCCAGGCACAGTTTTAAACAATTTACAAACATTAACTTATTTAATTTCTCATAACAACACTACTCGAGAAGATACTGAAATAAATGGTTATTAAATAACATTATTATTGTCATTTTACAGCTGGTAAAACAGGCACAGGGAGGTTAAGATACTTGCTCAATGTCACACAGCTAATAAATGATGTAGCTATGATATGAAACCAAGCAGACTGGTTCCAGAATCTGTGCTCTTACTACTACCTTACACTGCATTTTACTTCCCTGCCTACTGCTCAGCTCTAGTCATATATCGAAATGACACCTTACATTTATAGTGTTTAAAACTGAACTCCAGATTTTCTTTCCCAAACTGATTCCATCCGCAGCATGACGGATATTGTGGACTGACTCTCTCAACATCTATCCCAACCACCCTCTAAGAGTGCCTTCCATGGCTGAGCGTGGTGGCTCATGCCTGTAATCCCAGCACTTTTGGAGGCTGAGGTGGGCAGATCACCTGAGGTCAGGAGTTCAAGACCAGCCTGGCCAACACAGTGAAATCCCGTCTCTACTAAAAATACAAAAATTATCCAAGCCTGATGGTGCCTGTAATCCCAACTATTCGGGAGGCTGAAGCGGGAGAATCGCTTGAACCTGGGAGGTGGAGGTTGCAGTGAGCCAAGATCGTACCACTGCCCTATAGCCTGGGCAACAGAGTCAGACTCCGTCTCAAAAAAAAAAAAAAAAAAAAAAAAAAGCCTTTCAATATTGCAGAGGCCAGAAAGCTAAAAAAACACATTTTCCAGACTTCCTTGCTGCCAGGGTTCCAGATGTCATTTAGCTTTTTTTCTTTTTCCTTTTTCTTTTTTTTTTTTTTTTTTTCGCTCTTGTTGCCCAGGCTGGAGTGCAATGGCACAATCTGGCTCACTGCAACTTCTGCCTCCTGGGTTCAAGTGATTCTCCTGCCTCAGCCTCCCGACTAGCTGGGATTACAGGCGCCCACCACCATGCCTGGCTAATTTTTGTATTTTTAGTAGAGATGGGGGTTTCACCATGTTGGCCAGGCTGGTCTCGAACTCCTGACCCCTGGTGATCCACCTGTGTTGGCCTCCCAAAGTGCTGGGATTACAGGTGTGAGCCACCATGCCCGGCCTGTCATTTAGCTTTTGACAATCAGACGTGAGACCTGAATTTGGAACTGATTTAATGAGGAGGAGAGGCAAGACATATGCGTCTGTTTTGTTAGTGAAGACCCCACCAGAAGCAGTACAGCTCTGAGGCTGGCGGAGGGAGCGGTGGCTTCCCAATTTAGCAGAGGCAGCTTGCTGATTGTGGCAGGAACAGCAGTTCCCTTGGCGACAAGCTTTGTGATGTGTCTCCAAGAGTTGTTCCTGGATACTGAGTCTAGCAGCTATATTGTTGGCCCTCTTAATGATCTTGTAATTCATTTTATACTCAAAAATGTCTCCTACTGCTTAGCGTAGCTCGATTGGACTCTGTTCTCTGCAACTGAAACTTGACTGGTACTTGCAGTCTTCCTTATCTGAGTGACAACGCCATTCTTCATGGGTGTGGATATAACTTGTACACTTTAAATGTGTGTGGCTTATTGTCTCTTATACCTCAACAGAGCTGTTTAAAATATAATTGATTTTGAGTTCATTTTATATATAATGTGAGGTATAGCTCGAAGTTCAGTTTATACATATAAATATCCAGTTATTCTAGCACAATTTGTTGGAAAGACCATCCTTTCTTCACTAAACTGTCTTCACACCTTAGTAAAAAAATCAGTTGTCAGGCCAGGCATGGTGGCTCACACCTGTAATCCCAGCACTTTGGGAGGCTGAGGTAGGCAGATCACTTGAGCTCAGGAGTTTGAGACCAACCTGGGCAACAGGGAGAAACCCTGTCTCTAGCAAAAATACAAAAATTAGCTGGGTGTGGTGATATGAGTCTGTAGTCCTAGCTACTTGGGAGGCTGAGGCGGGAGGTTGGCTTGAACCCAGGAGGTGAAGGTTGCAATGAGCCAAGATTGCACCACTGCACTCTAGCCTGGGCAACAGAGCCATATCCTGTCTCCAAAAAAAAAAAAAAAAAATTAAGTTGTCCATACATGTATAGATCTATTTCTGGAGTCTATTCTGTTTCATTGATCTATTTGTCTTTTTGCCAACACTACACTGTCTTGATTACTGTAGGTTTATAATACATCTTTAAAATTTATTTTATTATATTTTTTGTAGAGATGGGGTCTTGCTATATTGCCCCGGCTGTTCTGAAACTCCTAGCCACAATTGATCCTCCTGCCTCAGACTCCCAAAATGCTGGGATTACAGACATGAGCCATTGGGCCCTGCCTATAATACAACTTGAAATCAGATAGTGTTAGTCCTCCAACTTTGTTGTTCTTTAGACTGATAGATTCTTATTTCACGAGTTAAAATTTATTACTGTAATTATTTATTTTAATTGTTCTATATTTGGCCAATGGGGTCTCTTTGAGCTAGCTCCTGCATTCTTTTGAAATGGCCCCAAGATTCACTGAGCCCTTACTTTTTTGTCATGATCCAGGCTTATCTTGTATTTTCCCTGGCCCAGCCAAGGAGTCAGATATTTCCCCAAAGAGCCCTAATTCTCAGTGCAGTGTGATATTTAGAAATTGTGACCTTGGTGCTAGGTGTGCTAATGGCTACTGGGTGTCGTTGCTTGTAGGTCCTTTCTTTGTGTGTGTGTCTGTGTATCTGCACCACATGTAATTCTATTTTTCTCTCTATATTAAAAATCTTGCATTCACATCAATACCTTCAATTCCAATCTAATATCACAGGACTCATTCAAATCTTACCCCTTTTCATCCTTGTAAATCCACTGTTCAAAAGTGAGAAACGTGACTCTCATTATCCTCAATATAATACTTGCTTGTGGCTGGGTGCAGTGGCTCATGCCTGTAATGCCAGTACTTTGGGAGGCCGAGTCAGAAGGATTGCTTGAGGCCAGGAGTTCGAGATCAGCCTGGCCAACATGGCAAAGCCCTCTACTAAAAATACAAAAATTAGCTGGGCATGGTGGCATGTGTCTGTAGTCCCAGCTACTTGCAAGGCTGAGGCATGAGAATTGCTTGAACCCAGGATGCAGAGGTTGCAGTGAGCTGATATTGCAACGCTGTACTCCAGCCTGGGCGACAGAGTGAGACACTATCTCAAAAACAACAACAACAGCAAAACATTTGTTTGCTTAACCCTGGAATATAAAGAAAGTAGTTTTAGAATTTTCAACCCTGTATGAAAAACCAACTTGCTAATAGAGTTTAATATCTGCTGCAGTTCTTTTTTGTCTTTAGTCTGAGGGTATATAATCAAAATGCTCTCTTCAAACGTTACCTGTGACTGGAATACGTGTTTCTAAAGAAGATATACAAATGGCCAAAGAGCACACAAAAGATGCTCAATGTCACTATTCATTGGGAAATGTAAATCAAAACCACCAAGAGATACTGAGATACCACTCCATGCCACTAGGATGGCTACAATTTTTTAAAATGGAAAATAACAAGTGTTGGCGAGAGTGTAGAGAAATTGAAAGCCTCATATGTTGCTGGCGGGAATGTAAAATGGTGCCTCTGCCGAAAACAGTTTGGTGGTTCCTAAAGAAGTGAAACATGCATGGCTGGGCGTGGTGGCTCATGCTTGTAATCCCAGCGCTTTGTGAGGCCGAGGTGGGCGGATCACCTGAGGTCAGGAGTTTGAGACCAGCCTGGCCAATGTGGCAAAATCCCATCTCTATCAAAAATACAAAATTTAGCTGGGCATGGTGGTGCATGCCTGTAATCCCGGCTACTCGGGGGGCTGAGGTAGGAGAATTGCTTGAACCTGGGAGGCAGAGGTTGCAGTGAGCCGGGATTGTGCCACTGCACTCCAGAATGGGTGACACAGCAAGAATCCGTCTCAAAAAAAAAAAAAAAGAAAAAAAGAAGTGAAACATACAATTACCACATGCCCCAGCAGTTCCACTCCTACACCCCCATAAATTGAAAACAGGAGTTTAAACAAAATCTTGTACATGAATGTTCATAGCAGCACTATACACAATAGCCAAAAGGTAGAAACAACCCAAATGTCTATCAACAGATGAACAGATAAAATGTGGCATATCCACACCATGGACTATTTTCCAGTCATAGAAAGGAATGAAGAGCTTACACAGGCTACAGCATGGGTGGACCTTGAAAACATTACCCTGGGTGAGGCCAGACGTGGTGGCTCACGTCTGTAATCCCAACACTTTGGGAGGCCAAGGTGGGTGGATCACCTGAGGTCAGGAGTTCGAGACTAGCCTGGCCAACATGGGTTTTTAGTAGAAACTCCATCTCTACCAAAAATACAAAAATTAGCTGAGTGTTGTGGTGGGCGCCTGTAGCCCCAGCTACTTGGGAGGCTGAGGCAGAAGAATCACTTGAACCTGGGAGGTGGAGGTTGCAGTGAGCCAAGATTAACCTGAGTGACAGAGCGAGACTCCATCTCAAAAACAAACAAACAAACAAACAAAAAACACAAAAACACACACACACAAAACAAAAAGAACACATTACCCTGGATGAAAGAAGCTGGACACATATCTTGACCCACACTGTATGACTCCCTTTATACGAACTACAGAAGAGGCAAATCCATAGAGAGTCTGTGTCCATCAGGTGCTTGTAATCCCTTCCCTTCGGTCCTCCTCTAACCCCCATTTTCTGTCTCATCCCGTGCCGGCTTCATGCTGTGCCCTTGTGTCCAAGACTGGTGACCACGCAGATATTTCCATTCTTCAGACTGGAGTAGCTTCAACATCAACAAAACTCTCTCTAATACTGGTTACCTCCTATAGATTATTATCCTGAAAGATATGCTCATTCCACCAGCAGACAGGGGAGGAGGTGGAGGGACAAAATGGGCAAAGGGACAGACAGTTCCTTTTAGCCACAAGCTCCCCACTCTCAAAGGGTGGGGCTGCCCCTGCCCCATGTTTAGTGAGATTAGAGTGTGTGGTCCTGCTGGGCCACGTGAGAGGTGATCTCCTGGAATGCACTGAGCCAGTCGTAGGTCAGTTGCAATGAGATGGTTTCCTGATACGCATTGTGAGAAGCTGTCCCTGGTTCCTACGCTTTGCACAGTGGAGTCCTCTCTGCTCAGAAAACTTCCCTCTCCTTCCATGACAACATTAGCCTCATCACTGACCCAGCCATGCTGCCTTCTTCCTGAAGTCAGCCCTCTGAGGATTCTGGGGGAGGAGGTTGGTTGCCCCTGATACTCGATGGGAAGGGGATCCACTCCTAGCCAAAACTGGGGGTCACTGGGCTCTCCACCCACTAATTGTCCCAAACCTTCTCTTTGCAGAGGTTAGGGGTGAGCGGGTGGGGGTACACTTGGAACACTGTCAGCACTCTGATGAGGCTGTTGCTGTCTGGAGGCTGGGTGGATTCCACCAGTTCTCCAGTTCCCCCGCTGGTAAGAAGCTGTGGGGATATGTTCTCAGAGTAACTCAGGCTCTGGCTCCTGCTTCCCTCACCAAGTAACAGTACTCTGACTAGGTTCCTCCCCAGCTATAACATCTAAGTGCAGCAGCCTGTTGGCCAGTGCTGACCTGGGACTGGAATTTCACAGCCAGACACAATTGCCCGGCTGTTGCTCTGGGCACAATACCTGGGTCATGGTCTCCTTTTTTGGCATCTGGGGTCTGGCTGAGGGGCCTTGGCCACTGGCATCTTGGAATGTGTCCTCAATTTAGCTGCACACTGAGCAAGGCTTCCTAGCTGCATCCATTTTGCCTGGGCTTGTTCTCAAATCTCAATCAACAGGAAGTGCCATAGGTAGCACTGTTCCTGAGCTCCACAGGTGTGGAATAATATGCCCCCTGGCTGTCCGTCCCTTGCCTCTTCTCTCCTGGGTTCTGTTCTGTTAAATCCCTCCAGGAGAGGGTCCTTGGGAGCCCTAAGGAGTGATCCTAGATGTTTTCATTTCCGCTAGTAGACCTGAGCAGGGAAGCTGAAAACTAAAACTCATTTACTCCCAAGCTCTAAGCCTCTGTGCAACTTCTGATCCTGCCTGAGGCATGTCTGATGCTTCCAACGAAGTGATCTCTTGTCACCAGGATGCTGCCTGTACTAGTTTGCTAGGGCTGCCATAACAAAGTAGCACAGACTGGGAACCCTGAATCACAGAAATTTTCTTCTCACAGTTCTGGAGGCTGATGTCTGAGATCAAGGTGTTGGCGGGTTGGTTTGTTCTGAGACTTCTTTCGTTAGCTTTCAGATGGCCGCCTTCTTGTTATGTACACACACGCCTGTGTCCTACTCTCTTCTTATGAGGACACCAATCACCCTGGGTTAGGGCCCTCCCATATGCCCTCATTTCACCTTAATCACTTCTTTAAAGATCTTATCTTCAAACCCAGTCACATTCTGCGGCACTGCAGGGCAGGACTTCAATATGTGAATTCTGGGGAGACACAATTCAGTCATAACACTGCCCTAGGCTGGATGGCTCATTCCAGAAGACAAAATAATAAATGGACTCTAAATCAGAGGGAATGCCTGTCTGAGTAATTTCTGAATAGGTAGTTTTAGTGAACAATGTTTTTGGCTAAATATATCAGCAATGTCTCTTTCACTTGGGGCCATCCTGGACTAGAAAAAACAGCTATGCTTAGCGCTGCCGTTTCTTCCCTCTCCAGTGGGCACTCAATGCCCACAGTTCCGCAGGGCATGGTTCCTGAGCCAGTATCACCTCCTATCACTGCCTAGTGAGGGTCCCTGTAGGACTCTGTGCACAGGTCCATTGTCCCTCAGTTAGATCGATTGGCCACTCTTCCTGGGAAGGACCTGGGCCTCTGGAGATGTCTACCCCCAACCCCAGGTAGGGTTCCTTCCATCCCACCTACCACTCACCTCAAATGGAAGGAAATTTTTGTAAATACTAAATGTAACAGTGATGAAGTTGGAATATATTCCCCAAACATTTATTAATTGCCTCTACCCAGTTGTCTCTCTGTATTTGGAGCCTCTCTATACTTTTCCAGCGTTCTAATATGAATATTTTTGAAGACCCTTGACAAAGCCACGGGCCCTAAGCTCGGAGCCTGTAACGCATCACAGTTAGGGGCTCTCCCTGTCCTCCCTGTCCCTGGCTGTTCCCAGCTGCCCTCTGCAGGATGGGAGGTGGTGGCGGGGCAGGGGGCAGTGTTCAGTGTTGGCTGATGCTTTTGACAAGTTGCTGAGAGGTTTAGAGTTTCTAGTTTACTTGTTGACAAAATCTTTGTAGTATTACTGAGCTCTGGAAATAGCCTGTGTTCTCAGAAGTGGGCAGGATGGGGCCAGTGGGCAAGTGTGGGAATCTTTTCTAGCTTTGCACTCACTGTTCACAGGAAGAAAATATTCCCAACATATTTGCCTGACGTGAGCAGAATTTATGCTTCCCTCTTCAAGGGAAAGCACCCTTTAAGAAGTGCACTTCCTGGGCACATCCAAGGTTTCCCTGAACACTTCTTTTTTTTTTTTTTGAGATGGAGTTTCACTCTTATTACCCAGGTTGGAATGCAGTGGTAAGATCTTGGCTCACTGCAACCTGTCTCCCAGATTCAAGTGATTCTTCTGCCTCAGCCTCCTGAGTAGCTGGGACTACAGGGGTGCACCACCACTCCCAGTTAATTTTTGTATTTTTAGTAGAGATGGGGTTTCACCATGTTGGCCGGGCTGGTCTCAAACTCCTGTCTTCACATGATCCACCTGCCTTGGCCTCCCAAAGTGCTAGGATTACAGGCGTGTGCCACTGCACCCGGCCTGAACACTTCTATTATCCAAATTACTCTTGAATAATCTTCACCCCAGGCAATCTTCTCTGTCTACTCCTAAAGCAGCCTCTTGGCCTGGCAAAGCTCTCAGGGTAGGAGTGGGGGTGGGGGCGAGGTGGGGGAGTGAGGTGGGCTGTTTTCTCCCTCTCCCTCTCTGCTAAGCCACCTGGTGGTGTGCAGTCACTCTGACGCTCTGAGTCTGTACATTCCTGGCCCTACTGGGTGTCCATATTCTCTGGCCAGGGTGCAATGCTCGATTTTAGTCATTTGCTCAGAGTCCAGTAATCCACACATCCCAGCGTTCCCTGATTTCTTACAGAGTGCATTCTCTGAGCTGCAGGTTTCTGGTAAGGTGTTGAGGCGTTCCTAAGTCAAGGAGTCCCCTTGAGTCTTTGACGTCGGACAGGGGCCCCCCTGGCATCCAGGGTTCCATCTCTTCACTGTCTCTCCTTTGCTCTCCTCTCTAGCCCAGATCCAGAACCCTTAGGAAGGAAGAACATTTCTACCTAGCTCTGCTTCGCCTTAGACCTCTTTCCTCGGGTAGCAAGAATCCCCAAAGTAAACATGATCCATCCTTAGTTTTTTACACCTCCTCCTAGGGTCTGCAGGCTGAAGCCTGTGGGATGTCCTCCGGCTTCTGTCTGATGATGTAAGCCAGCACACTGGGGATGTGACACTAATGGTAGTGGGAGATATGTTGTTTTTCTAGGGCTGCTATAACAAAGTACCACAAATTGGTGACTTAAAACAACAGGAATTTATTCTCTCCTAGTTCAAGGAGACTTGAAGTCTGAAATCAAGGTACTGGCAGGGCCATACTCCTTCTGAAGGCCCTAGTGAAGAATTATTCCTTGCCTCTTCTAGCTTCTGGTGGCTCCTGGAAATCTGTAGTGTTCCTTGGCTTGTATAAGTACCCCTGCAATCTCTGCCTCTGGTTTTGCATGGCCTTCTCCCCTGGGTATCTGTGCCTCTCTGTCCAAATTTCTCTCCACCTCCCGGGTTCAAGTGATTCTCGTGCCTCAGCCTCTCAAGTAGCTGGGACTACAAGTATATACCATCTTGCCCAGCTAATTTTTGTATTTTTAGTAGAGAGGGGGTTTCACTATGTTGGCCAGCCTGGTCTTGAACTCCTGAGCTCAGGTGATCTGCCCACCTCAGACTCCCAATGTGCTGGATTACAGGTGTGAGCCACTGTGCCTGGCCAAAACACCGCCAGTCATTGGATTTAGGGGCCACCCTAATCCAGTTTGACCTCATCTTGACTTGATTACCTCTGCAAAGGGCATATTTCCAAATAAGGTCCCATTCACAGGCTTCTGGGTGAAGATGAATTTTGGGGGGCCACTATTCAACCCAGTAGAATTGGTAACACTCAAAAGAGGGTAAAGTTGTTTCCAATTAGTGCACTTACTCTTGTCAGTCTCACCGGGTCTGGAAACGCCACCACAGCAGTATCCCTCTGGTTCCATCACCCTTTTTGGAAACTCCAGTCACCCAGATATAGGGAGCTTTCTGTGCACAGACTGCAGGCACCCAACTCTACCAGACCAGCCTGGCATCCTCCCAGACCTGCTAACCCTAGTGACCTTCCCTCTGAGCCTAAGTGGTCTCAGTGAAAGCTCCCACTCCTCCCACTGTGGCAAAGCCCTGGCCACAGACTCGGCCACCACAGACCAAGGAGTGCCTATGTGCACAGCCCACTGACAGAGGCTTCGGCTTCCACAACGTGGAGCAGTACTGGGGAGCTGACGCCCCATGGGGATTTTGAGAGAAGATGAAAAGAAGCCAGCAGATAAGTGACTCGCCTTTCCTCCCCAACAACAGACTGTTTCAAATGCAGTAGGTTTCTCTGGCCTCTCTTGAGATGTCCTGTGAGAACGAGCAACCTGCTGTGTTTGTTGCAAGCTGTGACAAGCTCAGCAGCCCTTCCCCTGCTCTCTGTTCTCCCTCTTTTCCTGACCCATCTCTCCTTTTCTATCACTTCTGCTTCTCTTGGATTGTATATTTCAGTAAGACATTAGCGTGCAAGCTTTTGCCTCAGGCTGTGTTCTAGGCTAGGATACAACCTTCTCAGATATCGTAGTAGAATATTCCTAGATGTATTTAAAACAACACAAAAAACTCCGGCAACTTGAGAGCCACTGTCCAGCTTACTATACTCCTTTTTGGATCCAAAGGGAGACCTTTGTCTATGGTCCCATTAGCCTATTAGCAAAAGGTCTGGAGTGAAAAGGGTAAAAGCTTGTCTGGGAGAGGTCAAGAAGGGCCCTATAGAATTGGCTATTTTTCTCATTGACTCCATTGTGGATTATTTTACATACAGTAAACATACATTCAATCCATTTTGATAATTGTGCACACCTATGAAACCACAACCACAATCAAAATAGAAAACATCTCTATTACCCCCAAAAGATTCTTTGTGTCACTTTGCACCAGGTCTCCCAGCCCCAGGGACCAACGATATTTTTGTCACTGTAGATTGGTTTTCATTCACACAAATGAAGTCATGCCATATGTATGCTTGCGTGCCTGGCTTCTTCCACTCAGCATCATTTTGACATTCATCCATGTTGTTGTGTGTATTAGAAGTTTGCTCTTTCATGTTGCTGAACAGTATTGCATTGTGTGGGTATATCTAATTATCAATCTATTCACCTGTTGATGGGTCCACACCCTCACCCTGATTTTGGCTATTACAAATAAATCTGCTATAAACATTTGTGTACAAGTCTTTGTGTGGACATAGCTTTTCATTTCTCTTTGATAAATACCTAGTGGAATGTCCGGGTCTTACTGGAGGTAGGTGCATGGTTAACTTTTTACAAAACCACCAAACTTTTACAAAGCAGCTGTACCATTTCCACAAGCAATGGTTGGATGTCTAATTACTCCACATCCTCATCAACACTTGGTACTGGTAAATTTTAAAATTTTAGCCATTTTAATCAATGGTAATGGTATCACATGGTGGTTTTAAGTTACAGATACCTGATGACAAATAATATTGGCATTTTTTCATGTGCTTATTGGCCATTTTTATACATCCTTGTGTGTCTGTTCAAATAGATGGCCCATTTAAAAACAAAGGGTTATCTGTCTTCTTATGAAGATGTAACAGTTTTCTATGTTGTGACTATTTTCTCCCATTTTCTGGTTTGTCTGTTTTCTTGTTTTTTTTTTGTTTGTTTTCATTTTTTGTTTTTTGTTTTGAGACAGAGTCTTGCTCTGTTGACCGGGCTTGAGTGCAGTGGCGCGATCTCGGCTCACTGCAACCTCTGTCATCCAAGTTCGAGCAATTCTCCTACCTCAGTCTCCCAAGAAGCTGGGATTACAGGCATGTACCAGCATACCCAGCTAATTTTGTATTTTTAGTTTCACCATGTTGGCCAGGCTGGTCTTGAACTCCCAACCTCAGGCGATCCAACCACCCCAGCTTCCCAAAGTGAAAAGATTACAGGCGTGAGCCACCGCATCTGGCCTGTCTCTTTGTTTTCGTAATGGTGTCTTTCAATGAGGAAGAGTTTTAAATGTTAATAAAGTCCAATTTATCAAGTTAGTACAAAAATTCCATGCTTTTACTTGTTCTATATAGGAGATCCTTGCCTTCTAGCAAGTCACAAAGACTTTCCTCTGTTTTCTTCCAAGAATTTTAATAGTAATTTTAGCTTTTGTATTTAGTTCCATGAAGGTCTGTGATTCAATTAGAGTTAACTTCTGATTGATGTCCATTTTTTTTCCATATGGGTACCCTAACCCTAACTTATGTGGATATATAATAAACATCTCAAATATCAAATGTCCAAAATTAAACTCCAATTTTCATTCCTCTCTATCTCTAATAAGCCACTTAATCCTTCCACAAGTCCTGCTGCAGCCACTGCTCCCTCTCTGACCTCACCCCCTAGTACCAACCCCACTCTGCTCAAGGTCCCCACGGTCTCCTGCTGTGCTTCAAGCCCACCAGGCCCTCTGACCTCAGGGCCTGTGCACTACACACCATTCCCCCAGGAATTTGCCTGGCTCGCTTTCTGACTTCTTCGTATTTTGCCCAAATGCCCATTTTCAGTGAGATCGTCACTGATACCCTTATTGGTAACAGCAATATCCACACCTAGTATAACCTATTTCCTTTCACGTTTATTTTTTTAACATAGCACTTATTATTTTCCTAGACACAATATGGTTGACTCATTTAAAAACAGATTGTCTTCCATAAGTAGTACACAAGCTCCACAAGAGCAGGGATTTGGGTCTGTTTTATTCTTGACTGTCTCCCTAGCCCCAAGAGCAGTGCCTAACCTAGCTGGTATTCAATAAACATGCACTGAATGAACGAACAGTTCTGATTCTTCGGTGGTTCCTGCTCTAGACCTCCTGTAAACATCCTGAGCTTTG
Source organism: Macaca thibetana thibetana (assembly GCF_024542745.1). Lineage (NCBI taxonomy): Eukaryota > Metazoa > Chordata > Mammalia > Primates > Cercopithecidae > Macaca > Macaca thibetana. Next base: position 93,712,129 of record NC_065580.1, on the reverse strand, counting down.
GGGCCTGGCTACATCTAGCCTGGGAGGCGGAGATGGACCCACCCGGGTCTGAAGTGGCAGAGAAGCATCTAATGGGGCAGGATCCTCCCGCTAGGGGCTGCCTGTCACCCAGAGACTGACCTTCCTCCTCCAGGTCTCATTAAAACACTCTGTTAGACCAAGTGGGGCTACATGCCACTGTCCCTGTTCTCCCCAATATTTCTTACAGGAGATCATTATGGGGAAACACCCTGAATAACTCAAATAATAAAGCTTTCTATGCAAAAACTGCAGGGGAGACTGGGTTTTAGGATGTGATTGGTGGTGGGGTTTGTTTACCCATTTACTTTTCTGTGACCCTTGTAATGTGAGGTGTGGAGCCAAAAATTAACTTGTTATGAGAAAGAAAGTAGTATTCCTTCCACACCCGAGTTTGGGATTTGAGAGACATTGTCTTTAGGAGCTTGGGGAATTACCTGTGTGCAGTCTGGGGCTCAGCAGAACGAAGCTTGGCTTGACCTTCTCTTCAGGCTGTGTCCTCACCAGGTTCTTCAACTTTTCATGACGTCATCTCTCCTGTCTAGGGCCAGCTTCACAGAAGTGTGACTTGTGCAGTCTCACAGGGCCCCACGCGTAGAAAGGAGCTTCGGTTGGTTTAATGCTCTATTGTCACCATCTTGATTCCTAACTTTTGAATAAGGAACTCTGTATTTTTATTTTACCCTGGATCTCACAACTCATGCAGCTAGTCCTGACCCTGCCTCTCGCTCAGCACCTTTAAGCACACAGCACTGAAGCCCAGAACAGTTATTCATATGCATTCATATGCTTTCCTGAACTCACTGATGCTGAAGAGTTTGCAGAGCTTGCTCAGCGATAATAGGTCTGACCACCCATCGGGCCCTCCAAAACCCACTCAGCTAACAAGCTGAGATGTGTCCCCAAAGGGTATCATCTAGATGTGTCCCCAAAGGGTATCATCTTGGCTCCCTGTAGAACTGATTTCCCATGCTTACTATGGCCTGAAGCGCCCTGCTCTGCAAGAGGACATCATAAGAAACTGCCCTGAAAAGTTACTGTGGTCCATCCAAAGGCATTCACTGAGGACCCTTTTGAAGGCATTACATGTACGTGAGAAATTTCTCTCTGATCTCAGCACATAGAATGCTTAGCCTTCTCCTGAGCAGTTGTATTCTCTTTTCAGAAAAAAAGTACTAGCGGCTGGGCACAGTGGCTCACGGCTGTAATCCCAGCACTTTGGGAGGCCAAGGTGGGTGGATCACTTGAAGCCAGGAGTTTGAGACCAGACTGGGCAACATGGTGAAACCCCTGTCTCTACTAAAAATACAAAAATTAGCCGGGCATGGTGGCGCATGCCTGTAGTCTGAGATACTGGGTGGCTGGGGCACAAGAATCACTTAAATCCAGGAGGCGGAGGCTGCAGTGAGCCGAGATCGTGTCACTGCACTCCAGACTGGGTGACAGAGCAGAACTCTGTCTCAAAAAAAAAAAAAAAAAGAAAAAAGAAAAAAATTAGGGACACTGTGAGCCACACAGCTCACTGCTGCCTTCATTATCCTGCTATTAGGAAACTAAGAACCAGCTCTGCTAGCACTGCCAGTAAGCACAGAGCCCGTAGAGCACACATTTTGGTTAGAGTCTCCATTTGTGGCTCCGCTTTCTCTTTCCTGTCCTCATTTCCCTTTTGCCTCTGTTTTCTCATACACTTGTCTAAAGCTTTATCTTTGGATAGAGTCTTGCTCTGTCGCCCAGTCTGGAGGGCAGTGGTGTGATATTGGCTAACTGCAATCTCCACCTCTTGGGCTCAAGTGATCCTCCCACCTCAGCCTCCTGAGTAGCTGGGACTACAGGTGCGCACCGCCATGCCCAGCTATTATGTTGCCCAGGCTGGTCTCAAACTCCTGAGCTCAAGTGATCCGCCTACCTTGACCTCCCAAAGTGTTGGGATTACAGGTGTGAACCACCACACCCAGCCTGTATATATTTTCGTAAGTCATCTCATACCCTTTCTAGAAAAAATAATCAGTCAAAAATTATTAATACTAACATAAATCAAATCCTGCAGAATTAAGCCTCTCTTCCCATAAAATCCCTATAACATAAAAAGATGTTTCAAGACTTGCTTACTTAAACTGAATTGCCCACAACAGAATTCTGGCACAACAGTGACTGGAGTCATGGGATTTGCTCTGCAGGGGCCTGAGCCTGGTGTTGAAATGCTTCCAGGCAGGCAAGACCCCGTGACACCCTAAAGTCAGCTGCTCAGGGCTCTTGGAGAGGAGATCACTACCACCCTCTTCCTCTTTCTTAAAAGCAAAACAAACCCAAATCAACTCACTGGCCACTGGACAGATAAATGCTCCATGGCCTTTTCTGATACCCAAACACAGCACAATTAGTCTAGCAGGTGGATTCTGCCTCACTGCTCCAGCTCTGCAGGAAAGAGCAGGGTACAGTGAGCAAGTCACAAAGTTAACTTGCTATACCTGTGGCTGATCATTTAACATAAAGCATGAAGGATGGGCTAGGTGCAGTGGCTCACGCCTGTAATCTCAGCACTTTGGGAGGCCAAGGTGGGTGGATCATCTGAGGTCAGGAGTTCCAGACTGGCCTGGCCAACATGGAAACCCTGTCTCTACTAAAAATACAAAAATTGGCCAGGCATGGTGGTGTATCCCTGTAGTCCCAGCTACTCCGGAGGCTAAGGCAGGAGAATTGCTTGAATTCAGGAGGCGAAGGTTGCAGTGAACCATGATTGAGCCACTGCACTCCAGTTTGGGGAACAGAGAGAGACTCTGTCTCCAAAACAAAAACAAAAACAAAAACAAAAAACAAAAAACAAAAAACAAAACGCAGGAAGGATGGATGAGGATCAGGCATCACACTACTTATTTAATCATGATGTGTTAGGCAGCATGAAAGGGAGAGCAGGGCCTTCTCAATTTCAGACATTCTTGGACCATCCTCATGGTTTTTGTCATACCTGTTTACCACTTATATTTTCCACTTAATATTTATCTTTGAATCTACTAGCTATACTTTAATCTCACCCTAGGAAACAGTACCCATGAAATCAGGAATTCTATATGCTAGCTATGTTGGCCATATTGGGATTTGGGGAATTTAGAACCTGTTCTTTAAAAGTGTCTGCATATATATATGTATATACACATACATTATTGTAAACAGACATCACTGAATATCATAAATGTAATTGACCAAAAAAATGAATAAAATTAGCAAACACTTATATATTGATTCTACCTTCTTAATTAAGTAATGGAAGTAGGTTAGCTGGTTTTTTATCTGCTTCAAGCATCATTTACTTAGAGATTTTTGTTTTAAGTTGAATAATGTTTCCTTCTGAGGTCCTCTCTTCTAAATCTCATGAGTAAATGGGGATTAGGTAGTTACGCTAAGTTAAAGTGCTATTTTTCAAAGAATAAAGAATAGCTAATGTATGCAGATCCAGAAAAAAATTGGGTTTGGGAAAACCAAATAATCATAGGGTAGAGCCTTTTACACCATTCCAGTTTCTGTTTCTAGGTTTCTTCTGATAAAATTGAGCCTTTAAAACAAATATATTTACTAATATCAACAGGGCAATGTTTGTAATGCCCTTTAGAAACAATGCTGGCAGAGGGCCGAGTGCAGTGGCTGACGCCTGTAATCCCAGCACTTTGGGAGGCCGAGGTGGGTGGATCACCTGAGGTCGGGAGTTCGAGACCAGCCTGACCAACGTGGAGAAACCCCGTCTCTACTAAAAATACAAAAAATTATCCGGGCATGGTGGCGCACACCTGTAATCCCAGCTACTTGAGAGGCTGAGGCAGAAGAATTGCTTGAACCCACGAGGCGGAGGTTGCAGTGAGCAGAGATCGCACCATTGCACTCCAGCCTGGGCAACAAGAGTGGAACTCCATCTCAAAAAACAAAGAAAAAGAAAAAAAGAAACACTGCTGGCTGTTGTATTATGTTCTGTATTTATTTTTAAAATAGTACTTGTTCGTTCAGTTTACCAAGCACCAGTAAAGTTTTATTCATAAAATAACAGCAAATGTTGCGGCCTGAGGGAAACCACTCCAAAGTGGGCTGGAAGGAATCCCTGTGGCGTTAAGAATGCTGATGGAGAAGGGTGGGGAACCTTACAGAAAGAAGCTGGCGAGAATATCTTCAGGCTGTGTTTTCACACCACACTAGGCACACAGGGAGAAGAAGGGGGAAGAGGATCTCTATGTAAGGTTTGGAAAATGGGGTTGGTGGTGTTTTGTCATGGCACAACTCAAGATACGAAGGCAAAAGAGAAAAAAAATAGAAAAATAATTTTTCTGCAAGATCACTAAAAAGCTTATTTATCAGCAACAAAACAAGGATAGGAGGTATAGTCAGGCTTTACCTGGAGACCTGGGTGGTGTTAGAGCTGAGCTCTAGGGCTAGCCCACAGAAGTTTGTAAAGTGACGCTAATTATTTAATTGGGCATGAGAAGCAGAAAGAACACATTACAGATTTCTGAGAGATACTGCATTTAGCCAGCTAGAAGTTCTAATTCATGGCTTCAGGGTGAAGATTTGGTGAGATAAGGGCATTGTGGGAAGGCAGGACCACTCAGCACAAAGCCAGGAGCCAAGGTGAGGGCTGGAGAAGCCAGGCAAGGGTCTGGGGGCTCACCCTGGTGGCGATGGAGGTGGGGGCTGAGGTAGCAGCTTTCTCTGGCTTGAATCATAGCAGCCTACAGAAAATGGCAAAAGAAGGGAAATTGGAAATTTTAAGGGATTTGCCAGTTTTTTGTGAACTGTTATGGTGGAAGCAGGGGCTATACGGTAGAGCTAAGAGAGAGATGCCCCTGACCCAGGTGACCAAGGGAGATTAGAAGGCAATGGGGCTTCCACAGAAATTGTTACAGTAGTTAGGCAGATATGAGCAGGGCAGGAGAGGACCTCTGCCCGCACCAGGAATGTCAGGTGACCATCAGGCGACGGTCAAGCGGTTGTTAGGCTGTCTCTCTAAAATAATAATTGGTCGCAGCGCCAGAGAAAGGTTGTCTCCCAATAGATAGAAATACCTGAAATTGGTGATTAGCAACTTACTAATAAGATATCAGGAGTTGGGTGACTGGACTCAAGCATACCCACTAATAGGCAAAATGGCGGAGTTTAACTGGTATATAACCTTCCTCCAGCAGCACTGCGCTGTTAAGAACGCCTCAAGTGAGCATGCGTACAACCTCAGTAACCATACTGCACATGCGCCCCCTGTCAGGTGCTGGCCGACCACCACACATGCGGACAGCCCAACCCAAGGGAAAGATTGGGGAGAAGAGATGAAACCCCCCAGAAGCATACCAACGTATAAAACCCAAAGGCAAAGGTCAAACAGCACACTTGACTCTCTCAAGTTGTCCGCTTGGCCCTCTTCCAAGTGTATTTTACTTTCTTTCATTCTCGCCATAAAACTTTTTAATAAACTTTCACTCCTGCTGTAAAACTTGCCTTGGCCTCTCACTCTACCTTATGCCCCCTTGGGCTAATTCTTTCTTTTGAGGAGGCAAGAACTGAGGTTGTTGCAGACCCCTATGGATTCACTGCTGGTAACAATTTGACAATTAAAAAATAAATTTAGGGGAAGGGCATGGTGGCTCACACCGGTAATCCCTCACGCCGGTAATCTCTGCACTTTGGGAGGCCAAGGCAGGTGGATCACTTGAGGTCAGGAGTTCAGGACCAGCCTGGCCAACATGGCAAAACCCCGTCTCTACTAAAAATACAAAAATTAGCCGGGCGTGGTGGCATACGCCTACAGTCCCAGCTACTCGGAGGCTGAGGCAGGAGAATGGCTTGAACCCGGGAGATGGAGGTTGCAGTGAGCTTAGATTGTGCCACTGTACTCCAGCCTGGGTGACAGACTGAGACTCTGTTTCAAAAAACTAATAAATAAATAAATATAGGCCAGGTGTGGTGGCTCATGCCTGTAATCCCAGCACTTTGGGAGGATGAAATCGGAGGATTACTTGATGCTAGGAGTTCAAGACCAGCTTGGGCAAAAAAGCAAAATCCTATCTCTAAACACAAAATTTTAAAAATTGAGAGGACGCTTCAAAGAGCCCCTTTGTCCACAGGTGAACTACATTTGGTGAACTAAAGACCGGGAAGAAAGAGTCTAGACATTACAGCCTCCATGGACCCCTCCCCCTCCTCTTCCTCACAGTGATCACAGGAACCTAACAATGTGACATGTTCGTGGTGTGATGGAAAGTTCCTTAAAGCACAATTCAGCAGTCATGCGCTTGGGGTGGCAAATACAGAACTTGCACGTGTGTATGTGCGTGCAAGAAAGAAAGTTCATCCTGACATTAATTGTGTTAGTAAATTGCTAGAAAAACCCAAGTGTCCATCAATAAGGGAGAGGTTAAATTCATTATAAGACACTTAGGCACCGGGATACTATTCAGCTGTTAAAACGACCAAGATAGATCTCTGTATCACAGTTGGGTCAGGATATCAGAAGAGCCTCTGCGTATTCCATTTAGGAGGCTTTTACTGTAGGCAGTTATTGGAAAGGCTGAAAGAGTGGAGGTCAGGGAAGCTGCTGCTGGTGACCTCAGCCTGAAGGACCAATGTGAGAGGTTCACACAGGTTATAGAAGTGAACTGGGGCCTGCTCACCCAGTGCAGTAAAACCAGATACTCACACTGAGGTTTTTGCAGTGATAGAAAAGAAGGCATTTACTGCAGGGTGCCAAGCAAGGGAAACAGTCAGTTTATGCTTAAGTCTCTAACTCCTTGATGGCTTGCAGGTAAGGTTTTTAAGGGCAGGGGTAAATGTCAGGAAAACAGAAGCTACAGGCAAATCATAATCAATACATGGAGGCTCCACATTGGTTTTGGCCAAAAAGGGTGAGATATATTGAAGCAAGGGGCTTACATATCATAGGTACATTTAAACATCTTCTGGTTTGCAATTGGCTAAGGAAGAGAAGCTTTGTTTAAAAATGTGAAGTCAGTAGTTAACTGGTTAGGGGGAGTGACTTTCTCCAAGCCCTTCAGGAAATAACTTTGAACAAAGGACAATAAAGTTTAGTCCTCACTTCCCCCTTATCTGGGGTCTATCTGCCATGTCCCTGATCTGTTTGGGGGGTCCTCAGTCGGGGGCCCAAGCCTCTGAAAGACAACTCAGGGACATACTCAAAGATACCATCTTTAATTTCTATAGGGAAAGCAAACATCTCTGGGACTCCAACTTCTTTAGCTATTGTTTTAGGCTACTATCATCTTCTTGTTTAACAAGTTATTTATTTACTTCTCAGGGTTAGCTAGGTGCCTGGAATTGCCCCTAAAGGAACTTAAGATTTATTTCCATGGTTAGGGTCCACAGGCCTCTAAAAAAAGGAAGGGTCCTTGCTTCATCTCACACAAGGTTGTGGCGGGCCGCTGCAACCTCTTGTTTCCCACCTGCCTGAGGGGAGCGGCCTCCGGAGAAGAATGGCCTCTCTCCTTCCTTCTTGCAGATATTGAGCAGGAAACGTTTGCAAGCCAACTTGAACATGGAACCACGAGGTGAAAGGGACTCTGGGAAATGTAGTTCCGGCATCTCCCCTGGGAGCCTGCAGAGTGGGTACCGGTGATGGACAGTTAACTGCAGACTGCCCGTGCAGCCTGAGCATGCTGCCAGGAAAAGGGATGAATGCCCACCAGACTTCACAGCGATGACCTCTTGGGAGGGGTATTTCAAATGGGAAGGGAGAAGACGCTATGAAGAGAGAGAGCTATCACTTCTTTATTTTTAAGCAGCTTTGTCAGGATATATTTGAATACCATACCATTCACCCACATGAAGTGTGCAGTGAAGTTTTTTCAGTATGTTCACAGGCTTTTGCAACTACCACCAGAGCGTTCACTTTTAATTACGTAGTTTTCTGTGTTGTTTAAAACTATGATTACAAACCTTCATTACTCAATAAATATGATAGAGCCAGGCTGTAACCAAACTTGGTGATTTTGCTGGAGTATTTAAAATAGGGTTGCCAGATAAAATATAGAACGTTCAGTTAACTGTGAATGTCAGATAAACAGTGAATAGTTTTCTAGTGTCAATGTGTCTCAAATATTGCATAGGACTTATACTAAAATTATACATTGTTTATCTGAAATTCAAATTTAACTGAGTGTTCTGTTTTTGTTTTTTGCTGAATCTGGCAACTTAAATGTTAAGCATACACGGACCATATGACCCAACCATTCCACTTCTAAGAGTTTACTACAGAGAACGGAAAACATATGTCCACACCAAATCTGTATGCAAATGTTTATAGCAGCTTTATTAATAAGAGCCCAAAAGTAGGAACGACCTGTCAACAAGTGAGTAATGAACAAACTATGACATCTAAACATAGGAGTACTACTCGGCAATAAAAATTAATGAACTATTGATACATGGTAATAACATGCAGGAATCTCAGAAACATTCCACTGAGTGAAAGAAGCCAGACTCAAACTGTGAACTTCTAGAACAGGCAACATTCATCTACAGCAAGAGAAAGCGGACCAGCGAGCGCTATGGAGCAGAGACTGGGGGACTGCTTGCAAAGAGGCAAGAGAAAACTTTCTTGGGTGATGGAATTGCCCTATATCTTGAGAGTGGCAGTGTTTACACAGGTGTATACAGTTGTCAAAACTCACTGAACCCCATTGGAAATAGGTGTATTTTACTGCTCATAAATTATACCTCAACAATAAGGGATTCAAAGAACACGGACATAAATTGTGCACCAAATAGCAGTGAATTAGTAGCATATGTTTAGAGCGCCAATCAGCATGTGCTTGGTAGTGGATTTGACAATCAGCAGTGTTATTTAGTTTAATAAATTGGAATAAAGATATGCTTCTTCTTTCGTCTTTCAGATTTTGTCACATTTGTCCAGAGCTGATAGTTTTATAGCTTAGATCCCACTAAATTTATTTGACTGAGAATTGTCCATACCAACAAAGAAAGGCTCACTTTGTTCAATGAGAAATCTCCCTTCAATCCACAAATTATGTATTAATTGTCTTCTTTGGGCTGGGCTTCATGCCAGGCTGTGGTCAGATTTACTGACGATTCATGCGGTTGATGGCTGAGCAGTGTGGGGAGGGGGAGACAGACATCAAACAAATAAGCATGTAAATGTCATGGGCATAAATGACAGCATCACATTACCAGACTTTGGAGTGCCTCATTCTTCCTCCTGCTCTCCTAAGGGAGAGCTCACGCAGGCCCTGCTATGCCAACTTCTACCTTCATCTGTGGGGGTGGAAGCTGAAAGTCACCATTATTCATGCCTCTCTTCCTAGCTTTCTTTGGGGCAGCCATACCCACAGCTCAGTGACTGCCTTTTCACGCACTCCCCAGCTTCTCTTGCAGCTTGAGGTAGCCCTTGTCATTTCTCCCAGGTGAGAGGGCAGGAGAAGTGACTTTCAACAAGGTAGTTACATGCTGCTTAACTCTTGTGCTCTTTCTCCCTCCTCCTGGAAGGTGGATGGTAAAAAGGGCCTGGAGCTTCAGCTGCCATTTTGGATTAGGTGGCATCCTTAAGGATGGATGTCATGTGCAAAGATGGCAGAGCAGAAGACAGAGGGAGTCTAGTTTCTGGTGTTCAAGAAACCAGAATGCCATCATTCTGGTTCTGGACTACTCACCTATGGACTCCATGATGGGAGAGAGAAAAAAAACCTCTGTAGCTCGAGCTTCTGTTATTTTGGGTGTCATTATTACATTCAGCCAAGCCTAACTGAGGCAGAGGGGTTCGGGCCTACCTGTTTGGCTGGTGAGTCTTTTTTTGTTTTTTTTTTGAGATGGAGCCTCACACTGTCTCTGGGGCTGGAGTGCAGTGGCGCGATCTCGGCTCACTGCAACCTTCGCCTCCTAGGTTCAAGCGATTCTCCTGCCTCAGCCTTCTGAGTAGCTGGGATTACAGGCACCCACCACCACGCCTGGCTAATTTTTTGTATTTTTTTTAGTAGAGATGGGGTTTCACTATATTGGCTGGGCTGGTCTCGAACGTCTTGGCTTCCCAAAGTGCTGGGATTACAGGCATGAGCCACCATGCCCAGCCTGGCTGGTGAGTCTTACACTATAAATTGAAGTTCTTGATGGCTGGGGGAGGTGAAATGGGAGAAGGCCTGGAGACGAGAGTGACTAATGAGAGAGGAAAAGAACTGATCCAAGTCCGGGTGGGGTGCGAAGGAGTCAAGGGTTGGGTGAGGAGAGGGATTTTTGGTGGGAGGTTGGAGACAAAGCATGGACAGCTTCAAGATGTGAGAAATACTGAAAAACGAGGGAAATGGGGCAAGAGGTCTTTAAAATGTGCTGCTCTCACCCAGGCTCCCCTGTTGGTGGCGTCCACAGCAAATGGGGCTGCACTCGGCCACAGCTGCAGCCATGCCTTAGGCCGGGCTTGGTATTTGCCAGCATACTGATGACATTTTCCCTATTACTGAAGGCCAGTGAGACCATAGCCCTGATCCCCAGCCCCAGCAGTGGGTTTCAGCTTAGGTGGGAGGCGCAGGGCAAGGACAAGAGGAGAGGAAGGGCCTATGTGGATTACCCAGGGAGTCCAGGGCAGAGCAGAAGACTTGTAAGGACAAGTCTTTTTTCACTTAGGTGCAAGTTTGTAAAAGAGTAAGCGTCGGCCGGGCGCGGTGGCTCAAGCCTGTAATCCCAGCACTTTGGGAGGCCGAGACGGGCGGATCACGAGGTCAGGAGTTCGAGACCATCCTGGCTAACACGGTGAAACCCCGTCTCTACTAAAAAATACAAAAAACTAGCTAGGCGAGGTGGCGGGCGCCTGTAGTCCCAGCTACTCGGGAGGCTGAGGCAGGAGAATGGTGTAAAAACCCGGGAGGCGGAGCTTGCAATGAGCTGAGATCTGGCCACTGCACTCCAGCCTGGGCGACACAGCGAGACTCCGTCTCAAAAAAAAAAAAAAAAAAGAGTAAGCGTCTACACAAAGAATTGCACGCAAATGTTTATAGCAGCTTTATTCACAAGTACCAAAAACTGAAACAACCCATGCTCATCAACAAATGGATGGATAAACAGATTAAATCCATAAAATGGCACACTACTAGCAATTAAAAAGAAATAGCAAACAACTGACACAAGGAACCAAATGAATGACTTTCAAAACAATCATTCCCAGTGAAAGCAGCCAGTCCAAAAGACTCCATGCTACATGATTCCTTTAATATGAAAGTTCTAGAAAATGCAGTCTAATCTATAGTAACAGAAAGGCAGGTCAGTGACTGCCCAAGGATGGAGGAAAGGAGCCTTGACTGCATGGGTCCTGAGGAAACTTTGGGAGCTGGATATCCTAGATCTTGAGGTTGGTGGGGCTTTCACAATCCACCAATTCCTCCAAACTCTACACATTACAATTTATGTAAATTATATCTCAGTCAAGTTTATTTAAAGAATAGAGTCTGTGGGGGGAAGTTAATTTAAAAATAATCACTGTTGCCAGGCAAAGTGGCTCACGTCTGTAATCCCGGCACTTTGGGAGGCCAAGGCAGGCGGATCACTTGAGGTCAGGAGTTCGAGACCAGCCTGACCAACATAGTGAAACCCTGTCTCTACTAAAAATACAAAAATTAGTGGGACGTGGTGCACACATCTATAATCTCAGCTACATGGGAGGCTGAGGCAGGAGAATTGCTTGAACCCGGGAGGCAGAGGTTGCAGTGAGCTGAGATCGTGCCATTGCACACCAGCCTGGGTGACAAGAGTGAAACTCTGTCTCAAAAAAAAAAAAAAAAAAAAAAAAAGTACTATTGGTGGAGAATGTTGGTAGGGATAGGAATAGGAAGAGACTATTATTTCTAAAGAACCCAGTTCTGCTTGAGAACCTACCCAAAAAGCAAGAGATGAAACTGTACTCTTGTCTGTTCTGTAGCTCAGAATGGAAAGGGTTTGCTAACTTTGATTCTCCTTACAACGTAATAAAAAGAAATACGATCCTTGTGTTTGGAAGAGATATGTAGCATATCTGTGGCAACAGTGGCCAAATCAAGTTTAATGAAACTCATGGTGAGAATGGCCTTGCTTTGCCTTCTTCTTCTTTTTTTTTTTTTTGAGGCAGAGTTTCGCTTTTGTTGCCCAGGCTGGAGTGCAATGGTTCCATCAATCTCATCTCACCACAACGTCTGCCTCCGGGTTCAGGCAATTCTCCTGCCTCAGCCTCCTGGGTAGCTGGGATTACAGGTGCCTGCCACCAAGCCCAGCTAATTTTTGTATTTTTAGTAGAGACAGGGTTTCACCATGTTGACTGGGCTGATCTTGAACTTCTGACTTCAGGTGATCCACCTGCCTCAGCCTCCCAAAGTGCTGGGATTATAGGCGAGAGCCACTGTGCCCAGCATGCCCTGTCTTCTTGCCTCTGACTTCGCCAGTCTATTAGCTCTTGTGGGACAAGCCCACAGCAGACACCTGGCCAAGATGGCAACCTGTGCCCTGGCCTGCTTCCACTCAGCATGGGAAGGAAGAGACCCTCGTTCTTAAGTAAGCAAGTATCCTACTCAGAAGCAGTGCAAAGACATGCTCTCCCTTCCCCACATCTTGCGGCTGGGGTCACTTGGCAGTACTGTGACACATTACTCTTCAACAAGGTGGCTTCCCTAACTGACCAAGTGTTTGAACCTGAAGTCGATAAAGTGTTAAAAGTTAGTGAAGAGACTGGAGGAAGAGAAGGAAGGAGAGAAGGGGCAAGGAAAAGAAAGAGTTATTTAAGAGATCAGAGTGGCTTTGAACGCAAATGTGTTTCCTAGATAACAATGCTGTGTCCAGGCTGCCCATGCAGGGTCAACTAGCATTGGTCACTTCAGTACAAATGCTGTAAGGGAAAATGGTGAGTCGAGAGACTGGAATAGTGGACCAAGTTCAGAATGAAGTTGCAGGGATAAGCTCTCTGACGTGATAGTTTCGCTAAGACTTGAAGGAGAAGTTTACTCAGTTGAGTGGGTGAAAGGGGGTTCTTGTGAAGGAATTATAAAGAGAAAACCACCCAGGCAGAGCCCTGAATGATTCCAGTCTTAAAGTGGCCAGGCAGGGGAGGAGGGCTTGGCAAAGGAGGCCATGAAGGAGTGTCCAAAGAGGGGACAGAGAACCAGGAGGGGGCAGAGTCACAGAAGTCAACAGAAGAGAGTGCCTCAAGAAGGAGGGTCTATTCACCTAAGAAAAATAACATAAAAGGAGACAATTCAAGAAATATATATATAAATATAAAGGAGGGTCCAGCAGGTGCGGTTCTTAGGTGCTGACAATGGAATTCACCTTTTGCTAGATAACCCAAAAGGAATGGGTTAGAGAATGTTGATTTCTCAGACAGACTCTCTGGAAGAACCAGGAACTAGGCCTCGTAAATTATACCTCAACAATGAACAACACCCACGTCCTCACAGAGCTGGTCTGGTGGAAGTGCCACTGCTGCTGCTGGCCTGGGCGTGAGCTGACCCCACTGTGGTGGGCATGGCCAGGCCTGCGGTACTCAAAGCCTTAAGTAGGTCAATGATGTCATAAGAAAAAGAACACAGACATCTGTAAGTGGGGCAACAAGGATAAGGATAGGGTAGAACAGAGTTGCCACTTAGCACAATTTCCAGGGACTCCACAGACCACAGTATGATTGTGCCCCTGGGATTGCATGAAATAGTGGCTCTGTGGGAGACACTTAAGTGCTGATGTGGTTCTCTCCTCTCCCTCCACCAAAATAGCATAAAAGGCAGTGAGCCCTGGTTCTGAACATCTCTGCCCTAGAAGATTCTTCATTTCTCATGGGCTTCTGTACTTAAAGAGTTTGGGTACAATTTCATAATAAACTAATGCAGCCATGGGGAGCCATATCCACCAACTCGTGTCCTTTTTTATGGCTTGTTTTCTGATTTCGAAGTGAAATGGATTGAAAGTAACTTAAGCCAAGTCCAAGTCTTCTTTCTTGCCACTCTTCACATGTGGTCAGCAGGGGCCTGGCCCATCTCCCTCACGGTTGCCAGGATGGATTCTGCAGCTTGCCTCCTTCATTGGGCCACCAGCTTCCAGATCCACCGTCTGCCATTGTATCTGGTTAGCAACGTGTAGGTCACATGCCTGTGCTGTAGCTGCAAGGGAGGCTGGGGACAAGATCTGGCTTCCATAGGTGGTTGAGACTCACACAGAATAAATGTTCAAAAGTACTGGGTGGATAAAAAGAATGGCAGATGTTCATTAGACAGGCCTCAGAAGATAATTATTCATTTCTGTCAGGTCTCACCTTTTCCTTTCAGGAACTGGATCTGGAGAGGATGACCCTCACCTTTCCTACTACAAGGGTTAGGCCAGTTGCCTAGGCTTGCCAATCAGAGTCACTTTGGCCACAGCTTTTAGGAAAGCACACATGACTCAAGCTGGGCCAGATACCATCCTCTCTGACCACCTTCTGGATCTAGTCACTTTCTTCTGGAATTGCTGTCTGTAAAAGTAACAAAAGCCATGAATTGTTGGTGCCCAGGTGCCCATATTTGCCACGACCAGGCTGCTCAAGAAGAAAGCAAGCTAGCAGTAGGTGGGGGGATGTGGCGGGGGGAGAGGGGAGGGAGGGAGAGAAGAAGATAGAGAGAAAGAAGGAGAGAGAGAGAGAGAGGAGAGAGATAGGGGGTGTGTGTGTGTGTGTGTGTGTGTGTGTGTGTGTGTGTGAGAGAGAGAGAGAGAGAGAGAGAGAGAGAGACAGAGAGAGACCTGTTTCTGAGAGAGAGAGAGACCTGTTTCTATGTCCAGCTGTTCCCAAATCTGTATGAGTTGGCTTTTTATTTTTTTCTGACTGAGTCTTGCTCTATCACCCAGGCTGGAATGCAGTGGTGCTCGGCTCATTGCAACCTCTGCTTCCTGGGTTCAAGCGATTCTCATGGCTCAGCCTTCCGAGTAGCTGGAATTATGGGCGCCTACCACCATGCCTAGCTAATTTTTGAATTTTTAGTAGGGATGGGGTTTCACCATATTGCCCAGTCTGGTCTCGAATTCCTGACCTCAAGTGATCTGCCTGCCTCGGTCTCCCAAAGTGCTGGGATTACAGGCATGAGTCCACAGCCCCCATCCTCTTTTCTGAGACAGGGTCTCACTCCATCACCAAGGCTGGAGTGCAGTGATGCGATCACCACTCACTACAGTCTCAACCTCCTGGGCTCAAGCAGTCCTCTCACGTAGCTGGGACTACAGGCATGTGCCACCACATCCAGCTAATTTTTGTAGAGATGGGGTATTACTATGTTGTCTAGGTTGGCCTCAACCTCCTAGGCTCAAGAAATCCTCCTGCCTCAGCCTCCCAAGTAGCTGGGACCAATGAAGGCTGGGAACAAGAGAGGAAGTCCCAGAGAGGATGCTTTCTGGCCCAGCCTGGGTCATGTTTCCTTCCATGACTTGGTGAAGAGGGAGACCAGGGAATGCAGGAGAAGAGGGTGTTGATTGTGGGTGTCATCCAGCATGTGTGGCTGGCCTTGGAGTACAGGTGACAGTGACCAGTGTCCTCTGTGATGCCTTCTGTTTTCTCTGTGAAGCAGGAGGTGGGCCATTCCTCAGAGAGAGGACAGATGAGAAGACAGTGGTGAAGGTGTGGGCTTGCTGCTGTGGGAACAGGTGCTGAGCCCACTGGAGGTGCCACATGGACTGCAGCCCAGGGTCACTGAGGTGGCAGGCAGCAACCTCACAGGGCACTTTCCTGTGCAGCCCTCCACCCTACAGGTGGGCTGGGCAGAGGAGACAGCCTCCCAGGGGCACATGTTGGCCAGCCGAGTGCTTGGAAGAAGAGGAGACAGAGGAGTTGAAGTTAACACATTTTCAAAAGAGTGATTATAGCCATGGGCCATGGAATCTAAGTCTATAAAGAAATATGCAAGGCCAGGAGGTGACGAAATCATGTGGGGATGGTTCTCTCTTCCCCTATTTGAGTTTTCTTCTCCCTGTTGCAGCTTGTACTCATTTTGGTCTCAGGTTTGGCTTTTTAGAAGCTGCTTGGGTAGTTAGAAAGCTGGAGTTGTCTTAGAGTCACCTCTGTTCACTTTTGTGGGGACCAGTGAGCTGTATAAGGTGTTACTTTCTACAAGTAAAATTTTTTTTCCCTTCTGTTTTGTCGAGATTCATCTCTGGGGTGAATGACAGGCTCATACATTCAGTACCATTAGATATTGTAAAAATTGGTCTGCAGAGCAGATCAATGCTTGATGTCATCTTCAGAGCAGCTGAAAGTCCTTTCCCTCCAAATATTTGTTGTTGTTGTTGTTTGTTAGATGGAGTCTCGCTCTGTTGCCCAGGCTGGAGTGCAGTGGTGTAATGTCGGCTCACTGCAACCTCTGCCTCCCAGGTTCAAGCAATTCTGCCTCAGCCTCCCAAGTAGCTGGGATTGCAGGTGCCCACCACCATGCCTACCTAATTTTTGTATTTTTAGTGGAGTTGGGATTTCGTCGTGTTGGCCAGGCTGGTCTTGAACTTCTGATCTCAGGTGATCCACCCGCCTCGGCCTTCCAAAGTGCTGGGATTACAGGTATGGGCCATGTGCCCGGACATTTTCTCTGGTTTTGATGGGGGGAAAAAAAAGTCCAGAAGACTCAAAGCAATGTTCATGCAATGCTGGTCCAGGGGGCTCCCTGCAAGGGACTTATGAAAACACTGCTGATCAAACCCCCAATCCCCATGGCTCTTATTGCTATGTGTATTCAATTATGGCAAACTCATTATTTGCTCCCCTTTGAAATATGAGACTTTTTTCTGATTTCAGGATGTATACTGTGGGGAGGATGGAGGTAGGGAGCAATTTAACAAAATATATTAAAATTAAAATTGTTCATACTTTCCAACTCAACATTTTCACTTACAAAACGTTCCTGTATTGTTCAAAGATATATTTCTAGAAAGTTCTATTGAAGCTTTATTGGCTCAGAACTAGGGGCATGGTTAAATCAATTAAACAATGGAAATATAATGGAATACTACATGCCTTTAAAAACAGGCATGTTAGCCGGACATGGTGGCCCATGCCTGTAATTCCAGCACTTTGGGAGGCCAAGGTGGGCGGATCACGAGGTCAAGAGATCGAGACCATCCTGGCCAACACGGTGAAACACCGTCTCTACTAAGAACACAAAAATTAGCCAGGCATGATGGCTTGCGCATGTAGTCCCAGCTACTTGGGAGGCTGAGGCAGAATAGCTTGAATTTGGGAGGTGGAGGTTGCAGTGAGCTGAGATCACGCCACTGCACTCCAGCCTGGTGACAGTGTGCGATGCAAATAGTATAACATTGATAATAATTATGAGACTGGATAAACATTGGAGAAATGTGTATAAAACATTAAAGACTGTTATTGGGAAGGTAGAATATAATTTTAATTTTCTGTATTTTTTTTTTTTTTAGACAGGAGTCTCACTCTGCCACCCAGGCTGTCTTGGCTTACTGCAACCACTGCCTTCTTGGTTCGGGCGATCCTCCCACCTTAGCGTCTCAAGTAGCTGGGACTACAGGCACACACCACCATTCTCGGCTAATTTTTTGTATTTCTTGTAGAGATGGAGTTTCACCATGTCGCCGAGGCTGGTCTGGAACTCCTAAACTCAGGTGATCCTCCCACCTCGGCCTCCCACAGGGCTGGGCTTACAGGCATGAGCCACCACACCCGACCCATTTTATGTATTTCTATGTGACTGGAATCCTCTATAGTGAACAAGCATTATTTTTCTCAATGACAGAATAGAGCATAATTTCTCTGCTAAGCACTTAATTTTTTCATTTAATATTCACAAAATCACTAGATGGTGGGTATTACATATTTTACAGGTGATACTTAGAAAAGTTAACCTGCCTAATTTCAGCAAGGTAGTAAATATTCTTTATCTAAAGAATATTTTCAAACTCTATCTAAGGTTAATGTAATCTCCACAGGCTCATTTTGTCTCTATGAGAAGGTGACTTCTATTTTGGCTATTTCTCCTTCCCACTATGATTTCACTTCCCTCTCAAAACTACTCAAATTCATTTCCTCTGGGAAGTTACCACAGGCTGTAGCCCCTAATGACTGCATTCACTCTACTCTCTAGCGTTTTAATGCACTCCTTTCTTGGTCTTTGCACCTGTCACCATTTGAATTTGTATGAAATGTTTCTATTCTTTTCCTCTCCCTCTTTTGCTTGAGCATTGATCATTTACCTGGAACTTCCCGTGATCCTTCAGAGCCTGATTCCAAACCTACAGGGTAGGTGTTAGGATTGAATCCTTAAGTGTAGCATTTGATGGGTCCTTAATATTGAGGAATAACAATCTAACCAATCAAGCAACCTTTTCCTTATATTGGACTATATGCTGAGTCCACCGAATTATGTAAATGTCTCTGAGTTGAGAAGTTTCTGAAATAATAGATAATTCAAGTAATGTCTTATTTTTTTTTCTTGTGAAGAGGTGTGAGTCATAAAGAGTCACAAATTCTTTTTTACAAAATATGCTAATTATACTAAATACTTTGTCATACACTGGCAACCTCTTTAACATCTAGATACATGCACAAAACATACAAAAAATGGTGTCTGAAAATGTCCAAGTATGAACACACTAGCATACTACCTTTTGCAATATCTTCCCTCCCATATACTCTAAACCACTGAACAAGTACAGAGAGTACTATACTGCTTACAAAGGTGGCTTCACAATTCAGTTTCCAAAAGACAGCATTCCCTATGAATTTTAGCAAAAATATATTTACAAAGTGGTATTTTACTACCTCTACATTTAACATACATCGGGCACTTCTAAACATCTAGATAGACTAGATGTTTCAAGTAAGGAGTTAATTTGTCCACTATGTACACAGCAGTCTTGAATAAACTGCAAACATGTAACAACAGTTCCAATTTGAAAGAGTCTTCCAAATGTGAACATTTTGGCCTAGAACCTTTCCCATCTCCATCACCCCAGTGGGCAAGAATGCTCAAATTTTCAGAAGACAATCTTTCCTAGGACTTCTACAACAAAACGTACAAAATATATTCGTTTCCTAACTCTACTTTTGTCATACACTGGCAACCTCTTTAACATCTAGAAAGACTAGTTGTTGTAAATTAGGACTTGTCTGTCCTTTATGTACACTATATACACAGATAAGTAAAGTAAAATGCGCAGAGATAATGATTAATCTTGCCTCGCTGTAAGCACAGTGGCATAGAGCTCTCTGCACTTCCCCCTCCTCCCCTGAACCACTGCACAAACACAATGAGTATTACTCAACAGGTGATTGGGCCATTCCCCCACCAAACAATATTTCATATGAAATGTAACAAAAAGATATTTACAAAAGGTTATTTTTTCTACATATATCAGGCACTTCAGAATATCTAAAAAGAACAGACATTTCAAAAAAGCTTAGCATTGTCAACTATATATACAGTGGTGAGGAATAAAATGCACACAAAACAATGGATAGAACATGAAAATGTCTTCTAAATATGACCAGTCTGGCATAGAGGCTTCTTCTTTTCCTTCTCAGGTCTTTCAACTCCACGTCCTCTAAACCACTTAACAAACGTGGACGTATCGCTTCCAGAGGTCGTCTAACAACTGCATTTCCAAAAGTCGTCTCCAGAAGACATTTATTTTCTATGATTTCTTTTAAACATATGAGAATTTACAAGATGTGTGATTTTCTAACTTTATCATACATCAGCAACCTCTTTCCATCTAGAAGGGCTAGATGTGGCAAATGTTTTCTATTAAAAGGTTGGGGTGGTGTTGAGAGCAGCTTTTTCATGATATATACACAGGTCTTCCATAAACGGCCAGTAAATCTTCCCAAGGGGTGGTGGGCATTTCCAAGGGGCCAGACGTGGCTTGTCATTCTACCATTTCTCTCTTCCGACAGCAAGCTCTGGTAGAACGAGACCAACCGCCCGAAGGCCGCTAACTGTTCCACCCGTCGTGGGTCGGGACTTCGCTCACCTCCCAAGCCCGTTAAGGCCTTTGTCCGTTGTCCTCAGGACTCGGTAGGTCTCGTCCAGTGGGAACAGAGTGGTCACCGGGGCCCGGACCTGCGCGGCTCCGAGGTCTAAAGAGGCGGCCGAGCTTGCCTGCGTCCCGAGATCGCCTTCCCGGGCCCCGCACACCCTAACGGTCTCCGCCGCGCGGCGTTCAGGCGGCCGCCATGCTTCCCGGCCGGCCCTCCTCTCCCGCCGCCACTCAGAGGCGCTGGGCCCGGCGGCTCGGCGGGGTTTCGTCGAGGCCGGGCAGGAGACCAGGCGGCGGGGTCCGGGCAGGAAGAGGCCGCCGCCATCAGTCACCGAGGTGGGGTGGGGAAGAGAGGTGCGCCTCGGCTTCAAGGCCTGCGCCCGGCCAGTGGGCAGCCACAGCAGGGCCCCCTGTGTCTGCAGGGCAGAGGGCGCAGCCAGTCCGGGGCCCCTAGCTCATCTGCCCAGCTCACCTGCCGGCCCGGGGACCCCAGCTCAGCCGCCGGCCTGGGCCCCACAGTTCACCCGCCCTGGAAGGCCCTGGGGGAGCGGGCCGCGCTCTGCGTCTCTCTGAACTCTCTGCGGGGCCGGAACTCAGGAGTCACAAATTGATTCAAATAGGTTTACAAATTTAAAAAAGAAGCCTGACAACCCCTTAACCTGTTAAAGGATACTACAGGAGTGGCAGAGAATTCCTCAATTCTTCTGCTTCTCTGCTGCCAGGGCTAAGTGCTGCTTGCGTTGTAAATAACCAGGAAACAGGATTTCCAGGTGGTTGATGGTGTGTGGTTGAGATTTGGAAATTGGAGATTTCCAGGTGGTTAATGATGTGTGGTTGAGAAAAGAGCCTCAAGGTAACTACTTAATATGTTGATTCTAGATTATTTTCCTCGTCCAGTGTAATTAGAGAAACAAACACACAACTAGTGAATCAAATATTTTTATCTTGTTCCACAAATGTGTACCTTTTATATTTCGTTAGTCTGATAGCAAAAATTACATTTTCCACCACTACAGTCAGTTCTTTAGTTTCACTCCTGTGCTTCAGTGTTTGAATGACAAGCCTCATCAGTATGGCATATTTAATCCAACAGTCTTGGACACAATTTGGCAAACCAGTGGGTTCACAGTGATAACTGCAGAAATCTGAAAGTGACTTGATAATACACAAGTTAGGGTGGAGAAAAAGGCATTTTCCCCCTAAATCAAATATACAAAAGTTTGCAAACTTATTTCAAGCATGTGGGAAAGTACAGAAAATTGTTAACAGAGTATTACTATGTACTACTCATCACCCAGCATCAATTAAAAAAAAATTTTTTTTTGAGACAGCGTCCCACTCTGTCATGCAGGCTGGAGTGCAGTGGTGTGATCATGACTCACTGCAGCCTTGACCTCCTGGGCCGAAGTGATCCTCCTGCCTCAGCCTCCCAAGTAGCAGGGACTACAGGTTTGTGCCATCATGCCCAGCTCCCACTGTCAAATTTTATGCTTATCATATTAAGCTTTTTTTTTTTTTTTTTTTTAAGTCACATATAAAGCTCCCTGTCTGTTCCTTTCAGATCCCATTCCTTTGTTTCTTTCCCTAGGTAAACACTATTCTGAATTTGGTGCTTGTATTAGTCCATTCTCACACTGCTTATAAAGACTGGGTAATTTATAAAGAAAAGAGGTTTGGGGGTGGAGCAAGATGGCCGAATAGGAACAGCTCCAGTCTCCAGGTCCCAGCGTGAGTGACACAGAAGATGGGTGATTTCTGCATTTTCAACTGAGGTACTGGGTTCATCTCACTAGGGAGTGCCGGACAATTGGTGCTGGTCAGCTGCTGCAGCCCAACCAGCGAGAGCTGAAGCAGGGCAAGGCATCGCCTCACCTGGGAAGTGCAAGGGGGAAGGGAATCCCTTTTCTTAGCCAGGGGAACTGAGACACACACCACCTGGAAAATAGGGTAACTCCTACCCCAATACTGCGCTTTACCAAGGGTCTTAGCAAATGGCACACCAGGAGATTATATCCCACACCTGGCTGGGAGGGTCCCACACCCACGGAGCCTCCCTCATTGCTAGCACAGCAGTCTGCGATCTAATGGCAAGGCAGCAGCGAGGCTGGGGGAGGGGCATCCGCCATTGCTGAGGCTTAAGTAGGTAAACAAAGCCGCTGGGAAGCTTGAACTTGGTGGAGTCCACAGCAGCTCAAGGAGGCCTGCCTGTCTCTGTAGACTCCAACTCGGGACAGGGCACAGCTAAACAAACAAACAAAAAAAGCAGCAGAAACCTCTGCAGATGCAAACGACCCTGTCTGACAGCTTTGAAGAGAGCAGTGGATCTCCCAACACGGAGGTTGAGATCTGAGAATGGACAGACTGCCTGCTCAAGTGGGTCCCTGACTCCTGAGTAGCCTAACTGGGAGACATCCCCCACTAGGGGCAGACCGACACCCCACACCTCACACGGTGGGGTACATCCCTGAGACGAAGCTTCCAAAGCAAGAATCAGACAGGTACACTCGCTGTTCAGCAATATTCTATCTTCAGCAGCCCGATACCCAGGCAAACAGGGTCTGGAGTGGACTTCAAGCAATCTCCAACAGACCTACAGCTGAGGGTCCTGACTGTTAGAAGGAAAACTAACAAACAGGAAGGACACCCACACCAAAACCCCATCAGTACGTCACCATCATCAAAGACCAGAGGCAGATAAAACCACAAAGATGGGGAAAAAGCAGGGCAGAAAAGGTGGAAATTCACAAAATCAGAGCGCATCTCCCCCTCCAAAGGAACGGAGCATATCGCCAGCAATAGATCAAAGCTGGATGGAGAATGACTTTGACAAGTTGAGAGAAGAAGGCTTCAGTCAATCAAACTTCTCAGAGCTAAAGGAGGAATTACGTTCCCAGCGCAAAGAAACTAAAAATCTTGAAAAAAGAATGGAAGAATGGATAACTAGAATAATCAATGCAGAGAAGGCCATAAACAAACTGACAGAGATAAAAACCGTGACACGAGAAATGCGTGACAAATGCACAAGCTTCAGTAACTGACTCGATCAACTGGAAGAAAGAGTATCGGCGACTGAGGATCAAATGAATGAAATGAAGCGAGAAGAGAAGTCTAAAGAAGAAAGAGGAAAAAGAAATGAACAAAGCCTTCAAGAAGTATGGGATTATGTGAAAAGACCAAATCTGCGTCTGATTGGGGTGCCTGAAAGTGACGGGGAAAATGGAACCAAGTTGGAAAACACTCTTCAGGATATCATCCAGGAGAACTTCCCCAACCTAGTAAAGCAGGCCAACATTCAAATTCAGGAAATACAGAGAACGCCACAAAGATACTCCTTGAGAAGAGCAACTCCAAGACACATAATTATCAGATTCACCAAAGTTGAAATGAAGGAAAAACTGTTAAGGGCAGCCAGAGAGAAAGATCGGGTTACCCACAAAGGGAAGCCCATCAGACTAACAGCAGATCTCTGAGCAGAAACTCTACAAGCCAGAAGAGAGTGGGGGCCAATATTCAACATTCTTAAAGAATTTTCAACCCAGAATTTCATATCTAGTCAAACTTAGTTTCATAAGTGAAGGAGAAATAAAATCCTTTACAGATAAGCAAATGCTTAGAGATTTTGTCACCACCAGGCCTGCCTTACAAGAGACCCTGAAGGAAGCACTAAATATGGAAGGGAACAACTGGTACCAGCCAATGCAAAAACATGCCAAAATGTAAAGACCATCGAGGCTAGGAAGAAACTGCATCAACTAACTAGCAAAATAACCAGTTAATATCATAATGACAGGATCAAGTTCACACATAACAATATTAACCTTAAATGTAAATGGACTAAATGGTCCAATTAAAAGACACAGACTGGCAAACTGGATAAAGAGTCAACAGCCATCAGTTTGCTGTATTCAGGAGACCCATCCCACATGCAGAGACACACATAGGCTCAAAATAAAGGGATGGATGAAGATCTACCAAGCAAATGGAGAACAAAAAAAAGCAGGGGTTCCAATCCTAGTCTCTGATAAAACAGACTTTAAACCATCAAAGATCAAAAGAGACAAAGAAGGCCATTACATAATAGTAAGGGGATCAATTCATCAGGAAGAGCTAACTATCCTAAATATATATGCACCCAATACAGGAGCACCCAGATTCATAAAGCAAGTCCTTAGAGACTTACAAAGAGACTTAGACTCCCATACAATAATAATGGGAGACTGCAACACCCCACTGTCAACATTAGACAGATCAATGAGACAAAAAGTTAACAAGGATATCCAAGAATTGAACTCATCTCTGCACCAAGTGGACCTAATAGACATCTACAGAACTCTCCATCCCAAATCAACAGAATATACATTCTTCTCAGCACCACATCGCACTTATTCCAAAATTGACCACATAATTGGAAGTAAAGCACTCCTCAGCAAATGTACAAGAACAGAAATTATAACAAACAGTGTCTCAGACCACAGTGCAATCAAACTAGAACTCAGGACTAAGAAACTCAATCAAAACCGCTCAACTACATGGAAACTGAACAACCTGCTCCTGAATGACTACTGGGTACATAACGAAATGAAGGCAGAAATAAACATGTTCTTTGAAACCAATGAGAACAAAGATACAACATACCAGAATCTCTGGGACACATTTAAAGTAGTGTGTAGAGGGAAATTTATAGCACTAAATGCCCACAAGAGAAAGCTGGAAAGATCTAAAATTGACACTCTAACATCACAATTAAAAGAACTAGAGAAGCAAGAGCAAACACATTCAAAAGCTAGCAGAAGGCAAGAAATAACTAAGATCAGAGCAGAACTGAAGGAGATAGAGACACAAAAAACCCTTCAAAAAATCAATGAATCCAGGAGTTGGTTTTTTGAAAAGATCAACAAAATTGATAGACTGCTAGCAAGACTAATAAAGAAGAAAAGAGAGAAGAATCAAATAGATGCAATAAAAAATGATAAAGGGCATATCACCACCGACCCCACAGAAATACAAACTACCATCAGAGAATACTATAAACATCTCTGCGCAAATAAACTAGAAAATCTAGAAGAAATGGATAATTTCCTGGACACTTACACTCTCCCAAAAGTAAACCAGGAAGAAGTTGAATCCCTGAATAGACCAATAGCAGGCTCTGAAATTGAGGCAATAATTAATAGCCTACCAACCAAAAAAAGTCCAGGACCAGATGGATTCACAGCTGAATCCTACCAGAGGTACAAGGAGGAGCTGGTACCATTCCTTCTGAAACTATTCCAATCAATAGAAAAAGAGGGAATCCTCCCTAACTCATTTTATGAGGCCAACATCATCCTGATACCAAAGCCTGGCAGAGACATAACAAAAAAAGAGAATTTTAGACCAATATCCCTGATGAACATTGATGCAAAATTCTCAATAAAATACTGGCAAATCGAATCCAGCAGCATGTCAAACAGTGTATCCACCATGATCAAGTGGGCTTCATCCCTGGGATGCAAGGCTGGTTCAACATATGCAAATTAATAAACGTAATCCAGCATATAAACAGAACCAAAGACAAAAACCACATGATTATCTCAATAGATGCAGAAAAGGCCTTTGACAAAATTCAACAGCCCTTCATGCTAAAAACTCTTAATAAATTCGGTATTGATGGAACGTATCTCAAAATAATAAGAGCTATTTATGACAAACCCACAGCCAATATCATACTGAATGGGCAAAAACTGGAAGCATTCCCTTTGAAAACTGGCACAAGACAGGGATGCCCTCTCTCACCACGCCTATTCAACATACTGTTGGAAGTTCTGGCTAGGGCAATCAGGCAAGAGAAAGAAATAAAGGGTATTCAGTTAGGAAAAGAAGAAGTCAAATTGTCCCTGTTTGCAGATGACATGATTGTATATTTAGAAAACCCCATCATCTCAGGCCAAAATCTCCTTAAGCTGATAAGCAACTTCAGCAAAGTCTCAGGATACAAAATCAGTGTACAAAAATCACAAGCATTCCTATACACCAGTAACAGACAAACAGAGAGCCAAATCGTGAATGAACTTCCATTCACAATTGCTTCAAAGAGAATAAAATATCTAGGAAACCAACTAACAAGGGATGTAAAGGACCTCTTCAAGGAGAACTACAAACCACTGCTCAGTGAAATAAAAGAGGACACAAACAAATGGAAGAACATACCATGCTCATGGATAGGAAGAATTAATATCATGAAAATGGCCATACTGCCCAAAGTAATTTATAGATTCAATACCATCCCCATCAAGCTACCAATGAGTTTCTTCACAGAATTGGAAAAAACTGCTTTAAAGTTCATATGGAACCAAAAAAGAGCCTGCATTGCCAAGACAATCTTAAGTCAAAAGAACAAAGCCGGAGGCATCACGCTACCTGACTTCAGACTATAGTACAAGGCTACAGTAACCAAAACAGCATGGTACTGGTACCAAAACAGAGATACAGACCAATGGAACAGAACAGAGTCCTCAGAAATAATACCACACATCTACAGCCATCTTATCTTTGACAAACCTCAGAAAAACAAGAAATGGGGAAAGGATTCCCTATTTAATAAATGGTGCTGGGAAAATTGGCTAGCCATAAGTAGAAAGCTGAAACTGGATCCTTTCCTTACTCCTTATACGAAAATTAATTCAAGATGGATTAGAGACTTCAATGTTAGACCTAAAACCATAAAAACCCTAGAAGAAAACCTAGGTAATACCATTCAGGACATAGGCATGGGCAAGGACTTCATGTCTAAAACACCAGAAGCAACGGCAGCAAAAGCCAAAATTGACAAATGGGATCTAATTAAACTAAAGAGCTTCTGCACAGCAAAAGAAACTACTATCAGAGTGAACAGGCAACCTACAGAATGGGAGACAATTTTTGCAATCTACTCATCTGACGAAGGGCTAATATCCAGAACCTACAAAGAACTCAATCAAATTTACAAGAAAAAACCAACCCCATCAAAAAGTGGGCAAAGGATATGAACAGACACTTCTCAAAAGAAGACATTCATACAGCCAACAGACACATGAAAAAATGCTCATCATCACTCGCCATCAGAGAAATGCAAATCAAAACCACAATGAGATACCATCTCATACCAGTTAGAATGGCAATCATTAAAAAAATCAGGAAACAACAGGTGCTGGAGAGGATGTGGAGAAATAGGAACACTTTTACACTGTTGGTGGGACTGTAAACTAGTTCAACCATTGTGGAAAACAGTGTGGCGATTCCTCAAGGATCTAGAACTAGAAGTACCATATGACCCAGCCATCCCATTACTGGGTATATACCCAAAAGATTATAAATCATGCTTCTATAAAGACACATGCACATGTATGTTCATTGCAGCACTATTCACAATAGCAAAGACTTGGAATCAACCCAAATGTCCATCAGTGATGGACTGGATTAAGAAAACGTGGCACATATACACCATGGAATACTATGCAGCCATAAAAAAGGATGAGTTTGTGTCTTTTGTAAGGACATGGATGCAGCTGCAAACCATCATTCTCAGGAAATTATCACAAGAACAGAAAACCAAACACCGCATGTTCTCACTCATAGGTGGGAACTGAACAATGAGATCACTTGGACTCGGGAAGGGGAACATTACACATCGGGGCCTACTGTGGGGAGGGGGGACGGGGGAGGGATTGCATTCGGAGTTATACCTGATTTAAATGACGAGTTAATGGGTGCTGACGAGTTGATGGGTGCAGCACACCAACATGGCACAAGTATACATATGTAACAAACCTGCACGTTAGGCACATGTACCCTAGAACTTAAAGTATAATTAAAAAAAAAAAAAAAAGAGGTTTAATTGACTCATAGTTTTGCATGGCTGGCTAGGCCTCAGAAAACTTACAATCATGGCAGAAGGAGACGCAAACACATCCTTCTTCATATGGCAGCAGCAGAGAGAATAAGAGCCCAGCAAAGGGGGAAGCCCCTAAACCATCAGATCTCATGAGAACTCACTATGATGGGAACAGAATGAGGGAAACCAGCCCCATGATTCAGTTATCTCCACATGGTCCCGCCCTTGACACATGGGGATTATTACAATTCAAGACGAGATTTTGGGTGGGGACACAGCCAAATCATATCAGTGCTTATTATCCACATGCTATTATTCCTATATTTATGTATCCATAAATAATACTATAGTATTGTTTTGCTCTTTTGTACTTTAAATGGTATATCATACATACTTTTCTGTACCTTCCCATTTTTGGTGGTTGTTTATACAAGTAACTAGAGTCATTATACAGTTATATTCCATTATGCCAAAGTTTATCCATTATCCCGTGGATGGACTTCTGGTGCTTTCTGTTTTGCTATATAAACAATACTGTGTACATTTTTGTACATCTCCTTTACACAGGAAATAGTTTCTCACATGTTCATGTGCATACAAATCATTTGGTTGGTCTTGTTAAAATGTAGACTGATTCAGTAAGTTTGGGGTGGGACCTGCAAATTGTACTCATATGAAGAAAAATGGGGGAAACATATAAAGTTAATGCTATTGTAGAAAACACAAAAAAAGACAAAGTGGCCTCATAATCTAGTATCTAGTATAGCAGAGTGGTTTAAACATGGCCCCTTTAAGTTCAGTGTTTGAATTACAACTCAACTATTTGCAAGTTGAGTGACTTTGTCTAGGTCATTTAATGTCTCCAAATCTTGCTCTTCTCATTTAGAAAATGAGGATTGTTATAATAGCACCTAGATTACATGGTTGTGATGAGGCAATTTGCTAATATACTAGATACAGAATGCTTAGGACATTGTCTGGCACATAGCAAAAACTCACTAAAATTTGAGCTATTATTGTTAACTTTTAGGCTCCCCCCCATGAATATATTATTTCCCTCCAAATGGATCACAATGTACATGCTATTTTTATAGCAAACTCTGGTCCACTGATTGCAGAAAACATTTCATAGTTATTCTCTATTAAGTCATTTAGACAGGCTATTTAGTATTCCAGTGTATGTATTTACCACAATTAAATCATTGTTGATGCATCAAGTTGAATTATTTTACTCTTATGAATAATACTGTGTAGCTAAATCATTTCATTCCTTTTAGTTTTAATGTCAGCTCACTTTCTCTCCCCTTCTAATCAGCTCTCAGCTGTTACTGTTCTCCCATTCTAATCTGTGATCAGATAATCAAGCGAGTTAAATCAGTTTATTTGCTATACCTTATCTGCAATTCTGTCACTTGCTCTAGGCCTTTGGTAAAAGGGACAGCTATTGCAGCAGCTGTGAAGGGAGGCTGTTTTTGCCTATTTTAGGGTATGCCTCTTAGTCAGTCCAGCTCTCCTAGTCTCACTGGATATGAGATTAGGAGATACCACCCAGAAGATGCTGGCACATCCTCTTGCTGTGGGTGCCTTTTCCCTTCTACTCCCTCCCTATTGGGGTCTGAACACTCAACCTACCTTTATGCCCAGCTGCTGCCACTTCATTACTACCTGTTTCTGATTTTTTGAAGCCCCGATGCCCCTTAGCCTAGGTCTGGGAGTTACCAGTTTTCTTGACTTCTGACACCAGTATGCATGCATGGTGCTAGATTCTACTTTGTGGGCCTCTCTGCTTTAGTTTCTCAATTTTTTTAGTAGCCGTAGCACTTATTTGTGCTTTTTAAAAAACTTTGGATCCTGTTAAATTCCCACATTTTGTGTATATGGGAGCACAGAAAACAGACTTCAACAATTAAAATTCCCAAATACAGCTGGATAGGCCTGTTTCCCAAACTTGCCTGAAAGATCACAAGGAATACCTGTTGACATACTCCCAAGCCCATCCCAAAGGGCAGCCCCTGTAATCTGGATATATTATCTGGAGATATTATTTAACAAACACCCCAGGTGATTCTTATAATCAGGCACAGCTGGAAACAATGGGCTTTTAACTTGAATTCTCTGAGATCTTCCAGGACACTGGGACGTTCAACTGATACCTCAGGGAGCTTGTATGCAATTTAAAGGTAGTGTAGGGCTCATCCCAGGGGGCAGGAAAATTCTAGGATTCAAGTATTAGTTCGAATACTGGAAAGTCTTTAGAGCTTGAGACCAAAGAAGGAATTTATGCTCTTTTTGTTTTAATCTTGCTCCTTCTAAAGGAACTTATGCTCTATTTACCATCTCTACACCAGCATGGTTTCAATCCCCTGGGTATAGTATAGATTCTGTCCCAAACACTGGGGTTCCAGAACTGTCAAATGAGTCGTGCAGCTTCTCAAAAAGCATAATGGAGCCGGGCTGGGTGGCTCACGCCTGTAATCCCAGCACTTTGGGAGGCCGAGGCGGGCGGATCACGAGGTCAGGAGATCAAGACCATCCTGGCTAACACGGTGAAACCCCGTCTCTACAAAAAATACAAAAAAATTAGCCAGGTGTGGTGGCGGGCGCCTGTAGTCCCATCTACTCGCGAAGCTAAGGCGGGAGAATGGCGTGAACCCGGGAGGCGGAGCTTGCAGTGAGAGGAGATCGCGCCATTGCGCTCCAGCTGGGCGACAGAGCGAGACTGTCTCAACAACAACAAACAACAACAACAACAACAACAACAAAGCAAAATGGAGAATGCGGGTCCTTTGAGGACTGAATCCTTTGCATATGTTAAAATCATTTGGAGTGCATATCTTTTATTACGTAAGGTTTTATATTCACTTAGAAAAATCAGCTCAATGCCAGACCCGTGTTAGTAACTGCTTTGGCAGTGCTAGCTATGTAATTTTTGAGGCCTGAGAAAGCACAGAACTCTGATATACCTGCTTCAACTCGTGACAGGCCGTTAGTTTCTTGGATCATCCATACGTAAGATACAAATCTTACTCCCTCAATCTGAGGACACAGGGAGATCCAAACACGCACGATAATTCTTTTTTTTTTGGGTTGGGGGGAGAGGGGACGGAGTATGGCTCTGTCACCCAGGCTGGAGTGCAGTGGCGTGATCTCAGCTCACTGCAACCTCTGCCTCCCGGGTTCAAGCCACCCCAGTAGCTGGGATTACAGGTGCCTGCCACCATGCCCAGCTTATTTTTTGTATTTTTAGTAGAGATAGGGTTTCATCATATTGGCCAGGCTGGTCTCGAACTCTCCTTACCTCAAGTGATCTATCTGCCCGCCTCAGCCTCCCAAAGTGCTGGGATTACCGGTGTGAGCTACCGTACCTGGCCATGCCTAAGAAGATCTAGAAACAGAAACTGGTAAATCCTGACCACACTACACACATTATTTACTCATATGAGATCACAATTTGTTTCTCTTACAACTCATCCATTTGACAGACTAATGTGATGAATAAATAGAATTCTATAAAAGTGAGGCCAAAATAAAAAGCAGCCTAAGATTGTTGAAGAAAACTCAAATGGTGGTCCATGAGACTGCCAAAGTTGAGAGGCAGTCTCAAACTAATGGGGGGAAATGCCCCTATGGTTCTAAAAATAAAAGCTTGTCACTCTTTACAAACTGTGATTTATCTCTTTGAGAGAATCTTGAACATGAAGTCATGCTATTAATGTTTATTCTAACAGTAGGCTAAATATTTGAGCATATTCCCCCTAATAGTTCCAGAAATTATCTCCTTCCTAAAAAAAAAGTTTAAAACTTTAAATGGTGAGATAGTAAAGTGGTGTGGCATGAGAAAAGTACTTTATTCATGCAAAATTTTTCGGTTCCATTCAAAATTACAGTACAAAAAAATTCCCTTGCTTGCTGAGTTTTTGTTACTTTTTACTTAAATATTTAGACTTAAGAAAAAATAAAATTTAAAATCACTATTAATGGAAGCTTATATTCCTTATGAATACATGTATGCATATATGCACCTCTATATGAATCACTCAAAACAATTTCAAACATCATTCTTTTTTGTATTTAAAATTGCCCTTTTAAATATTTAGAAGTTCCAGAGGTGGAGGCTTTAATGGAATTTTTCCCAGAGTAAATTTCTTGGATTGAAATTGTTCCAGTTCTTCTACTGTTAGTTTATCTCTGGGTGTGAATAACACATTATCTGTTGCAAAGATGCTGCTTGAGGCTGAGAGAGAAGTGGATATGCTGCTATTTCCAAAAGTGTCACTGGATGGCTTAGAAAAAGCAGTGTGAGAATGTGAGCTTGGACTACCAAAACCAGCCACAGAACTGCCACCTCCAAAGGCTGGGGCCACTGGAGCTCTAATAGAACCTGTTGCCAAGGAAGTTGGAAGTCCTGAAAATCCAGGTGATCCAAAGCTGGAAGCTGCAGGGCTTTTGAATGAAAATGATGCAGCCGATGTAACTTCAGGTTTCCCAAATCCAAAAGCTGGAGCAGAAGTAGAGATAGCTGAACTGGTAGAGGCTGCAGCTCCAAATGCTGGGGAACTCCCAAAACCAGCAGGGCTTCCAGAAGAGGCAGCGGCAAATCCAGAGTTTGTTTTAAAACTAAAGTTCTGAGCATTATCACTGCTGCTGTTATTGACTGGAAAGCCTATAAAAAACAAAACAAAGCAGAAAAAAAATTTATTATAGTCAAAAAAATGTCACCATTATTTCCTTCCCCTATCTTTCTTTTTTATGTCATGTTTCAGTATTGAGAAGCTTACTGGAAGGATGAGATGAGAAAAGTAAAAATGAGAGGCTAGAACTACCCACCAAAGCCTGCTTCCTGCCTTTTCTGCTAACAATCCCATTTTCACCTTGATTGACCTTCACCCAAGGAGAAACCACAGGGACTAGAGAACAGACTTTCACTTTGGTTTCTACTTACCTCACCAGAGCTGCCACCTGAAGACAATGCTATGCTGTTAAACACAGTGACAAGAAAGTTCTCAAAGGTGCTGCTATCATAGCTATGTACTTCTACGAAACTCCTGAAAAACCATTCCTAAAATGGACTTCTAAAGCTTAAGTGTCTTTCAAAGAACATGCCCAATCTGGCCTCCATTTCACAAATGTCTAATGAGCCAAATGCTTTGAGGTTCTATGATGGAAGGTTGTAGAATTTATGAAGGTAATTTAAAATGGTGATTCAGGCTTATAATTTGAAACCTATAGAATCTAATTTTTCTAAATCAGTTAAGTCCTGTATTACTTTATCATTTACCTGGCGACACAAATGTTGCTGCTTGACTACTGCCAAATCCAAATGCAGGTGCTGCTTGATTTACACCATCCTTTACATCAGAGAGCTGGAAAAAAAAAAGTGTGCAAATAATAAAGTGCTTGATGAATAATGCTCCAGTATCTTTTCTATACATTTTATGGACAAATTAAATTTTTTAAAATGTGCATTAAAGGCTGGGTGTGGTGGCTCACACCTGTAATCCTAGCACTTTGGGAGGCTGAGATGGTGAAGGGCTTGAGCCTATGAGTCTGGGATGAGCCTCAGCAACACAGTGAGACCCCCATCTCTACAAAAAATTAGCCAGTGGTCCCAGCTATTTGGGAACCTGAGGTGGGAGGATCACTTGAGCCTGGGAAAGCCTGGGTAACAAAGTAAGACTCTGACTCAAAAAAAGAACAGAAAAGAGAAGAAAAAAGTGCATTAAAAAAGGCAAAGTTAAATGCTTAACATGGAAAATGCCCATAATATGATGTTGAAAAGGATAAGATCGGCCGGGCGCGGTGGCTCAAGCCTGTAATCCCAGCACTTTGGGAGGCCGAGGCGGGTGGATCACGAGGTCAGGAGATCGAGACTATCCTGGCTAACATGGTGAAACCCCGTCTCTACTAAAAATACAAAAAACTAGCCAGGCGTGGTTGCGGGCGCCTGTAGTCTCAGCTACTGGGAGGCTGAGGCGGGAGAATGGCGTGAACCCGGGAGGCGGAGTTTGCAGTGAGCCGAGATCACGCCACTGCACTCCAGCCTGGGAGACACAGCGAGACTCCGTCTCAAAAAAAAAAAAAAAAAAAAAAAAAAAAAAAAAAAAGAAAAGGATAAGATCTAATACTGTATAAACAGTATAATCACAACTAATAATATGAATATGCATAAAAAATGTACATTAGTAAGTTAACAGTGATTGTCTCTGGCTGATGAATTACGGTTGATTTAAATTTTATTTATGCTTTTTTATACTTTCTAAATTCCTAAAATGAGCAGATATTATAATGAGAAAAATATTTTTAAATTTTTTTCAGTGTCTATAAGGTTAGATCTGCATTTATAGAGAAATCTAGATATTAGGTAAAAAGGACCTTTATAGAATACCCAGTCAACTTTAATACTCGAAATGAAGTAGATCCACTATTACATAATTAAAAGCTTATGACCAAATATCCATTAAACATTTCCCATTCCCTGAAAGTACTTTATGTTCTTGCTATTCTGTGCTCTAGAAATGTCTTTCATCTCTGCTTACTGAAATCTTAATCCTCCTTTCAAGGAACTTTGTACTTGCTCCTTCCTTCCAAGAAGACTTTCTTAATCATCCAAAGCAAACATAAGTGATTTCTTTCACTTGGAAGCCTCAAAAGCATTCTCTGGCCGGTGCAGTGGCTCACAACTGTAATCCCAGCACTTTGGGAGGCTGAGGCAGGCGGATCATGACATCAGGAGATTGAGAACATCCTGGCTAACACAGTGAAACCCCGTCTCTACTAAAAATACAAAAAAATTAGCCAGGCATGGTGGCAGGTGCCTGTAGTCCCAGCTACTCGGGAGGCTGAGGCTGGAGAATGGCGTGAACCCCGGAGGCAGAGCTTGCAGTGAGCCGAGATCGCACCACTGCACTCCAGCCTGGGCGACAGAACGAGACTCTATCTCAAAAAAAAAAAAAAAAAATTTTTTTTTTTTTTTGAGACTGAAACCTCCACCTCCTGGGTTCAAGTGATTCTCCTGCCTCAGCCTCCTGAGTAGCTAAGATTACAGGCGTGCGCTACCATGCCTGGCTAATTTTTGTATTTTTAGTAGAGACCGGGTTTCACCACGTTGGTCAGGCTGGTCTTAAACTCCTGACCTCATAATCTGCCTGCCTCGGCCTCCCAAAGTGCTGGGATTACAGGCGTCAGCCACTGCGCCCAGCCCTCAAGAGCATTCTTTAAAGAATCAACTTTTTTTGAGGTATAGTCTAATACAATAAAATGCATCCATTTTTTGTATATATTTCAATGAGTTCTAACAAACTTGCAACCACCACAATCGAGATTCAAAACATTTTTGTTCCCTGAAAGTTCTTTTGTGTCCCTTTCCAGTCAACTCCCTCTCAACTCCTCGTCCCCGGCAACCACTCTATCTGCTTTCTATCACTACAAATGAGACTTGTCTTTTCCAGAGTTTCATACAAATGGCATCACATGGTCTACACTATTGGTTTTGTTTTTTGGTCTGGCTTCTCTTCCTCAGTGTAATATTCATTAACAGGCAGATGATAAATTATAATATATCCATACAATGGGTTACCATTCAGCATAAAGAAGGCATGAACTACTGATACATGTTAAGTCAGCTATGGGTGGGTTGTCCCACATCCTCACCTATGGGGGGGCCCTGGGCAGCTAGCAAAGAGCAGGGACCTTCCAGCCCTGAGGGAAGTTCCACAGTTCTTTGGACTCAGTTATCCTTTCTCCATCAGCTCTCATCCATGGTGATGGTGGCCCACCTCCCACACAAGGACAGACTACTTCCAAGAGGTCCCACTAAATTCAAATAGCATTACAACAACTAAAAGGTCAAAGAAATTAGCTTGCACAAGAGTCTAGTTATTCAGGAAGCACATATTTAAGAAAGGGG
This sequence comes from Macaca thibetana thibetana, assembly GCF_024542745.1. Lineage (NCBI taxonomy): Eukaryota > Metazoa > Chordata > Mammalia > Primates > Cercopithecidae > Macaca > Macaca thibetana. Next base: position 93,676,391 of record NC_065580.1, on the reverse strand, counting down.
AGGGGTGTTGGGACTGTCAACCATTCACTAAGTGTAGGGACACAGTACTCTCATATCCTTTATACAGAGTAGAAACCATCTGAGAAATTGGAAATATTAAAATTATAAATGTGAATATCTTATTTTAAAATAAAATTCTTAAGAACTTTTTAATGGGTGTAGAAACATCATAACTTTATTTACAAGGATAATGAACTTGCTACAGTCAGGACCATAGATCTTTGGAGACACGTGGGTATATATCTTCCAAAGGCATTTCTGTTTAAGACAAGGAACATACTGTGTTCTTCAGTCACAAAATGATACATTACATTCTAAATGTGCATTCATATAATTGTTCAAAGTAATTTCTTTTTTTTTTTTTTTTTTTTTTGAGACGGAGTCTCGCTCTGTCGCCCAGGCTGGAGTGCAGTGGCGCGATCTCGGCTCACTGCAAGCTCCGCCTCCCGGGTTCACGCCATTCTCCTGCCTCAGCCTCCCGAGTAGCTGGGACTACAGGCGCCCACAACCGCGCCCGGCTAATTTTTTGTATTTTTAGTAGAGACGGGGTTTCACCGTGGTCTCGATCTCCTGACCTTGTGATCCGCCCGCCTCGGCCTCCCAAAGCGCTGGGATTACAGGCGTGAGCCACCGCGCCCGGCCAATTTCTTTTTACATACAGATAACTTTAAATACTTGAATTTATGTAAGTTTGCCATATTCAAAACTAGCACTACCAAAGTTAACAACTTTACCCTAAAAAGCTTTTAAAAGCATAACTGGCCGGGTGCGGTGGCTCACGCCTGTAATCCCAGCTCTTTGGAAGGCCGAGGTGGGCAGATCACGAGGTCAGGAGATCGAGACCATACTGGCTAACATGGTGAAATCCCGTCTCTACTAAAAAATACAAAAAAGTAGCCAGGCGCGGTGGTGGGCGCCTGTAGTCCCAGCTACTCGGGAGGCTGAGGCAGGAGAATGGTGTGAACCCGGGAGGCGGAGCTTGCAGTGAGCGGAGATCACGCCACTGCACTCCAGCCTGGGCCACAGAGCCAGAGTCCGTCTCAAAAAAAAAAAAAAAAAGCATAACTATTTCTGCTTTTCTGACCAAGGAACACAGAGAAAACTATTTCAAGACCTTGACTCTTAAGTGATGCTATTTTGGGAACGTGTATCATAATTCTTGACAGAAAATTTTTGTTTTGCTTTCCAAATCTAAAGTAAAATATTCTCTTCAAAAAAGCAATAGGTAAGACACTTCCCTCAAGAAAACTCTCCCATACTCACCAAAGCTACTTTAGTTGATATATTTAGACTTTTCAGTTCATTTACCCTGTTCCTCCATTGATTTATTAAATGTTGGACAGAATTTAGCTGAAAAGGGAAGACAGAAAAATAACAGTTCAATATTGTATGTTTAAGTTAGTTTCTTCAATAAAAACTTCACATATTTCTTTGCCAAAATCACGAAAGGTTTATGTAACAGTTTTATGGCCCATGACTTGCAAAATTTGCATTGACTTGGCCTGTTTGTCAAAGATATTCCAGCTCCAGTTCCCTCTCCCTGTTCAACTCCTTATATCATCTGGTTAATATCACAAGCATCTGGCAGCACGTAGTTAGTTATATTTGGATGGGAGGTGAACACATGTACTAGTTGAAATGCATGATCATGACTGTAGAAACAGAAAAATACAGCATTTAAACTGCTTCCTTCAGGTACTCAACTTATTGTCAAGATTTTTATTTTTTTTTTTGATACCTGATATATGAAGATGTTAATCTGTATTACAGACTGTATCTTATTTAACTTTGTTTTTCTAGCATTCATCACTGGATCTGTACCTAACAGATGTTCAATAAATATCTGTCAAATGGTAAAACGGTTTCATTTCTGGGACTGACTGTTAGGTAATTTGTAATAAAAATAGTAATATTCCTAATTATTAAAGTAAAAATATACTATCATTTTAATAACCAACCAATTTAAATGAAAATAATATAGAAAAGAAAAATAGCCTTCTCCTGAAAAAAGATTATAGACCTCATCGGTTTTGCCAAAATACAAGCCACAATAAAGAAAGCAGTAATTAACAGCTCATCTGTTATTGCAGTAGATTAATAGGAAACAAACTTACATAACTCTGTAAGTTATTGCTGGTTAAGAAGTTATGGTATTCAAGTCTCAATTCCTCTGGTGAAATGTCTGTAAAACCTGAAGTGAGGAATCAATTGGAATCTTTAAAATAAATGCCAATAATTTTGATAGTAAAGCTACAGGTGCTAAACAAGAAAATATCTAATGTTGATTAGAAAATTTTCATAATCATAAGGAAGAAACTTAAAGCCTACACTCTACTTAATGTTTAATAAAGTGTAAAATTACAGTAAAATATAGTTGGTTATTTTGATCTTTAAATGGGGAAGAATTTTCTAAAGATAGGTGGGGTAGAATGAACAACAAACACAAGAGAAAGATTTGACTACACTTATATTCAAACTTATATTTTAAAAAATCTGCCAGAAACTATACTAAGCAAAATTACAAGGCAAATTGTACACTAGGAAAATTGCAATTTTAACATGTATGACAAGAGAAGAACTAATGCCCTAATGTATAAATAGCTCTTACAAATAAATGAGAAAAGTAAATGAATTTGGGCAAAGATAATGAACAGGCAATTCACACACAAAAAAATCAAATAGTAAATAAATGAAAGTTAAATGCAACTTAAAATATAGATAAAATGCTTTACTTATCAGACTGGCAGAAATTTTAAAAGCTGGTATTTACTGTTGTTCCAAATGTGGTGAAATGTATCATTTCCTAAATTTACTGTTAAGGGAATTAAAATGGTACAAGTTTTCTGGGAGGGATAATTATTAATAAGCATCACAAGCCTGAAAAACATTCATATCCTGTGACTTATAATACAATTTACAGGATTTAACCTTGGGAAATAGTTATATATGTAAACAAAGGTCACTATGTATAGGGGTGCTCATTCTAATATTTTTAGTACCAGAAACAAACTGAAAGCAAAAATTAGAATATAAAACTAGGGCCAGGTGCGGTAGCTCATACCTGTAGTCCTAGCACTTTGGGAGGCTGAGGCAGATGGATCACAAGGTCAGGAGATCGAGACCATCCTGGCTAACATGGTGAAACCCCGTCTCTACTAAAAATACAAAACATCAGCTGGGCGTGGTGGCATGCGCCTGTAATCCCAGCTACTCGGGAGGCTGAGGCAGGAGAATTGTTTGAACCTGGGAGGCAGAGGTGGCAGTCAGCTGAGATTGCGCCACTGCACTCCAGCCTGGGCGACAAAGCGAGACTCTGCCTCAAAAATAAATAAATAAATAAAACTAGATTACAGCTGGGCACGGTGGCTCATGCCTGTAGTCCCAGCACTTTGGGAGACCAAGGCCGGTGGATCACCTGAGGCCAGGAGCTCAAGACCAGTCTGGCCAACATGGCGAAACCCTGTTTCTACTAAAAATACAAAAATTAGTTAGGCGTGTTGGCATATGCCTATAATCCGAGCGACTCAGGAGACTGAGGCTGGAGAATCACTTGAACCCAGAAGGCGGAGGCTGTAGTGAGCTGAGATTGCGCCACTGCACTCCAGCCTGGGCAACAAGAGCGAAACTCTATCTCAAAAAAACAAAACAAAACAAAGAAAAACTAGATTACGATCCTAATTATATATATGTATATGTATATATGTATAGGTATACATATATACACACATAGAACAACTTGTACATCCCTGTACAAGTGGACCCTTGCAGTTCTGCTCAAGAGCCAACTGTACACAAAGCTGTACAGGGCCCACTTGTACAGGGATTTTCTTCTGCCTCTGCCACTCCTGAGACAGCGAGACCAAACCCACCTAGCCCTGTGCTACTCAACTTAAAGACAACAAGGATGAAGACTTTTATGATGATCCACTTCCACTATGTGAAGAACATGTTTTCTTTTCCTTATGATTTTCTATTTTTTTTTTTTTTTTTGAGACGAAGTCTTGCTCTGTTGCCCAAGCTGGAGTGCAGTGGCGTGATCTCGGTTTACTGCAACCTCTGCCTCCCAGGTTCAGGCAATTCTCCTGCCGTGGCCTCCCCAGTAGCTGGGATTATAGGCATACACCACCAAACCCGGCTAATTGTTTTTGTATCTTTAGTAGAGATGGGGTTTCACCACATTGGTGAGGTTGGTCTCGAACTCCTGACCTTGTGATCCGCCCACCTCGGCCTCCCAAAGTGCTGGGATTACAGGCGTGAGCCACCGCGCCTGACCCCTTATGATTTTCTTAACATTTTCTTTTCTCTTACAGTAGGTTATTAGTAGTTAAGCTTTTGGGGAATCAAAGCTTATATGTGGATTTTTGACTGCACAGAGGATCAGTGCCCCTAAACTCTATGTTGTTCAAGGGTCAATTGTATACATAAACAAGAAATATGTTTGTGTGTGTATGTTTTGAAAGAAATATACTAAAATGTAGTAGTTATCTCTGTGATAACAGGTTATTTTTATTTTATTTATATATTTCTGTACTTTCCAAGTTTTCTAAAGCAAAAGCTGTAACCGTTTTTTTTTTTTTTATTTTTGAGACAGGGTCTCATTCCTGTCACTCAGGCTGGAGTGCAGTGGCTCATTGCCGCCTTAACTTCCTGGGCTCAAGTGATCCTCCCATCTCAGCCTCCTGGGTAGCTGGGACTATAGGAATGTGCTACCACACCCTGGTAGAGCCACGGTTTCGCTGTGTTGCCCAGGTTGGTCTCAAACTCTTGGGCTCAAGTGATCCACCTGCCTCAGCCTCCCAAAGTGCTAGGATTACAAGCATGAGCCACCACATCTGGTCCAAAAGCTGTAACTTTATAATTGGGCAAACTACTAAGAAAGGCAAAAAATGTTCAAGATATTTTCTACAAAAAATTCCTTGTAACCCAGTTATTATTAACTCGAAGGACACCTTCTTCAGAATAAAGGAAAGATTAAATGTTCAAAGCAGAACCCTGGATTCCTTCTAATGACTTGTCTTCCCCATCTTTACTGACACCTCAAGCCAAAAAACCCTAGGAATCACCTTGGATTTCTCTTTCCCTATATCTAATTAATCAGTATCCTGCCAGTTCAAGCTCCAACAGAACCCAAATATGACCAATTCTGTCTTCACTGCTATGAACTCTAGTCACAAGCAGCAACGTCTTCTGTCTCCCTATCTCTACTTTTGCCTCTGCTCCCAACAGACCTTTTTTATCCCCCCTCACACACATGTTGAGTTAGCTTTTCCTAATCAGATCACGTCCCTCTTTTGCTTAAAGTTCTTCATGGCTGCCTGCCCAGTGCAATTAGGCCCAACATGATCTGGCCCCTGGCTATCTCTCTGGCCTTACTGTCATATTACTTTCCCTTGTTTACTCTCCTCCAGTAATTCAGGCCTCACTAGTCTGTAAACACTGCCAACCTTGTTCTTACCTCAGGGCCTTTGCAATAGCTAGTCCTACTGCCAGGAATGTTTTCCCCCAAATCTTCCCGTAACTGATACCCTCTCTTTATGCAGGACTCATTCCCAATACTGCCTCCCAGGAATAGATAACCACTCTATCTAAAGGAACATTGTTCCCCTAATTGCCTCCTATTCCTTCCAGCCAAGCTCAACCAGAATTCCTCATCTGAACCACAGAACACAGAAAACGATTTGAGTGACAATTTTCTCAAGTCTCGTAAAATGGGGCAAAAGTAGTATCATTCTATTATAGCTGCATAGAAAAAGTTAATTTATTAATACAATGGATTAATTCTACATGCATGATAAACCAGTGGATTTTAATATAATACCACAAAAGGATAGAAGTACGCAAACTTTTGGTCTCAGGACTCCTTTACATTCTTAAAAATCATTAAGGACCCCAAAGAATGTTTGTTTACATGGGTTACTTACATTGATAATTACCACATTTGAAATGAAAACTGAGAAACTTAGTATTAATTTATTTAAAAGAAACCAATTACCTATCTACATAAATGAAAAAGCTATTTTCCAAAACAAAAAATGAAAATTTAGTAAGATTAATAGCCTTGCTTTATGTTTATACATCTCTTAATGTTTGGCTTAATAGAAGGCTGCTGTATTCTTATATATGTTTCTGCATTCATTCTGTTGCAATATGTTGTTCTGACTGAAGTGTATGCAGAAAACGGGCACTCACACAGACACGTATTGGAAAAGGAAGACTTAAATGGCTTTTTCAAGTAACTGTGGACATTTTTCTTTGATACTACACCAAAACTTGACAAGTGGTAGTTTCTTAAAAGTTAATTATAACACAGACTCAAGCCATACTAATGAACTTTTTGTGGTATTATATTAAAATCCACTGGTTTATCATGCATGTAGAATGGACTTTCAGCCATGCATAATTTTGTAATATCACACATAAGTCATTTTAAAAATGCCAGTTCACCGAGTTATGCAGAACTTCCCAAACATTGGCATGTTATTAAACAACATAAAAAATTTTTTTTTTTTTTTTTTTTTTTTTTTTTTTGAGACAGTCTCGCTCTGTCACCCAGGCTGGAGTGCAGTGGCACAATCTCGGCTCACTGCAAGCTCCGCCTCCCAGGTTCACACTATTCTCCTGCCTCAGCCTCCCGAGTAGCTGGGACTACAGGTGCCCGCCACAACATCTGGCTAATTTTTTGTATTTTTTAGTAGAGACGGGGTTTCACTGTGTTAGCCAGGATGGTCTCCATCTCCTGACCTCATGATCCGCCCACTTCGGCCTCCCAAAGTGCTGGGATTACAGGTGTGAGTGACCACGCACGGCCATAAAATTTTTTTAAAGAGACAGGGTCTCACTCTGTCACCCAGGCTGGAGTGTGGAGGCACCATCAGAACTCATCATAACTTTGAACTCTTGAACTCAAGTGATTCCCCCCCACCTCAGCCTCCAGAGTAGCTAAGACTCTTGGCATATGCCATCATACTCAGGCTAATTTTTCTATTTTTTGTAGAGACAGGGTCTTGTTATGTTTTCCGGGGGGTGTCTCAAACTCCTGGCTTCAAGCCATCCTCCTACCTCAGCCTCTAAAAGCACTGGGATGACAGGCATGAGCTGCTGTGTGTGGCCCTCACATTTGTGAATGTTGCCATCCGTTTCATCAGAAGAGATTTTTAAGTATTGAGAAGTCATCATGTTCATGATGACAAAAAAGTTTTCCGTAATTCCAATTTTTGCTTGAAAGTTTTAATTTTTTTCTTTGGCAATAAACACTATCAACTGTTTTCTTCTAAATAACCATAGTTGTCATTCCTTTCAAATAAATATTGTCTTTGAAAAAAGTGGCTAGCTCAGTCCAACATGAACAATCACACAAGATAACCATCACACTTGGGCATGGGGCAGACACACTTTGTATGTGCTCCCCATTTTGTCACACAGAATACTAAAAAGGTGTGTACTCAGGGTCAAGGGCTAACAAAATTAATAATTTTTATGTCTTCATAAAGGAAGTTCTTAAGTTCAAATGGCATTAAACTTTTTTTTATTGTGACATCTACTAGTAATTTATTGCCTCTGCCTTGATTCATGCTAAGATACAAGTAGTTCTACTCATCAATGCTTTTGCACCAACAGTGCAAATTCACCACAGTGAAAAATGGCAATTAATCACTTTGTATTATTAGAAAATATTTTTGAACTTAGGCAACTCCTAAAAGGGCCTCACGGATAAAGTTGCCAGATTCAGCAAATAAAAATACAGGACGCCCAGTTAAATTTGAATTTCAGATATACAATAAATACTTTTTTTAGTATAATGTGCCTCAAATATTACATGGGATGTACACATATTAAAAATACTGTTTGTTTATCTGAAATTTAAATATAACTGGATGTCCCATATTTTATCTGGCAACTTTATTCAGGAATCCACATTTTGAGAACCACTGCTTTAGGGCAACAGGCATTAGGTTCAATTTGGAATGGATTAATACTCAAGTACTAATACTTAAGCTGATTAAGGGCTTAATACTTTGTTGTTTCTCTATAGAAAATATCATTATCTGAAATCATCTTAGTTTATTTGCAGCACTTATTGTCTTCCTCCCTCAAGAATGTAAGATTCATAAGGAAGGGATCTTGTCTGTCTTGCTCATCACTATATTCCTAGCACTTAGCACAAAAGAAATTCAGTAAATATTTGTCAAATGGACAAGTAAATAAATAACTAAGAAGCGTTGCAATGCAAATGCTCACAGAAAACGAGCAACTAGAACTGAGACAGAGGAAAGATCCCAAGGTTCTGCGATATTGATTGCAAGGGCTCCCATCTGCAAGATACGCACTGTTTCCTCAAAAGGATGGAGGCCCAGGAACACCTAGAGTGGGCTTGGAAAAGCCTGGTGGTGTAGGTTTCAGCCCAGAAAGGGCTTAGGGACTATGGACAAAAAAAAAAAAAAAAAGAGAGAGAGAAGAATATTCTAAAGCAAATGCTATTTCAGGCCCCAGGCCAGGTGTGGTGGCTCACACCTGTAATCCCAGCACTTTGGGAGGCCATGGCGGGCAGATCACCTGAGGTCAGGAGTTCGAGACCAGCCTGGCTAACATGGCAAAACCCCGTCTCTACTAAAAATACAAAAATTAGCCGGGTGTGGTGGCGGGCACCTGTAATCCCAGCTATTCAGGAGGCTGAGGCAGGAGAATCACTTGAACCTGGGAGGCAGAGGTCACAGTGAGCCGAGATCGCATCAATGCACTCCAGCCTGGGGGACAAGAGTGAAACTCCGTCTAAAAAAAAAAAAAAAAAAAAGTTGCTGTCCCTGTAGCCCAGCTAAGCCTCCTCACATCTAAATATTATCTCCAGAACGGGTCTCCACACAACTATTCTTAGAAGGAAAGATAGGGAAGAAAGAACAGAACCAGGCAGCCAAGGCCTCAATGACAGGCAGGATGTGACTCTTCTATTCACTACAGGAAGCTAAGAGGTTCCAAAGTTGTATATACAGGGAATCAAGAATGTAGACTCTCTTCCTGGGCTTTATTTAAATGTTTTCTCCCAAGAACTACATGTCTTAAAATACTATATTCTCCAACCTTAATCTCTAAATTATGAAGTTTGGCTAGAATACTCAAATACTTTAAACAATGTCCAAACTCTCCTAGTTGTAGCTAAGTTGGTGGTTGATTTCTTTATATGGCATTCTTTTGGTTTTAGAAAATAATAGTTTTAGAACATATTTTTTAAATGCACAATTTTTCAGTTACCTGAAATATTAGGTTTCTTTTTCACTGGTGAATAAACAGAAAACATCCACTGCCCTGATGATTCCCAAACCTCCATATCTTTTACAATTCCTTCCCTGCAAAAAGAAAAAAAAAACAAAAAAGAGTAAAGGATCTTCTTAGCTGCTTGGTAAAATTTATTGTTAATGGTTTTCCACAACTGAAAATTTAAATTCTAGTAAATACATAGTTCAAAATATTTTCCATTATATTTTCTGAAGAGTGTTCTTTAAAGCACAAGTTTATAGAAGTGTGAACTATATGGTTACAAATGGTATTATAATGTCAGAGAAGTTAATGAGTTTGATTTTCCAATACACTGACCCATTAACCAATATACTTACATAAATACTATCACAGATACCATACTTTTTTTAGGAATTAAAATCTAAAATAGTAACTTTAATCTTTCTTTGTTAATTATCACAAACATCAATAATCATTTAACTGGGAAGAACAAAGTACCACTTACGTGATACAGAATCATAATATTTTAAAGGTGGGTTATAGGACTTCAGAGATCATTTTATCTAATTCTCGCATTTTGCAACAGGGGAAACAGACCCACATCCATACAACTAATCTGTGGTAATGCCATGGGTAGATTCGGCTGTAAATTAGTTTCTTCCTACTTAGACTATGTCAATAAAAGGAGAATTATCACAGAGAAAACTGTATTAAATTTAGGACTGTAACAAATGCAGAAAGTAAGGTTTTGTTTGTTCATTTACTTAAAAAAAATCAGCTGTATATGGTACATGGCTCAAAATATCTACAACTGGTTCTGATTTAATTAGGAGAAGTAAAAGACTAACCAGTTACATTTAAATTCCATCCTGGTCACCATGAGTTGAGGGAACATTACAGATAGCCAAGCATTGTTTTGACACCAGCCATAAATTTTACCGTAAATATTCTCAAGAAATGTCATATATCTACCTCACAATAAATGTAGGAAATCAAATGAGATCAGTTTGAATAGGATAATCCAAGTAAAAGTTTTAGAAATAAATAAGATATGTGACTGGGTATGGTGGCTCATGCCTATAATCCCAGCACTTTGGGAGGCTGAGGCAGGCAGATCACTTGAGGTCAAGAGTTCAAGACCAACCTGGCCAACATGGTGAAACCCCATCTCTACTAAAAACACAAAACATGAGCTGGCGTGGTGTCAGGCACCTGTAATACCAGCTACTTGGGAGGCTGAGGCAGGAGAATGGCTTGAGCCTGGAAGGTGGAGGCTGCAACAAGCTGAGATTGCACCACTGCACTCTAGCCTGGGCAACAGAGCGAGACTCCATCTCTAAATAAATAAATAGAGAGAGAGAGACAGAGATGGTATAAGTGACCTCCAAGTTTACAAGTTGTTCTAAATTACATCACACTTTGTAAAGGACTTGTAAGTTAGAATGAACTTAAGGAGGACTAATCTTAGAAAGATATTCACAATATAGTGTTATCAACACAAAGTGGAAAAAGCATAATTATCCCTAGGAAGGCACTCTACTATTATAGAAAGATAATATATTTTTAAGTGAAATAAAGTTTAGGATAATACATAGCAAAAGAGTGGCTATCTATGAGTGATAGGATTGTGGGTGACTTTTTTTTGCTTACTCTGATTTAAAAATAATGCATTATTTCTTTTTTAAAGAAAATATTGTATTATGAAAAGATGTTACAAAAAAAGAGAAAACAAAATACAAAGATTGTAGGTGCTTTTGAAAAGACATAAGCAAATGGATAGTAATTTTCCTGAAAGCTTTCACTTACAGAAGTTTCTTTTCATCTTTCTGCTCATCAGGACTAAGTGAACCAAATGGGTTCTCAGACAATCCAAAGCCTTCTTTCCTGTTAGTTGAAGCTCCAGAATCAAAAGAACCGAAAGATGGCTTTTCTTGATCTCTGCTGCCCCCCCATGGTGTGGATTTGGAGAAACTGGATGGCTGGATGACATTGGAGTATCTCTGGCTAGTGGTATTCCATCCACGTCTATTATTACCTAAAATAAACAATAAAACAAAATAATTTTGCTAGCAACTTTTCTTTTTATTTTATTTCTTTTTAATTGAGATAGGGTCTCACTCTGTTGCCCAGGATGGAGGACAGTGGCATGATCTTGGCTCACTGTAACCTCAACCTCCCAGGCTCAATCCTCCCACCTCAGCCTCCTGAGTAGCTGGGACCACAGGCGTTTTTTGCACACCACCATGTCTGGCTAATTGTTGTACTTTTTGTAGAGACAGGGTCTTGCCATATTGCGTGGGCTGGTCTCGAACTCCTGGGCTCAAGCAATCCAGCCGCCTTGGCCTCCCAAAGTGCTGGGATTACAGGCATGAGCTACTGTGTCCAGCAACTGTTCTTTTAAATCTCAAAAATCTTTGTATCTTAGTATGTCTAGACATCATAGAAAGATTCAACAAGCACTACATTTAAACTCATTTTAAATGACAATCTCTTCATTTTTTATTTACAGACAGTAGTTAGGTTGTAATATCAACAAATCATATAGTGGCCAATTGCATTTCTGTTTGAGATTCAGAAGAAAATAATATAGAAAAATAGTGATATTTTACTAAATTCAGCTGACAAAGCTTATTAAATAAACAACTGCTTGATAGTCGAGTTGACAGAAGGCATGCATCATAAATCATAAACTCCTTCAGGATAAAAACTTGTGTTTTTATCATTCTTTGCTCCCCCACCAGGCCCTATATTGTAGTAAAGGCTGAAAAATGGACATTGAATTAGTTTCTTGAATATGAAAGATTAGATTCTACCCTCTGTTTTTGGACAGATGCTTAAGTCTATTTGATGCAGTCTTTTCTCTGGGCAAGCACCTACACACCTATTTTCACGGAGAGATTATACATGGTATTTACATGTGAACAAAATGCATGTAGTTCCTCTATGAGTAGCTTTCCAATATTTCATAAATATCAAAATGAAGATTATCTCCTCTGTTTACATATTGGTTTTGTTTTTTAAAATCACTTTAGCAATCTCATTTACTCATCACTTCCTTGTTGGGGCCAAGTTTAAGGTAATTCATCTTGTTTCTGACTGAATTAGGAGATAAGCCATTAAATATATCAAAAGTTGGAATGACAAACATGCCCAGTTGTGAAAGTTCATCCTGCAACTCTAAACTACCCTAATAATAACAACAACAACAAAAAAGTGGAGATTGCTAGACCAGATCCTTCAAGTAGGAGTTAATGGTATCTACTTCTAAAATTCCAAATTTCACTGGGGTATGATATAACTGAAGAAACTCACTTCCTCCTTTTTTTTTTTTTTTTTTTTTAAATATTGCTTTTGGTCTTCATACTTAAAATTCTAGAAACATTCATTTGTTTCTGGGAGCTAAATACAAAGTTTGTCTGCTAAATTTTGTTTACACTCACATTCTTCAGACCTGAGTCCCAATTTTTGGTTTGAAATATTTCACTAGATTAATTGTGGATGAAATAAAAGGACTGTCTTCCCTTAAGTGGGATCAGACGTGAAACCATCAAGCAATACAAGGTTTAAAGGTTAGACGTAGCCTGCCGCGGTCACTCACGCCTGTAATCTCAGCACTTTGAAAGACCGAAGCGGGCGGATCACCTGAGGTCACGAGTTCAAGACCGGTCTGGCCAACATGGCGAAATCCTGTCTCTACTAAAAATACAAAACTTTTCAAGGGCATGGTGGCGGGCATCCGTAATTCCAGCTACTCGGGAGGTTGAGGCGTGGGAATCGCTTGAGCCTGGGAGGTGGAGGTCGCAGTGAGCTGCCTGAGAGAGCAAGACGCTGTCTCAAAATATCACATCACACCACACCACACCACACCACACCACACCACATCACATCACATGAAGAGCCCTAAAGGAGGGGAAGGAAGGGAGGCAGCACCTAATTATTAACCCGATCTTTAAAATCTTGTGTTGTTCTAAGGTTTCACGTCTAATCTCTCCTTTCCTTTAAGATAAAAAGCTTTGACAATGATCTAGGCCCAGGGATTAGATTAACGAGGCCCCCACATCCCCTTTCCTCATCTCCCGGAGAGTTACTGGACTTCCCACCTTCCCAATTTCACCCCAAATTTATGAGCAGGTGCATTTTTTCTGCGGTATGGCTCTATAGGTTTTATTAGATTTTCTTTTCTTTTCTTTTCTTTTTTTTTTGAGACAGAATCTCGCTCTGTCGCCCAGACTGGAGTTGGGTGGCGCGATCTTGGCTCACAGCCACCTTCACCTCCCGGGTTCAAGCGATTCTCCTGCCTCAGCCTCCTGAGTAGGTGGGATTACAGGCGCGCGCCACCACGCCCGGCTAATTTTTTTTTTGGTATTTTTAGTAGAGACGGGGGTTTCACCATGTTGGTCAGGCTGGTCTCGAACTCCTGACCTCGTGATCCGCCCGCCTCGGCCTGCCAAAGTGCTGGGATTACAGGCGTAAGCCACCGCACCTGGCCGGTTTTATTAGATTTTCAAAGAAGTCCACGACTTATCCCAAATGAAGTCCTGATTCTGACCCAAGCTGCTAGCCTCACCCTCGAAAAAACAACTTAGTAATAATTATATTCAATTACGGCATTTACCTACAAGGTAGTTTCGATAGTTAATTCCGATTTAAAAACTCAGTTTCGCAAAAGCATCCAGGCCCAAACCCAGGTCCTCTGAAGCTCAATAAAAACGGACCCCATGAATAATATGTAGATAAAACCCTCGGTTTAAAAACGTTGTGCAGGGCCCATTGGGGCCGGCAAGGCAGCGATGTGGGCACGTTGGGGTCACCAGCACTGGGACACAGGTGGGACGTCCGGTCCCCGCCAGCCGGCCCTTCACGGCTCGGTTACCGCGGAGGATGCAGAGGACATTCACCTGAAGACTGCTGCTGCGGTTGCTGCCGTCCTCCTCCTGCACCCCTGGCACCAGGATGTTCGTTCCAGCACCGATCTCCAAAGCGGCACCGGCCTTGAAGGAAGAATTGACAAATGGCCATTGCAACTGCGCTGCCGACGGAGGGGTCTTCGGTCGGCACCAGTGGATGCCAGTTACTGGGCAGAGAGCCCCAGGCAACTTCCGCGCCCGGCCGGGCTACTGTGACGTCATCTTCTCGCGCCGGGGGAAGGCCTTTTTCCGCCTGTCTCACCCCCCGCCAGTGCCATGAGACGCGTGGACTTGAGCCAATAAGATTTGAGAAGAGCGGACCGCTCTGACGCTTGAGTGTGTCCTGGGAAGGCGGGATGCTTGAACGGTTACGTGAAGACCGGAGGCGCGTTTGACCCCGGTGCAGGGCCTCGGACTACAGGAAGGCTTGAGGCCCAAAATGAGGGGAAAGCGGAGCAAGCAAACGCACAACTTCAGCAAGGCCCTGAGAGGAGACTTAGCTATGATTTGCGAGACCGAGTCGTTCTTGCTAAGACAGTAAAACTTAGCTTGGGTTGAGAAAGTAACAAAATGCCCAGCCTTTCATCTGAATGGATAACAGAGTCAAATAAAGCCAGACGTGACGTTAAGAGGAAACAATGTTTCTTTTAGGACATACTGCAACGGAAAAGTATTACCCCTTTGAGTGAGTAGTACATTCTTACTACACACTCAGAAACCTTGTTCTTTCAAGTCCACATAAACGTTGCTATTTGAAATTATATCAGAACCAGTGAAACGTCCCATCCTTGCCTGGAGGATCTAAGTCTCTCTGACGCAGAGAAGCAGCCTCAATTTCTACCTAGGTGTAGAGCTTCATTCATATAAACGGTTTCTGAAAACATTATATATTTTCTTAACTTTGCAGTTTCCAAGGAAACATGCCCTACATTCAGTTCTCGTCCAGACCTGATGTTAATGCCTTTACACACAGCTATGTTTTGAGATTTCATTTAAATTTCACCTAAACTTCACTCTCCCTGCCAAAACATACAATAACTACCTTTTATTTTGTACGGTGAGACACCCCACAGGTCCTCTGGTGTGCAGTCTTCTTGATTGCAATAAGTCAATAAATCTGACTTTGTTGGCTTACAGGTTTGTGCTGGTGGTTTTAGGATTATTGGGCTGGGAGTGAGCCATCATTCTTGCTCATGTAATTTGTTTGGATTTTGAAGACAGAATCTACAGGACGGGAACTACTTGTCCAAACTAGTTTTTTATTTTCTTTAATCAAGGCAATTCATTTATTTTGAAACAAATTTATGGAAAAGTTACAAATAGCAGTACAAAGAACTTTTTTCCTGAACCATTTGAGACTATGTTGCAGACCTAATGCCCCATCATCCAAATACTTACTGTATATTTTCTACAAACAAACCAGGGCATTCTATATAACCACAACACAATCAACAAAATTAGGACATTGATACTGATGCACTACTACTCTCTAATCCTTAGACTCCATTTATGTTTTGCCAAATGTCCCAATATTGTCCTTTAGAGGAAAAGGGTTCAGTTCAGAATCATTGTTGCTTAGGCATATTTCTTTTGTCTCCTTCAATTTGGAAGCTTTTTTTGTTTTTCCTTTTCATAACCTTGACACCATTAAAGACTACAGGCTGGTTATACTGTAGAAGTTCCTTAGTGCAGGTCTGTTTGATGTTTTCTCTTGATTAGATTCAGATTATGCATCTTTGGCAGGATTATCACAGAAGTGATGCTGCGGTTTTCACATTGCAGGTTGTGCACAGTTTCAATTTGTCCTGTTACTTGTAATACTCAATTGATCACTTGCTTAAGGTGGTGTCTGCCAAGCCGCTCTCCCATAAAGTTATTCTTTTCCTTTTTGTTATTAATAAGAATTTTGTGGGGAGGTACTTTGAAAGTATCTAAAAATCTGATTGTTCATTCAACTTTTAGCTCCTTATTTATTCATATCAGTATGGACTCATGATTTCTAATGTTACTCAGTGGGTTATAATCCATTACTACCATTATTTATTTTGACGCTCAAATCATCTCCAATTTGGCCAGCGGGAGCCCCTTTAAGCTCCTTTGTACTTTTGAAAAAGGAAAAAAAAATCACCATGATTACTTGAGCACTTTTTTACTTTCTGATCTAGACATGTTCCAGGCTCATTTTTACATTCTCTACTCCAGTCCTGAAATCAGTTATTTCTCCAGGGGTCCTTTTGGTGCTGCTTAGAAACCAAAATCTGAGCTTTAATGTGCTTATTGCTACTGGGATGTCTTTGCTCTCATGAACATTGCTGGGAAATACATAAGTATAAACAAACACAAACATTTACATCAAACATTTCTATATTTTATATATTAAAACTATTATGTCTTCTATATCAAAGACTATGAAAAAAAAGAAAAAACTTGAGTTCACACTGATAATCTCCAATTTCAATCCAAAATCACATGATTCATTTTATTTTCCTCTATTTTTAACTCCATTGATAACAAGAAACTTGGCTTTCATTAACCTTAATATATTTATTTTATTATCTCCTTGTGTTAACCAGAATTGCTTTGTAGCCACTGACTTCTCATTCCTGCAAATGTCAGCATGTATAAGGACTCTGCTGGGATTAGATACCTAAAATAATACCAGTGGTGGCTGAAACTTAAGTGAGGGTAAGCCCAGTGCTTGGTGAAGGTAGAGAGGGGCAAGGTCAGAATGCCGGTTGAGACTGTCTAGGTGGAGTGTGTGTGAGACAAGGAGAGCCTAGGGCTTGCAGAACTTGGTAGTGATCAGTTTGGTGATGGGTATAGGTGGAAATCAGGAGAGTGGGGTTACAGGAAGGAAACTTCTGATTTCTTCAAGATGGCAGAGTAAAAATACTGCTGCCTCCCCTTCCAATTGGATGACACAACTGTCTCAACTTGATAGGAGATAGGATTCCTCCCCCAGTAAAAGGGAACAAGAGACACTTCAGATTCTAGGACATAAGGTACAGAGAGGGCTTATGCTTATTGAATGGTGAGTCAAACAGCCCAGAAAAATACCTATGTATCTCTTATGGACCAGCAACAAAAATAGTTGGCCGTCTCCTCATCATATAATGAAGTTCACTGATTAAGCTCACCCTTGTACCCCTGAATTATCAATTTTCAAATGTCTCATTATAAATACAAATGCACAGTCAGGGACTAGACATTTGAAGGCAGATGCCAATAGGAAAGAGCACAGCAAAGAAACAGAAAAAGAAGTTAGAGAAAACAAAAACACCAAAATATTTTGAAAGTTAAAGAAACTAAAATATCACCAGAGAGGATAACATGAAACAAGAATGGCATACTGTACAAAAGAACAACTATAGAAATAAAGTACTCTTGGAAAACATAGATAGTGGGAGCAAATTAAAGAGGGTTAGAAGATAATGTTTGAGGGAATTTCTGTAAGATTCAAACTAGATCTTGAACCTCATTTTAAATCTGTTATGAGAGAGGGCGTAAAGCTCTGGAGAGTAAAAAGATTTCTAGTTAATAAGGGCAACATTTCAAACAATTTCCCAGCACAGACTTCTTTTTTTTTTTAATTTTAATTTTTTCTAAAGTAGTGTGAATCATCTTGGGAAGGAGGAAGGTTAGGAAGATAAAAGTGGATTCAAGCTTTTTAAAGTCTTTTGAGGCAACTGTAAAGAGGGAGGAGGATTTTTTTTTTTTTTTTCTTTTTTTTGAGACAGAGTCTTGCTCTGTTGCCCAGGCTGGAGTGCAGTGGCGGGATCTCAGCTCACTGCAAGCTCCGCCTCCCGGGTTCATGCCATTCTCCTGCCTCAGGCTCCCGAGTAGCTGGGACTACAGGCACCCGCCACCACGCCCGGCTAGTTTTTTTATTTTTTAGTAGAGACGCGGTTTCACCATGTTAGCCAGGATGGTCTCGATCTTCTGACCTCGTGATCTGCCCGTCTCGGCCTCCCAAAGTGCTGGGATTACAGGCTTGAGCCACCGCGCCCGGCCGGGAGGAGGATATTTAAAGGAAGAATTTATCAAATGCTGAATGATGCCACCTGTAAAATGTCCTTTCATTAAAAGGACAAATTATTTGGACTTAAAGAGTCCAAATAATGACTCTCAGTGAGAGCTGGTTTGGTGCCATGTGGGAGTAAATTGGATTTTCTCAAGTCTTTGGTATAACCTTAGAAAGCAAAATTTCCTCTGAATACCTCCTTTACCCGTGCGTATGTAGCAAATCCAAAATTTTTGCTGTTAACAGTATATATGGCAAAAGGAATATAGACTGCTTGGTGGAATAATTCTTTATTAAATGGCTGATTTTGATTTTGTTAGTAATACTGTCATGTCAAAATAATTCATGACTCAAAATTTTCATGGGACGATATGTCAAGTTTTTGCCAGCTAGGCCACAAAGTCACAAGTGTATTTTTTTTTTAATAGCAACAACTTTTTAAAGATGCTAAACTTTTCTGTCCAAATTGTGATTTTTGAAAGCATAAACTGAATTACTTTGTCATCAAAATAGTATCACTGCAAAGGATATAACATTAACTTATCAAATGTCTACTAAAAAGCAAGC
Source organism: Macaca thibetana thibetana (assembly GCF_024542745.1). Lineage (NCBI taxonomy): Eukaryota > Metazoa > Chordata > Mammalia > Primates > Cercopithecidae > Macaca > Macaca thibetana. The sequence continues at coordinate 93,657,665 of NC_065580.1, read as the reverse complement.
AGAGCACTTTACAGGACAGGAAGTTTTGGGGAACAAAATAGAAAATGTGCTTGTCAGTATGGTGGGTGTACTTTTACCCACTATCCCGATATTGACAATTCTGTAGAAATTTCCAAGGCAGAAAAAGACACTAATTAGGAATTATGATACAGATTACTAAGGAAAAAAACTACTTCATTATAATCCACACCAAACCTGTGTATGTATTTACTAGTGTGTTCTAGTCAATTGACACAGCCTAAAAGGAAATGCTAGTGTACTTAAAATATCTCAAACAGGTACTGTATATTCTACATAGGAGATTGTCAAATTATATAGCTATATTTTAATATAATAAATGAATATTTCATCCTCAAAAAAAATTAAAGTAGACACATTTTTCACTAGAGTGCAAAATTGAAAACCCTACTAAAAATGTTCAGAATAGTCAAATCTAGAGACAGAAAGTAGATTAGTGGTTGCCTAGGGCTATGGTATTTGGGAGGTTTTCTGTGTTGAACAGCGTCTCCCCAAATTCATGTCTACCCAGAAACTCAGAATGTGACCTCGTTTGGAAATGGGGTCTTTACAGGTGTAATTAAAGTAAGGTCATACTGGATTGGGGGCCCTATGTTTTCCTTTTTATGTTTGTATTTTGCTTTTTTCTTCTTTTGAGAAGGAGTCTTGCTCTGTTGCCCAGGCTGGAATCAAGTGGCACAATCTCAGCTCACTGCAACCTCTGTCTCCCAGGTTCAAGCAATTCTCCTGCCTCAGCCTCCTGAGTAGCTGGGACTACAGGTGCGCACCACCATACCTGGCTAATTTTTCTATTTTTAGTAGAGATAGGGTCTCATCATGTTGGCCAGGCTGGTCTTGAACTCCTGACCTCAAATGATCTACCTGCCTTGGCCTCCGAAAATGCTGGGATTACAGGCGTGAGCCACTGTGCCTGGCCTGAATAGTATACTTTAAATGGTGAACTGTATGGTATGTGAATTATATCTCAATAAAGCTGTTCTGTACATTAAAAAACCTACACAAATAGAAATATAGCTATCATTATGTTTTTCCTAATTCCTTTTTGATTTAAACATTTTTAGGGTTTAAGACTATTATAACCTCTGTATAAAGAAAACTGAAAATTAAGAGACACTGCTTCACAAATTCTAAAAACAGCCATTACCTAACATACTTGAAGAACGAATAAATTGAGTGGCCTATTTTAAGTTAAAAAATATTTAATATTATCAGATAAAAACATTGATGGTGACAGCTTTACATGGTTCATTCCATACACAGTGAAAAAGGCAAAGTATTACTAGAAAAGAAATGAGTAGTTGGGTTTGTAAAAGATTTATTGATCACATAAAAGCAATGAATAGGAGATGACATATATATAACTCATGATTACAAAACTTTTAGAGACAACTAGGTTAAATATCTCATGTTTTGGCTAAGGGAAAATAATTCATGATCTCTTTAAAGAAGTTCAAAGTCAACACTGATATTGTGGTACAACTACCAGTGCTTTTCTAATGATCTAGAAATTTGCTATAAATAGCTTAACCTTTTGCTAGTTAATCACTTATTATGATTGGATTTTATTTAACAGTGAGGACTAAAGAGGCAGAATCCTTTTTTAACCACTGAATAAAACATACATAAATTAATGATTGGTGCTAAGCTTTACATTTTGTGTTAAAAATATGGAATATATTTAAGTGGATCGAATACATTTCATGAGGAGTTGGACACATTAAACCCCCAAATCTGTTTAGGAAGTTTTTTGAGAAAGTGTGTATATGCCTTGACTCACTCTGGCTTACTTTAAAAATGGAATACATTTGGCACTAGAAAAATAAATAAAGACAAGCAAACTATGTGAGACTAAGCTGCTCCATCTGAGTTGCCCATCTTGACTTACAGTTCATACTATTTCTTAGTTCTTGACTGAGCACAAACAGACCTAACCACGTAGCACTTCTGTGATGCATGAAAACAGAATCTAGAGCTAAGATACTGCGCTTCACTGATGAGCCAATCTGCCATTCTGCCAAAATCATAGTTACAAATGTGAAATTCATTCAAGAAATTCATATTTTTAACAAATGCTTATACTTTTTCAAGTTTTCTTGCTAGATATGTTCTTGGTTTTGTGGTCAGCTAAAATATGATCTTTGAATTAAGGAAATCCATATAAAAGAAACATCTATTGAATAGGAACCTCATTTCACTTGAAACTTTCTTTACCAAAACACCAAACCAAAACTTTGTCACCAAACTCTTGGAACAAAGCACTGGTGGCTATATTTTTGAGTCTCTGATGATTCTGAAGTCCACTCATTTTTCATGTTTCAAGGGTCTCTTCATTTGCTCCACAAGTATCGACAACACAAATTAAACAACTTGTGACTGGAAAAGCACGAACTTTGGAGTTGGCAACCCATTTGTCCGTTTCAGTATTATATTCCAGAATGTGTCCCAATCGACCAACACCCTGAAAACCAGCCAAGACATAAACTATAGAGCCAACTGCTGCGCACTTCACTGTTACACCCTTCCATGGCATTGGTGAGACCATCTTCCATTCGTTCAACTTAATATCGTAATATTCCACATTGTCCAGACCACCTTTAAAAGAATAAAACATGAACAACATGAAAAACTGTATGAAAAATTCTAAGGTTTCTTAAAGTAATAACTTTTTGTATTTTTCCAATATTTTATTGTGAAAATTTTCAAACACACAGAAAAATTGTAATCATTTTACAATGAATGTCCACATAGCCACCACCTAAATTCTTACTCTTATTTTAACACAATAGAAATTTAATATTTCTTTTTAAATATTGATTTTTTTCCTACAAAATTAAACATATTCTATCTATTCTGGAAAAATGCAAAATAAACAGATTAGTGATTTCCCCTCTGATTAACTTTGACTATAATTATTCAAATGTCCTTCTTTTCCCTCTTATCTTTTAGCACTTTATGGAAAATAGCAATGGGCGGGGACACAAGAAGGAAAAGATGTTATTTGTTACATTTAAGTAATGCTTTAATGTACTGACTAAAATGAAGCTTGTGTCTAGATTCAGTTCCGACTCTCTTTCATTTAATAAAATTATTTAAGATTCTTTAGTACATCATTTACGAATATAAAATGCCAAATTTAGTCATTTAAAAATTACAATATTGGGCCGGGTGCGGTGGCTCACGCCTGTAATCCCAACACTTTGGGAGGCCCAGGCGGGTGGATCACGAGGTCAGGAGATGGAGACCATCCTGGCGAACATGGTGAAACCCCGTCTCTACTAAAAATACAAAAAAAATTAGCCGGGCGTGGTGGCGGGCGCCTGTAGTCCCAGCTTCTAGGGAGGCTGAGGCAGGAGAATGGCATGAACCCGGGAGGCGGCGGAGCTTGTAGTGAGCGGAGATCGCGCCACTGCACTCCAGCCTGGGCGACAGAGCGAGACTCCATCTCAAAAAAAAAAAAAAAAAAAAAAAAAAATTACAATATTGATATTTTCATGCAATGTTTAAAAATATTTAGGAAACTTTACCATTTAGGCCCTGCATACAAGCCTTAAAACTTGTATTTAAAAAGTTTCTAAAGGTTTTTTAAGGTTCACATATTTCTATTGCTCAATAGTTCTTAAGCTGGTGTGACATCATTCCCCAGGAGGTATCTGGAAATGTATAGCAGCCATCTAAAATTGTCACAATGACTGGTGACCACTGCGACATTTCATAAACAAGAATGTTTAACATCCTGCAATATTTTATCAAGTATGTTAATTCCCAGAAACTATAAAAATAGATATAATAATATGCATGGCAAATGCTATCTAGATTTAAAAAAAATGCTTCAATAATTTAAGGAAGTATCAGCAAACTCATCAGGAAAGTGGAACAGTGAATTAACATCACATACCTAAACCATTCTGACCACCCACAGCAAATATCTTGTCTTTTACAAATACCAGCCCATGATTCTTTCTGGCTTCAATCATTGGACACAGCTCAGTCCATCTGAAAAAATTAAAGATTTTAGTGTGCTTGTTTACAGGAAGTAAAAGAACTCATACTAATAAGAAAGGTCTATTATTCTAATTAAGTGCTTATTTACTACTCACATATGTGTACATATACACACAAAATGTCTAGAAGGGTAGAAAACAAAAGTTTAACAATGATTATGGGTAATTTATTAATACATGGGGTAAACAGGGATTTTATTCCTTTCAATTCTGATAGGATATAAGAAAATGAGGATATCTGACTATTAAAAAACACATTTTTAGAGGAAATCCATTTCCTGAGGTTCATAAAAACTTGTAATATGGGAACAAAAAAGAAGAGGAAGATACTTAGAAGATAAAGAAATAATTCTTTTTTCTTTCTTCACACCTCTGCTGGCAGGAAATATGAACTAGTTCTATCACACGTAGCTTTAATTATTATTTATACATGTGTAAGTAAAACACAAACTTATAATGGGCCTCAGGCAATCAGGAAATTAATAGTATCTGTTACTATTCACATGTCCATCTTTAAATCTACATTAAGAAGTCTATGTTGCTCTGGTAACAAAAAAGTACTATCATTCTGTCAAGTTTAGTAACTCATGGTGCTCTGTTCACAGCCACTATTATAAATAATGAAGCTGAGAATATAAATGTGGACACAAGAGTTAAAGGATATTAATTCACAAGTAGCAGCATTATACATATACACACAGACAATAGAGTTTAGTTATTTTTTTTTCTGAGATTTAATACCTTCTTCTGCATACACTCCCAAGTCTGACATTTGTGATTGTGAAGGTGGTACTGGCACATAGGCTTGTGCTTTTAGCAGCTAACTTAAACCAAAAGACTCCAAACAACAGTAAGGACAACAACAAAAGGGAAACTTGGCATAAGTGTAACTCTCTATAATTATTGTTTATATTTCTTCTTTAAAACAATTTGAAGGCCAGCCAGGCGCGGTGGTTCACACCTGTAATCCCAGCACTTTGGGGGGCCAAGGCGGGTGGATCACGAAGTCAGAAGATCCGAGACCATCCTGGCTAACACGGTGAAACCCCGCCTCTACTAAAAATACAAATTAGCCGGGCGCGGTGGCGGGCGCCTGTAGTTCCAGCTTCTCGGGAGGCTGAGGCAGGAGAATGGCGTGAACCCGGGAGGTGGAGCTTGCAGTGAGCCGAGATGGTGCCACTGCACTCCAGCCTGGGCGACAGAGCGAGACTCTGTCTCAAAAAACAAACAAACAAACAAACAAAACAATTTGATGAATTTAACTTTATAAAACGTAATTAGGGCACCATGATTAACTCTGAAATATTAACAATTCTTTTGTCTTACATTTATATATTGTTTTAAAAATGGTTTGACAGTCACCACTCTCATTTTCGAAGTACTCTGTTAAGGTGAGGTGGACAGCATGGCTCCTGTTTTTAGGAAAAACACCCTCATCCAGGTGAAATGACCGGCATACAGCTCGGAAGTGGGAAAGCAGTAAAAACTAGGTCTTTACTGCCCTGCATGCAGTGAGATTTATAGACTGAGCTATCATCATGCATTAAACATAGTATTTGACTTGGAAAAATTCCATTTACATATCACTTTCTTCTCCATATACTATGTTAATGATACAAAAAGAGAGCATGTATTTATGTATATCTAAATCTCCTGAAGGTTTAGAAAAAAGTTTCGCAAATTCCCCTTCCTCCTATAATTCACATGTGGAGGACGAACTAGGTCCCTGCTATCTGCAATCTTAAGTTTAATGTTCAGAAGCATTTCTTCGCCTGTAATCCCAGCACTTTGGGAGGCCGAGGCAGGCGGATCACGAGGTTAAGAGATCGAGGCCATTCTGGCCAACATGGTGAAACCCCGTCTCTACTAAAAATACAAAAATTAGCCGGTGTGGTGGCGTGCACCTGTAATCCCAGCTACCCAGGAGGCTGAGGCAGGAGAATCGCTTGAACCTGGGAGGCAGAGGTTGCAGTGAGCTGAGATCATGCCTCTGCATTCTAGCATGGTGACAGAGCCAGACTCTGTCTCAAAAAAAAAAAAAAAAAAAAAAAAAAAAGCAAGCGTTTCTTAAAATTCTGACAGCTCAAACTGTGTCACATTGTTTCCACAGGCATAATTTCTTTCTTCAGTTTGTTACTTTATTATGAGCTTCTGCTCCTCTCCATCTTTTTCAAAATTGATTTTAAAAATGCGATACATAATACATGTACATATTTTTATGGTACCTGTGATATTTTGACACATGTATACCATGTGTAATGATTAAGTCAGAGTAACTGCATTATCTATCATCGCAAACATTTATCTTTCCTTTTTGTTTCTTTTTGGGCTAGGGAAGGAACCCAGGCCTCCCATGTGGCTGCTGAGGAATATATTTTCTTTGTCTTGGGAACATTCCAGTTCTTCTCTAGCTATTTTGAAATATGCAATAAATTATTGTTAACTATAGTCTCCCTACTGTACTACTGACTATTAGAATTTACCCTAACTGTATTTCTATACTTGTTAACCAACCTCTGATAACCATCATTCTACCCTCTACCTCCATGAGATTAACGTTTTTAGCTCCCACATGAGTGACAACATGTGTTATTTGTATTTCTATGGTCCATAGGCTCAGTTTTTCAGCTTCCAATTAAACACACTCTAATTGTAAAACACTTAAAATGTCAAAATTGGGAAGAAATTCTTATAAAAAATAACTTGGCTGGCTAACTTTTTTTTTTTTTTTTTTGAGACGGAGTTTCACTCTTGTTGCCCAGGCTGGAGTGCAACGGTGTGATCTCAGCTCACTACAACTTCTACCTCCCGGGTTCAAACGATTCTCCTGCCTCAGCCTCCTGAATAGCTGGGATTACAGGCACGTGCCACCATGCCTGGCTAATTTTTTTTGGTATCTTTAGTAGAGACAGAGTTTTACCATGTTGGTCAGGCTGGTCTCGAACTCCTGACCTCAGATGATCCACCAGCCTCGGCCTCCAAAAGTGCTGGGATTACAGGTGTGAACTACCACACCTGGACTAGGTAACATTTTTAAAAGGAAATAATATAACATTTATTTTGAGAGTTGGATAATTATATTCATACTAGCTTTTCATTTGTGAAAATTTAAAGGCATTGAAGGGAACACAGAGAATTGAAATTTAAGCTCAATATATGTAAAATGAAAGAAATGTTAGGTCTTGTAAGTTTTTAAATATTCCTGAAACTGAATATTCACCTAGTTTTAAAAAATGCAGAAGCTGCAGAACTCCTTTATATTTTTACTTTGAACAAAAGTAAGTAAAAAATCAATACTAATTTACATTGATAGTGCCTGAATAAAGATGTAAAAAATTAGAAACCTGGAGTTTTTATGGTTATGGCTTCTCTTTTAAGAGATTTTTTAGAAATAAAAAATAATTAGACAGCAGAATGAATCAGTTTTCCAACTAGTATGCTGTTACACTTTTTGAACCTAGGGTTTATGGGAAGTAAGGTAGAGGTTCACATGAAAGGGAGCAAAGTTGGTAAACATCTTTAACAAAAGGCAAATTTCAAGACAAGTTGCTTTTCTATTATTTGCATTGGAAAGAAGTTATTGATTATGCTTCCTTAAATCTTTTAAAAATAGGTGGGAGTCATAAATAGATAAATGCACATAATTAATCATATTTTATAATTAAACTCTTATTTCTTAATTTTTTTTTTTTTTTTGAGATGGAGTCTTGCTCTGTCACCCAGGCTGGAGTGCAGTGGCACGATCTTGGCTCACTGCAACCTCTGCCTCCTGGGTTCAAGCAATTTTCCTGCTTCAGCCTCCCAAGTAGTGGATTACAGGCATGTGCCACAAAACCCAGCTAGTTTTTGTATTTTTAGTAGAGACAGGGTTTTGCCATGTTGACCAGACTGATCTCATACTCCTGACCTCAAGTGATCTGCCTGCCTCAGCCTCCCAAAGTGCTGGGATTACAGGCATGAGCCACCGTGCCTGGTCTCTTATTTCTTAATTATTAAAAAAGCAGCAGCTGGAGTTGAAGACTTCCATGTTTTGTACTTTGGCAGTATTTCCTAAATATAAAACTTCAAGCACCAGAGTTTTGATGCAACTCTGGCACAACATTGTAGTGAACATATTTACCCAGTAACTTGTTCTAGTAAGGGAAGAACAATGGGCAATTCAGCCATATGATCAAGTGACTTTTCTTATCAAAGCTCTTTGGATGTTTCCATAAAAGGTACAACTAGGATATCATCTGTTTTATGTCCTCATCAGCTTTAATGTCACTACTCACAACCCCTGCCCTTGTCTCCTCTCCATTATTCAATGATTAGCACATTTCCTTTGGCCACATTGAATGTGTTCCATCATTAACTACAAGGTCAGAAAAACTGGCTAACCAGTTATTTCTTTAGCACTTTACCTTTTTGATACACTTTGCCTTTTTAAAAGCAGTTGATTTAAGAATAATTTTATTTAATAAACATGAATCTAAACATACTTAGGAAGTTACCACCTAAAAAGAACTAGGGAGGCATGATTTATTAATGTCATGAGCCAGTGTCTAATATTTCTATTTAAGGACAAATCTATTTCTAATTAAGGACAAATTTATTGCTGATCATAAATTCCCCCCTCCTCCTCTACATTTCCTGACCGCTCAAACAAAAACATTTTGTTTGAGCCTAGCACACTTAAAAGTTTATATACACTCTTCACTCAAGGACAAAATTCTTCTGTTGGGTTCCTCTGGTCTTTTGACATCTCCTACAGAGCTTATAGAATACAATTAACTGTAAAATAAGTTTTAAATAGATACATACGTTTCTGTGGCAGGATCATAAACTTCACAGGAATTAAGCACTCTCCCAGAAACATTGTTTCCTAAACTTCCACCACAAACATAGATCAGGCCATTGGCTTCCACCATCCCATGGCTGCATCGCTGGGTCAGCATGCTGGGCTTTGTGTGCCAGCTTTCAGTTCTCGTATCATAGCACTCAAATAAATACAGAGCTGAGTTTCCTGTAAAAGAAAAAGGCCCCATCATACTTAACTTTAGTGTGTGCGGGGGTTTGGAGAGAACTGACTGTCGATCTTACTAGTTAAGGAAGGAAGAATTTAGGGTCATAGGGCCATTTTCATACTCAATCAACAACAACAACAACAAAGTGTAGGAATAGTTTAAGAAAACACTAATAATCCTGTTTGTATAGACCCTGGAAAACATCCTTAAAAGGATCTGTTGGAAAGACTTATTTATTGGTAATTAAACTTTAGAAAAAGAAATTTGATTTCAAAAGAAAAATTAAATACGAAGCCTTATATATGTCTTCAAGCCCCGTTATGCATGACGGGAATTATCCATGCTTCAAATGTTTATATAAAGTGGAAAAGCATAATAGTTCCTGACAGATGGTAGACCCACACCTTAAAATACGAAAATTACTATCTGATCATATTCTTATTTAATATTCTGGAATAGCTATAGCACCATTAACAAAACTATACTTCCTAACTATTCTCAGTGTGGTATTTCCTGAAATCACACTGGTCCCTGCTTGAGTATATTCTCAAAATACTGATGTATATTTCTGATGTATTTTGATTACACAACCTAAAGGCAAAACATACATTCATCATGTTTTGAAACTTCTACACACTGCAGGAGTTCAATAAAAAATTTTAGAAATGATACTATTAAAGATTAAGTGCTTTTTTTTTTTTTTCTTTCCCAAGGACAAAAAATGTTAGAAGTTACCAAACTATTTCTCATCTCCCACCATTCTGGGCTAATATCAAATGATTTAAAAACAACATCACCTTTATAATTCTCCATTGCAACTAAGGTCTGTGAAAAGTAAAGATCAGAAAATAACAACTAGAAGAAGCAATGGTCATGACCAAAAATAATTTATTTTTAACTTTTTAAACATTTCTGATTTGGTAGGTTCAGTGGGTGGACACCATGGGAAAATATATAGTATATAGTAAATTAAAAAAAACTATTTAAGCTAAAAACACACTTAGCAAAGGCTGAAGAAATGAAGTTATCTGCAGTACCACAGAATAGTTACTGTCTATCATCTTTAGGATTTATTTTTTGTATTTGAAATATTCTACATTATAACAGCCCGTGAAGAATGCTTTTAAAGAGAGAAAATGGTTACAATTAGGAAATGATTTTTTTTTATTCATTTGACATATAGTTGGGGGTAAAAACCTAAGTATGCAGACCAAAAGTATAACTGTTTACTTGGTCTTCCTAGTTTTCTTTATTAGCCCATTATTTATGCTGAAGAAATCACTTGAAAATGAAAGCATACAAAAGCTATTATGTGTCTAGTCTGCACCTAGAATATTCATTTAGAAAAATTATTCATTTAGAAAAAGAGCACTACTGGACACTAACACACGATTCAATAAGAAAGGTTTTTATATCCACACCCACACCCCATTCTGCTCATAAGCATGAATACCATTACAGTCATTAAAAACTTAAAGAATAAAACGAATGAAAAAGAGCATTATTTTTTCTAATAAAAAGAAAGCAAAAATAATACAAATTTTAAAAGCCTGAATACAGTAATGAGTTCTTAAAGAGTCTAAAAGTTGAACTCTGAAATCTTTAAAACAAATATTATGTAGCCCAAATAACTAATTTAGAACTATAATTCTGATAGTGTCAACTAATGCTTCATTATGATAAAAAATGGACCATTAATCTACGAAGCTAAATTCTGTAATTTAATAGTTTGTAAAGGAATGAGATAAACCTTCAGGGAGATGAGCTCTAAAATGTGACAAACACGTATTTAAATTACCAAGAAAGTACCTGGAGAAATAATACCAGCTGTTTATTTAAATATGAAAGCCAAGATACTTGGCTTTAAAGCATTTGCCCCAAACCAAAATACTTAAGGAGTCCTTACCTACTTCTGAACCTCCAGATGTATAAATTTTGCCTTCTGCAGCACATGCAGCAAGGCTGTCTCGAGGTGTCGGAGGACCCAGTTTGGAATACCAGCTATCCTTCACTACATTATAGCAGTCCATTCGCTTTATCGGGAAAAGCTGAGAGCCTCCCAAAATGTATACTACATTGTCCCAAAACACGCATGCTGCATCTCTTCGTTTTTCAAAGGGGCAGCGGATGTCTGTCCAGCTATAATCCTGTAGCGGAAAAGGACAGGAAGCTTTCAGTAAGGAAAAAAATATAACTGAAAAGGACAATGCAAAGATATAGCCAAAAATATATAAGAATATGTTAATTTATTAGACTACACATACAAATGTTTGGCTTGAGACTATTACCAATTTAATCTTGTGTGGTTTCTGCAGAATGTTGATTAGATGGGGCAGAGGGCAGAAGGCAGGCACTTGACTGCTTTGGGTCCTTTCTGGCTCTAAAATAAACTTAAATATATTTGGATATACCATCACCACCCTGTTTTCTATTCCTTTTGTTACTGAAGATAATACAAGAAGATTCTAAAATAAGTTTTTATTATTTTTAAAAAGCTTCTTTTTCAAATGTAAATGTCTCCATCCCTTCCCTGCCAGATATGTAGTGTGATATAAGTAATCAATGGATAATATAAAGCTCAAATTGCCATTATCCTACCGATAGTCTAAAGCCAGAAGGTATTTTGTGGATTTCTTTATTACTTTTCTATATTCAGTTGAGCCAATGTAGTCAGCTGGACTTTAAAACTGTTGATGTTTATAAGGAAATACTTGAGTAATCTCTTCTGAGTATTCTGGATACTCACTTTTCACCTCAACGATTAGAAATATACACCTATCAGTACTTGACAGTAAGGGCTGTTCACAGCACCTGTTTCTTCACTATGTTTGATAGCATCCAAGAATGCTTGTGCCACCCTTCCATGGATGTGCATGGAGGGATGCCCCTAAAGTTATAGTATCTTGGACCCTCCCCTTTTTTGAGATAGGAAGCTACAGTGTTCCTGCTATTTTCTGAAAATAATCAGGGTCAGATAGAAATTCATACCATTCCCAATCTCACCAAGGAAAGCACTATGTGTGATTATTGAGTTTCCTTTGAGAAAATCTGACTGATAACCTATGATCGTATCCAGTGTTTCAGGCAGTCACTGGATTAAAGTATCACAGAACATCAGGAATGGTCTCTTAGGAAAGGAAGAGCCCTTAATGTAGAATACTTTGACTCCTGACAAAGATGAACATTCTGCTTTTTAGGTGACCAGGAAAATAGAGCCTTAATAGCTTAGGATTTTATTCTCAAATTAGGATCAATATCCCCCTAGGTTACTCAGTGGTGGGCACACAAAACAATGGGATAAACATAACATGTTCCTGAAACTTCAATTCCACTCAACGAACACTTGAAAAACTGGGGGAAAATATTTTCACTTGTTCTCTTAAAGAAACTGTATACCACAGAATGAAATAAAGAGATAAAATAATGATCATATTGTACAGGCAACAATCCCTCAAAGATAAACTAAATCATTCTCTTAAATGTTCTTCAAATCTACTCATAATTCCTATCTAATCAGTTTTAGGTAGCAGAGAAATATGATTTCATTAACTGCATTAACTCAGTGAATCTCAAATCTTGTCCCTCTTACCCCTTATTTATTTGACATTTATTACTTGAGAGCTATATGGGAAACTATTTTTTTTTTTTTTTTTTTTTTTAAATTATAGTACCTAGATACTGTATGTAGTTGTGGGAGGGGGAAAGAGTAGATGGGAAGTCAGCCTTGTCAGCTCAGTGGGTATGACTGGTTGGGCATTACCCTAGTGATAAAACTAGTTCCAACCTGGGCTTGCAGGTAAAGGCAGTGCTATTTATTGCTCCCTGCACTCATAGGCTAAAGGGAAATCTAGAGGAATATGCAGTTTTCGTGTTAGCAAGAAGATGGACAAATAACACTAGAGTCACAGATGGGAAGTTGTATGTGTGTGGGCAGAGTCAGGGAACGGTTACCCTAAAAATATGATTTAATTCAGTTAAGTTTTACTGAGTATCTATTCCATGCAAGTTCTTACACTTAGGTGCTGAGATGTGAAAATGGGAAAATTGGAAAGCCTGGAAAAGACATGGGTAGAAGGATTTTTAAAATTTTGATATATCTCTCATTATACACATGTACACATGCAGACACATCCATGTATAAAGTCCTGTCTTCCTTGGCCCTGTCAGCCTTTCTTGCCTCTGCTGTGATATGCCATGCTATACTTTTTTCTAAGCTCAAGACTGCTTTCCTTTTTGTAGGTTTTCCTGATTTCTTTCTTCTGAATCCTTACCACTTGAAGTTCAGGCCTGATGACTGAGCACTCCATTGTATCTTGCCCTGTGTGATTTTCTAGCTATTAATACAATAGCTCTCATTGCTCCTCCAAGAGTAAAAGCTTCGGGTGGGATGTGGTGGCTCATGCCTGTAATCTCAGCATTTTGGGAGGCAAAGACAGGCAGATCACCTGAGGTCAGGAGTTTAAGACCAGCCTGGCCAACATGGTGAAACCCCGTGTCTACTAAAAATACAAAAAATTAGCCGGGCATGGTGGCAGGCACCTGTAATCCCTGCTACTCGGGAGGCTGAGGCAGGAGAGTTGCTTGAACCTGGGAGGTGGAAGTTGCGGTGAGCCGAGATCATGCCATCACACTCCAGACTGTGCAACGAGAGCGAAACTCCGTCTCCCCCAAAAAAAGAAAAAAAAAAAAAAAAGAGTAAAAGCTTGGGGGTGATAAGTTGTAAATATTTTCTCTAAATGCCTCAAGGCAAAAGATCAGTGTGATATTTTCCTTCAGGCCGGGCGCGGTGGCTCAAGCCTGTAATCCCAGCACTTTGGGAGGCCGAGACGGGCGGATCACAAGGTCAGGAGATCGAGACCATCCTGGCTAACACGGTGAAACCCCGTCTCTACTAAAAAATACAAAAAACTAGCCGGGCGAGGTGGCGGGCACCTGTAGTCCCAGCTACTCCGGAGGCTGAGGCAGGAGAATGGTGTGAACCTGGGAGGCGGAGCTTGTAGTGAGCTGAAATCCAGCCACTGCACTCCAGCCTGGGCGACAGAGCGAGACTCCATCTCAAAAAAAAAAAAAAAGAAAAAAGAAAAAAAAGATATTTTCCTTCAAAGTAAGGATTGATTTTATATAATGTATTCTGAAAACACATAGATCCTCAAATAATAGAAATGCTGTAGTATGAAGGGAACCACAATCCAAAATGAAATACTTTTCATTTTTAACACCTGAGAACTTTATTTCAGATCATTTTGAGAGAAAATCGAGCCAAATTAGGGAAGGCAGGGTCTTATGGAAAAAAAGAAAGCAAAATTATCGAAACTTTAAGATTCCTTAGAGAAACCACAGGGAATCAATCCAACCTGAGTTTAAGATGACCAAATTGCAAGTACTTTCTCTTAAGCCATTATTTGATATAGCTCAGTTTCTAAGGGCTTTAAAAAAGGCCACACGCCTATGGTGACAATCTACATGAAAAGCAGGTTTATGCCAGATACCAGAACATTCCTAGAAGTAGTTTCATGAGAAACACATAGAAACAGTTTTGGCTTCATTCATTTTACAAGGACACAAAGAATGCAGTTCAAGGGAACTGGGAAACTTGGGTATAAAGCCAGGCTCTGTATGGAGGAGCTACGGATCTCAACTGGGTCACTTAACTTCCAAGGGACTTTACTTTATCTGTACAACAAAATGATTGAGCTAGATGACCAAAGGTCTCTTCACTTTCAGCCCGAACATCCAATGATCTTAGAATCCAAATGACTTAGGATGTATCCCTAACCAAATAGCTACTATTAATTTATTAGTTATTAAGTACTTACCTTTCCAGGAACTATGCTGAAATATTTTAAAACATCATCTAATTTAATTTCCTTAATAACTCTATAAGTTAATATACTCATTTACAGATAAGAAAACTAAGAGATATTAAGTAACTTATCAAAGGTCACATAGTTAGAAAATGGTGAACCCAAGATCTTAATCTAAATCCATTCGACTCCAAAGCTGTGTCTTTAGCCTCTACGCTGCTTCTCTAAAAGACTTTCACGGCCTATTAGAAAGAACAAAGGATTCGGAGTACAGTGATCTGGGTTGCTCTTGTCACTATTGTGTTTCTAGCAAAGTGATTCTGGGCACTTGAATTGTCATCGTTGGATCTCAACAGCCTCATCTATAAAATCAGGAGGTTAGCAGGATGGCTGCTGATGTCCTGCACAATCTCCATATCTTTTCACTTATAAACACAATGCTCAACCACCAAAAGCACAGCTGGTGTGAAAATAGAGTTTCTCTCCATGTGTTTGTACAGTATTTGGCCCAGGGCTTAGCATACTGAGGGAATGTTGTCATTGAGTGATAGTTCACATTTGTAGAAAAATATATCATTCAATTGGGCCACCCTCATTTTTGACTCTGCAAATGTCATAGACATTTGCTGCACTCTGCTACTGGTTTGTACCAGTTCTTCATTGCAGCACTATCTTTATACTACACTAGTTCCAGCTGGCATCTTATCACTATGGCTCCTGGTTCTGTGGTGGCTGTACCACTGAAGACCAGAGGGACCTGTAACCAACCAACTGGCAGTTCCTGGGGTTGAGGGCCAGGTTTTCATCTCCTGTTTTTGTAAATCCAAATAGTTTCCACTTTCATCCTTTGCTAGAGCAATTTTTCTCCTAGGAATTTATCCTAAAGAAAAAACTAAACAGCGTGTAAAGCTGGCAGATATAAAGGTGTTTCACTGCAGGAGTATTTTAACAGGAAAAAACTGTAACCCAAATGTGTTTGATGAAGACAGGTATTAAATTATGGTATATCCTTGTGATGGAATACTCTACAGCCCTTCAAAAGGATGATATTCTCACTGATGTGAAAATATCTCCATAATAAAATGGTGAGAGTAAAATACATTTTGTAAAATAGCATGTAGGCATGATCCCATATTTGTAAAATGTAAGGACTGAAATGATGTTCACTAACTACTGATGACTGTCTTTGGACGTTGGGGGCACTTTGGCTTTCTCCTTTATATCTTGCTATATTTGAATTTTCTACAAAGAATATGTATTTAAAAAAAAAATAACAAAAATACAAGGAATGATACCAAAAATACGGTACCAGGAAAACAACTACTTTTCTCAGCAGAAGCCTATACTAGTGCTAAATGTTTTAACAGGAACATTTAATTCAAACTAATTTAAAGGCTTTAAGAATTGAGAAACACAAATAGCTATATTATGAGACTAAATTTCATCTATAGGACAGATTAGAGGCAGTCTTTGCTTTCCTTCCAAATAGCACATTCTTAAGGGCACTCTGGTTTTCCAGAAGCAAACACTTGATCATGTCAAGTAATTCCACAGGATGTATCCATATTTTGAAATATGCTCATTTTCAGTAGAGTCACACAAATATTACTGGAAACATATTAACCTTAAGTCCAGAAAGAAATTTAATAATTAGCCATTAGGAAAAATACTCTTGTAACTCAAATTCTTCAACAACAGTAACATTGTAGCTCAATAGTTTCCACAGTTGGGGAGGAGGGAGATTGTGCTATTGCAGGCTGCTAGATAAAATCAGGCTTAATTAGCAACAAACAATATATAAATGGGCATTCCTTAGCTGTTAATGATTAGCTAAAATTAGCAAAGAGTCCAAAGTGAGGCCAGTGGCAAGCTGAAAGGGAATTATTAAGAATCACTGCTGCTTTATAAAGTCACAAAATGTTCTTCCTGTCTCCACTCTCAAAACCACACCACCAACAAACAAAAATCAAACCTAAGCTACTCAGAAACTCAACCATTAAATAAAACTCAGTCTGAAGGTGAATGAAGCATGACATGGCTATTACGCTTGATAACAGTACTTGTCCTTTGAGTAGAAATAACATATTAGAGAAGTATATAGTATCCCTGCGCTAGTACCTTGCCAGTTATCTAAACAGAAGATTGCCTTTAAGTGAACTTTGCCATGCAATTTTTAATCTTGGTGTAGCAAGGTATATTATGCTTTAAATTATCTCAAATCCCAGAAAGTAATCGTATACTCATTTATAAAAACGTTCTCACCAATGAAACAAACATCTACTTTTTGTACAGAGTACAGGAGATGTCCCAGGTGTCTAGAAGAGTTCAGAAGATGAAGGGAAAAACAAAGTGGGGAAGATGGCAAGCATTTTTATATTTAAATATGGGAAGATTAGAAAACCCAAGGGTGGCAGGGAGAATCTGACAGAGGAGTTAAGGAGAGCAAGGAAATGAAAAAAGAGTCAGACGAACATAATTGACATTCACATAAATCCTGAGAAGATTTAAACTTTTTGGCTTTAGACCAGAAAACTGGTTTAGAAAGGCTAACTGATGGTGGGGTATGGTGGTGCAAGCCTGTAATCCTAGCACTTTGGGAGGTTGAGGCAGGCAGATTGCGTGAGTTCAGTAGCTGAGACCAGACTGGGCAACATGGTGAAACCTGTCTCCATAAAAAATCTAAAAATTAGCAGATGTAGTGGCATGTAGTTCCAACTACTCAGGAGGCTGAGGTGAGAAGAATGCCTGAGCCTGGGAGGTTGAGGCTGCAGTGAACCGAGATCACGCCACTGTACTCCAGCCTGGGCAACAGAGTGAGGGAGGGGGAGGCAGAGGAGGAAGGGAGGGGGAGGGGGAGGAGGAGAAGAAGGAGGAGAAGAAGGAGAAGAAGGAGAAGGAGAAGGAGGAGAAAGCTAACTGACTTGCCTAAGATCATATCTAGAAAAAAGAAAAAAGGAAAGAAAAGTCTCAGCCAGGCTTGGTGGTTCATGTACTTTTATCCCAGTGCTTTGGGAGGCCAAGGCAGGAGGATGGCTTTAGGCTGGGAGTTCAAGACCAGCCTGGGCAACATAGTGAGACCCCTGTCTCCACAAAAAAAATAAAATAAAATAAAAAAAATGGCCATGTGTGGTGATGCACGCCTGTAGTCCCAGCTACTTGGGAGGCTGAGGTGGGAGAATCACTTGAGCCCAGAAGGTTGAGGCTGCAGTGATCACCACTGTACTCCACCCTATGTGACAGAGGAAGACCCTGTTTTAAAAACAAAACAACAAAAAGATCTCACAAAAGACAAAAGACCAATGACCTAATCCTTCAGCTCTTCCACCTATGTCTAATGTCTTTTTTTTTTTTAAGTGCAAAGTCAAGTTAGATTCCATTCAGTTATATAATACTTTTGGTGGCTTTTATGAAAAATTTTAATAATCATACTTACCAAGTCAAGATGCATTCATACCCAGGATTCAATATACTTTTAAGTCTTTTCTCTTTCTTCCTACCCAAACCCTATGAGTAAGTCTACCTCAAGAAAACTTCCATGAAGCTTCCACAGAGGATTCCTGATTGACAAATCCCACCCAGGCAGCTCTCTTCTTTCCATGCCACCAACACAGTCATTGTCTATCACACATCAGGACAATTAACTGTTAAGTTCAGCTGAGGTGTTGACCGCCACCTCTGTGCTAACTGCTGTGTGCTTATGTGTACACCTCATGCACTCTGTGAGGACAGGGTCCTGTTGTATGTGTCTTTCATATCCCCTGCTGGTGTTCAACCCACAAATTTCAAATCCTAGATGAACCATGATACTGGTAATATATGCTAAAATATTATTTGTTTAAACTATACTTTTACAACCAGCTAGCCATACAACACACCCTGTTGTTAGGTAAGGATAATTATCTTTTATACCTGGATTACCAAATTTTCAAAGAAAATAATCCGTGCCCAACCCAACCAAATATGATTCAATACTTCTGAGATGACAGCTCTTAATGCAGCTCTGGGTCAACATATGAACAATAACCAAAGGTAATCAATATTAATTATTGGTGACATGGTCTAGTAAATAGTGTGAATTTATCTCCTTCCCTGTCAGTTATCCTTAGCTTGACTTATCCCTTTAGCCCTGTGCTCATAGACCCACTGCTGTCTAGCTACCTCCCAAAGGCTAGAGTCCCTTAAAACCCCACCCCAGGCTGGCTGTGGTGGCTCACACCTATAATCCCAGAACTTTGAGAGCCTGAGGCAGGAGGACTGCTTGAGTCCAGAAGTTCAAAACCAGCGCTGGCAACATAGAGAGAACCCTGTCGCTACAAAAAATGAAAAAAATTAGTGGGGTGTGGTGGCAAGTGCCCGAAGTCCCAACTACTGGAGAGGCTGAGGTGGGAGGTCACTTGAGCCTGGGAGGTCAAGGCTGCAGTGAGCCACGGCCGTGCCACTGCACTCCAGCCCGGGTGACAGAGCAAGAACCTGTCTCAGAAACACAACATAACACAAACTTCACGGAGGTATCATTCCCATTTTCCTCATTTCTTCCCATTTACAGCCTTCAATCAAATATATGCAGCTCTGTTTCCACTCTCCCTGAGCCTTTTTAGAGGGCTGATCTGTTAATTTATGATAATTAAGGCCAGCTGTGGCTATGGAGCATGAGTTTGATGTCATGACTCCCAGCATCAGTCATATTTTCCCTGGGGGTTTCTTGGAGATGCAGTGACATAACACAAAGAGAAACAAATCTTTGAAGGTGGGAACTTCAGGCACTATGCCAAGGTGGGGTGGAAGGGGCTGTGAAGTTGATTTTAGAACAACACTACCAACCAGTGTATTAGGGAGGTACTTGAAAAGAAATTGAGACCCTCAATATTTCTATTTTGGAAGACGTTCTAGGAAACCAGAGCATATAACTGAGAACTTACCTCAGGATGTGATCTAATCTCTTCTTTACATGAACATGAAGACCACCTATCTTACAAACTGCCTTCAAAGAATCAGGGAGAATACCTTTCAAGCACAAACTGCAGAGAACACTGTTTACCCCTGGCTGCCCATGATGCTGACAACTAAGGAAGCTTAAGGGATACTTATGATGACCCAAACTTGCATCTCAGCAATGTCAGTTGCTGGGGCTTGCAGCTAGAGGTCCAACTCATCTGGGATGGTTGCTCCCTATTTTAGATATTTTGTTCTTGTAGGTACTTCTGATCATTGTAGCAGTGTTCACATTTTTACTTCTGTGTAGTACTTCTAGAGCTCTTTGCTGGTGACAAACACTACTCATATACTGTTATAAAACTCTCATTTTTTAAAAAAAATGTAACACCATTTTCCTTTAAGGTTTACACTTCATTTATGCACATGATCTTTTAAAATTGTACACAGTTTATAACAGCTGATTTCCGCCATGATCACAGGGTGGGACTGTTTCCTCCTTAGGGAGGACCTGTTTAAGAGGGAGGGTGGCTATGATACAGGCACTGCAATACTTTTAATATAAAATATTTCTGACAGGAAAATTTGTCCCAAGTTAAAGATAACTTCTTTTTATCTTCTTTTCTTTTATTTAGAGCCCTCTATATTTAGATCCAGTCTTATACAACCGAGAAAATTATGTAAAGTTATATTGATTCACTCATCCTTATAAACTTGAGTACTCACCCTGCGCCAGACACTCAGCTCAGTAATGAGTCTACCTTAGAGTTCTGAATACGAAAATGCACCCAGGGTAAACCTTCTGAACCTGGTGGTTCCATGAATAGGGCGCCATATGGTTTTCTGCCTTAGTAATTTACAAGCTCTGGCCCTCGCCCTGTTAGTCTTACTACTAGTTTATTGTTGGCAGGGAATATGCAGAATCCTCTTTTCTCCAGGGCATAGTCTCCTGTTTCTCCACGTATGAAGCCAAGATCCTTACAAAGCCCCAGCTCATCATTTCACTGGGAGGAGGAATCCAAATAAAAACTGGTCAGTTAAGTCAACTTTTATTTAGGTATCAATATCGTAAGACATTACCATGCTACAGATTGAGAACACCAATACTAGGATAAATAGAACACTGAATACATAACTCTTTTAGAAATCACTAAGCATTTGATGATTTAAAAACAGATACAGGATGGGAAGAGGCAGCTCAACAGGCTTTATAAAAGGATAATAACAAGAAAAATATCATTTCAATTCAATATAGCAACCCAAGACTTCTTTTTCTGTCAATATTCAGAAAAAAAGTAAGATTTTTCTTTGCTATAACTTTTTAGTCACCAGTAAGAAAAAATATTTGCCTCCTGTCACCAATGAAATACAAGAACTATAATTGATGGAATGAAAATGTTTTTATTGGTAGTTCATTCCTCAATTATTTGAATTTTCCCATAAATTTTCAAAGTGCAATTAGGAATGAGTCATTTATAAGAGCAAGGCAAGACAACAAATGAGAATTCTGAAGTTACAGTCTCACTTCCAGGCTTGTGTAGAAGAATATGCATCTCTTTTCAACTGTCCAATTAAAAAAAAATCAAGGAAAGAATTAGAACTACAGACTAAAAATAAAGTGCTAAGAGTCATCCCACATTTGCCTTATTGTAGGAACAGTGCTCCCTACCTCCTAAATGAAATCAGAATTCTTCTTGCCCATCTGTACATCAAAATAGCCATCTACTTTATTTTAAAATAAAATATCTTCCACCAACACTTGGCTTAATTGCTTTTTAACTGCCAAAATCAATACCACAGTTATGGTTTGGGAAACAAATTGGGTGTAATTATTACTAATACCTGAAAGCTGTGGTTTTTAGAATTACAATTTTTGTTTTGTTTTGTTTTGTTTTGTTTTTGTTGCTGTTCTCATTACCCAGGCTGCAGTGCAGTGGCAGGATCTCGGCTCACTGCAATCTCAACCTGTCGGGTTCAAGCGATTCTCCTGCCTCAGCCTCCCCAGCAGCTGGGATTACAGGCATCTGCCACCACGCCTGGCTAATTTTTTGTAGTTTTAGTAGAGATGGGGTTTCACCATGTTGCCCAGGCTGGTCTCAAACTCCTGACCTCAGGTGATCCACCCACCTCGGGCTCCCATAGTACTGGGATTACAGGTGTGAGCCACTGTGCCTGGCCTAGAATTACAATTTAAACTACCATTTCAGTTTTTGTTTGGGAAAAAAGGAAGTTTATCATTTTCCTGTTCTTCACTCAAAAGGATCCTGAAAAGTTAACTGTCCTCACAGTGAGGCCAGTGTGCTTACTGGATAGTACACAGGCCATGAATTCTCATGGCACCTGCTAGTCACTCAGTCTTCTATTGAGAAAGCCAGAATTCTGTAGGTGAAAAATCAGCCTATTTTCTGGAGATGAAGGAATAGACCAGAAATCGATGTCTGAGCCAAGAGCGGGGCAACAGGGACAGTCCAAATATGATGGTGATTAGCCAGTTTAAACTGATCTTTCCCTCCTTGGGGAGCTGTTTTTGCTATCTGGCGGCATATTTGCTCTATGGGTTATGGTGTTAAGTGTTATGGTAAGAAAGAAAAGCTGATGGAAGTTTCTTTCTCTACCAAAATATAAGAGGAACTGCTTGCCTTGGTGGAACTGCTGAGACTGGTAACTTTGTTGCAAGAGGGCCAGATGTGGTCTTCTTACTGGATCAGATTAATATAGCCAGGAAAACTTGCCATATAGCTAACACTTTGGCTAATGCATATTTCTGTTTCTATCTATTCAGATCATTAGATCGAATTCCTTTTCAGCCGGCAGGGAAAATTTTTAAATGTCATGGTCTGACTTCAAGGATCCCTTGACTCTTTAGCTCTATGCCATAATCTAAGCTGCAGGCATCCTGGACCATCTCACCTTCCCAAGGTCACATACTGGTCTCCTGTGTTGATGCGCATAATGCTAACCATTACTGGAGACCAGAAAATGGAAAGGATCCTACATCTTGGTAAGAAATGTTGCTTGACAGGACAGAAGATAAGCCTAGAATACAGTGCTGATTGCTTCAAAGTCCCTAGATGTTCTTAGGTCTAGAGCAGAGGTTGGCAAATTATGGCCTGAAGGCCAAATCCAACCCCTTAGCTGGTTTTGTAAATAGTCTTTTTTTGTTTGTTTGTTTTGAGACACAGTCTCACTCTGTCGCCCAGGCTGGAGTGCAGTGGCATGATCTCAGCTCACTGCAACCTTCACCTCCTGGGTTCAAGTGATTCTCCTGCCTCAGCCTCCCAAGTAGCTGAGATTACAGACATGCACTGTCATGTCCAGCTAATTATTTTGTATTTTTAGTAGAGATGGAATTTCACCATGTTGGCAAGGCTGGTCTCAAACTCCTGACCTCAGGTGATCCATCCACCTTGGACTCCCAAAGTGCAGGGATTACAGGCACAAGCCACTGCACTTGACCTGTAAATTAAATCTTATTGGAACACAGCCATAACCATTCGCTTATGTATTGTTTATGGCTGCTTTCCTGCTACTGGGTCAGACTATGGATGGCATGCAAAGCTGAAAATACTTACTCTGGTCCTTCATAGAAAAGTTTGTGAAGCCCTGATCTACAGCACGTTGGTATAATCCCTTGAAAATGAAGGACAGCTTGCTGACCCCTAGCACCTCCTACATATTAGAGATGGCATATGGTTATTACACTTCTGGGTAAACCGCAAAGCTATCAGTTACAAGTAAAATCTAGAGTACGAGAAATCTTTCTGAGTGGGACAGGCTACAGTAGTATGGTTCAGCTGCCTGTGATCCTGGGGCATTAGGATGCTGCATATAGGTTGAGGTATGTCTCAATATAATCAGAGCATGCCCCAAATTCTGGAGCAAGGCCAGCCTCCTTTATGCAGGTATCACTCTTTCAGTAGACAATTCCCAGCTGGCCATGAGGTTCTGACAGATGGCAAATGTCTGACACCAAGGTAAACCAGGTGACCATGTCATTAACCCATCTTGAACAATTTTACCTGACCTGCCTAGCCACAAATACAGCATGTCTTCAACCAATAATGCAGCATGTAAATGCAAGACTGGGCTTACGGAGGTTCCAAAGGCACAAAATACCCAAATAGGCTAATGACAGTCCTTATCCAGTAGCCCTTCACTTAATTCACTACCTTTCTCCCTCACCCAGGACTATGCCTTCATGGAGGGGTGTCACTAATATATCAGCTAACAAATTTGAGAGGCCTGGACTTGGTTCACTTTTGATAGTAATAGCCAATAATGAGCTGCAAAAGCATTGTAGCTCCCCGTGTCAGGAACTGTTTTGAAGGACAATATGAAGGAAAGTGTTCTGACTTGACAGAATTCCAAGCAGTTCATTTTACTGTCCATTATACCTTTTAGGAGAAAAACCCTAAGGTCAGTTGTTTATCAAGTCTTGGGCAGTTGCTAATGGTTTATCCAGATGGATGTAGGCTTGAAATAATGCTCTGGTCTCATCAGGTATCTATTCAACCAAAAATGGGTTTGCAAAATGATGAAAAAGATCATTATGTGTTTGGATTCAGCACCACTTATGGATATCACTGTGCAAGTTTGGGGTGTTATCCTTTAGGATTGTGGTATTTGCTCTTCCCCAGCAATACATGTAGTACCAGAAAAATATGGTATTCTTTCTCCCACAGCCAAAACATACAGGTCTAAGACACAAGGAGTAGAAACGTGAGTGGACTCTCTCAAGGTTATAAGTAATGACCCACTGAAAAAAGTTTTATTCCTATCCCTATGACTCAAGCTCTCCTGACCCAGTTGGTTGGCATAATATGTAATGAAAAGTTCACTAAACTTGGTGATCATTTCTAGATGGTTCAAATAAAGGTCATTTAATCTTTTTTCTTTGTGGTTTTCTAGGGTTTCCAAATATTCTAGAATGACTATGTATTATTTCATATTAAAATTACTAAGGGGAAAAAACAAACAAAATATAGCCCCAGCAGATTTTCATTTAAAATGGGACATAAGGAAGAAATCGTAATGAATGCAAGCAGCTGCTGACAAAGAGAGGTGGGGAAGAACTAGTTTCCCTTTTTCTTTGACAGTGGTTACCATGTAACATTCCAGAACAATTAAGGAAACATTTGGAATCTAAGCCTGATTTCCTTATCTGTAAAATGATCTATGTATCTCCTAAGGTATGTGAAAGAACACCATAAACTATAATCTCTGAAGGTATGAGTTATTACCACTTGTGGTTGGTGAGTGTCTTATGTGTTCAGTGCTTTCAAAGACAACATCAAAAAACAAGAATAAAAATCAGTTACCTTTGGGTTAAAATATCTACAAGACTGTGGTTGAGAGCCTCCAAATAGGGCTATGCGGTAGTCATGTTTCTTTCTTCTGGGTCTTGTGCCATCTACGAGTTCTTCTCGGTCCTCTGGAGACAGTAGATGGTACCTCATTCCACCTGTAGTAAAATACATGGCAACTCTTCAAGAACTTCAGGCACTAACCAGTGCTTTGAAAAGGAAATACCAAGACATAACAGGGCCTTTATTTCAGTAACTTTCTTTTATCCTATCTTTATAGCATTTGAGGAAAGTGAGGGAAAGAGGCAGGAGAAATGTATAAGGATCCGAGTACTAAGCAATTCATTATTCTCAGCAATCACCATTATTCTAAGACTGCCCCACCCAGCAAGCAACTTACTATGTACCAGTGAATTATCTGGCAACAGCTGTCAAAATAATATCCACATCTCCTAACCCAGTGGTTCTCGATCTTTACATTAGAATCACCTAGAAAATCTCCGAAACTATTTATACCTGGGACCTACCACAGACCAATTAAATAAAAATCTCTAGATAGAGTCTAGGAATTGGTATTTTAGAGGGCTTCTTAAATCTTGCCACTTAAAATGTAGTTCAAAGACCAGTGGCTTCAGCATTTGGGAGTTTGTTAGAAATGCTGAACCCCAGGCCCTATCCCAGACCTACAGAATCAGCATCTGCATATTTAACACCCCACAGTAATTAGGATGTACATAACACTTTGAGAAGCACTGTCTTAGATGACTCTAAAATGCAATAAGGTCAGAACTACTGTGATCTATCACGATCCTTTTCCTTCGGCAATTCCTTAATTTTGTCAATGCCACTTAACAATCAAAAACTGTTAAAGTATCATTTCAAATCAGTGTGGGAAAGGAGGATTGTCTATGTTAGACAACAATATGAAGAAAGAAATTATACCCCTACCTCATATTTCACTCTCAATTCCAAATCAATAAAAATCTGAATATATAAACTCATAAATGCAGTAAAAGCTTGGAAAAAAAAAAAGAGGCCCAGAATGGAGAAGCCTAAGAATGACCAAAAATATAGGAGCCAGAAAAAAATGTTCACACTTAACTATATAAAACTTTAAGTTAAAATAGTGCACAAAAAAAAAAAAAAAAAAAAAAAAAAAAAGGCAGAATTAAAAGATGACAAACTAGAAAAATATTTATAAATAATAAAAAATACTATTAAAAGATACTTTATTAAGAATTACCAGCAACTTAACCAACAATTAGGTGAAGTATCTGAATATAGTTCACAGAAAAAGAACTATAACTCTTAAACATATGAAAAGATGCTTGAGTGCTCTAGTTAGAAAACAACAAATTAAAACCATACTTTTTTCACTTATCAGATTGGCCAAGATCAAACTGCCTGGATCACAGGGTATAAAATGGTTGTATCGGGGAGGCAGCACTCTCTTCCATTGATGGTGGGGATGGATGGGTATAACCATGGGAAGGGTGATATAGCCCAATCTACAAAAATTATAAATGTACATACCCTTTAATCCAGGAATTCCCCTTTCTAGGAGTTTATCAACTGTTAGCGAAATGGTTAAAAAATTATGCTATGCCTATACAATAGAACATTATATGTGGCTGTTAAGATGAGAAAGATTAGTATGTACACATGGAATGATCTCCAATAAATAATAAGGAATGAAAAAAGCAAGATGTAGGACAGTACACAGAGTGCAATACTGTTTGTGTTAAAAATGTATATTTTAATGTAAATATACAAATTTTATACATGTAATTTATACATGGATATATAAGTAAATGACTGTATGTACAGTCTCAAGACTACCTCTGGAAGGGTATATACAAGATAATAATGTTAATCTCCAGGGTAAGAGAATGAGAGAGTAGTGAAAAGGGATATCAGGGAGACTTACTTTTCACTATGTATCCTTTTAATATCTTTTGAACTGTACAATATTATTAATCTAAAGATAAAATAAGGCCATTTTATTTTATTTTTTTCTAGAGCCAGGGTCTTGCTCTGTCACTTGGGCCAGAGTGCAGTGGTGCCCTAACAACTCACTATAACCTCAAACTCTTAGGCTCAGCAGTCCTCTCACATCAGCCTCCCAAAGCACTGGGATTGCAGGCCTGAGCCAGCATGCCTGGCCCAAAAATTCCTGAGACATGCAAAACTTTTCTATAAATGAGGCTATGTTTTGGGTCTTTATTAAAAGGATAGAGAATGGAAACTCATTTGGAATAGTTGGTGAGTTAATGAACATCTTTATCAATATTTATCATTTCTTCCATTTCAGAGTTTGAGTAGAAGCTCTTTTATATTCAAACAGCTGGATATTTCAGAGGCCAAGGCAAGCTGATGCATGCTGTAGGTCAGGGATCTGAAAACTTTTTCTGTAAAGGGACAAATAGACTTTGTAGGCCACATATGGTTTCTGTGGAATATTCTTTGTTTTATAATCCTTTACAATTGTAAAAACCACATTAGCTCAAGTCTGCATTTAGCCTGTGGGTAGTTCTTGAAGTGTGGTTCCATAACCACCAGCATCAGTATCATCTGGAAGTGTGTTGAAAATCCTAATTATTGAACACTAGCCCAGACCTTCTGAATCAGAAACGCTAGGGAGGGGTTTGAGAGCCACTGCTCTAGGATGGTTCCACACAGGTTGAAAGTGGACTGTGTAGTCTATGAATGCAAAATATTCCCAGTAAGAAAAAGGTTGGAGGGAAGGAGAGAGACAAGAGGGAACTGTTTCCACCAATAGGCCATGGGGTAAAAGTGGCTGACAGTGGCCAACTGTGCTGACACACTGGAGGAGGCATGCCTTTGGATCCTTCACTGATGGGCCTTTTTTTCCCTCCCCAAGAATAGGGCTGGGGGACACTTTGGTAACTTTCTCTGAGGAGCTCGTTGTTGCTTAGGCTTATTCCTTCGTGAGTTATTGTTTCCAGATTTAGGTATAATCATTTGGAAATTTTCAGGGAAGTTGGCCTGGCCCTTTGTGGTGGCTTTTACTGTGCACTTCATTTGTATTTTGTAATTTGTTTTCTTTTAGATGTAACTTTTTTAGCTTAGTTTTATTCTATTTTTCAATCGTCTTCTGTTTTTCTTCTACTCTGGAAAGGCAACAAAGTTAGGCGGTAGGAAGACAACTGATGATCTGAAAAAGAGAGGCTGGAAGGCTTTCCCCAATTTAGCTCTGCCCAGGCCCCAAAGTTTGGAAGCATCTCAGCTGCTTGTGCTTAGTCAAGGAGTAATAGAACAATCCACTATTATTTATTTTAAAAAAGGAAAAGAAAAAAAAATGTAATAAGCCTAGTAAGTTAAACTAAACAACAAAGCATCCTGCTCAAGTGTCTACTCCTCACACTTGGTTGACTTTCTGAAATAATGCCGCTATCCTGTTTCTTAATCAGTTCAGAATCCATGTAAGAACTAAACACTAGATTCTGAGACTGGCTGGTTGTTTTCAACAGCTCAGACCATGTATGAAGACATAGAAATTCTAAGGCCAGGAAAATAACACACAGTTTGGGAATTGGGCATAACAAAAAACCTGATACTAGCATGTACAAAATCTAAGAGATAAAGTCCTAATGTAAAGGCATCTTCTTGGTCCTGATTTTCTTTCCTCTCTGCATTTAAAGAGACAAGTGGCCACCTATGTTCTACCTTCTAAACACTCTTTTACACTATGGTTTTCCAAGACACCAGGCTTTGGTTCAAGTAGCTTTGGGGCTGCTCTTTTATTTTTTTTCATTTTCTTGTACCCCTTAAATATAGGTATTTGTAAGGATGTGTCCTTGACGCACACTTCTCCTTTTCCCTTGACAACCTCAACTAGGTTCAAACACACTTAGTCTTTTTCAGTTTTGTTTTCATTTAATTAAAAAAATACGCCTTTGCCACTTATGAAAATTTTCATTATTAGATATTCATGTAAAATATTTTTAGTAACTATAGAACATTACATTGTATGGATATATTTTTTTCCAATCTAGGGACGACATTGGGTCTACTTACCTAAAACCACATCATACTAGTAAGCAGTAGCTATGTGATAAGTCTAATGAAAATACTGGAAACCTAGAAATTGTTTTTATTGGCTGTGTGAGGCAGAGAAGATAAAGTCTTGGATCTGCTCAAGATAAGGAGTTGGAACTGAGATAAAGCTGGATCACTTGGATTGGTGGTTATACTTTTAGTGAAAGGATAGGCTAAGAAAAATATCTGCCCGATGGCAGAAGAAGCAGCAATAATTTTGTTTCAACTTCAGCTTCAGGTAAAGTGTCCCTCTTTTGAGAATTTATATTGACAGCCCTACCTTCATGCAGCTTTGAGGTTTGAATTTACCCCGCCTGCAAGTCTAGGAAACCATAAGCCAAAGAAAACTCAAAGTAGTCCTGGATTGTTGTGCCCTATAGAACTCGGCAAAAGCAAACACCATTCTCCTATTGAGGAGAAGAGAGAAGACATTCCAGAGAACAGAGAAGACACTACCTAAGCCTCCCAATATTCCTGCTGATTAAAGTCAATCAAATATAAGCATACCATTCAAAATTACAAAACATACAAGGAATTAAGCCACCAGAAATAAGTCAATAGAACCAACAAATAGCAGCATTGTTCTTCAGGGACTTCAGATACTGGCATTATGAAACATAGAACATAAAATAACATTTGAAAAGTTTAAGGTAAAGCAAGAACTGAAAACACAAGCAAGGAAAAAAGACCATAAAAAATGACCAGGGTAGGCCAGCCTTGGTGGCTCACAACTGTAATCCCAGCACTTTGGGAAGCAAAGGTGGGTGGATCTATTGAGGCCAGGAGTTTCAGACTAGCCTGACCAGCATGGCGAAACCCTGTCTCTGCTAAAAATACAAAAATTATCTGGGTGTGGTGGAGCACCTGTAATCCCAGCTACTTGGGAGGCTGAGGCATGAGAATCACTTGAACCCAGGAGGTGGAGGTTGCAGCAAGCCGAGATTGTGCCCCTGCACTCCAGCCTGGAAGCCAGCGAGACTCTGTCTCAAAAAAAAAAAAAAAAAAAAAAAAAGCCAGGCTAATAAATAATACATACATAAAAGGAAAAAGATACAATTTACAATGACAACAAAAGTATCTGAAATAAATTAAGAATGCAGAACTCATAAGAAAATTACAAATTCTCCAGAGACACATGGCAATTTAAATGAAGGATAACAATAATTAAAAGGTATTAGAATGAAGTAGAAGAGAAACTGTGTGTATGTGTACCTACACTACACTTGATCTTAGCCAAAAGACTGAGAAGTGATGTGTGTACATATAGATATATGGAAATTTAGTTTAACGGTTTCAAATCAGTGGGAAAAAATGAATTATTCAATAATGGTATTGAACCATCTTATCAGATATATTAGGAAAAATATTATTTATTTCACACCCAAATGATTTCAGTAAGATATACCCTTAAAATTTTTTTTAAAAAGAGAAGAAGAACTCTGTAAGTGATAAATGCACATGAGGAAAATTTAGTTAATTTTTAAAAATCACCTTGGAATAGGGAAGACCTTTCCAATCACATCACAAAGGAAAAGACTAGTTCAGTCTTAATATAAAAAACAACATGAGATCAGACTCGCCATTTTAAGATCTTTTTTCTCCTCTTCTCTCAAAAGCTATCCCAAACGACAAGGTAACAAGAAACAAACACAAACTCTATCTTTGATAATACTAAGAGACTTGCAACCCCAAAACACAATTAATGAAGACAGCTAGCAGATGGAGTGTCTGTTAAACCTAAATGGTTGTGCCAGGAGACACCAATGAAAAGCAAGCCAAATTACCCTGCAGAACCCTGAAAAGGCTCATAATTGGAGATACTAAGTGCCTAGAAGTGCAGGTAGGCATGAAAACAAGATAACTCTAAAATACTGAACAAACGACAATTGAACTTCCAGCTCTCCTTCCCCTGTTGCACAGTCAGGTACCCACTATACCTGTACCACTGTAGGACACAGGACTGGTCTCTGAAAATACTGAATGAGAAATGTTCCAGACTCAGGGAACAGCATAGAACAGGATGGGAGTCTGAAAACATGGATTAAGGCCAGGCACTGTGGTTCACGCCTATAATCCCAGCATCTTGGGAGGCCTCAGCAGGAGGGTTACTCGAGCCCAGAAGTTTGAGACCAGCCTGAACAAGATAGTGAGACATCATCTTGACAAAAATATACAAAAATCAGCTGGCATAGTGGTGTGCACCTGTAGTCCCAGCTACTTGGGAGGCTGAGGTGAAAGGATCACTTGTGCCGGGGAGGACAAGGCTGCAATGAGTTGTGATTTTACCACTGTACTCCAGCCTGGGAGACTCTGTCTCAAAAAAAAAAAAAGAAAAATAAAAATATGGATTAAGTGAAAGTCTGAATAGCAAAATATTATCTCATCCAGTTCCTAAATGCCTACACCCAGCTTATAGTTCCCTGAGACAATATCTACAAATATTGACATCTGGGGGTCCCCAATTAAAAAACTGAACAGCTACTCTGATTATGCTACAGTTTAGCCCAAGAACTGAGATGCCCAATCATACATACAGCATGATCTATCAGTTTTGTAATAACTCACTCTCATATGATATAAAACCAAATATTTAAGAAAAGCTTCCAATAAAAAAAGGAAAAGAAAACTCAAAATATAGAAAATACAGACAACATAAGAAAACCTCAAAAGCACTACAAAGACTACTTTAGAGTGATAAGATATTGCAGCCATGAAATAATAGAGAATAAAAACTCCAGAAATTAAAAATTATAGCTGAAATAAAAGGGTTGAAAAAAATCAAGCTATCTCAGAAAAAGGCCTAGAGACAAAGATGGATAATAAAAAAGAAAGAAAGAAGAAAGAAAAGAAAGAGAGAAAGAAAGGGAAAGAAAGAAAAGGATCAGATTGGCACTAGACTTCTCAAAATAACATTGGAAGCTAGAAGATAAATTCTACCTGAAAATGATTTTCAGCATAATTCTATCTTCAGTTTAACTTCCTTCCTTCCTTCTTTCCTTCCTTCCTTCCTTCCTTCCTTCCTTCCTTCCTTCCTTCCTTCCTTCCTTCCTTCCTTCCTTCCCTCCCTCCCTTCTCTCTCTCTCTCTCTCTCTTTTCTTTCTTCTTTTCTTTCTTTCTTTCTTTCTTTCTTTCTTTCTTTCTTTCTTTCTTTCTTTCTTTCTTTCTTTTTCTTTTTCTTTTTCTTTTTCTTTTTCTTTTTCTTTTTCTTTTTCTTTTTCTTTTTCTTTTTCTTTTTCTTTTTCTTTTTCTTTCTTTTTCTTTTTCTTTCTTCCTTCCTTTCTTTCGACAAGGTCTTACTCTGTTGCCCAGGCTGGAGTAATGCAGTGGCAGGATCAGAGCTCACTGTAACCTCAAACTTCTGGGCTCAAGCAATCCTCCTGCCTCAGCCACTGGAGTAGTTGGGACCACAGGCACATGCCTCCACGCCTGGCTACGTTGTTTTTTTTTTTTTTTTTTTTTTGTTTTTTTTTTTTTTTTGTAGAGTTGGAATCTTGCTATGTTGCCCAGGTGAATCTCAAACTCCTGACCTCAAGCGATCTTCCTGTCTTGACCTCCCAAAGTGCTGTGATTAGAGGTGTGGCCTACTGTGCCCGGCCTCCTTCAATATTTTATGGTAAAATAAAACATATGAGATTTGTCAAGTCTCCAAATATTTACTGATCATATACTCTATCAGGAACCTTTTAGAGGATATATTGCATCAAACAAAAAGAATTAAGATAGAGGACAGCCAGGATCCAAGAAGACAACAGATCTAACAGGAGAAGAGTGAAACGGCTTCCCAGGATTGTGGAGACGGAAGCCCCAGGACAAGAACCGTGTCTCAGGTCTAGAGAGCAAACAGTTCATATTGGAATAGGCAGAAGGAAGGTTCTACAAGGCATGTTTCCAAGAAAGAAAAGCAACAGATTGTTTAATTGCATAGACAATTTTATTAAGTGGCATTTTACAAAGGTGTTGAGGGGTTGGGACTTAGCCGGCAAGCAAGAAAATCGAAGCAAATGAAAACAATGTGGCAATTTTTATCTCTGGGCCAAAAAAGAAAAAAATATATATACTGTTGAAGAAAGAAAACGTGATCACAGTAAACTACTTGGCTAAGTAAAATAAAAAAGGAAACACTAGAAACAAAAGTGCATGAAAGTTATTGTATATAAGAATAGAAAAAGCATAAGTAATTTGTACTTTCTATGATATACACCCCTATAAAATAAGGGCTGAGGCCAAGTCCCTTCCAAGTGTACAGTTCAGAAACCCAAGGGATTAACTATCTAGAAGAGCAAAATCTTGACTCTTTCTCCCTGGCTACTGAGTCTAATCCATTCTAAAGGGTTTCAAGCCCATGAGAAACTGGCTACATGATCAGGTTACAAATGGATATTAAGGCAACTTACTTATCACCATCTTAAGGCATTCAGGATTGTCTTGAATAAGTGGTTCAGCTTGTACCGTTTTACTTAAGAAATTCTTTGATATAAGAGGAAACCTGACTTTAGCAAGGATATCAACCATAAATGGCTGGCGATTAGGTTCATCGTATTTCAACCACCTGACTGCAGCATCATAAACCTAAGGGGGAAAAACAGCACAGTAAAGTTCTTAGAAGACAGCAACATTTCCAATTACCTATGTTTACTCTCACATTGAAGGGAGAGAACCTCATAAGGAGACAACCACTTATTCCTAATATTTTTCATCTCTGGACACTTGCTGGTACTTCAGAACAGTTTACTTACTGCTCTAGTGAGTCTTGTAGGTAATATGTTTTTTAGAACTAACTACTATTATGTAATGTAATGACAGTGAGGATGTTGAATTTATGATTTAAAAAAAAAGATAGCTTCATTTTCAGACAAAGACATGATATACATTGCACTAAAAAAAAAAAAAAAAAAAAAAAACTGCAGTCAACAAAAGTTTCAACATACCCTCATTTAGTTTAGTACCGGGAAAACAGGTTAATTTCTCAAGAGGCCGTCCATTCCAGGAGATATGAAGGTCACCCATGATTTTATTTCAATATTATATTCCTGCATTATGAATGGATAGACTTATCTGCTTTTTAGAAACTTTAAGATATGAAGAGTTCTATACTTAAAAATAAATTACAGGATATTTAAAAGAATTGTTTTCCAAAATAATACTGTTGCTGCACTTAACTGCACTGAACAAGTCCAAGTTCCTCAACATAATTTAACTTACAAATCATTAAACATCCCCCAAAACATCAATTGCTTCATATACACACACATCTCCCATACCCACTAAATTGATTTTGGGGTGATATTTGAAATGAATTTTGGGGTGATTTAATAAGGCCCAACTTCTGATCTCTTTCTGAGTTAATTTTTTATGGGAATTGGTGTTTTTTTAAACAAATTTTTTATTTTAGAATAGTTTTAGATTTATAGAAAAGTTGCAGAGATAGCACAAAGAGTTCTCATATACCCTGCCCCAGTTGTTAAGGTGTTGCATTAGTATGGTATATTTGTTACAACTAATGAACTAATATTGACACATTAACTAAATTTCATTTTTTTTTGGATTTCTTTAGTTTTTATCTAGTGTTATTTTTCTGTTCCACAATACTATAAAAGATACCACATTACATGTAGTCATTAAACCTTAGAATCTTCTAGACTGTGACAATTTTTCAGCCTTTTCTTGTTTTTGACAACCTTGACAGTTTTGAGTTCTGGTCAGGTATTTTGTTGAGAATGTCCTTCAATCTGGGTTTGTCTGATGTGTTACTTATTAGACTGAGGTTACGGTTTTTTAGGAGGATGATCATAGAGGTGAATGACATTTTCATTACATCAAGTGTGCATACTAATCATCATGACATCACTGATGATGCTAATGGTGACCACCTGTAGGTAATGCTCGTCACATTTCTCCAGTCTAACGTTACTTGTTATTCCTTTTCCATACTGCATATAAGTCAACCAGTTTTGAACATGGAAGTAAATTTTTTCTATTTACCTAGTGAGGTCCTCCAGGTCTAACCTGTTAACTTGCAAATTGACACCCTGGGCCACGAAGAAGACTGGGCAAAAGAACATTGCTAAGTGCCAATTTTTGTTTTTAGAACAAAAGCAACTTAAAACATATGATTT
This sequence comes from Macaca thibetana thibetana, assembly GCF_024542745.1. Lineage (NCBI taxonomy): Eukaryota > Metazoa > Chordata > Mammalia > Primates > Cercopithecidae > Macaca > Macaca thibetana. The sequence continues at coordinate 93,622,426 of NC_065580.1, read as the reverse complement.
TTTTTTTTTTTTTTTTTTTTTTTTTTGAGACTGCATCTCGCTCTGTTGCCCAGGCTGGAATGCAGTGGCCAGATCTCAGCGCTCACTGCAAGCTCCACCTCCTGGGTTTACGCCATTCTCCTGCCTCAGCCTCCCGAGTAGCTGGGACTACAGGCGCCCGCCACCTCGCCCGGCTAGTTTTTTGTATTTTTTAGTAGAGACGGAGTTTCATCGGGTTAGCCAGGATGGTCTCGATCTCCTGACCTCGTGATCCGCCCGTCTCGGCCTCTCAAAGTGCTGGGATTACAGGCTTGAGCCACCGCACCCGGCCTAAAACATATGATCTTATAGTACCTACATTAGTTTTCTATTGCTGCTGTAACAAATTACCACAAACTTAGTGGCTTAAAATACAGAGAAGCATGTGGGGCTGAAAACAGAGATTGAGTTTGCATATTAAAGTGTTCCCACAGCCAGGCATGGTGGCTGACACCTGTAATTCCAGCATTTTGGGAGGCTGAGGTGGGCAGGTCACCTGTTTGAGACCAACCTGGCCAACTTGGTGAAACTCCATCTCAATTAGCAGGGTGTGGTGGCACATGCCTATAATCCCAGCTACTTGGGAGGCTGAGGCATGAGAATCACTTGAACCCGGGAGGTACAGATTGCAGTGAGCTGAGATCGCGCCACCGCACTCCAGCCTGGGCAACAGAGTGAGACTGCATCTCAAAAAAATAAATAAGGCTGGGTACGGTGGCTCACGCCTGTAATCCCAGCACTTTGGGAGGCCGAGGCGGGCAGATCACGAGGTCAGGAGATTGAGACCATCCTGGCTGACACGGTGAAACCCTGTCTCTACTAAAAAATACAAAAAATTAGCCGGGTTTGGTGGTAGATGCCTGTAGTCCCAACTACTTGGGAGGCTGAGGCAGAAGAATGGCGTGAACTTGGGAGGTGGAGCTTGCAGTGAGTTGAGTTCATGCCACTGCACTCCAGCCTGGCCAACAGAGCGAGACTCCATCTCAAAAAATAACATACATACATACATACATACATACATACATACATACATGAAATAAAGTGTTCCCCCACCCAGCTCCCAAATGACTGCACCCAGCTTACACTTCTGACAGTTTATCTGATAATTCTATAGGTCAGAGTCCAAAATGGGTCACAGTGGACTAAAACCAATGTGTCTGCCTGGAGACGCTATAGAAGAAACCATTTCCTTGCCTTTTTCAGCATCTTGCAGCTGCCTGCATTCCTTGGCTTATGGTCCCCTTCCCCCTTCAAAGACAGCAACGACCAGTCAAGTCTTTCTTATATTGTACCACTTGACGCTGCCTTCTTTTGCATCCCTCTTCCAAATTTAAGGATCTTTATGATTACACTGGACCCATTTGGATAATTTCATCTCAAAATCCTTGACTTGGTCACATATGCAAAGTCCTATCTGCCACAAAGGTGTATTCCAGATGCTGGGGATTGGGAAGTGGACATCTTTGGGGAAGGCATTGTCCTGCCTACCATGGTACCCAATGGTTTTATCTCTATGAAGTGACCTATTTCTCAAACAGCCAGCCTGGCAAGCACCTAAGATTGCAATACTCTGTTTAGTGTAAAGAACATATTATTTCCTAATATGACTCTTTCCCTTGTCATGTGTCCAAACATGAGTTATAAGAAACCAATAAAGACATTTTTATTAAGAAAAATGTGAGAAGGCAATTTAGTCACCTGATCCTCTGCTCTCACAGTCAGAGTGTCCTGGTTGAGAAGATGTGTTACTCGCTTGACATCAAGTTGAAGAAATTCATCAGTTTTGTAAACTTCAGTAAAATGCTGATGAATAAAGTCATCTGCAGTTGCTTTCAATTCAGGACAATCTAGACACTCTGCTAGCACACTTATACCTAAATACATAAAGAAAATAAAAGAATAGAAAATCATTTTTAGAAAAACCAAGTATACATTTAAGATGAAGCATGACTTCAGGAAAATCAGTTGAATAAATTTCATAAATCTGGATCCTTTTCTGTTTCATTGATTTGTCTATTCTTGTGCCAATACTATACTGTCTTATAAAAGACTGTTTTGTTTTTTTTTTGAGACAGAGTCTCGCCCACCTGGAGTGCAGTGGCGTGATCTCGGCTCACTGCAAGCTCCACCTCCCAGGTTCATGCCATTCTCCAGCCTCAGCCTCCTGAGTAGCTGGGACTACAGGCACCCGACACCATGCCCGGCTAATTTTTTTTTGTATTTTTAGTAGAGATGGGGTTTCACCATGTTAGCCAGGATGGTCTCGATCTCCTGACCTTGTGATCTGCCTGCCTAGGCCTCCCAAAGTGCTGGGATTACAGGCGTGAGCCACAGTGCCCGGCTGGTTTTTATATTCTGTAGGAGAAGCCCCCTTCAATGTTTTTTCAAAGTTTTCTTGGCTATTGTTGGACATTTTCCCTTGCAGACAAATTTTAAAATAAGCTTATCACATTCTACTTTACAAAATCTCCATGTGATATAAATCAGAATTGCACTGAACTTTTGGATTACTTTGGGACAACTTCTGCAGCACGGAGGAGCTCCACTTAAAAACATGACATACATCAGATTTATTCAGGTATAAACTTTTATGTCAGGAGTCTGCAAAGTACTGTTTATGGGCAAAATCTAGCCCATAGCCTGTTTTGTAGGGTCAGCAGCTAATAATAGCTTTTACATTTTTTTAAAAGGTTAAAAAAAAAAAAAAGAGGAGGCGAGAAGGGGAAGTGAAGACGGAAAGGAAAGAAGAGATAAGGACCACATGTGGTCCATAAAGCCTAAAATATTTTCTCTTCTGGTCCTTTACAGGAAAAGTCGGCTCCCTCTTCTATATGAAACCACAAATTATTTATTTATTTATTTATTTATTTATTTATTTATTTATTTATTTTGAGAGGGAGTCTCGCTCTGTCGCCCAGGCTGGAGTGCAGTGGTGTGATCTCAGCTCACTGCAAGCTCCGCCTCCTGGGTTCACGCCATTCTCTTGCCTCAGCCTCCTGAGCAGCTGGAACTACAGGCGCCCACCACCATGCCCGGCTAATTTTTTATGTATTTTTAGTAGAGACGGGGTTTCACCGTGTTAGCCAGGATGGTCTCGATCTCCTGACCTTGTGATCCGCCCTCCTCGGCCTCCCAAAGTGCTGGGATTACAGGCGTGAGCCACCGCGCCCGGCCGTTACTAGATTTCTTGACATTGAAATGATTGAACCATTGTGTCACTTTTAAAGTAAATTCTAGCTGGTCACAAAGTATTATTATTTTTAAAATAAATTTCATTTTTTCAGAGCAGTTTTAGGTTTACAGCAAAACTGAAGAAACATTACAGAGTTCCCATGTCCCTGTTGTCACCACGCATGCATAACCTTTCCCACTATCACCATTCCACACGAGGGGTATTCTTGAATTTTTTTTTTTTTAGCATCAATAAACGTTTTTAAATGAAACTAAAATGTTATATGTATTTGTACACATACATGTATACATACGCACACACTTTCTTCATCCAATGTTGGTATTATGGTAACCTTACCCTAGGAAAATGAACTGGCAAGTTTTCTACCCTTTCTAGAGATTTAGAAAAATTTAAATAACATAAGCATTAATCTATTCTTTGAAAGGTTGATAGAATTAACCCACGAAGCCTTCAAGCCTGGAGCACTAATTAGAAATACATCTTCATGGTGGCTCATACCTGTAATCCCAGCACTTTGGGAGGCCTAGGCGGGTGGATCACTTGAGGTCAGGAGTTCGAGACCGGCCTGGCCAACACGGTGAAACCCCATCTCTACTACTAAAAATACAAAAATCAGCTTAGTGTGGTGGTGCTCATCTGTAATCCCAGCTACTCAGGAGGCTGAGGCAGGAGAATTGCTTGAACCCAGGTGGCAGAGGCTGCAGTGAGCTGAGATTGGGTCACTGCACTCCAATTGGGGTGACAAAGTGAGACTCTGTCTCAAAAAGAAAAAAGAAATACATCTTTACTTTTTTTATTGTTCCTGAGGTTACCAGCTTCAGGTTTTATAACTTTTTTCTTTCTTTTCTTTTTACAGGCTCATGCCTGTAATCCCAGCATTTTAGGAGTCACTGTGCCTGGCCCAAAATTGTCTTAAAAAGCATAAAATCTGTCCAGGCATGGTGGCTCATGCCTGTAATCCCAGCAATTTAGGAAAATGAGGCGGGCAGCTCACTTGAGGTCGGGAGTTCGAGACCAGCCTGGCCAACATGGTGAAACCCTATCTCTGCCCAAAATACAAAAATTAGCCGGGCATGCTGGTGGGTGCTTGTAATCCCAGCTACTCAGGAGGCTGAGGCAGGAGGATCACTTGAACCAGGGAGGCGAAGGTTGCAGTGAGACGAGATCACACCACTGCACTCCAGCCTGGGCAACAGAGTGAGACTATAAAAAAAAAAAAAAAAAAAAGAGACAATTTTGGTCACTGTCTTTTGCTTTCATATCTATAGTTCTAATTCCTGATGCTGTTCTTTGATCTTTTCTTCTTGATAAGACTTGTTAAGTCTGAGGCTATTTTGTACCGTATTTTGAAATACTTAGCTTTAGTTTTTCTGACTAAGTCTATAGTCTATTAGTTTTATTTCTCTACTTTATTACTTTATATTTTCTTTTCTTTTTTTGAGATGTAGTCTCACTCACTCTGTCACTTAGGCTGGAGTGCAATGGCGCAATCTTGGCTCACTGCAATCTCCCCCTCTGGAGTTCAAGTGATTCTCCTGCCTCAGCCTCCTGCATAGCTGGGAATACAGGCACAAACCACCATGCCTGGCTAATTTTTGTATTTTTAGTAGAGATGCGGTTTCACCATGTTGGCCAGACTGGTCTCGAACTCCTGACTTCAGGTGATCCACCCACCTCGGCCTCCCAAAGTGCTGGGATAACAGGCGTGAGACACTGCGCCTGGCCTAATTTATATTTTAAATCATATTTTTTTCTACTTTCATTAGGTGTTTACAAATTATTTTTCTCTACCTCTCTGAATAGGATACATAAGTCAAGAAAGAATAAAAATAAATACATTTATTTGGAAAAAATTTAAGACTACAAATTTTCTTCTAAGAAATACTTTGGTTATATTCTAAAGATTTCAGTTTATTGTGTGCTTATTGCCATGTTTCTATATAGCCTATAAGTTTACCTTTAATATCTCTAAAAAATAACTTTCTAAATAATTCTTTGGTTAAATTTTCAAGTGTTCAGAATGGGGCGGGAGAGAAGAGTTGTCCTTCTATAGTTAATTTCTATTTTTACTGCACTATAATCAGGGGATGTGGCCTGTGTCTCCTCTTTTTTAGGTGCTCCAGCTTTTCTGTGGCTGGTGATCAGTACTTGTAAATACTCCAAGGGTATCTGAAAACAATCTGTGTTCTCTGATGACTAAGTAAAACATTCTGTGTTATCTAGCTGAACAAGTTTGTATTATTCAAATCCTTATTCTTTCTAAAATCTGACTTGAGATTTCTGGGCAATGCTATGAGTTACTCACTAGCCATTCCATAAATTCTCTTTCTGTGTAAACCAGCAACATTTGGTTTATTTTGCTTGCAAGTAAGAAAGCTAACCAGTACATCTTTATCTTGAGCTCTTTATCTCTTTCACTTAGCTAGCTTTAGTACTTCTTCCAATACTTTTCTCAGAAGGGATACATGTGATTGTTTTCTTGCAATATCCAAATGAATGATGCCTTGAAATGCAATTTTCTCTCCCTCTCATTTGCAACCTTTGATACTATGTTCTAATTTTGCGTTGCAGATAAAAAATTAATGGCATTCTGATTCTCTTTCTTTTCTGAGTAACTTGTTATAAACACCAGCTGGGATAGTTCATCTCTGCCATATGGTCTCTAGCCTTCTTTTCATGACAGCAGAAGAGTTCCCAGCAACAATGGAGAGCAAATCCCAAAGCACAAGCATTTTTCTATCCTCTGCTAACATCCCCTTTGCTAATGTCCCACAGGCTATAGCAAATCACATGGTCACAGATTACGAGGCAGGAAAACAGACTCTATCTCTTGATGGGAGGAGCTATCAAGTGACATTGCAAAAGGGTGTACATAAATGGAAGGAAAGAATTTATGGTTATTTTTTGTAATATACTATACTGCTTCTCTTTGAAAGGCTGTAAATTTTTTAATATTGATATTTGTTCTTTTTTACTGTTTTAAGATCAACTTATTATTACACAGTCACTCATTCAGAAGCCAGGGAAACATCAGGGCAGCAGAAAGGAAGGTGGGATGGAGTAGGCTCTGTGAAGGACCAAAGACAAACTGCCACAGTTATGAAATTTTGTTTTATTCTAATAAAGACTAATGTATGCCTGATAGCCTAGTGATAATACATGTTTAGCATGTCACAACATTTTTAGAAAGCATGTATCATTCAAATAAGGGCATTATATAGCTGGAGACTTCAACACCCCACTTTCAGCACTGGAAAGATCTTCCAGACAGAAAATCAACAAACAGCAGACTTAATCTGCACTATAGAACAAATGGATCTAACAGATATTTATAGAATATTTCATCTAAGAGCTATAGAATACACATCCTTTTCCTCAGCATGTGGATCATTCTCAAGGATAGACAATATGCTAGGTCACAAAACAAGTCTTAAAACATCAAAAAAAAAAAAACTTAATAGTATCAAGCATCTCCCCTGACCACAATGGAATAAAACTAGATATTAATAACAAGAGGAATTTTGGAAACCATACAAACACATGGAAATTATACAATATGCTCCTGAATGACCAGTGGATCACTGAAGACATTGAAAAGGAAACTGAAAAATTTCTTGAAACAAATGATAACAAATGATGATAATATCCCCTAACCTATGGGACACAGCAAAAGCAGTACTAAGAGGGAATTTATAGCTATAAGTGCCTACATCAAGAGAGGAAAAATCTTAAATGAACAATCTAATGATGTATCTTCAAGAACTAGAAAAGCAAGAGCAAACCAAATCCAAAATTAGTAGGAGAAATAATAAAGATCAAAGAAAAAATAAAACTGAAATAAAAAAATACAAAAGATCAATGAAACAAAAAGTTGGGTTTTTGAAAAGTTAAAACAAAATGAACGAACCTTTAATTAGACTAAGAAAAAGAGAGAGAAGATCCAAATAAATAAAATCAGAAATGAAAAAGGAGACACTACAACTGATACTACAGAAATTCAAAGGATCATTAATGGTTACTATGAGCAACTATTAATATATGCCTATAAATTGGAAAATTTAGAAGGAAATGAACAAATTTCTAGATACATACAACCTACCAAGATTGAATCAGGAAGTAATACAAAACGTGAACATATCAATAACAAGGAATGAGGTTGAAGCTATAATAAAAAGTCTCCCAGTAAAAAAAGCCTGGGACCTGATGCCTTCACTGATGAATTCTACCAAATATTTAAGGAGGAACTAATACCAATCCTACTCAAACTATTCAACAACAACAACAACAACAAAAAATAACAGAGGAGGGGGCAATACTTCCAAACTCATTTGATGAGGCCAGCATTACCCTCATACCAAAACCAGACAAAGACACATCAAAAAAAAGAAAACTACAGGCACCAATATCTCTGATGAACATTGATGCAAAAATCCTCAATATTAGCAAACCAAATTCAACAACACATTAAAAATATAATTCATCATGACCAAGTGGGATTTATCCCTGGAACACAAACGATGGTTCAACATACACGAATCAATGTGATACAGCATATCTATAAAATGAAGGATAAAAACCATATGAAAATTTCAGTCAATGCTGAAAAAGCATTTAAAAAAATTCAACATCCTTTCATGACAAAAACCCTAAAAAAAACTGGGGATAGAAGGAACATACCTCAACATAATAAAAGCCATATACAACAGACCCACAGCTAGTATCATATTAAATGAGGAAAAACTGAAAGCCTGTCCTCTAAGATCCGGAACACAACCAGGATATTCACTTTCACCACTGTCACTCGACATAGTACTGGAAGTCCTAGCTAGAGCAATCAGACAAGAGAATGATATGAGGGGCAGCCAAACCGGAAAGGAAGAAATAAAATTATCCTTGTTTGTAGACAATATGATCTTATATTTGGAGAAACTGAAAGAATCCACAAGAAAAGTATTAGAATGGATAAATTCAGTAAAGTTGCAGGATACAAAATCAACATACAAAAATTAGTAGCATTACTATATACCAACAGTGAACAATGTGAAAAAGAAATAAGAGGGCTGGGCGTGGTGGCTCATGCCTGTAATCCCAGCACTTTGGGAGGCCGAGGCGGGCGGATCACCTGAGGTCAGGAGTTTGAGAACGGCCTGGCCAACGTGGCGAAAACCTGTTTCTACTAAAAATACAAAAAAATTAGTCGGGTGTGGTGGCATGCACCTGTAGTCCCAACTACTTGGGAGGCTGAGGTGGGAGAATCGCTTTAACCCAGGAGGTGGAGACCGCAGTGAGCCAAGGTTGTGCCACTGCATTCCAGCTTGGGTGACAGAGAGAAACTCTGTCTCAAAAAAATAAATAAATAAATAAATAAAATAAAATAAATAAAATAAAATAAGTAGCCCCATTTATAATAGCCACACATACAATTAAATAACTAGGAATTAACCAGAGAAGTGAAAGATCTTTATAATGAAAACTATAAAACACTGATAAAAGAAATTGAAGAAGACACCAAAAAGTGGGAAAATAGTCCATGTTTATGGATTGGAAGAATCAACATTGCTAAAATGTCCATACTTCCCATAGCAATCTATAGATTCAATGTAATCCCTATCGAAATACCAATGGCATTCTTCACAGAAGTAGAAAAAACAATCCTAAAATTTATATGGAACCACAAAAGACCCAGAATAGCCAAAGCTACACTAAGCAAAAAGAATGAAACTGGAGATATCACATTACCCAACTTCATATTATACCACACAGCTATAATAACCGAAACAGCATGTACTGGCATAAAAACAGACACACAGACCAATGGAACAGAACAGAGAACCCAGAAACAAATCAACATACTGACAGTGAACTCATTTTCAACAAAGGTGCCAAGAATACACACTGGGGAAAAGACAGTCTCTTCAATAAGTGGTGCTGGGAAAACTGGATATCCATATGCAGAAGAATGAAACTAGATCCCTATCTCTCATCATATGCAAAAATCAAATCAAAACGAATTAAAGACTTAAATCTAAGACCTCAAGCTATAAAATGACAACAAGAAAACACTGGGGAGAAATCCCCAGTACACTGGTCTGGGCAAAGATTTCTTGAGCAATACCCCATAAGCATAGGCAACCAAAACAAAGATGGACAAATAGAGTCACGTCAAGTTAAAAAGCTTCTGCACAGCAAAGGATACAATCAACAAAGTGAAGAGACAACCTATAGAATGGGAGAAAATATCTGCAAACTACTCATCTGACAAAGGATTAATAACCAGAATACATAAGGAGCTCTATAGGAAAAAAATCAAACAAAGCCAATGAAAAAATGGGCAAAAGATTTGAATAGATATTTCTCAAAGACATACAAATGGCAAACAGACTTACGAAAAGGTATTCAACATCCTTGATCATCAGACAAATGCAAATCAAAACTATAATGAGCTATCATCTCGCCCAGTTAAAATGGCTTATATCCAAAAGATAGTTAATAACAAATGCTGGCAAGGATGTGGAGAAAAGGGAACCCTTGTACACTGTTGGCGGGAATGTAAATTAGTACAACCACTATGGAGAATAGCTTGGAGATTTCTCAAAAAACTAAAAATTGAGCTAACATGTGATCCAGCAATCCCACTTCTGGGTATATACCCAAAAGAAAGGAAATCAGTATATCAAAGAGATATCTGCATTCTTATGTTTGCTGCAGCGTTGTCTACAATAGCTAAGATTTGGAAGCAACGTAAGTGTCCATCAACAGATGAATGGATAAAGAAACTATGGTATATATACACAATGGAGTACTACTCAGCCATAAAAAAGAATGAGATCTAGTCATTTGCAACAGCATGGATGGAACCAGAGATAATTATGTTAAGTGAAATAAGCCAGGCACAGAAAGACAAACATCACATATTCTCATTTATTTGTGAGATCTAAAAATCAAAACAGTTGAACTCATGGACATAGAGAGTAGAGAGATGGTTACCAGAGGCCTGGAATGGTAGTTGGGAGAATGAGGGGAGGATTAATGGGTAACAAAAAAATAAAAATAATAAATAAATAAGACCTATTATTTGATAGCACAACAGGGTGACTATAGTTAATACTTAATTGTACACTTTAAAATAACTTAGAGTGTAATTGGATTGTTTGTTACTCAAAGGATAAATCCTTGAGGGGATGGATACCCCATTCTCCATGATGTGCTTATCTCACATTGCATGCCTGTATCAAAACATTTTATATACCTCAGAAATATACCAACTATGTACCCACAAAAATAAAAACACAAACACACAAAAAATAGGCATTAAAGAAAGTTTTATAAAGAATGAAATGTCTACTATAATCCTCTTTAAAAGCCTTGATTCATTTTCAAAGATCAACAATAATTTTTTTTCAATCAAAAGAAAAGGAAAATAAGGTTTTTTCCACCAAAATACACAAGAACCATTTATTGGCATTTTTGTTTCAAGTTCCTGGGGAAAAAAAGCCAAATTTTCAAAGGCAGTTAATAACAGCTATACAAGGGCTTGTTTCATTTGATTTAGCATCAAGTAAAAGTAAATATGCCATGGAAGACAGTCGAGTTTTATCTCCACCTCTCATATTGGCCCGCTTCTCCTACCAAGTCACAGTACATAAGCATGCATCCTTGTTGCCCCACTAAGGAATCTAAAATGATTCAAATTTTTAAATGGTTGCTCAGATGACATTCACCAGCAGAATTCTTTCCCCTTAAGATAGGGTGGCAGTGAACACTACCAGGTATCAATGTCATCAGAAATCAGAAATAAATAACTCTTTCAGGAAAGTCACGTTCCTGATCCCTGTTAACCATTATGTAAATTATTTTTGTTGCTATACCTGTTTACTAATTATGTTTGTTACTTATGCAAAGGGAATACTCCCCAGACTTGCCTGATCTATTATTTCTATTTCCTAACAACAAAGTATGTTCACTTTACATAGTGCCATAGGTTTACTCTTTTTTTTTTTTTTGAGACGGAGTCTCGCTCTGTTGCCCAGGCTGGAGTGCAGTGGCCGGATCTCAGCTCACTGCAAGCTCCGCCTCCCGGGTTTATGCCATTCTCCTGCCTCAGCCTCCCAAGTAGCTGGGACTACAGGCGCCCGCCACCTCGCCCAGCTAGTTTTTTTTTTTTGTATTTTTTAGTAGAGACAGGGTTTCACCATGTTAGCCAGGATGGTCTTGATCTCCTGACCTCGTGATCTGCCCGTCTCGGCCTCCCAAAGTGCTGAGATTACAGGCTTGAGCCACTGCGCCCGGCCAGGTTTACCCTTAATCTTTTTTCTTTCTTTTTCTTGGTACCAGATGTTGTTATTTATCAAGGCAGATCATGTTTGATCGAAAAGAAACTGGCAAGTAGATCTTAAAACATACATTACTAAACCTGAGTAACAGATGAAAAAATAAGTCTTTAAATTACATTTTCCATTGAAAATTCATTCCACTGTGGTGCAAGAACTTATCCAAGAACTTACAATGTCAATTTCTGACATAAATCATATCCCTCAGCACATATGTATTTTCAAAAGAAAACAAGTCATCTTAAAGTAATATATTCCCATATGCTAATTGATAATTGTATAGCAAATTGAAAATTCTGAGTAAACTGAAGATACATTTAACAACAAAATAAATATAGCAATATGGTTAGCTTATAAATGTCTTGGTGTAAAGGCAGCAGTGAATTTGCATCTTGTAACAGATCTCTAAATCCAGTTGCTGGTTTTCTGGAATTTTATAGACATGATGTTTCACAAATCCATGTTCCACAGGGCTAGAAATATCTCTATGCAAAAACTTTTGAGATATTTTCCCCAAATGACATATAACTTTTAAAAACTTTTCCAGAAAAATATGAAAATTTTATCAACCACTTACTCTTACTGAAAAAAAAAAGACTACTAATTGCTCTTTTAATTTTGCTCTAACAGATGTTTTAAAAGTTTAGACACTGCTGATGTTTTTGAATTGCACACTGCTAGAAGGTAACTGGATAAAACACATTAGATGATTTCAAAAGATGAATCAGTACCTGATTCATTTGGCACATCATTAGTATCCAGAATAAATAATTTTCAAAGAATTTATACATGCATACATTCTTATACATGCATACATTCTTATTTACATATCCTCCATTCTTAGGAAAAGGAGCTTCTAAATCCAAGGATAAGGAGGTTCTGCTCATCTTACTAGTTATAATCATTTCTCCTCATGGAGTAACTGGGGCTTTCTGCTTTATTTGTGGAACTTTAGTTTGTAGGAAAGCATAAACATAGTGTTAAATCTTGTTGGATTCTGCTCTGGAGAGTGTTTCCAACATCCTTTTTTTCTGGTAAATTCTGGGACTGGCTCCATAAATCTTCAGTCTCTTGATAACTGTGTCTCTGGTCTATCATCCTCAGGCTGAATGAGAGGCCTCCCAGTCAGATCAGCAATGCCCACAGTTTGGGGAGGGTTGAATTCAATGTAGCAGACTCCGCCACCGGCTGGATGAATAGCAGGCAGTGAAGTGTTGTTTAAATGCCCTCAAAGGGCACATACGAGTTAATCATTGTGTCTATCTGATAAGCTCATCTAGGGCTTCTGCCTATGGCAGTGTCCTTGGACAACCAGCTATATTAGGTGAGATTTTTCAGTTTGTGAAGGGCCTCAGCCGAGTCGTAACATCATTTGGAATGAGTTTCCCTTGGTCAAGAAAAGCCTTGGCTAACATACCAATTTCTGTGCCCTGTAGCATGTTGTCCTGGAGCAGTCCCTGCTGGAGAGGTGCCTCAGCTTGAAGTGTTTGGTGATGTACAACAACACGGCACCCTTGCCTAAGCCCAGGGCTGGGGCCCCCATGATCATTGCATGCAGTAGCTGCGGAGATGCCCCTGCAACCATGGACAGAGGCCCAAGCCATGCCAACCGCAGGGTTTTGGTCTGACCTGTGCACTCACCTGATCCACAGCCAAGGTCCCGGATGGCAGAAAGCACTTTTTTTTTTTTTGGTTCGAGTTAACCAGCGCTTTCCTTTTTCTCTATAAAATGTGCTGGCTTGGAAACAATTCAAACATTCACCAATCATTAAATGGATAAACACATTTTGGTATATCCATGCAATGGAATATTATTTAGCCGTAAAAAGAAAGGAAGTACTGATAAATGCTACAATATGGATGAACCCTAAAAACACTGTGCTCAAAGAGGCCAGACACATAGGGCCATCTTTGGTATGATTCAGTTTATATGAAACACTCAGAATAGGCAAATTTATAGGGGCAGAAAGCAGATTCATGGTTGCCAGAGCTGCCAGAGGAAGAATGGGGAGTGACTGCTAACGGGTGCGGGAGTTTCTTTTGGGACCTGCTAGCCATAGGGTCACTTTTTTTTTATTGTAGTAAAATACACATAAAACTTACCGTGACATTTACTACATTCACAATGTTGTACCACAGTCACCACTATCTAGTTCCAGAACACTTTTATCACCCCAAATGTAAGCTCTTTTTTGATCTCTGAAGGTGAAAAATATCACTAGAATATATCTGAGGGAGGAATATTTTAGTTCATTGATCAGGTTTAGCACTCAGTATAACTTAGTCCGAGAGATTTTTCTTTTTTTTTTTTTTAAAACCCAAAGTCGTCGTCGTCTTATTCGATTATTGCTTTCTCCATCTGTTTCTTCTGGAACTCCTACCTCACACTGCAGTTCCTGTATTTTCCTTCCCTTTCTTTTATCTTCTCACTAGTGGCTTCCTTTGCATTTTTGTTTTGCATCATGAGGCAACTTCCTGTTTGATCTTCTTCGGGTTGATTTTTAAGAGTATCCATTCCATTTTTCAATACAATTGAATGTCAAAAAACTGTAAAACCATATTTTTACATATCATGTTTTTAAGTTCGCTTCTTTTTCTTTTTTTTTTTTTTCTTGAGACAGAGTCTCACTCTGTAGTCCAGGCTAGAGTGCAGTGGCGCAATCTTGGCTCATTCACTACAACCTCCGCCTCCCAGTTCAAGTGGTTTTTCCCTCCTCAGCCTCCGGAGTGGCTTGGACTACAGGCGCGCCATCACCACTATTTCTTACATTAAATTTGCCTTACAGGAGCCATTCATTTTGGCTGTTTAGCTTGGTTTTCTGTTCCTCAAACTACTGGGTTTCTCTCTTTTTTTTTTTTTTTTTTTTTTTGAGACAGGGTCTCACTCTGTCATGCAGCTGCAGTGCAGTGGCATGATTTCGGCTCACTGCAACCTCCGCCTCTTGGTTCAAACGATTTTCCCGCCTCAGCCTCCGGAGCAGCTGGGACTACAGGTGTGTGCCACCACGCCTGCGCTCGGCTAATTTTTGTATTTTTTTGGTAGAGATGGGATTTCACCGTGTTGACCAGGCTGGTACTGGGTTTAATTTTTTATATGATCTTTACCCGATTCCATCAGCTGCCACTGGTCCCTTTAGCATTTGTGGAAGCCCGATTGTTGGACACTTTCTGGGCAGCAGAGAATTGACAGGTGGTGAAAACTATGATAGGAATTCTCCAATCAGCTGACATTGAGAGCCATGCTCAGAGCTAAACAGAAAGCAAGCAGAAGCAGTTTCACCAGTTACTGGGCTATGGCAGTTGGCTCACCTGGCTGGGCCACTGTCTTTGCCACAAGCTTAGCCAGGAGTCAGGCTACTTTCTAGGTTGCTGGGCTGTCCTTCCTCCCAGCTTTGTGAACAATGAGGATAGAAGGTATCCAGAGGCAAAACTGAGGGTATCCTCAGAAGCCCAAAGCCTAAGATGTGCTTAGCACAGACTAACTCCAAGTTTCACACTATGCTTTGCACCACCACATCTACTACCTACCTATATTTCAGCCATTCTTCTTTGTAGTTGAATCACCCCAGGAGGAAATTTAGAGTGCTAGAGAGTTATAGAAACATACACAAGCCATCATCTTCAAAAAACTTAATTAAGGTAATTATCTTTTTATAGTACATTGTCTGAAGATAATTATTTATATAATGGAAGTAAGCTGAAATCTTAGGAATATAAATCTTATTGATGAGTGAAGCCCCAACTATGGCCCAAAGAGATGGAAGAACTCATGCCAGAGTGTCTCTCCTGTATACCTAGGATTAGAGATTGGCCTTTTATTTCCTAACATAGGGATCTTTTCAATACCTAGACCCATGGCTACCTTTTAAAAATTCCATCAATATATTCACCTGCATAGCTGCTTCTCTTCCTGCTCCATCTAGTCCAATTCCTTTTCTGGATATTAGACTAAGTCTCATTTTTATTCCCTTCACCTGGCTTTTACTCCCTCTTGAAATTTATTCTGCTTCTTTCCTACTTGCCTTCCAAGATCTCTCTCTCTGTGCTCACAGTGAGGGGGTATGCAGGAAGGAGTACTAAAGTGTCCAGAAGGAGGAAAGCCTAGAAAAAGTAGAGACAGAGGAGGCTTGCCAAAATTCTGAAGCATCTCCAGGAGCCCTTTGCCTCAGTCTTTGAGTTCTTGTCATTAGCACCCCTCTTCTTTTCCCCTGGGTCAAATACCTTAGCACTGACTTGAATCTCTGACCCCTCTTTATACTTTTCTTCATTCTACTTTTCTTTCCTCCCTGCTTTCCTAGCACTCCTATCCCAGCGCTCTTCCCTTTCTTTAAAGCCTCTGAATCACAGCAAGGGAAGGAAAATGGAATTAGAGTAGTCCCTCTTATCCATGGTTTTGCTTTCTGTCATTCAAAAACATTAAATGGAAAATTCCAGAAATAATTCATACGTTTGAAATTGTATGCTGTTTTGAGTTGTGTGATGAAATCTCACATCATCCTGCTCCATCCTGCCTGGGACAGAAATCATCCCTTTGACCAGCATATCCATGCTGTTTAACCTACCTGCCTGTCTGTCACTTAAGTAAACGTCCTGGTTATGAAGTGGACTACCCTAGTACTGCAGTGCTCTGTTCAAGTAACCCTTATTTTACTTAATTATGGCCCCAAAATATAAGAGTAGTGATGCTGGCATATTGTTAAAGTTGTTCTATTTTACTATTGTTGTTAATTTTTTACTGTCTAGTTTAGAAATTAAACATCATAGGCATGTATGTATCATAGAAAAAAACACAGTATATATAGGATTCAGTACTATCTGCAGTTTCAGGCATTCACTGGGGGTCTTGGAACGTATCCTGCAGATAAGGGTGGGCTACTGCACAAACATCTGGACGTTCATTCATGTGCCACTAAGGATCATCACATAGCCAAAAGCATACCACACTCTGGAAGGCTCTGATCAACTTTTTCTGCTTCTCCTATCACAAAATAGAAAATACTTTATTAATAGCTTCAAAATGAATGGCTATAGCAGTCCCTCAGTTAGTATCTTAATTTATAGACTAAGGTTATATTTTCTAGTATAAAACATCATTTTGACAATGTGGGGAAGCAGCAAGGTGTAGTAGCTAAGAATTAGATTACTTGAGTTCCAATGCCAGCTCCTTCATATACTAGCTATGTGACCTCAGGCAAGTTACCTAACTATAAGTTGCCTTATCTGTGACAGACTTTAGCATATCATAAGTGCTTAAATAAAAGGAAACATTCATAATCATGTTACTATCACCACAGGCAATCCTTATTCCTTGTCCTCGATCCATGAAAAACCATTATAAATGCCATTTTGTTTTAGAAAATGTTGATATAATATTTAATAAGCTTGCTGCTGCCCAGGCTAATATGCATCGCTCCAAGCCCCTCTTAAATTTTATTACTAGAAAATGTTCTAGTGGACAATGTCTTTAAGGTTAAATGAGGATACTTATAATCAGCCTTTTAAAAAAATTAAATTACAAATTGAGGATAAAACAAACAAAAAAAACCACACAACAGGAATCTGATATTTCTTACCAAGGCAATTTGAAGCATCAACTTGTTCTTTCAAAAAATCAACACACATTTTCTTCACAGGTTCAATCTGATATTGGTTTGCTGCATCCAACAAAGACTGAACATTGTTGCTATTCACGGAAATTCTGCAAATAAGTTAGAGGGAATATTAGTTACCCATGATTTTTTATTATTTAAATGTTACTGTAGAACGTATCCTAATAGCCCCTGAATTAAACACAAAATTAAACTTTCAGTCCTTGAATCAGTATGGCATAGGATACTCAAACTCTTCCATCCTTGCGGTTTTTCATTTTGAAGAATTTGTAGTGCAACCATTTGTTACAACAATGCTTTGCCATGGCAGATACCAACATTACTTCTCTAAAATAAAAATAATCCTTCTTAACTCACCTAGCAGTATAAGCAAATTCCACAAGTTGTTCAATAATATCAGGTTCAGCATCTTTGAGTTCTACTTCAAAGGACTTTGATTCAAGCATGTTAGCTACAATGAAGAGAAGAAACATAAATGGCATCTGTAATACCACAAGTTTGACTGAGGAACCACGGCATTCCAGGCCATGTTAAATATGGAGAAAAATAACAGGACAGTTCTCTCTGGAAGAAAATACCCCAGCAAGCCCAACATTCCTACAGTAAATGCAAATTAATTCTCCACACAAGATGTGCCTTAAATTAAGCTAAGAAAACAGTGAATTAGTGTACTTTTTTTTAATTTAAAGACCATATTAACAGAAACATAAAACTAGATTTTGTTTTCTTCCCAAGCTCATAAAATAGTACTAAGTAGAGGAAGTAGGAGTTGGACCCAGTTCTCAACACCAAATCCAGGGTTCTTTCTAGCACAATATGCTGTATCTATTTTTTTTTAAGTTTAACTTGCTGGCTAAAATATTATGAAATTTATCTGTTTCTTTGTCTTTCCACCTGAGGTTAAAAAGAAAGCGCTGGGCTTTTTTTTGAGATAGAGTCTCGCTCTGACGCCCAGGTTGGAGCGCAGTGGCGCGATCTCGGCTCACTGCAACCTCCACCTCAACCCTGGGCTTTTAAGTTGACGCTATACCTCCATCTATAAAGGCATCAGGCCTTTATGTCTAATGAAAGGACATTTTTTCCTTTGGTTATCAGCTGGCTACTTTTTCAGTCTCTTCACTGTTCTGCAGCCTTAAGTTCTTAACTGCTTTAAAAATTAGAAAAATGACATATTCTCTTTTAGATTTTACTTCATTCTCATAGAAGAAATAATGGCATGTTTTACCTTAAGATACTTACTTGTGAACATCAAGTTAAAAAAATGACTTGCTGCAGCAAGAACAACACGATGAGCAGGTATCTTTCTTTCCTGGACCATGAGGATCACGTCACACAACGTTTTCTAATCAAAGAAAAAATACATAAAATAAAAAGAGGCTCACTAGCCTAGCTTGGCAATACATATTAAAAAGGTGCTTGCCAAATGCTTTATCTCTTTTTTCTATTTAAAGCCAATCTTTTTTCAGCACAGAATTTCTTTGAAGACATGTTTAGGAAGGACTTACAGAGTTGCTGCCATGTAGTATGAAAATTTTGCACTGAGTTGTCCAACAGTCAAGAGGAAAGAAAACGTTCCTCATAATCAGAAACAAGTCTACTAACCCTTCCGAGAAGTCTTTTTTTTTTTTTTTTCTGACACAGATTCTAAGACATTTCTCATGGTAAGCTTTTCTGGGGGAAATTAAATGACATCATGGCAGTGCCCCTGATAGTTTTTCAAACACAGCAATTAGTTTTTATATGATTTGTTTTCCATTATTTATCCTTGATGAAATCGAGAACACACACTGCATTTCCTAAGAAAGTAGCATTCACAGATCTAACTTGAAACAGAAACAGCTCAGAATACAGAGAGGAGATGAACTAAATGTCCTTTCAGCAATCTTTTCTTAAAAAACACTTCTCTCAAATGTACTTCTGATAGAAGCTGGATAGCAGCCAGTTTTAAATTGTGATTTCTGACCAAGGTCAAAATAGTATCACTATAAGCTGCTTAAAGAAGGCAGCTCTGAGTAAATACTTAATTCAAATGTGGGGAAAATGGAATAATAAAGAAAAAAATTTAAGGCTTACTCAAACACTTATAAATGAATATCAAGAAAAATAAATGTCCTTTTTGCCAAATCCAATCTTAATTTCTTAACGAAGTTAAAGACAAAATATAGAGGTTAGGCTTACAGAAAACTTGGTGCATACAATGTGTTAAACACTGTCCTAGGCACTGGGAATATGAGGCAAATAACATATTCAGAGTAAAAAAAAAATCGCTTACAAATCTAAGATTGGCTTCATAGCTCAGAGGATTTGCATTTTGCAAATTTTAAGTATTTTACTAAAACTGTTAATATAGTTTCTGATAGATAAATCCCTGTTATTTCTTACTGTATTATTTTGTGAAGATAAATCAAAATAAATAATAATGATGTTTATAATGAGAGAGAAAATAAGCCTCAAATAGCAGGCTAGGAAATGAACAAAATTTCACTTTTACCACTTATTTGAAGATTTTCAAATAAGGCCTACTACTGACTATTGCTAAAAACTTATATACAGGTTAATAGCTAAAGCTGTTTTTATTCTCATAGTGTCTTGAAGTTTTAAATTTTATTTCTTTTCATTTGGGGAGGGGATACAGAGGCAGATGTCTTAGGTGATTTTGCTACATACTACACCAAAAAATACCAAGTAGCAGAACCAAGTTAACTATTTGGTTACCACCAAAAAACAAGTGATCAATTTGCCTTGGAGGTCGAGGGAGGGAGAGAAGGAGAGGGAGAAAGGGGTGGGGAGTGAAGAATAAAGATGATAAAGCATCAAGCAAATCAGATTACATCAGATCATCGGGGAGAAATCTATGGCTAGTGATGGAACTTCTGTGAAACATAGGGTTAAACCAAAATACAGCAAAAACATCTCCAAGGCATACTCAACAACAGAGTTTAAAAGTAAAATGACTTTCTAGGCACTGAAGGAGGTTGAAGAAATGTAGATCATTGTAGAGCAACTGAGTTTTAGTCTAAGATTAATGGCCAGCTGGATATTAATGGTTTGAGGGGTGGGGAGAATAAGTCGGAAGAGTCTTTTGTATCCAAATGGTACATTTATTTGCCTGTACTACAATAGACTGATAATTTCCAATAAGAGATGGGATTGCTGGGCGCGGTGGCTCATGCCTGTAATCCCAGCACCTCGGGAGGCTGAGGCGGGTGGATCACAAGGTCAGGAGATCGAGACCATCCTGGCTAACACAGTGAAATCCCGCCTCTACTAAAAATGCAAAAAATTAGCCGGGCATGGTGGTGGGCGCCTGTAGTCCCAGCTACTCGGGAGACTGAGGTAGGAGAATGGCGTGAACCCGGGAGGCGGAGCTTGCAGTGAGCAGAGATCGAGCCACTGCACTCCAGCCTGGGTGACAGAGAGAGACTCTGTCTCAAAAAATAAATAAATAAATAAATAAATAAATAAATAAATAATAAAAAAAGAGATGGGACTGACCTATAGTGAAAGGCCCCTCCTGTTATCAATAAGCGAAAGAAAGGTATATCCACAAACAAGAAATGGGAGCTGGGTGTGGTTGCTCACACCTGCAATCCTAGCATTTTGGGAGGCCAAGGCAGGTGGATTGCTTAAGCCTAGGAATTCGAGACCAGCCTGGGCAACATGATGAAACTCTATCTCTGTAAAAAAAAAAAAAATGCAAAAATTAGCCAGGCATAGTGGTGTGTGCCTATAGTCCCAGTGACTGGGGGTGGGGGTGGTGCTGAGGTAAGAGGATCACTTGAGCCCCGGAGGTGGAGGTTGCAGTGAGTTGTGATTGCATCACTGTACTCCAGTGATATTATAACAAAGAGACATCTGCACCCCCATGTTTACTGCAGCACTATGCACAACAGCCAAGATACAGACTCAACCTAGGTGTCCAATGATAGATGAATTGATAAAGAAAATGTGGTATATATACACCATGGAATACTATTCAGCCATAGCAAAGAATGAAATCCTGTCTTTCACGGCAATGTGGATGGAAATGGAAGACATTATGTTAGTTGAAATAAACTAGGAACAGAAAGTTAAATGCTACATGTTCTCACTCATATGTGTATATCCAAGTAAAAAGCAGAAAAGAAGACACTAGAGGCTGGAAAGGGTAGAGGGAAGGCGGTGGGGGAAAGGAGGGATAGAGAGGTTTGTTAAAGGACATAAAATTACAGTTAGATGGGAGGAAAAAGTTCTAGTATTCTATATCACTGTAGGATGACTATAGTTAACAGTAATAGATTCAGGCTGGGAGCAGTGGGTTACACCTGTAATCCCAGCACTTTGGTAGGCTAAGGCAGAATTGCTTGAAGCCAGGAGCTCAAGGCCAGCCTAGGCAACATAGTGAGATCCTGACTCTACTAAAAATAAAAAATTAGCCAGGTATGGTGGCACATGCCTGTAGTCCCAGCTACTTGGGAGGTTGAAATGGGAAGATCACTTGAGCCCAGTAGCTTGAGGTTGCACTGAGCATGATCATGCCACTGCACTCCAGCCTGGGTGACAGAGCAAGACCCTGTCTCTAATAAAATAATAAAAAATCAACAGCAGACATCACATGTAATGGGAAACATCAGACATGTTCTCATTTCAATCTTGAAACAAGGTATATGGGGCTGGGTGTGGTGACTCATGCCTGTAATCCCAAGCACTTTGGGAGGCTGAGGTGGGCAGATGGCTTGATCTCAGGAGTTCAAGGTCAGCCTGGGCAACATGGTAAAACCCATCTCTACCAAAAATTCAAAAATTTAGCCAGGTGTGGTGGCACGCATTTGTGGTCCCAGCTACTTGGGAGGCGGAGGTGGGAGGATCGCTTGAGCCCAGGGGCGAAAGGCTTCCATGAGCTGAGATTGTGCCATGGCACTCCAGCCGGGGTGAGAGAGTGAGACTCAGTCAAAAATAAAATAAAATAAATAAAATAATAATAAAATAAAACAAACTACGTATACAAATCCTTGTCATTACTATTATTCAACCTTGCTCTGGAAATCTTAGCCAAATTAGTAAGAAGATAAAGATAAATCAATTTACACTTATAGAAATAACAGGAAAAGTCAGTAAAATGGCCAGACACAAATAAGATAAATATGGAAATGCAATTAACTATCTTGTATGAGAAATAAGCCGTAAAGAAACACAAATGAGAAAAAAAATCCCAAGGCACAGAAGCAACAAAATAACTAAATATTGAGAAACAAAAAAAAATGTGAGGGATCTTCATTAAGTGGCAATTTGATATATGATAAAGATACCATTTCAAAAATGTAGTGGGAAGGTGGAGAACAGGACATGTTTAGGGCAGTGAAACTATTCTGTAGGATCTTGTAATGGTGGATATGTGTCATTATACGTTTGTCAAAACCTGTAACATGTACAACACAGAGTGAACCCTAATGTAAACTATGAATGTTAATAATATGTAACAACATTGGGGGTTGGGCACAGTGGCTCACCCCTGTAATCCCAGCACTTTGGGAGGCCGAGACGGATGGATCACTTGAGGCCAGGAGTTTGAGACCAGCCTGGCCAACATGGCGAAACCCTGTCTCTACTAAAAATACAAAAACTAGCTGGACATGGTGGTGCCCGCCTGCAATCCCAGCTACTCAGGAGGCTGAGGCATGAGAATCACTTGAACCCAGGAGGCAGAGGTTGCAGTGAGCAGAGATCTTGCCACTACATTCCAGCCTAGACAACAGAGAGAGATTCTGTCTCAAAAAAAAAAAAAAAAAAGTAACAATATTGACTCATCAATTGTAACAAACATACCACATGAATGCAACATGTTAATGATAAGGGTAACTGTAGAGAAGGAGGTGAGGGAATAAATGTAAATACTGCACTTTCTGCTCAATTTTTCTTTTTCTTTTTTGTGACAGGGTCTTCTCTATCATCCAAGCTGGAGTGCAGTGATGCAATCTCGGCTTACTGCAGCCTCGAACTCCTGGGCTCAAGTGATCCTCCCCGCCCCGTCCTCCCAAGTAGCTGGGACCACAGGCACGTGCCACCATGCCTGGCTAATTTTTTATCTTTTGTAGAGACGAGGTCTCACTGTGTTGCCCAGGCTGGTTTCCAACTCCCGGATTAAAGTGATCTCATTACCTTGGCCTCTCAAAGTATAGGGATTACAGGTACAAGCTACCTCACCTGGCTCAAATTTTCTATGAAGTTAAAACTGCTCTTAAAAAAAAAAAGTCTATTAAATAATGTGGTAAGAGATCAGATAATCAAAATTGATATTGAGATAACTTAATCATTTAGGGAACCATTAGATTCCTCACTCATAATATACTCCCTCTTCCCCTGGGAAGGTAAGTACTAGAAGGAAGTTTCAGTCTCCATCCATCACATGTGGAAGAGTGAATACAGGATGAACAAGAGTGTAGCAGAGGTCACTGACAACACAGAGCCAGGCATTGTGGCTCATTCTTCTTTCCTAGGTCTGCCCCAAAAGTGGGACATCAATCATTGGGGCAGGCTTGCCCCTCTGGCAAGAGAGGACTGTTCCGGCTCATCAGTTGCTCTGCCTCAGACTGGGTAGGTAAGTTGAGTTTAGGAAAGAAAGAACAGAAAGCCCAATTTAATGCTTAGGTCAATGTCCTATAGTTAGAACTAGTAGTGACGGGTCCTCAAATATGTATGCATAGATACTCAACACATCATAGAGAAAGAAACTTTGGTGCTGCTTTAGTGCCTACAAGATTTGGGGGCTTTTACAGGAAGAATCCTTTGGTTCTAGGAAAGGTTAACCTCAGAAGAGGCAGACATTTTAGGCATCTGTTGGTATCATGACCTTTTGCTCTCTATCAAGTTTACCACATGGGATTACAAAAGGCAGCTGGGTCCATGTAAGCGCTAAAGCACTGTATGAAGATTAGCTTTTAATCACACGTGCTGTCATTAGTAAGAGGCATGCAGTCAACTGCCCCACGTTCTATTCTTTGTTATATCCCAAGGAGGAGACTGAGGAATGACTAACCTTTAGATTTATGTGGCTTGTCAAGAAGGTTCTGCAATCAGCCCCTCCTAGCATGATATCAAATTGGCATTGAGTATAAACCCCTGAGCAGATTGTAGATTCAACTATAGCTGGGTGGTAGATTTAAGTCACTGAAAATATAAAGGGAAATGAAGCCCTTATTAGATGGGGTAAATAATTTTCTTGGATTAGTTACTAGAAAAGCCTCAATAAAGCAATAGTAAATGCAAAGGCTAAGAAACATTAAAAAGACTTCTCTAGAAATCACATTTGTCAGAAAAGCAATGAAAAACAGGACTGAACTTAAACACACATATTAGAATAAGGCAAGTGGGATAGTGAAGGAAAAACAAAAGAAGATACCTAGACTAAGCAGAAGGAAAAGAGGGACTGCCTTCCTCAAGGGAAACATATACCAGGTCAGGCCGAACAGCTTTGCAAAGGAAAGGAGACTTTGGCATAATTGCCCTTTAAGAGATGGGACTAAGAAAAAAAAAAAAAAGCTATTTTTGTTGTTATTTATTCAAGGAAAGTGTTATGGACCAAACAGGAATAGAAGAGAAGTAAGAATTCAGGAGTAGATTAAAACAGTTCTCTCAGAAAGGCCTGGATCAGCACTTTGGGAGCCAAGGCATGTGGATCACCTGAGGTCAGGAGTTCAAGACCAGCCTGGCCAACATGGCAAAACCCTGACTCTACTAAAAACACAAAAATTAGCCAGGCTTGGTAGCACGCATCTGTAATAGCAGCTACTCGGGAGGCTGAGGCAGGAGAATCACTTGAACCTGGGAGGCAGAGGTTGCAGTGAACTGAGATCATGCCACTGCACTCCAGCCTGGGTGACAGAGCGAGACTTGATCTCAAAAAAAAAAAAAAAAAAAAAAGCCTGGATCTAGGAAAATTTTATGATTCCTCTTAATGCTAAAGATATTAAGAGAAAATTAGAGGACTTCCCTTAAAGAATAGGACAACTATAATAGGCCATTACAATTAAGTTCAGACAGATTTGAAAAGGAGGAAGATCAGCAAGAGTATTTCTTGCATTATTAAGTAATTTTCAAGTTGATATTGCTGGGAAGACAGGTGTGGTATTTGCTATATGGCATATGGTATATAGTGGAACTGAGAAGTTTGTGGAACTAAGACTCTAAGGGAGAGTACTAGATCACATTAAAGTAAGGCAAATAACCCAAAAGTAGTCCGGCTCTAAGTTATATGCTGGACATCCCCACAATTAGAATTACCTTTCTGAGATTAGTGAAGGCTGGCAGTACCTGAACTAATTCTGAACACATGTGCTCTCTTATTTTCCACTAGGGGAAGCTCTGTAGGAAATGCATTAGAGGAATAAGTATGTAAGCAAAACAAACAGCAAAATCATAAGGAAAAGAAAAAGAAAGGTATTCTAATCTAAAAGGGTCAGCTACCTGATGTAGAAAGGAAAAGATCCAACTTAAGCAGGTTAACAAGTCAGCTGAGGCTGCCTGAAAGAACAGATGTACCACAGAGGAAAATGCAACACTAGAGACATAGCCCATTTTGACACCAATAGGTAACAGAAAGGAACATGTCTGCACTGCTGCTGAGTTTGCAAGGCCTAGAAAATTCAAATACTGAGGAAAAGCAAGGTTTTTAGGAGCATGCTGTAAGGGCCACATTGGTCCCTGTGGGACCACAGGTCTTAAAGGAATGTTAAAGGCCATTCTCCAGCTGAGACAAATGGAGAGGAAAGGAGGACAAACCCCTCCAAGAGACAGGATTCATAGATATAAGGAATTTCACAGCATGACAGGATCTTAATGGGCACACAAAGGTGCAGAACAATCAGGAAGCTCAGAATTTTAAGGAATGCAAGGCCACAAACTGGTCTGCAGAACTGCTGGCTACAAATGTGAATCACTCTTCTCTCAAAAATGAGAGAAGCTTTGTCATTAGATAGAACTCAATCATTTCAGTATCAGGTTGCCAGGAACACAGGGTTCAAAAAAGATGTCAAAATTAAGCTTTAAATGTGCAGGATGGACAATAGGGAAAGAAGGGAAACTCTATGATACCTGATAGCTGAGTATTATCACCCTGGCAAATTTCTAACAATTGTCCAAGACAAAGAATGAGTCCTGGCCATGTGTGGTGGCTCATGCCGGTAATCCCAGCACTTTGGGAGGCTGAGGAGGGCAGATCACGAGGTCAGGAGATCAAGGCCATCCTGGCTAACATGGTGAAACCCTGTCTCTACTAAAAATACAAAAAATTAGCCAGTGTGGTGGCGTGCACCTGTAGTCCCAGCTACTCGGGGGGCTGAGGCAGGAGAATTGCTTGAATCCAGGAGGCAGAGGTTGCAGTGAGCTGAGATCACGCCACTGCACTCCAGCCTGGGCTACAGAGCAAGATTCCATCTCAAAAAAAAAAAAAAAAAAAAAAAAAAAGAATGAGTCCTATGCCACAGAAGCATCAATATATATGGAAGAAATCTCTTCTATAGATGGTAAACAGTGCCCCTATAAGCATGGAAGATTCCCCCCAACTGAGTTTAGCCTAGAGTCTGTAGTTTATAGAAAGCTGATTCAGACTGGCAAGCCAAAAGCCAAGATTG
The DNA here is from genome assembly GCF_024542745.1 of Macaca thibetana thibetana. Taxonomy (NCBI): domain Eukaryota; kingdom Metazoa; phylum Chordata; class Mammalia; order Primates; family Cercopithecidae; genus Macaca; species Macaca thibetana. The sequence continues at coordinate 93,595,668 of NC_065580.1, read as the reverse complement.
TTATGTTTTATTTGAAAACCCTCTGTTCCCCAGAAACCAAAGTTTATACTCTGTTTTTGGCTGTGAAAAATAATGTGGGTTAGGATTGTATAAATAACATGTCAACATCTGGGCTGTTTGGTATAGAGATGAGAGATCTTCTTGTATCAATCCTAGGGACGTTCTGACATACTGGAAAAGTGTGGCATCAACTACCTCGAAATTGGAGAAAGTCAGCTTTGGAGGTGCTAAGCTAACTAAATCCATTCCAATGGAAGCTAGCCCACATTGCAGCTGCTGAAGAAGCTACCCTGACTGTACCCAAACACTCAAGCAAATGCTTTCTGGCTGACTAAACTGAACAGTATAAGAAACCAGGGTGAGCACATATTTGGAATTCAACTGCCTTTCATTTTAATTCAGAGGAAGAACATAGATGTTGGAATTTAATCATGAGAGGGCTCATAACAGTCAGATTTGGGAGATTTTGTGTTGCTAATACAGAATTATACAGAGTGCTTTAGGCTGTCATTTGGTTCACCACAGAACATCTAGAGAGCTATGAATGACACCTCGGCTTAGAAAAATTTGAGATGGGAAATAGAAGTGAATAACTGCCAGCCTGTAGTATCTCAAGGCCTGGTGTTAATAGTTATCCACCCATTTCAAAGCATTCTTGGGTAAAAATTTTAAAAACCTCTTAAGCTGGTCTTCAGAGGATACAAAAAAGAACAGTTATTGGTAGAGGAAAATAGCCACATAAGCACTGAAGATAAAGCATTCCCTGAGGTAGTAAGAAAATAGCCCAAAAGACAAGGCAAACTTGGAAAAAATAACTTATAGCTACTTGGTCCAGCTACTTTGTGCTGGAGGTTTGTGGCGGGGCTTTGGTGCCTGAATTCTATCATTCAGCCCACTGAGATTCTCAACTCAGGTTGTTTATATAAGGAAGGATCAATAACCAAATAAGACATAACAAGATGCACTTTTGACTGAAGGGCAAGTACTTGTTAATCTCCCATATGCAGTGCTTCTCTCATAAAACAAAGTTGGAAAATGAAGCTTTGCTTGATAAGCCAACCTTTAAATTGCCCCTACATATCCCAATAATCTAAATTTTGGAATCTGCACAGTCATATGTCCTACATGGGAAAAATGAAAGAGATGGCTTGGCCCAAAAGCAGCTTATGGAGTCCATCATAACACATACCTTATCTGTCCTACTCAGCAGATGGAGTCCTTAAATACAACAAGGTAGCTCTCAACAGAGTAACTTTACCATTAATAAAACAGCAGTGTCTTCAGTTCCAACTTAATTAGATTAGCTACTCCTCTCTCGTTTGACAAAGTGAGGAAGTGAGACAGATACGAGTTCAAGATGCCTCATTTCCTTTCAGCTTCTTACATTCGTGCTTTTTGAGCTTCTTTTTTATGTAGCAGCATTCTCAAATAAGCTAATCTAATATAATTTATATAGACAGAATGGTCTCTCTGTAGCAAGAATTAACAGCCTGGCAACCAAAAAATGGAAGAGGCTCCCTTCAATATTTTGGTTTTTTTTTTTTTTTTTTTTTTGAGACAGAGTTTCGCTCTTGTTACCCAGGCTGGAGTGCAATGGCACGATCTTGGCTCATGGCAACTTCCGCCTCCTGGGTTCAAGCGATTCTCCTGCCTCAGCCTCTTGAGTAGCTGGGATTACAGGAATGCGTCGTCCAGCTAAGTTTTGTATTTTTAGTAGAGACGGGGGTTTCACCATGTTGGCCAGGCTGGTTGCAAGCTCCTGGCCTCAAATGATCTGCCCACCCCAGCCTCCCAAAGTGCTGGGATTACAAGCATGAGCCACCGTGCCTGGCCCGGCTCCCTTCACTTAATGATTCACTTACAAATATTTTGCTTCTAATCTCAGCAATTAGTCTTTCTGCTAGTGGGTTCTGTTAGTTTAGAGATTTGGAGGCCCAAAAGAAAAGTGATTCAACCAAGTGATAGAAAAATGTTTCCACAGGATTGAAAGTTAAGACTGTGACCTGCCTATATTAGCCTCCTAATTTTTACCTCCTCATCAGGTAAAAAGAACAAAAGATAGGGCTTTGAAGCCTAGCTTAATATTCAACATAAGTTCACGACAACCTCAAAAGAATCTTCAAAAATACTGACAGCCATAATACCATTTCTATTCTTTGCAAAGACCACTTTCCTCAACCTCCAGCTTTGCCTTCTTCCTTCTTCATTTTAGCAGATGATCTTTTTCTTTCTTTTCTTTTCTTTTTTTTTTTTATAGAAAAGAGAAGTCACTTGATAGAAACTCCTTCATTTTTCTGATTTCAAACACACCTACTATCAATCCCTTCCTCCTTCCCACTTTTATGGAAGAGGAACTGCCCCCCACCCCTGTCTAAGATTAACCACATTTGCTTTGGATCTCATCTCAGGAATTATCTATTAATTACCCACTCTGTCTCATATACATTCAACCTGTACATCTCTTTTTCTCACTAGTTTTTAAAGACATCTATATCTTTCCCATTTAAACAAATAAAACCCAGCAACCTTCGTTTGACTCCCTCTCCCTTCAAGGCCAAATTTCTCAAAACAGCTGCCTGAATTTCCTCATATTCTACTCACTTCAGCTTACATTAATCGGACTCCCATTTGTCTCCCCATCAAAATAAGTCTTACTACAGTCAACAAACCACTCTGTGTTGCTATGTCCTACAAGTATTTTTAGTTTTAATCTTATTCTGACCTTTTATCAGCTTCAAAAATTGCAGTCCTCCTCTGAACACAGTGCTTTAGACCATTTGGCCATTCTGACTTTCTGTGATCCTCCTCCTGGGAAGGAGAAACAATTTCTTACCAATTTTCAAAACTCTCCATTTTTCTCCTATTCTTCTGGTGACTCCTTTGTTATCTCCTCCATAGGCCCATTTCCTATCCTTTATTCTGGACTCTTGACTCTTCACAGCTTCAGTGAAGAAGTTATCTTCTACGTGCAGATAATTCACAAATGTATACATCTAACCCACAACTTTCTAGACCTGTCAACCTGTCATATATACTTGTGTCCCAATGATATCACAAACTAAACACATCTAAAACACAAATTATAATCCTTTCCCCAATGCCTTGCTCCTTTTCCAATACCTCCTTTCTCAGTGAATAGTGTCATCATCCATTTCGTTATGCATTCCAGAACCCTAGAGATCATAAGTGACACCTTATGCTGAATCCCTCAACATCCAATCAAGTACCAGCATCACAACACAAATAGCTAACACTTATTGAGATGTTACTTGTTATCAGGTCGTATTTTAAGTTATCTTAATTTGGTTACCTAATTTAGTTACCTAATTTAGTTATCACAACTACATATGGTAGTTATCATCACCAAGTCCTGTTGATTTTATTATCTTTTTAATCTATCACCTTTTCTTCATTAATGTTGCTTGTGGCTGCCACTGTCATCACCTCAGTCCAAAGGACCATCATGTCTCACTGGACTACTACAGCTTCCTATTTGGTCTGCCAACAACCACTCGGAAAACTCTTTAATTCATTTACCATAGAGCAGTAAGTTTTTTTTTTTTTTTTTTTTTTTTTTTGATAGAGTCTCACTCTGTCTCCAGGCTGGAATGCAATGGCGCAATCTTGGCTCACTGCAACCTCTGCCTCCCAGGTTCAAGCAATTCTCCTGCCTCAGTCTTGTGAGTAGCTTGGACTACAGGCACGTGACACTATGCGTGGCTAATTTTTTGAAGTTTTAGTAGAGATGGGGTTTCACCATGTTTGCCAGGCTGGTCTCAAACTCCTGACCTCAGCCCCCCAAAGTGCTGGGATTACAGGTGTGAGCCATTGTGCCAGGCCGTCATCTTTTTTAAAGAGGAAAACACCCCACCTCTACAAACATGCATGCACATGCACACAAACATGCACACACAGATTTTAGAATAAGGGCAAATCGCCTAACTTGAGTTATGAAGCTATGCATGGGCAGGTCCCTAGCTACTTCACCAGTTTCATCTAGAACCATTGTCCTCCTTATGTTCTGTGCTCCAATTACACTGACCTTTAATCAGTCTCAAACTTGCCATTCTATAATAAAGTAGGTCTCCAACTCAGAGCCTCTGAATATGTTGTTCCCTCTACTTGAGTCACTCTTCCCTTTTCTCTTTACCTAGTTAACACCTACTCTTATTTCAGCTCTCAATGACCACTTCCTTAGAGAAAACTTCCTGATGGTCAAATTACCCACCCATATGCCCTCGTTGTACCATGTTATTCTCTTGTGTAATACCTATCACTGTTGCAATATTACATTTATTTGTGTGATTACTTGATTAATGTCTTGCTTTTCTACTAGACTATAAACCACATGAGGATTGGGACTGTCAGGGTTTGCTTATCACTGCAACCCCAGAATCTTGCAAAATGTCTAGCATACAGTGGGTTGTCAGTAAGTATTCATTTCAATGAATGAGCTTGCAAGCCAAATTGAACTAGAGGAATAAATAAATAGTGACTAAGAAAACGTAGTGAATTTACCCAACTTCTCATTTTAATGGGGGGAGAGAAGTATTTACAGGGGTACGTTGATTAAACCCATTAAGAATGGGTTTGCTGGTTGGTTGGTTCAAAAGTTGGAGAGGTTAAAACAAGCTTAAGTGCCAATAGCAAGAATCCAGCAAAGAAGAAAAGTTAAAGATGCTCAACAAAGATGGAATAACCAACAGTATAATACTTCTGAGAAACCCAGCATCCAGGAAGCCAAAGCCTAGGTAGAAGTACTGGCCTTAGAAAAAGAAGCAGCATCTCCATTGTAGCAGGATAAGAAGAGAAAAGGGAAAGTGTCAAAATAGGTTTATAGATCTGGTGGTAGAAAGTGAAAAGGTAGATAGTTCTAGACTAATGACTTCTATTTATCTATGATGTCAAAAGAGGGTGATCTGCTGAAAGTGAGGATCTATAGAAAGGACTCAGATTGGAGGAAAATAGTAAAACAAAAAGATTGCTCACCGGCACTGATAGTCTAGTGGAAATTAGTGGCCAAGCTCTTACTTGGCAGAAGTTGCCCAATAATGAGATATTTTCCAGCTGTGCTTGGAGCCGTGCATGAAGAAGGTAATCAGTCATCAGTACTGAAGTTTGCCAGATGGACATGAAAAAGGGACAGAGGGTCAAGAAAGCTGGGGCACTGGAGAGACAGTGGAGTGACAATAGCTTCTAAGCTGGACAGACAGAAAAAAACAGAAAACAGTAAAGTACAGGAAAAAGAATACAAAGGTCTGGATGACTGGAGTTGTCAATGAAAGTTAAGAGAATTAAATGAGACAAAGCATGTAAAACATTCTGCAAAGTGGCTGGAACAGAGTTATAAGGGCTCAAGAAGTCTTATTATTATCAAGGGTTTAACACTAAAGGTTTAGATTATTCACAAGAGAACCTAAAGATAATGACATGTAGTAATTTACAGTCAGACAGATAAGAATACAGACGCAAAGTCATTTTAGCCAGCAGGTGAGCCCAGTTAACTGCCCAGTACCTAATTGTCAAATCAGCTTTGTAGTTCTCTCACATAACTCTCAATAAGGAATTTAACATAAGCTTTCAAGTTCCAATTACGCTTTAATTCATTTAATGTGGAGAAACTACAAACTATGTTGGTACTCAGGAAGGTCTTAAAACATCTTCCTCCAATGTTAAGAGACTCCTGGACTTCATTAACACAAAAGAAGAGTATGGCAACAGCAATGTACATGTGCAATAGTGATTGTGACCCAGACCTGCCTTGTAAAGCTTCTATTTTACATATCAGGTAATAACATTAATCTAAGCAAAAAGTTAAAGAAATACATGAAAAAGTACTCAATCCAATTAAATAAGATGCCACCCAGTTAGAATTGCTAAAGTGATAAGACTGACAACATCAAGTGATGGCAAGGATGCGGAGCAAAAGCCTCTCTCACACACAACTGGCAGAAGCATAACATGGTACAATCACTTTGGAAAAGTACGTGACAATATCTTTTAAAGCTGAAGGTGATATAGCTTATGACTCAAAAATTCTTGTTTGGTATTTCCCAACACAAATATTAATATATACATATGCATACCAAAAGGTATGTACAAAGTGTACAAAAATGTTCAAAGTAGTACTAGTCTTAATAGTCCCAAACTAGAAATAACCCAAATGTTCATAATGATAGAATGGATAAATTGTGCTATATTCATTCAATGGGATACTATATACCACAAGGATGAAGTAGTGCTACACAAAGCACAGAATAATCTCACAAACAATGTTGGCTTTAAGAAATCAAAACACAAGAGTTTATGCCATATGATTACATTTATTTAAGTTCAAAAACAGGAAAACCCCACCTTTTGCCAATGTGCTACAGACTTTCATGAATGCACCACACACCAAAGACAGAACAAAGAGCTCCTCTTAATAACAGGGGCGCACAGTGCCCTTAGAAGGTGGTATGGCATTTATCAATGGCTGCTTCTGCCCTAACTTCTATGGTTACAGAAGTTAGAATAGTTGTTACTACTGTGGGGTTAGTGACTGAAAAGGGCATAAGGGGTACCTCTGGAGTACTGGTCATGTTCTAGTCTTGTTGGTGGGATGTGCACTTTGTAATAATTGAGTTGTACATTTATGATTTGTGCCCTCTTTTATGTATCCCATACTTCACTGGAGAGTTTACTTAGAAACAAAAGGCTAGAAATGACAAAAACAATGTAGGCAAAGGCTTTAGAAGAAGCTGAGGCTGCTGGCTCTGCAGAAGCCCCTTTTGCCTCGATGTATAGAATTGGCCACTATGCTATAGAGAGATGGAATGACCTAAATCATGTTATCTAAAATAACAAAATGTAATAATGAGACAGCAGGGATTGGAACTGAAGTATGCTAATCTCACAATGTTCTGAAATTTTTGAAGGAATGTTTCTGGATGTTTACAGAGGGGTCCTTGTCATCTAAGCACTCATTATCCTGATCCTTAAAGCAATGAGATTGTAAAGGGATGCAAAAGTAGTCATAACACAAAAATATTTACTGAAGAACAAGAGCACTTATAAAGTTGGTCCTCGCTCAAACATTCCTCCTCTGGCTCAGGCCAGCTACTGTTTCTGCCAATTCCCATCAACTGCCCTTGTCAGTCATTCTTGGTGAATTATTTCCTGTGTTATGATGTTAAACAGGACAATACAATATAACCATAATGTAAATCAATTGCAAAGTGAAACTGCACATCTTGCAAAAGATGCATGATTCCATGAAGTTGATAAAAGTGCTATCGGAGAACTGTTTGAATCACATGCCAAACCACTGACAAAAGGAGAACCTGGCAGATTAAGGTCAGTTAATCATTGTGGAGGGGATCCCTGGTTGTTCACCAAGTAACCATTTTTTCCTTCCTACTCAGTAACAGAACCCTGATTTTTCAGTAACTGTATTTCTATTGTAACAGTAAATAAGTGATGTTAATATACTCCAAAGCTAGGAAATGTGAGTCAATTTTTAAATCCAAAGAGCTAAATGGACAGTCTCAGATAATCCTCTCCTCAAGTAAATATTTGCTACTGCAACCCAGTTGCACCCTATCTATTTAGGGATTGAGGCAATGCTTTACGATGCTATGATCCACGAATGAAAACATATTTGAGGGAGTGGGAGGGAACCTAATGAGTCTTCAACAAGTTTAAGCACTGGTAAACTATGTTCAACTACCATTACAGGCAGGCAATAGCTAAATGCACCAGCAATTTGAAGTCTGTGGTATTGTAGATACAATAAGGTTTACATGAAAGGAACATGAATTTGAAAATAGATACATGGAAGTAAGTCGCACGAATTAACGAATTCAGACATTCACAGTACTTCAGCACAAAGGCCAGGAAAGATTTGAAAGCATTCCCGTAGACTGCACTAGTGCACTGTAGCAGGAGCTGGTGAACAAAGACAAGATCCCTGCAGTCAGCGTTTGCTTATAGAAACCAGAAGTTAATATCTTCATAAAAATCTTAAATTCCTCTACTGTTGCCCATATTCCCAGAACCACTAGACAAAGCAAACTAGGTTTTGCAGTTACACACAACTCACATCCTGCTTTGTCCTCTTGAAATAGGATCCCAGTCAACAAAACCCAAACATTCCCACAAATCTCCTTAGATGTGTATTATCTATAAATAAAGCTTACAGAAAGGAAAAAGTGACTTTCTATGCTTATCGGTATAGATGTTATGGAATTAAAAAAAATAATAATAAAGCCTCTTTGGTTCACCTTCGCCAGCGTTAAAATCCGTTCTTTTCATAACCCACCTTTCGCCGATGTGCTGCAGACTTTCATGAATGCACCACACACCAAAGACAGAACAAAGAGCTCCTCTTAATAACAGGGGCGCACAGTGCCCTTAGAAGATGGCATGGTATTTATCGATGGCTGCTTCTGCTCTAAATTAACACGTACAGGAGGACTCGTTTTCAACTAGCTCCACCGGGGAAACACTGGAGGGGGCGGGGATCCTTATTTAAGAGCAGCTGATTTCAGGCCAGCAACTCTCCTCCCTTTGGGGGCTTCGGTTTGGGCTATGCCAATGGGTTTCTTCACACAAGATGTCACGACACTTTAAAACGGCTCGCCGGTGGAAGAATCCTCGCCTCACAAAGAGATAACTAGGGCAGAGCTGTTACACAACCGATACCCGACGGCGAAAGCCAGCCCGAGGAGTCCCCCAGGAGTCTGACTTGGGAGCTACATCCTCCGCAGGAGAGAAGCACTTTTGCTCGAGAATTGTTTTACGCGCCCCTCTACCAACTGCGGACTCGCCTGCGAAAATGGAAGAAGGGGCGAGGACCGAGGAAGAGGGGCGCGATCCACAGGGCGCGGGGTTCGACGCCGGGAGCCAGGGACCCGAGCCCCGGACCACCTCCCACCGTCGTCCGTCACTCCCACAGAGGCGGTACCTGTTTCCGCATGTTATTCATGACGCCCATGAAACCCGCCAACAATTTAGCTTCTTCCCGAGCAGCAAGTTTCTTCTCTGTCTTCTTCTTGCTGTTCTTCTCCACCCCGGAGGCTGCCATCCTCCCTCAGCTCGGTTCACGCCCGGGACTCGCCGGGCCGGGCGAGGGGTCGCACTCTCTGGGCACACTGGGGATTCTATCGACCAAACACGGCGATCGGAACTGCGGCTGCAGCACCCAGCTCTGGAACGCGCGACAGGCGGCGGTGGCTCGGCCACTGCCGAAAGACAAGGCCGGGCGGCCCCCTCAGGAGCGCTCAGGGAGCGACGCTGCCAGCTGGGCTGCGTCCCCGGGCAGAACCCGAGTCCGGCCGAGGAGCCTGCGCACTTCGCGCAAGGAGGTGGGGGCCCTTTGAGGGGAGTCAGGGGCGGGGCCTCAAACGTCACAGTGGCGCGCCGCTCCGAGCAATGCGACTGCAGGCATAGGTGCGGCCGGGTGCTTTGTCGCTGTCCCGCGCTGAGTGAATTTTGCCTCGGAGCTGGTCCGAGGTCGCGCCTGCCCTTCTGTGTGCCCAAGGCAGATTTCCAGGTTTCGGTTACGTGATTATCTTTTTGTTTTTTGATAATAGGGCGGTGGAACATGCAAAGGTGTCTCCCATCAGTGTAAGGCTTCATAGGAACAGGGTCGGTGTTCAGTGCAGTATCTGAGCCTGGTGTATGGTAGGCGCTCAGTAGATATTAAATGATGAAAGGATGTTACTGAACGTTAAAGTCTTGTTACACCGAGTACAAGATTTATTTTCATGGGATTCATAAAGCAACAGCACACAGTCACGTTGCTGTCTCCTTGGCGTGCAGTGAGTGTCTGCCTAACTAGGCTGGCTTACTATGTGTTCACAACTGAAATCAGTTGTCAGTCAGTTCTAGAAATCTTCAGTTAGGCTTCTCTAAGTGTTTTTACGGTAACACGGAACTCAATCACAGCCCTCATGGAAATGCTTTTTGTAACCATATTCTTTCTAGTGTATAGTAATATACAGGATTATTTGAAATTGTACATTAATGTTATGAAAACTTTATATTTCATTGGTTTTCCTCCTCAGTCTAGATAGGACTGTATAGAGACCTATTTTATGTAAAATAATTTACACTATTGAGGCTTTTTTTTTTTTTTTGAGGCAGGGTCTCTGCCCTATCACCCAGGCTGGGGGTGCAATGCAGTGGCTTGAAGCCTCAGAACTCCTGGGCTCAAGCAATCCTCCCATCTCAGCCTCCCATGTAGCTGGGATTACAGGCGTGCAACACAACTCTGGGCTAATTTTTAATTTTAAAATTTTGTTGTTGTTGTTGGTGTTGGTGGTGGTGGAGAAGAGGTCACACTATGTTGCCCAAGCTTGTCTTGAGCTCCTGGCGTTACGCAATCCTCCCACCTAGGCCTCCCAAAGTGCTGGGATTACAGGAATGAGCCGCCAGTCTTGGCCCACAGTATACTTTTCTTGTTGGGGACAAACAACATAACATAATCCAGATGAAAGAGCAAACTGTATATATGCCTCAATTTTTACAAAAGAGTAAGATATTTATGTCTCTGTACACTTTATCTTTCTTCTTTTAATCTAGAGGTTCTCAGATGTGCCTCTATTTTAACTAGTTGATTTGGGGATTTAAGGTGAACTCTGGCAATAGGAATAATTTATTGTTAATAAAATTAGAAATGAGAAAATTTTTCATTCAGTTTATTAAATGACCCAGGACACTGAAGAAAAACAGAATAACTTTTTTTTTCTTTTTTTTAATCGAAAAGAAGTAGAAATCTGTCTTCTAACTCGAAGGCCTTGAGAGATGAAGGATCCGTGATTCAAAGGCAGAAATGTAGGTGATGAAAAAGAATGCTGTTCTGCAATAAAGCAAAAAAGAAACAAGGAACAGCATCCTTAGTGCTTGGTGTTAGAACAGTCTTTTTACATATTGCTGAATATAAAACATCAAAGTTCATGGAAGAGCCATAGGATTCAGAACTCAAAGAGACCACAGAGATTATACAGTACAGGGGTTAAGCATGAGACTGCCTGGATGCAAAATCAAGCATCTCGACTTTCTAGTTGTGCAACTTTGGACAAATTGCTTAACTTCTGTTATGCCTCAGTCTCCTTATCTGTGAAAATAGAACCTACCACATGGAACTGCCATAAAGATTATAAAAATGCTTAGAGGGGTGCCAGCACAAGACCCTTAAAATTACTTTACTGAGTTAATAATACACACATACCTCAGAGATATTTCAGGTTCTGTTCCAGACCACCACATAAAGTAAATATCGCAGTAAAGTGAGTCACACAAATTTTTTGGTTTCCCAAAACATATGCAAGTTATGTTTACACTATACTGTAGTCTGTTAAGTGTGCAATAATACTGTATCTGCAAAAGCAATGCACATACCTCAATTAAAAAGTACTTTGTTGCTAAAAATTGCTAATGATCATCTAAGCCTTTGCAAGTTGCAAGTTTTAAATTTATTTTTATTTTTACTTTTATAAGAGATGGAGTCTTGCTGTGTTCTCCAGGATTGAGTACAGTGGCTATTCACAGATGTGATCATAGTATCCTACAGCCTCAAACTCCTGAGGTCAAGCAGTCCTCCTGCTTCAGCGTCTTAAGGAGCTGGGACTACAGGCCCATACCACCATGCCCACTAGATTCACAGTCAGTTTGCTTGTGGAAGGTCTTGCCTCAATGTTGATAGGTGCTGACTGATCAGGGTCAGGTTGCTGACTGATCAGAATGGTAGTTTCTGAATGTTGGGAGTGTTTCTGGCAATTTCTTAAAATAAGACAACAATGAAGTTTGCTGCATTGATTGACTCCCTTTCACAAAGGATTTCTCCATATCATGCAATGCTGTTTGATAGCATTTTACCCATAGTAGAACTTCTTTCAAAATTGGAGTCAGTTCTCTCAAACCCTGTCTCTGCTTGATCAACTAAGTTTATGCACTGTTCTACATCCTTTGTTGTCATTTCAACAATATTTACAGAGTCTTCACCATCAGTAGATTCCTTTTCAAACAACCACTTTCTTTGCTCAGTCATAAGAAGCAACTCTTCACCCATTCAAGTTTTATCATGAGATTGCAGCAATTCAGTCACATCAAATTCCTCTTCTAATTCTAGTTGTTTTTCTATTTCCACCACATCTGCAGGTACTTTCTCCACAGAAATCTCAAACCTCTCAAAGTCATCCATGAGGGTTGGAATCAACTTCTTCCAAATTTCTGTGAATGTTGATATTTCTACCTCCTCCCAATCACAAATGTTCTTAATGGCATCTAGAATGGTGAATCTTTTCCAGAAGGTTTTCAATGTGCTTTGCCCGCATCAGAAGAATCACTGTCTGTGGTAGCTCTAGCCTTATTAAATGCATATTTTAAATAATAATACCTAAAAATCAAAATAACTCCTTGATCCATGGGCTGTAGAATAGACGTTGTGTTAGCAGTCATGAAAACAACATTAATCTCCTTGTACAGCACCATTATAGCTCTTGGGTGACCATGTGCATTGTCAATGACCAGTAATATTTTGAAAGGACACTTTTTTTTTTGAGCAGTAGGTCTCAACAGTGGACTTAAAATATTCAGTAAACCGTGTTGTAAACAGATGTGCTGCCAGCTAGGCATTCTTGTTCAACTTATAGAGCACAGGCAGAGCAGATTTAGCATAATTTGTCAGGACCCTAGGATTTTTGGAATGGTAAATGGGCACTGGCTTCAACTTCAAGTCACTAACTGAATTAACTGCTAACAAGAAGGGTCAGCCTGTCCTTGAAAGTTTGAAAACAGGCATGGACTTCTCCTCTCTAGCTATGAAAGTCTTAGATGGCATCTTCTTCCAGTAGAAGTTGTTTCATCTACATTGAAAATCTGTTGTTTGATGTAGCCACCCTCATCAAGATCTTAGCTGGATCTTCTGGATAACTTGCTACAGTTTCCACATCAGCACTTGTTGCCTTATCTTACACTTTTATGTTTTGGAGATAGTTTCTTTCCTTAAACCACATGAACTAATCTCTGCTATCTTCTAGCTTTTCTTGGGCAGCTTCCTTACTTCTTTCAGCTTTCATAGAACTGAATAGTGTTAGGATCTTGCTCTGGATTCGGTTTTGGCTTAAGGGAATGTGGTAGCTGATTTGATTTATTTAGACCACTAAAACTCTTCATATCAGCATTAAGGCTGGTTTGCTTTATTATCATTTGTGTGTTCACTGGAGTAGCACTTTAAATTTCCTCCAAGTGTGTTTGCTTTTCATTCATAACGTGGCTGTTTGGTGCCAAGCAGCCTAGCTTCCCAGTCTTGGCTTTCAACATGCCTTCCTCACTAAGCATAGTCATTTCTAGCTATTTATTTAAAGTTAGAGATGTGCGTCTCTTCCTTTCACTTGAACACTTAGAGGCCATTGTAAGGTTATTAGTTGGCTTAATTTCAATATTGTGTCTGGAGGAATAGAGAGGCCTGGGGAGACAAAGACAAATGGGGAACAGCTGGTCATTGGAGCAGTGAGAACACATGCAACATTTATTGATTAAATTTGCTGTTTTATGGGCTCAGTTCATGGTGCTCCAAAACAATTATAATAGTAACATCAAACATCACTGGTCACAGGTCACCATAACAGATATAATGATAATGATAATAATGTTTGAAATATTGCAAGAATTACCAAAATGTGACTCAGAGACACAACAAAGTGAGCACATGCTGTTGGAAAAATGGTACCAATAGACTCGCTCCATGCAGGGTTGCCACAAACCATTAATTTGCAAAAAAACAAACAAAAAAAAGAACATGTAGTATCTGTGAAGCACAATAAAGCAAACTGCAAATAAAATGAGGTGTACCTGTCCTGTATTAACTTTGTTACTATTTAGCATTTCCCAAAATGTGTTTCTTGGAATACCACTAGTCTTATGATTCCCCTAACCTGAATTGGTTCTCTGGGAATGCACCCACAGGAGGATAGGTCCTTGGGTGATCTTGGCCAATCCAGCTCTTCCTGCAACTTGTAGTTCTCAGAATAACCTTAGAATGCAACTTTCTGAGATAGAGAGGTAATGTCCAGAATAATCCACGTTGTGTCTTTGTTCCTCGCAGAACAGGGTGTACTGCAGCGCTTGTTCTCGGTGATCCTAGTGCCACCTAGGGTATAAAACCCAGAGCACAGTGCTTCAGTGTCCCTCAGCTGCAGTGGGATGTGAAGCACACACAGATAAGGCCCTTTCCACACTCAGCAGCTTTCTTGAGCCTTAGAGGACTGGCTTGCTGTGGATCCTAGGCTTCTATTTATTCCTGCTGTTCATCTATCTGTGCATAATAAATCTGTTTGCAATCACAATCATGTGATTGGTAGAGAACCTTTGCAACAATTTCGGGAGACATGTAAAATATACCCATAGTGAAAAATCCCAAAATATATTTGCATATTAAGTGTTTAGAGAAGGTTTTCTGTACCTATTACTTAAACCTATTCAACTTTTCTATAGTCCAGTACTTTTTGAAGTGTCAACTTAGCCAATTCCCATTTTCTGTGAATTACTTACACCTCTATTCACGCACAGGAGGGATTCCTAAGGCTGTACCTATTCTGTGGGACTTTACCTCTACCTGGTCTCAGTTTATTGGATTAAGGTTGAGCACCTAAACCAAAGACTTCCAATTAATAAGCTGAAGTAAAGAGCATCATGTTCTCTTTGGACACTGGACAGATGGATGTTGATGAGCTGGTGTGTAGCAGTTCTACTGGAAGTACGTACAAGGGGCTCAGCCAGCCAATCTGGATGGTGTATGTAGATAAGCAGAGAAAGGCAGCAGTCTGCAGAGACTGCAGAATGAAAAAAAAAAAAAAAAAAAGCAGAAACCCAGAGAGAAATCAGACAAAGGACCAGGTAGTGGGCAGGGTGATAGGGGTTATCTAAGCTTAAAATTCAGGGTCTCTGAACTTGAACAGGCTGATTTCAAAGCTGTGGGCCTAGTAATGTGTTCACATAGCAATTTGGCTTGGTAAAATTTATAAAAGTAAGATATTTTAACCACAATAGCTTAAGTCTATTGTCTCATTTCACCCTGATTTTCCCTCTATCACATTTTCTTTCTTTCTTTTTTTTTTTACTATCTGGTGGTGTTGAAATGGCCATATATATATTTGGGAACGCATCACAAATTGAGCTGGGGATATATTTTTTGGCATCTAGCAGGATATATATTTGTAGATCACAGTTACTTCCATATAGTTAAGCTATTTCCAGCCCTTCTAATGTAAGAATGGCATCCAGGAATAGTCCCTAGTCCCACTGTGCCAGCCCTATCTTGTGATGCAAAGATGCAGGGCTTGAGATCTCCTCCTAATATTTCTTTTTTTTTTTTTTTTTTGAGACAGAGTCTCGCTCTGTCACCCAGGCTGGAGTACAGTGGCCGGATCTCAGCTCACTGCAAGCTCCGCCTCCCGGGTTTACGCCATTCTCCTGCCTCAGCCTCCCGAGTAGCTGGGACTACAGGCGCCTGCCACCACGCCCGGCTAATTTTTTGTATTTTTAGTAGAGACGGGGTTTCACCGTGTTAGCCCGGATGGTCTTGATCTCCTGACCTCGTGATCCGCCCGTCTCGGCCTCCCAAAGTGCTGGGATTACAGGCTTGAGCCACCGCGCCCGGCCTCTCCTAATATTTCTTACAGTAACCAGCACTGAAAGTATTTAAGTAGTGGAGGAGAAGCAAATTTTAAACAGGTTTCATCAGCTAAGCCACAAGCTGGTCTATGGAAAATTCTTCAATCATCAAATATGTAAAATTGTAAGCAGAAGGTTTGGTACTCACTTCCAGTCAGAAGTGGAAGGAATATATATGTCATGCTTTTTTTTTGTTTTGTTTTGTTTTGTTTTTTGACACAGAGTCTCACTCTGTTGATCAGCATGGAGTAGAGTTGTGCAGTCTTGGCTCACTGCAACCTCTACCTCCTGGGTTCAAGCGATTCTGCCTCAGCCTCCCAGGTAGCTGGGGTTACAGGTGCCTGACACCATGCCCAGTTAATTTTTTTTTTTTTTTTTTGTATTTTTAGTAGAGATGGGGTTTCACTATGTTGGACAAGCTGGTCTCCAACTCCTGACTTCCGGTGATCTGCCCACCTTGGCCTCCCGAAGTGCTGAGATTACAAGTGTGAGCTACCATGCCCAGCTAGTCGTGTGTATATTTTACAATATAACGTATGAATGGGAAGTGTGACCTCAACTTCCAGAATGGTAAAGTAAGGGCCTCTGAAAATCTACTCCTCCATAAAAGCAACAAGAACACTGGGAAATTGTCAAAATTAACTTTTTCAGAATGCTGGAAACTAACTAAAAGCTTATAAAAATCCAAGAAGTATTTATTTAATACAGATGGCTGAATCTCAGTAAGAACAATGAGACTTGTAGTGTTTTAACTCTTCCTAATCCCTTCTCACTCTCCCCAGCTTTACAGTAGCTTTAAAGACCAACAGCTTCACAACTATGGTAGCTGTGAAACCCACCAGCCCACCGTCATTGGAGAAGGCAGAACAGGTTAAGAGGTCCTGGAAAGCCTCATCCCTAGGGTATTTTTTAGTATTCAGCCTGTCTGGCACCTTACTGAAAAGCTCCATTCTCAGGGCTTGTATTTATTTGACATGACTCAGAGCTCACTTTGTGCAAACAGCTCTGCCAGCAGGGAATTTGACAAAGACAATAAGTAGCAGTTGTTTAATATTGCAGCTGCCTAAGGCAGTATTGCCATTTAGGGCTAGCAAAAGGCTGACCTAAACACTTAAAAGGAAAAACTGAGTATATTAGGCAGGATTCTCCAGAGGAAAAAAAACGAATAAGATGAATGGATGGATGGAAAGATAGATAGATAGATGATACATACATACATGTATACACACACACATGTATACATACATATGTCACAGGATCCTTAGGATGTTGCTTCACCAGCCAGAAACCTCTGTGGCTGGTGGCACCTTCTGCCTGAGTTTTGCTTACACCTGCTGGACTCATTCTGCCCACTTGGCCTGGCAAGCTGTGCTCAGCTCGGGCTACTGGCCTAGATCCCACACCTGCCAACAGTGAACCAGGTTCAGAGTGGTGAGGAGTGTGTGAGACAGTGAGCTTGGGGTCCAGCCACTGTGCACGGCCTGGCATGCCAGCTACTGTGGCAAGGCGGGCAGCTCCAGGCACCAGCACAGGTGCTGGCTCCATACAAGGCTGTGGCTGGTCCAGATGCACTGTGTGCAGATTCTGTTCCAGATACCCACATCTGGATGAGGGGAACACATAGCACCCGGAAGCTTGGAGATGCCAGGATCCATAGAGCCCTAAAGAGGGTGTCAGTCTTGGCTTGGGAAGCCTCTAGGTCTGGGCTTCCTAAAGGGCCACAGTTCTTCTCTCCTTCTTGTTGTCTGTAACATGGCAAGTGGGGTGTGTGTGTTTCATCCCTGTTTGTGTTATAGCTCTTTCAGTCCTGCCATTTGGTGAGACTTGAGTTTTTATCCTGCATCCAGGAAGAATGAGGTATGCAAGCAAGCAAGGTGGAGAGGGCAAGCAAGGTGAAGAGTTTCACTAAGCGACAGAACAGCTCTCAGGAGACCTGAAGTGGGTAGCTCCTTTCTGCAGGTAGGTCATCCTGATGAATGTCCAGCTCTCAGTGGAGAGGAGACCCACAGTGGGTAGCTCTTTTCTGCAGGCAGTTCATCCTGATGAGTCAAGGAGACCCAAAGTGGACAGCTCTTTCCCACAGCTGGTAGTCTTGACATCTGTGTGAGTCTGGCTGAGTCTAGGGTTTTTATGGGCTTCAGAAAGGAGGAAGTATGTGCTTGTTGGTCCATGGGCAGCCATGGGTGGGCCCAGGAAAACCACCATAAGTTCTCACTCTGGGCCACAGACTCTACCCGAACTGGCAGCCTGGCCCCCAGGCTTCAGACCATTCTTGGCTCAAAGGAGGGGCTTTACTGGGGACCTACCCCTTCCCATCCAGGAACCTGTCTGCCTGCTGCCCTCATCAACATGTCATACATGGCACCTTGGCTGTCCACACTGAGGGGTATCTGCAGGCCCATGCCAAGCTGCCATCAGTCACTGCCCTTCCCACCTGCCTCCCATGCTCTTTGGTGCCCAAAGTCTAGAGGGGGCTGAAGCGGCTGGGGGCTCTGTGTCAGCACCATCCTGAACACATGTACAGCTGGCCAGGTTGTGACAATGCCCAGGCTCAACCACAACTTTGCTCTGCCCCAGAGCAGGTGCTGGAAGCAGGGAGAGGCCAGGGAGCGGGAGCAGGCACTTCCAAGCCTGTGGGAGCAGGAGAGCTTCCCAGTTCCTGAGAGCACAGGGATGCCCAGGTCTGGAGCTGTGGCTGGGTGGCTACAGCTGAGCCCCAGAGAGAGGGCTCCTAGCCTACCAACTTGGTAGGGCAAGGAGCTCCCACCTATTCCTGGCCCCTGCTAGCTCTGGGGAGTGCACAGCCCCAGCTGCACCTCCCTGACTGCAGCCTGTGTCTTCACAGTATGGCCACTCCAGATGGTCTGCTGCTGGTATTACATATACACACATAAATGCATGCATACATACATACGTAAATGCACACATATTTGTTACGGAAATTGGCTCATACAATTATGGAGGCTAAGATGTCCCAAGATTGGTTGTCTGCAAGCTACAAAACCAGGGAAGCTGTTGTTGCAATTAGTCTGAGTACAAAGGCCTAAGAACCAGGGGAGCAGGTGGTTTAACTCTCAGTCCTAGGCTGAAGGCCTGAAAAACTGGAGGGACCATGTAAGTCTGAGTCCAGTTGCCTGAGAATCTGGAGTTCATGTTTTTTTTTTTTTTGATTTTTTTTTTTTTTTGAGACGGAGTCTCACTGTGTCACCCAGGTTGGAGTTCAGTGGCTTGATCTTGGCTCACTGCAACCTCCACCTCCCTGGTTCAAGTGATTCTCCTGCCTCAGCCCCCTGAGTAGCTGGGACTACAGGCATGTGCCACCATGCCTAGCTAAGTTTTGTATTTTTAGAAGAGACAGGGTTTCACGATGTTGGCTGGGCTGGTCTTGAACTCCTGACCTCAGGTAAGGTTCCTAAGGTCCCTCCCAAAGTGCTAAGATTATAGGTGTGAGCCACCACGCCCAGCTGAGAATCTGGAGTTCTGATGTCTGAGGAGAGGAAAAGATGGATGTCTCAGCTCCAGAAGAGAGAGCAAATTCAAACTTTTTCTGCTTCTTTGTTCTATCTATCATCAATGGTTTGAATGACACCTGCCTACATTAGTGACTGTGGGTCTTCTTTACTCAATCTACTGATTCAAATGCTTATCTCTTCTGGAAACAGCCTCACAGTATTCTTAGAAATAATATTTTACCAGTTACCTGGGTATCCTTTAACCTAGTCAAATTGACACCTTAAATTAATCACCACATTAGGTAATGAGATGTCCATAGTTGACTTTGAAAACTATGGCATATACTTGGGAATCTAGAAGGCCAGGAGAAACCTCAGAAGGCCTGAAACTCTTACTTCTGGTTGACTTTTGTGGCTCTATGCAAGCAACAAGTGACAGGTAAGGCAGAATTATAAGCTGCCTGCTGGAGCATTAAAGCTGCAACCCAACACACACATAGAACCCCTTGGCAGAGTAAAATAATTATTGTTTTAAGTGATTTTTTATATAAAAAGGATTTTACATCATGACCAAGAGGAATTTATCCCAGGAATGCAAGGTTGGTTTAACATATGAAAAATCAATCAACATAATATATGTTATATTAATAGCATAAAAAACAAAAATAACATGATTATAGATGTGGAAAAGGCAATTGAAAAAATCTGGCACCCTTCCATGACAAGAACATTCAGTAAATTATGAATAGAAGGGAACTTCCTCAACCCATTAAAGGGCATCTATGAAGAACCCACAGCTAACATCATACTTAATGTTGAAAGACTGAAAGTTTTCCCTCTAATATTAGGAACAAGACAAAGATGTTTCATCTCTCCGCTTCTATTCAACATTGTACTGTAGGTTCTAACCAGGGAAATTATGTAAGAAAAAGAATTAAAAGACATTAAGCTTGGGAAGCAGGAAGGAAAACTATCTTTATTCACAGTTGACATTAACTTATATATAAAAAATACTAAGGAACACACACACGTGCACACACACACACACACAGCATTAGAGCTAATACAAATTCAGCAATGTTTCAGGATACAAGATCAAGATACAAAAATCAGTTTTCTATATACTAACTTAAAAAATAATAAATATGAAAATGGAATTAAGAAAAGATTCTATTTATCATAGCATAAACAAGAATAAAATAAGAATAAATTTAACAAAGATAGTGCAAGGCTTATACACTGGAAAATATAAAACATCATAGAAAAAAATTAAAGAAGACTTAAATAAATGAAAAATATCCCATGATCATGGAATGAAAAACTTAACATTGTTAAAATAATAGTACTGTCCAAGTTGATCTACAGATTCAATGTAATTATTATCAAAATCCCAACTCCTATTTTTTTTTTTATAGAAATCAACAAGATAATTCTAAAATTCATATGAAAACACCAAGAGGCCAGGCATGGTGGCTCACACCTGTAATACTAGTATTCTGGGAGGCCGAGGCTAGTGGATCACTTGAGGTCAGGAGTTCGAGACCAGCCTGTCAACATGGTGAAACACTGTCTCTACTAAAAATACAAAAATTAGCCAGGAGTGGTGGCATGCACCTGTAGTTCCAGCTACTAGGGAGGCTGAGGCAGGAGAATCGCATGAACCTGGGAGGTGGAGGTTGCAGTGAGCTGAGATTGCACCACTGCACTCCAGCCTGAGTGACAGAGCAAGACTCAGTCTCAAAGAAATGCCAGGAACTCAGAATAGTCAAAACATTTTGAAAGAAAAAGGTGAAGTTGAAAAATTGTAAACTTCCATGTTTTAAAACTTACTACAAAGTTAATATGTAGAACTAACATAAGAATGCAAATATAGATCAATGAAATATAATTGAAAGGCCAGAAATAAATTCTTGTAGTTATGGTCAATTGATTTTCAGGAAGAGTGTCAAGACCATTTAACGAGAGAAGGAATAGTTTGTTTTTCAACAAATTATGTTAATATAACTGGATTAGCCACATGCACAAGAATGAATTGAGATCCCTATCTCACATCATATATAAAAATTAACTCAAATGGGAACTAAATATAAGACTCTTATATTTAGAGAAAAACTGTAAAACTCTTAGAAGAAAAATTATGCTTAAATCTTTATGACTTTGGATTGGGCAGTGGCTTCCTAGACACCAAAAGCACAAACAACAGAAGAAAAAAATAGATAATTTGGACTTCATAAAAATGAAAAACTTTTGTTCTTCAAGGGATACCATCAAGAAAGTGAAAAGACAGCCCATAGAATCACAGGAAATATTTGAAAATCATACATTGGAAAAGGAACTTGTATCCAGAATATGTAAAACACCAATAGCCCTATTTAAAAATTGGTAAAGGATCTTAACAGACATTTCTCCCCAGAAGACAAATGGCCAATAAGCACATAAAAGATGCTCAACTCTATTAGTCATCTAAGACTAAGTAAAAAAAAAAAAATCAGAACTACAAGATACCGCTTCACACCCACTAGGGTGACTGTAATTTTAAAAATGTATAATAACAAGTGTTGGCGGGATGTGGAGAATTTGGAATGCCCATACATTACTCATGGGATCGTAAAATGATGCAGCCACTTTGGAAAGCAGTTCAGCAGTTCCTCAAAATGTTTTTTTTGTTTTTAGGAATTATCATATGACCCAGCAATTCCACACTTAGATATATATACAGGACAATTGAAAACATGTCCACACAAAAACGTGGGCACAGATGTTTGTAACACTGTTACTCATAATAGCCAGAAAGTGAAAACAACTCAAATGGTTATCAATTAATGACTGGATAAACAAAATGTGGTGTATTCCATATAATGGTAATGTTCCATTAAAATGGAACATTAGTCATTACTAAATCATAAAAAGAAATGAGATTCTGATACATGTTATAATGTGAATGAACCTTTGAAACATTATACTAAGTGTAAGAAGTCAGACATAAAAGACCACAACTTACATGTTTTCATTCTTATGAAATCCCCAGAATAGACAAATCCAAAGAGATGGAAAGTAGAATATTGTTTGCCAGGGATTGGGGGGTGGTAAGGAGGCAATGAGAATTGGCTGCTTAGATGTACGCCTTTTTTTTGGAGTGATAAAATGTTCTGGAATTAGATGGTGGTGATAAATGCACAACTTTGTGAGTACACTAAAAACCACTGAATTGTGTATTGTAAAGTGGTAAACTTTATGGTATACAAATTATATTTACTATAGCTGTTTTTATTTATCTTTTTGAGATGGGATCTCACTGTCACCCAGGCTAGAGTGCAGTAATGTGATCTGAGCTCACTGCAACCTTCGCCTCCTAGGCTCAATTGATCCTCCTGCATTAGCCTCCTAAGTAGCTGGGATTACAGGTGTGTGCCACCACGCCCAGCTAATTTTTGTATTTTTTGTAGATACAGAGTTTTGTCATGTTGACTAAGCTGCTCTCAAACTCCTGAGTTCAAATAATCCACCTGCCTTGGCCTCCCAAAGTGCTGGGATTACAAGCGTGAGTCACTGTGCCTGGCATATTTTTAAAAATTATAAATGCACCTTATTTTTTCATTTTTGAGGGGAAATGCATGAAATATAATTTATCAGAATTATTATGTTTTTATAACAGTACTACCAACAGTGAGTTTGTCTATGAAGTTTCATATTTTATGCATCCTGACATATTGGACCACATCTTGACAATATAATGCATCATGTCCTGATAAAGTCTTGTGATCCCAGAAGCACAGATGACTGAGAATGAATTAGGATATATAAAAATTGCTTACAAATCCATAAGAAAAACATCTCTAAAAAAGGACAAAAGAAATAATTAGAAAATGTACTCAAAAGGAAACTGGAATGACCAAGAAACATATAACAATGTGTTCAACATCACTAGTAATCCGAGAAGTGCATGTTAAATGCAAAATGAGATAGGCTGAGGTGGGTAGATCACTTGAGGTCAGGAGTTCGAGACCAGCCCAGTCAACATGGTAAAACCCTGTCTCTACAAGAAATACAAAAAAAAAAAAAAAAAATTAACTGAGTGTGGTGACGGATGACTGTAATCCCAGCTACTCGGGAGGCTGAGGCACAAGAATCACTTGGACCTGGGAGCAGAGATTGCAGTGAGTCATGATCGCACCCTTGCACTCCAGCTTGGGCAACAGAGCGAGAACTCAACTCAAAATAAATAAATAAATATAAAAAAACAAAATGAGATAGGTTTTGGCATCCATTCATCCATCTGATTGACCAAAATTCTATAGGGATACAATACCAAATATTGCTAAGGATATTTAGCATTTATCAATTACTGGCAATGTTATAATTTGGTACAGTCACTTTGGATGAATAATTTGATGAAATCTAGTAAAGTTGACAATGCATACTCCCTATCTAAACAATTTCACACCTAGACCGGGCATACCTACAAGGAGAGATATATGGGAATAGCATATTCATGGCAGTATTTTTTGGTTGTAAACAATCTAAATATCCACTTATAGGAACATAATAAAGTAGGCACACTGTACTGTAATTATATTGCAGTAAAAAATGAGTTAGAGCCACAGGAATAAACATAGATTCAGTAACATAGAGGAAAGAAAGTAAGATGCATAAAGGCGCACACATTATGAAGCCATTATAACGCTGTTGAAGTGTAAGAAATAGTAAACCAATGTATTGGTTAGAAATTGATGCACAGGTAGTAAAAGTATTATTTTTTAAAAAGTATGTGAATGATAAACACCGAATTAGTATAATGGTTAGCCATGTGAGGAAGGGAGATGGGTGAATTTTAGGATGAGTTCACTTGAAGCTTCGATAATTTCAGTAATGTGTGTTTTATTTTTGTTTTGTTTTTCTTAAGCAAGATGCTAGGTACATGGCTATTTATTATGCATTTTGCATATCTAATCATCTAATTATATAATATTAAGTTTATTTATATGAGGTTTATATACAAAAACCAAAACGAATGATTAGCAAAAAAAAAAAAAAAAAAAAAAAAAAAAAAGGGCAATAAACATGGAAACTAGGAATATCATTCAAAGTGTTACCACTCTAAAAATGAACATCACTATCCTTACATGACTTTAGGCTTATGATTCTGACATTGTTTATAGTCCAGAATCTATATTATTTCTCAATTATTTCCTTTTTTAAAATTTCTACTTGGGAATATCCCAGTTTTATCAGTCTCAAACTGCATGGTCCAGTAGTTGCTTATTTCTTGTCTCTTCTTTTTTCTCAGGTCACAAATTAACATTTTCTCCTACCTAGTATGTATCTGCTCCTTCAGAAACAATCTTCCTTATATTTTTATATTATTTTACTCTTCATAGGATATTTGCATGTTTATTATTTCTTATGATATTTTATATGTATTTCTCTTTTTAAGGATGGGCATATAATCATAGAAAGGCTAAGCCATTTTTCCAAAGTCACTTTGCATGCGGTTGAAGCAGGGTTAAACGTCAGGTTCTAATTTTTGGTCCACTGGGACACTAACTACTCTTTTCTCCACCAAGTGTCACAGCTTCAATATTTCTGCTCATGCCAAAAGGTGCTCCTGGCCGGGCGCGGTGGCTCAAGCCTGTAATCCCAGCACTTTGGGAGGCCGAGACGGGCGGATCACGAGGTCAGGAGATCGAGACCATCCTGGCTAACACAATGAAACCCCGTCTCCACTAAAAATACAAAAAAATTAGCCGGGCGTGGTGGCGGCGCCTGTAGTCCCAGCTACTCGGGAGGCTGAGGCAGGAGAATGGCGGGAACCCGGGAGGCGGAGCTTGCAGTGAGCCGAGATCGTGCCACTGCACTCCAGCCTGGGCGACAGAGCGAGACTCCACCTCAAAAAAAAAAAAAAAAAAAAAAAAGTGCTCCTTATGGGGGAGGGGATGGGGAACGTGGACGGGGGAAAAGAGGAGCATGTCTGCCTACTCTCACTTAACCAGCTAAAACATTTTGCTTCTTTCCCAGACATCCACTCCTTTTACCTCGAAATAGCTCTGCCCCAAGGAAGGAATAGTTGCTAATCTAATTGGTCAGAGCCGTAAGTCATTGGGTGCCATTTTACTAGTGGGTAGGGTCACTATGCATTTAAAGAACGGCACCCACACTCATCACTCATTATCTAATTCTATGGAGTTGTAAAAATGCCCAGGGAGGGCCTGTATCTGTTGGGCAGGTCTATTTATTTGAGCTTCTTCCAGCCTGCAATTTGATGTGTAAGTCAGGCTGAGCTCTGCCCCTCTAACACGGCCATTTCTGATTTAGGGGGTGCTGGCCAGAGAGGGAGGCTCTCTGCCGAGTTCCATTCTCCATTCTGGTTCTGCCAGAGTTCTGCCTTGAGGGGCTGTGAGTGCTTCTCTAGCTGTTCATAAAATGGTATTTTCTCCCTTCTGACTCTTGTTTGTCACATCTATGCGTGGCTTTTATACTTGGGTACCCTGCCTGGTAGGGCAGTGGGTTAGTGGTAGGATTTTCAAAACTCATCTCTAAACTATTAATACCATTTAGCACCCAAATTGGCATATATTGTTCAGCAATGCCTCGCTTCTCAGTGAAAACAAATTGTCATTACTCCCTTTTGCCCTGGCGTGACTGGGGAATAAACATTCTCTTTATTTTTCAGGACTCGAGGGTAATATATAATGCTTCCTACTCTGTCCGTTTTACTACCTCTTTTTTTTTTTTTTTTTTTTTTTTTTTTTTTTTGAGACGAAGTCTTGCTCTGTCGCCCAGGCTGGAGTGCAGTGGTGGATCTCGGCTCACTGCAAGCTCCGCTTCCCGGGTTCATGCCATTCTCCTGCCTCAGCCTCACGAGTAGCTGGGACTGCAGGCGCCCGGCACCACGCCCAGCTAATTCTTTTATATTTTTTGTAGAGACGGGGTTTCACCGTGTTAGCCAGGATGGTCTCGATCTCCTGACCTCGTGATCCACCCGCCTCGGTCTCCCAAAGTGCTGGGATTATAGGCGTGAGCCACAGCAACTGGCCCATTTTACTACCTGTTTGTTTTATCTATTTCACCAGCTACCATAGCTTTATCACATATAACTGTCAGAAAATGACAGTGATAAAAGATAAAAGGATTTTGATGTGACATAAAAGAATAACTTGAATAGGAGTGAATGTTTTTGGTAAACACAATTGACACTCCGTGATTTCCCTCCTAGAAATAATTCATTTACATTCGTCATAACACCCGATAATAGAAAACACAAGTTTCATCTGCTTTTTTATTTCAATATGATTTAGATTAATGTTAAATAATTGTCAGTATTTCTTTTTTTTTTTTTGAGACGGAGTCTCGCTCTGTCGCCCAGGCTGGAGTGCAGTGGCCGGATCTCAGCTCACTGCAAGCTCCGCCTCCCGGGTTTACGCCATTCTCCTGCCTCAGCCTCCCGAGTAGCTGGGACTACAGGCACCCGCCACCTCGCCCGGCTAGTTTTTTTGTATTTTTTTTTAGTAGAGACGGGGTTTCACCGTGTTAGCCAGGATAGTCTCGATCTCCTGACCACGAATCGTGATCCGCCCGTCTTGGCTTCCCAAAGTGCTGGGATTACAGGCTTGAGCCACCGCGCCCGGCCAGTTGTCAGTATTTCTATTGGATTATCTCTCTTAAAATAAAATGCTTTGAAATTATTTGTATATGATTTTGTCTAGCAAATAGAATTTTATCATTGTCAACAAAAGAGAATTACCCATGGCTATGAATGTTCACGTATGGAAAGAGCCCCAGAAAATTGCCTTGATCCCCAATTCCTGCCCACAAGGCTCACAATCATTTAGAGTAAGAAAATGAGGGATTTAAGCTGATAACTAGTTTTGAGTATTTAAGCCATGTTTTCCTTCAGTAAAATAGACAAAAACTAACATTTAGTGAGCACTTACTATGTGCCAATCACTGTGTTATATATTTTCTCTATATAGTCTCCCTTTACCTTTACATGCCCCACTGAGCTTAAGTGCTGATAATTTGGGATTTACGAAAATTAAGGATATCTGCTCTTCAAAAGGCGTTGTTAAGAGGACGAAAGGACAAACTACAGTGTGGAAGAAAATATTTGCAAATCACATACTGATAAAAGACTTGTATCTAGAACATATAATGAACTCTCAACTCAGTAGGAAAAAACAAACAAATCATTTGGGGAAAATATGGGCAAAAGATTTGAGCAGATAATTCTCCAAAGAATATACATAGATAGGAAAAAAGCACATGAAAAGATGCCCAACATTTTTATTTATCGGGGAGTACAAATTAAAACCACAGTAAGATGCCACTTTACACCTAAAAGAATGTCTAAACTTAAAACACTTGATCATATCAAGTGTTGATGAAAATATGGAAGCACTGGAGCTCTCATACACTGCCAAGTGGGAATACAAAATGTACAACTACTTTGGAAAACTGTTTGGCAGTTTCTTAAAGTTATACAATATGCCTCCTATGTGAATTAGCTATTCCACTCCTGGGTATTGACCCAAAAGAAATGAAAGCATATGTCTTTACAAATACCTGCATATAAATGTTCAAACAGATTTATTTATAATAGCCAAAAACTGAAAACAACCTACTATCCATTAGTAGGCAAAGGGATTTAAAAAAGGACTGTATCCATATAATGGAATATTCTGCAGCAATAAGAAGGAATGAACTATTGATACATGCAACAAATGCATAAATATCAAGATAATTATGCTGAGCAGAATAATATAGACGAAAAGAGTACACATTGTATCATTCTATAAATATACACATTTATAGAAAGTTCTAGAAGATGCAAACTAATATTTAGTGACAGAAAGCAATCAGGGGTTGCCTGGGACAGAGTTTAAGAAAAGGTGGAATAAGATAGGATTAAAAAGACGTGTGAAGCCAGGTGCAGTGGTTCACACCTGTAATCCCAGCACTTTTAGGAGGCCAAGGCAGGTGGATCACTTGAGGCCAGGAGTTAGAGACCAGCCTAGCCAACATGGTGAAAACCCATTTCTACTAAATGTATAAAAATTAGCCAGGCGTGGTGGTGCTTGCCTGTAATCCCAGCTACTTGGGAGTCTGAAGCATGAGAATTACCTGGACTCGGGAGGCAGAGGTTGCAGTGAGCTGAGATTGCGCCACTGCACTTCAGCCTAGGCAATAGAGTGAGATTCTCTCTGTCTCTCACAAAAAAAAAAAAAAAAAAAAAAAAAAAAAAAAAAAGATCAAGGAAGCATTTTGGGATACGTATATGTTCATGATCTTGATTGTGGTGATGATTTAATGGGTGCAAAAATTATCTAATTGTACATTTTAAATATATGCAGTTTATTGTATGTCCATTATACCTCAATACAATTGTTTTTTAAAAAACAACTATGAGGCCATGGAGGCTTTTGTACATTTGAGCAATAAATGTTATTTGAACTGCCTTAGTACTTTTAAAAGCACCTAAAGATTTAACAGATTTAAGCTGGTAACAAGCTTGGAGGCATTGGGATCACTTTTTATTTTTTATTTTTTGAGATGGAGTCTCACTCTGTTGCCAGGCTGGAGTGCAGTGATGCAACATCGGCTCACTGCAGCTTCCGCCTCCCGAGTTCAAACAATTCTTCTGCCTCAGCCTCCCGAGCAGCTGGGACTACAGAGGCATGCCACCACGACCTCCTAATTTTTGTATTTTTAGTAGAGACAGGGTTTCACCTTGTTGGCCAGGATGGTCTCGATCTCTTGACCTCATGATCCACCTGCCCTGGGCTCCCAAAGTGCTGGGATTACAGGCGTGAGCCACCGCGCCTGGCCGGGATCACTTTTTAAAAGGAGATTTACATATATATATATAACGACAATGGAATCCTAGGTTTTGGAAATCTTTATCAATATGATATACAAAAAAAAAAAAAAAAAAGACTTTTCAGTGTTATTGTTTTTGAGACAGGGTCTCACTGTGTCACCTGGAGTACAGTGCCACAATTATAGCTAACTATCTTCTGGGCTCGAGCAGTCCTCCTGCCTCAGCCTCCTGAGTAGTTAGGAGTAGAGGTGTGCACTGCCATGCCCAGCTAATTTTTCTTTTTTTGTTGTTTTTTTAGAGACAGGGTCTCACTATATTGTCCAGGCTGGTCTCAAACTCCTGGTTTCAAGCAGTCCTCCCATCTCCTTGTTATTTTTAAAATTCTTAATGAGATTAGGCATGTTTTCATACATTTATTGACTATTTTATTTTTTCTTTTGTGAATTGCCTGTTTATATTTTTGTTCATTTTTCTTTTTTTTTTTTTTCCTTATTGACTTGTAAGGATTTTTTGTTGAGGTAGATTTCAGACAAACTGAGTTGGAGATAATGTACATATAAAAATGTCCAGTAAGTCATTGAAGATGCAGATTGAGGTCTCCAAGGAAAAGAAAACAAATGAGCAAAAGCAAATTACGAAATCAGAGCCCAAGGAAGAAACAGATCCAGTGGAGGCAAAGAAGTATTCAGAGTGACCTGGAAAAACATGTCCTTATATGACCCTTAACCAGTCACACGTCCTTTTACTATCCAATTTAGTGTACATGCCTGACTGCAGGAAGTCCGTCTTTTTTTTTTTTTTTTTTTTTTTTTTTTAGTTTGCCTCCCTAAGTATTTCCAAAAAACCCCAGGGATGCTGAAACATGTCCAAGTGTCTGTTCTTCTAGCTATTATTTTCCTCTTGGCAAACACCAAACTCAGTGCGCCCCCTTGAGGCTAAAAGCTTCCACAGAGTCACTCCCATGCTTTAACTCCAGAACAGTGGGGCTCCTGCAGTGTTGAGTAAGACACCCAGTGACCTTCTGAAGCCCTGGTATCAGAGACGTTTGAACCAGAGCACTGTGAGAGTACATGTTCCCTTTTCTATGTCTGATTTGGCTCTATGTAAAGAGAACTTTGGCCATTTCTCTGAAGATCCAGGAAAATTCATAGATGAGTTTGAGAAATTACCTCTCACCTACAGTTTAACTTGGCAGAATCAGCATGTTTTGTTGTCTCTGTGTTGTACAGTGGAAGAAAAACAATTTTTTTTTTTTTTTTTTTTTTTTCCTGAGACAGAGTCTTGCTGTGTCACCAGGCTGGAGTGCAGTGGCACGATCTTGGCTCACTGCAACCTCTGCCTCTTGGGTTCAAGCGATTCTCCTGCCTCAGTCTCCTGAGTAGCTGGGACTACAGGTGCACGCCACCACACCCAGCTAATTTTTTTATTTTTAGTAGAGACAGGGTTTCACCATGTTGGCCACAATGGTCTCGATCTCTTGACTTAGTGATCTGCCCACCTTGGCCTCCCAAAGTGCTCGGTTATAGACGTGAACTGCCGTGCCCAGCCAAAACAACACATTTTGGGGACAGCTAGGACCCATGCAGATGAGGTATTGGCTCGTAACCCTAACCATCACGTGTATCAGGCAGGAGGTATAGCAGTTCCAGATCAAGATTCAGGGTGGAACTATCAAAGGTGCAGTGAGGACCCGGGGAGTAGAGATCATATGGTCTCTTGTTTGTTGGAAGGGATGAAGAAATGTATGAAAAAGCCTGTTAACTATGAAAAGGTTAAGGAAGTTTCACAGGGCAAAGACGAGAATCTAGCTTTGTTTCAAGGGGGTTTAGTTGAGGCAATCAGGAAATATACTAACACTGATCCTGCCTCAAGGGAAGGACAAACCCTTTGGGAGTACATTTTATATTCCTGTCTGCCCCTGATATCCACAGGAAACTGCAAAAAGCAGTTATGGGTCCCCAAACTCCTATGGAGCACCTTTTTTTTTTTTTTTTTTTTATGGATTTTCACTCTTGTTGCCCAGGCTGGAGTGCAATGGCATGATCTTGGCTCACTGCAACCTCTGCATGCTGGGTTCAAGTGATTCTCCTGCCTCAGCCTCCCAAGTAGCTGGAATTACAGGTATGCACCACCATGCCCAGCTAATTTGTTTGTTTTAGTAGAGACGGGATTTCACCATGTTGGTCAGGCTAGTCTTGAACTCCTGACCTCAGGTGATCCACCCACCTTGGCCTCCCAAAATGCTGGGATTACAGGCATGAGCCACTGTGCCTATCCTAGAACAGCTTTTGGATACGGCATTTTAAATTTCTAATAACAGGGACAAAGCAGTGGAAGCAGAAAGAGCAAGAAGGACCTCCCACAAGGTGCAACTCTTGGCTGCAGCCTTAAGCTCACCTCCCACATGGGGTTGCCCTCCTGGCTCTTGGCCTGAACAAGGGAAGCTGAAGGGTAGGATCTCCAAGTCACCATGCCTTGGGCATGAATCAGTGTGCACACTGTAAGAAAACTGGCCACTGGAAGAAGGATTGCCCAGTGTTCCAAAGGGAGCCATCGACACCTGAACCAATGATGGCAGAAATAGCCAGGCAAGCCCAAGAGTGATGGGGCCTGAGACCTTCTGCCACAGCTTCTGTCGGGCAGCTAGCCATATCTCCGGAGGAGCCTCGGTAACCCTTGACGTGGCAGGTAAGAATATTAACTTCCTTCTGGAATGCTGATTCTGTTTTGACCCATTATAATGGGCCTCTGTCACCCCAAAACTGTATAGTCATGGGGATAGATGGACAAGCTCATAGATGACATTCACCTATCCTGTAAGCTCCTCTTAAGGGACTGTGGTTTTCTCCTGAATGTCCCACCCCTTGTTGGGAAGGGATTTGTTAACTCAGCTGAAAATAGTAGTATCTTTTGGAAATCATAAAGCAGACAAGAAACGGTTCCTTCTCCTTTCCTGTGAATGAATATCAGGCTTTGTTGCTAAATGTCCTGATATAATTCTTTAAGCAAGCCAAACTTTGAATCCAGCTACCTATTTGCCTGAACCCACAGGCACCCTAGATCATTCTTGCATACAAGTTATGGAGAAAGTTTACTTCAGCTATCTGGATTTAAAAGACGATCCTCTAGATAATCCTGAGGTAGAATGGTTTGCAGATGGAAGTAGCTTTGTGCACCAGGGAAACAGAACAAAAAAACTGCCCATACCAGGTGCTAATCAGTGGGAAACAGTTAAACATTTGCATGACTCTACTCATTTGGGAAGAGAGTCTCTGTTTCAATTAATGTCTTGGCATTTAGTAGGAAAGGCTTACTTAAAAGAGTAAAACAGATAACTAACTCAGGCCTGTGAACTGCGTGCCCGGAATAACCCAAAAAACCAGTCTTTACCTCCTCCTCTAGTAAGGCCTGTTCAGCATAGGGGAATGTACCCTGGTGAAGACTGGCAAATAGACTATACTCAGATGTCCCCATGTAAAGTGTCTATTTATTAGAATTTGTTGACACCTTTACCGGCTGGATCAAGGCTTTTCCTACCCGGTCTGAAAAGGCAATTGAGGTTTCTAAACTCCTACTAAAGGAAATAATTTCTAGATTTTGGGTGCCTAAAAGTTTACATAGCGATAATGGCCCATATTTCACAGTGATAATTACCCAAAACACATCTTCAGCCCTAGGAATTCAGTACCGCCTTCACTCGCATGGAGGCCACAGTCTTCGGGGAAAGTAGAAAGAACTAATCAAACTCTAAAAAGGACTCTTGCTAAACTACACCACCAGAAACCTGGCTGTCTTTATTACCTGTAACCTTATTAACCTTAATAGGCATAGATACTTTCAAGCTACAGAATTATGTGATCAACTTAGGACAAGTGCAAAGCACACTCCTTGAATGTAGAAATCAAAGACTCCCTTCCCCCACTAAGGAAGAGAATCTTGTTGCAACCCAGCCGGGAGACTGGGTCCTATTAAAAACTTGGAAGGAAGGATCCCCAGCAGATCCACTTTCCCCAAAATGGAAGGGACCCTCTTAAGTTCTCCTTAGTACCCACTGCAGTGGAACTTCTGGGAAAAAACAGCTAGGTCCACTTATCTTGAATTAAACCTGTCTCTTAGGAAGTCCCACAGGCCTGTGGAATACAAGAGAGTGATCTCGTTTATTCCTGTGAGCCAATCAGTGACCTCCGACTCCTGTTCAGAAGAAATGAAAGGGATGGATAACATAAAGATATAGATTGGCATTCTACTTTTGCATATAAGTTGGAATCATGCAGAGAGTAACTTATTTACCGAGTGAGCATAGACTTTAGCCTCTCTACATAATCAGACAAACTGTTGGGTATGTGGAGATTTTAACGGCAGCCCAAGGGGGAACTTGTGCTCTGATCAAAACCAAATGATTGTATGTTTCAGACTATTCACATAATATTACCTGGGATATGAAAGCTTTAGATACTCATATCTCTGCCATTGATGCACTATCAGTTGACCCTACATCGGCTTGGTTCCAACAACTGCTTGGCTCTTGGACAGCCTTCCTGTTTATTTTACTTGGAATGATTTTACTTATTTTACTTTGCTGTTGTGGAATATATTGTGGTTGTACTCTTTGTGTAGGAATGCAAGACAAATTTACTCAATGCTTTCTTAAACTGGACACTTATTTATTTATTTATTTATTTATTTATTTATTTATTTATTTATTTTTGAGACGGAGTCTCACTCTGTTGCCCAGGCTGGAGTGCAGTGGCATGATCTTGACTCACTGCGAGCTCCGCCTCCTGGGTTTACGCCATTCTCCTGCCTCAGCCTCCCGAGTAGCTGGGACTACAGGTGCCCGCCACCACGCCCGGCTAATTTTTTTGTATTTTTAGTAGAGACGGGGTTTCACCGTGTTAGCCAGGATGGTCTCAATCTCCTGATCTCGTGATCCGCCCGCCTCGGCCTCCCAAAGTGCTGGGATTACAGACATGAGCCATCACGCCAGGCCTAAACTGGACACTTATTAATCTTCCAGGTATCACCTTTTGTTGGAACTCGGAGTTACGAATGACTTTCATCATACCAATGCTGTCTGACTGAGCTTCTCTCTACCCTGAATGCAAGAGACCCTAATAGGCAGGAATATAATCGCCCCTATTCAGCCTGAAGAAGTTGCAGAAGACAGATCTGCATCCTTCTGCAACCCTTAGGATTAAGGGTCCTATTGTAAAGGGTTGGGGGAGATATGGCAGAGGAAGTCAGAGTTTGAACCAGAGCAACTCTAACTTGAGTGAGGGCTAGGAAGATGAGGCTGGGACTTGCTGGGCTGCATTCTCAGAAAGTTAGGCATTCCTAGCCCCTAGATATTTATGGTTAAGAGAACAGATTAATATTGTTTACTAAACAGCAACAATTGGGAGTGTCTGGTATCCTGATATCTGGAGAACAAAGACTTGGGAGTGTCTGGTATCCTGATATCTGGAGAAAAAAGGCATACATAATTTTGCTTTGAAGATAATAATGTCCGCCGGGGGTGGTGGCTCACACTGTAATCCCAGCACTTTGGGAGGCCGAGGCAGGCAGATCACGAGGTCAGGAGTTTGAGACCAGCCTGACCAACATGGCGAAACTTCGTCTCTACTAAAAATACAAAAATTAGCTGGACGTGGTGGCGCATGCCTGTAATCCCAGCTACTCAGGAGGCTGAGGCAGGAGAATCACTTGAACCCAGGAGGCAGAGGTTGCAGTGAGCTGAGATCACACCACTGCACTCCAGCCTGGGCAACAGAGTGTGACTCCGTCTCAAATAATAATAATAATAATAATAATAATAATAATAGTAATATTGATCCTTGCAAAATATAGTAATTAAGAAAATCAATCCTTTATCACAAACCCTTGTAGCAGAACACATCTCCCCACATATACAAGCATTGTGCCTAGGGTGGATGCGTTCCTTCTCTTACTGTCAGGAATGTCCTACTCTATCTATGGAATAGCTGCCCTCTCACCATTTTACTTTCTTAATAAACTTGCTTTTTTGCACTGCAGACTCACCCTGAATCCTTTCTTGCACGAGATCCAAGAACCCTCTCTTGGGATCTGGATCAGGACCCCTTTCCTATAATACTGGCAGTCTGGAGATGTGTGCCCTAACCAGGCCATACTCCCGTTGCCCTGTGACCATCCATGCTGTGGCTACTATTGCTGAAGCTGAACCTCAAGGTTACTGTTAAATAGGGTAAGCCAAATAACTGTGGCTCAAGCTGGGCCACCTGCTCTAATTATTACCACAAGGGTTATTGCAGATCCCAGCACAGGCTATGGTCATTCCTTATGATGTACTCTTTGGAGAGATGTACAATTTGTTGGCTAATGGGTCAACACCAAAAATGGCCCAGCCTTACCACCTTCAAACTCTTTTGGTTCATGTAGGTATTTCCTTGGGCCCCCAAACTGCCTTCGGGATGGCTGCATTGAGAGCAGATTGACTAATGGATCCAGATGCAAGGTTCACTTTTCCCAGCTGACCTTCTAGCCTGCCTTTTTCCTGTTTTCATGGTAAAGATTTCCCAGGATCTTGCTGCTCTTTTCTGTTGCCTAATTTGGGTTAGGCCACCAAAGTCCATCAAACAAATTTGACTCATTTGGACTTGGGATGCAAAAAGACAAGTTCTCACTTCCATTCCCCTCAAGAGTACCCTCATGTGTTGAAGGCTCTGATCGACACACATCCTAATTCCCAGCAGCATCTAAGTTTCCTCAGCAATGGATACGTTTGGGGGTGGGAGGAGATGTCTAAAGCTATCAGAATGTCCTGTTGCATCACAAAAGCACCTTCTCACTCTCTCAGCCAGGCAAAGGTAACTTGAAGGGTTGAGTCCCCAGCAGAGGCGGATTTTCTATGATGTTAATGAAGCTTACGTGTCACTTGCTCTGGCTCCTTCCAAGTGACGGGAAGGATCTTACAATGTGTTCGCAAGCTTATATGTTTTTGTAAAATTTGTGAAAGTAAGAAATCTTGTGGCCGGGCACCGTGGCTCACACCTGTAATCCCAGCACTTTGGGAGGCCAAAGTGGGTGGATCACGAGGTCAGGAGATCGAGACCATCCTGGCTAACACGGTGAAACCCCGTCTCTATTAAAAAATCAAAAAACTAGCCGGGCATGGTGGCGGGTGCCTGTAGTCCCAGCTACTCGGGAGGCTGAGGCAGGAGAATGTCATGAACCCGGGAGGCGGAGCTTGCAGTGAGCTGAGAGTATGCCACTGCACTCCAGCCTGGACGATGGAATGAGACTAAGTCTCAAAAAAAAAAAAAAAAGATATCTTGTATTCTTTCTCTTAAAGAAGTTATCTCCCCCCAATTATATAAACTTTATGCTCCTCAAAATCTGGATCCATCCCTGATTTCTGGCAAAACTTTGTGAAAAGTTGTTTGTTGTTTTAACTAAAAGGAAAAATGGCATAAAGAATCCAGCTGACCTAATAACATTTCTCCTTCTACTTCTTACTAGCTGTGTGATGCAAGGAGTGTTACTTAACCTCTCTGAACCTGAGGTTCCCAACTAGAAAATTGAGATAATAGTGTATGTCATGGAGTATTGCTGCAGGAATCTATTATTACCATCAGGGATACTGCAGATGGGATCATATAGTACCTAATATGGTGTTTGTCACATAATAGATAATCAAAAGTATTGTGTGTTATTGTGGTAATTATTACTTTGTTAACTGTATAAACATCTACCTTGGAGGACTGGAAACTTACATTGCATATTTCCCACATTCCTGTTTATTCTCATGTTGTACCTAGACCTGATTAAACAAAGCCTTGAACATGAAGGAGGAAGCCAGAAGAACTGGGCTCAGCTTTGAACTCTTAACTGAGTAATTAAATTGCCAAGCACTATTATCTCCTTGCAGATCTCAAATTTGAGGTATTCTGGGTAATTACATTGCCTTGCCTTTATATATATAGATATGAAATCTCTAGATAGATAGATAAATTTTTTTTTTCAGACATGGTCTTGCTCTGTCACCCAGGATGAAGTACAGTGATGTGACCACAGTTTACTGCAACTTTGACCTCCCAGGCTCAAGGGGTCCTCCAACCTCAGCCTCCTGAGTAGCTGGGACTACAGGCATGTGCCACCACAACTGGCTAATTTGTGTGTGTGTGTGTGTGTGTGTGTGTGTGTGTGTGTGTGTTTATAGAGATGGGATTTTGCAGGCTGATCTCTAACTCCTGGGCTCAAATGATCCACCTACCTTGGCCTCTCAACTTGCTGGGATTACAGGTGTGAGTCACCCTGCCCAGCCCAACATTATATTTTTAAAAATTCATATGTAGTCAAGAAGTTTAGAAAATGTCCTTCATAACCATGCACTTTTGGGCTAAACCTTAAAGGGAAAAATCTGACACTGAAAGTATAATATAAGAGTCAACATTCTTTCAGAGGTGATTGTAAAAGGGCAAGTTGGTGGTCTTCAGCTTATAAGTCGATATGTCAGTTCAAGTGCCTGTGCCCAGAAATGGAGCAGTTCTTTTATTTTCCAATTAAAGAGCCAAACATTTTAAGTCGTCCAACTTCATCCAATTCTTAAGTTGAAAAGAGTTGAAAAGAGTATAATTTAGTCATATCCTCAATTTAAAAGATGTAAATTGTATATTAATGCATAGATGCTCTAATGAAAAAGGTTCAGGAATGAAAGGCAGTACCGTATCTCAAGGACCCTCAAGGAATTATTTAGGTTGATACATTTCTTATAATTACTTAGTTGGCTGTTTGCCTGTGGGTCATACACTAATTTGCTGTAACCACAGCTAGTAACTGAAATGCTGTTTTAGTTAAAGAAGATAACGTGACGGTGAATCCTTCTATGAAAGGATTTCAGTCCAAGGCATTTAATTCTGCTTCAGATTTGCTAGATGAATGTTAAGTGTTGTATCTCCTGAGTACTTAAAATATGTGCAGAGTATCTCACAGCCATCTTGATTCAAGTGTATAAATATTTATGCAAAGCACTAAGCTAGGCTGGGTGCTGTAATTGATTGCAAATGGAAACTTTTCTCATTATGTAAATTAGCAAATGATTTGCTTCCTTCTATTAACTTTGCTGTTTGAAGTCATTTTTTAGTAATTTATTTAATAAAAAGAATTAGTGTCTATTGCCATAAACTACCCAACACAGTAGACACATAAATGCTGATTATATCAAATCGTTAAGTGCTAAGGGGAATTTTGGATGTAAAAGATATGATCTCTGTTCCCTAGTACTTTCCAAAGTTGATGTCCAAATCCCAGTTGAGTGGACTGGGCAGTGATGGTTGCCAGAAGGGCATAGCACCTAAGGCAGACTAAAAGTTGTGGCCAGAGTGATGATACAGGTGCCAGATATTGAGTTTGCACTATGTGCTAGACACTGCACTAAACAATCCACATTCATTATTTCATTCAATGGGAAGAAAAATATATGATATAGAGAATACTATCACCCCTGTTTTACAGATGAGGAAACTGAGGCTTCGAGAGATTCAGCAATTTGCCTTAGGACACAGTGGTAGAAAGTGGCAGGCCATCTGACTCTGGAAGTCCACACTGTTTCCTATTATACTAACCCTGAATAGAGAGGTAAGTATTTCTCCAAAAGTATCAGGCACCTATCCACTGAGTGGACCTGGGACCCTGGGGGTAATTGGACCTTATATGACCACCCTGTGCTGTGGCTCCTCTGGTCCCCTGTTGCAGCCATTCCTGCCTGCCTGCCCTCCCAGCACTGACTTGGTTCCATAGTTGTGACTTCCTCTCTTGCCTAACCCTGGATGAGAAGTCAGGACCCCAGCTTAGCTCTCCGCTCTTACCTACTTGGTTGCTCTCCTTGCCTGCCTAAGCCAATGCTTTATAAATCACTCGGTCTCAGTTTTTTAAAATTTAATTTAATTTAATTTAATTATTTTTATAACAATGCAAGAATGGCCTGATACCCCTCTGTAACAACTTCTGCCATCCTATGCCCTGGGATCTTCAGGAACAGACAGTGAGGCTCCTTTCTGCCAGCTCTTTCTCCCACATGCTTATAGAGCAAGTCTGTGAGCCTTTTGCCTGGCTTCTCAAGTCAGAATGAGTGAACTGTAAATACGATTAACAATTAGCCTTAACCTTAGCCTTTCTGTTATCCAAAGGCAAATCTACTTGAATAAATGTGGAGAATCTGCTTTCTTCTCCTGCTTTATCTCTCACCAACTTCCTATGCCCCTGGCTCTTGCCCTTGATGCTCCAGCCAACTGGATTATCATCACCAACCCACGGTACTATTTTTGGCTTCTGGGTCTTAGTATCTGCTGCTTGCTTGGCTGGTGCTAGCTCTGCTTGTTTGTCAGGTCTAATCTCAGATGTTTCCCCTTTCAGGAAATCTTCCCAGATTCTATCTGCATGCTAAAACAAACAAACCCCGAGTTACTTTCCCCTCCTTCGTGCTTCCCTATCTGAACAACTAAGTAGTGTTTTACTTCTTTGTTTACACATCAGTCTCCTCCATTGGGATAGTCTTTTTAACTTTGATAGCTGTAATTCTAACAACTAGTACAGTGTGTCTGGCATAAACCAGATGCTTGATCAATAGTTGTTGAAGGAGTGAATTATTTTGTTAATCTTATTTCACTTCATAGGTCAAGTTGGCTGGAGGAAGTATGCACTTTTTCTAAATGTATTCCCATTGAGCATCAGCATTCTTGTCCAGTTCGTCTTAAGTATCCATCTGCTGCCCCTCCACTCCACTCCACTTTTTAAAGGATAATTGTGTTCTCCTGAGCTTATAGAGTATTTCTTTTCATCCTTCCTCATTGTCCTTCCCCTACCTGCAAACACACACGAGAGTGGCCCTGAAAAGTCAGTGGAAACTCTTCTCCCCCACTCCCTTCTTACTGGGGACTTGTGGACTAGGCATTCTAGGTAATTCCTTACAGCTTCTCTAGACTTATTTTCTACCCTCTTCCCCTCTGTATTTCCACCTACCTTTCCCCACTCTTTCTATTCCGTGAGCATTTCCAACAATAGACTAAACAAACAGATGAATTACGAAACAATGAATTTCTGAACCGCCAAATAGGGTAAGCACAATTCCCAAGTATTCCATTGCTGGAATTCATTCCATGCCATTCCCCAACATTTAAAATCTATTGGGAAATTGTTTCATAATGGTGAGGAAATGGTTCAAAAAGACATCCTTTTGACCTGGAAGGATAGCAGAACATATTGAAAATACATATAGAACATATTGAAAATACATAGAAAAATTGCCTGCAAGCCAAATTATAAACCAAATCGCTAACATTGGTTATATAGGGGATGGGAAACATTGAAACAGAAATAAAAAGGGAAAAAATATTCTCATAACCCTTCAACATAAGCTCTTCTTATTTTAAGTTTTATTACTTGTTTTAGGGAAACAAATAAGGGGTAACAGATATAGCAAAAATAAGGAAGTTATAAATATTGCAAAGTTCTTTCAGAAAAGGCTCCTGGGTCCATTGCTTTTGGCACAGAGCTTTGGCATTTTACTATATTAAGACTTCGGTATTTTACTATATTAAGACTTTGGTATTTTGTTATCTAAATGGGCCAGGGCAGGTCATTTGCTGTGTCTTTCCTTTCTGGTTACAGTTAGCTGATGAGAGGCTGGAGAGGAGAGGCCTGGGGTGCTGCCGTCAACGGAAATCTCTCTTGGTCCCAACCATGAAGGTATCAAAATAATCAAGGAAGTGGTACTCCTGGGGCAAATGTTAAGATGGCTCCCTCCTGCTGCAGACAGCTTAGGAGCTAAAAAGAAAGTGACCCAGATCAAGTACCTGCGAGCTTGTTAGTTTTTATGGACTGAAGGACAGGTAGTTATATCAGATAATGTGTGGAAACAAACAATACAGAACTTTAAAAGCAAAGTCTCTGAACAAAGTTATACATTATAATGTGTCAAAGTTTTATTTAAACTACTAGTGAGGGAACTGGAAATTAGACAACTAGACAAAAGAATTAGCTTTTCCAAATGCTTACACACACGCGCGCGCACACACACACGTATCCAGTAAGCAAAAGAAAATATTTGCTAATTTAGATATAAAATTGGCTAACATTCTATAGGGCAATAAAACTATAACATCTTTGGGGGTAATTTATCTAAAGCCTGTAAAACATACCACCTGATCAAATCCTTCAGGGTGACCTCTAACTTTACAACACTGTAACACTGTTGGCCCTTTTATAAGTTGTGGGTTGTTAGTCAAATATACTTTGTAAACAAAGTTACAGTGCACACTAGAATCAGAAAGAATGAACCAGAACTACGTGGTTTGACTCCACTTCTGGGCTAGAGAGTCTCCTTTCAGTATTAACTTTGGAAGTTTTCCAAGTTTATCTTTGAAAGGGAGCCAATATTCTTTTACACCACAATTGCTAGAATTGTATATAAAGCAGGAAAAAGGCTCCAGGAGTCATGTCTAGGGATTCAACCCATAACTTTAGTATTTGGCATGTGTGGAATCTGTTTTTGGCTGCCTAGAAACCTTTTTTACTCACCAGCTAGTTCCTCACTGAGTTCTATTTAGCAAAATGATCATTCCCTTTCTATAATAGCTGCCTTCACAACCAAAGCTGCTTCTCTTAAATGCAAGAGTCAGAGAACTGTTGGTAAAACAGGACCAAGAGAAATCTTGGTGCCAGAGATTATTTTTTCCCCTCTTTACCTTTGTATCCACATTCCTAACAAAGAACCTGGCATAGCAGGCATTTAGTAAATGAAGTAAGCATATACAAACTTAGCTAAACTATAAATACTTCTAGCTGACGAAGTTTACCTAGTGCTGGAATGTGATGAGATTGGATAAATGGAGTTTGTTAATTGCCTATTTGAATTTCAGTATCTTTTCAGAAAGTAGGAAAACTAGATATTGTGTTAACTTCACCTTTATGTCTTTGATCATGTAAAATATTTTCTAAATTTCTTCATTCCTCTCTTTCTATATATAGATAGGTTGGTAGGTAGATAAACAGAGACAGAGCGAGACTTTGTCTAAAATTAAAAAAAAAAAAATTAAGACAGAGTCCTGCCCTGTCACCCAGGCTGGAGTGCAGGGGTGCAATCTCAGTTCACTGCAACCTTGGGTTCACTGCAACCTCTGCCTCCCGGGTTCAAGCGATTCTTGTCCCTCAGCCTCCCAAGCAGCTGGGACTACAGGCACACACCACCAAGCCCAGCTAATTTTTTGTATTTTTAGTAGAGGCAGGATTTTG
This sequence comes from Macaca thibetana thibetana, assembly GCF_024542745.1. Lineage (NCBI taxonomy): Eukaryota > Metazoa > Chordata > Mammalia > Primates > Cercopithecidae > Macaca > Macaca thibetana. Next base: position 93,553,476 of record NC_065580.1, on the reverse strand, counting down.
CCACATTGGCCAACCTTGTCTCAAACTCCTGGTCTCAAAAAATCCACCCACCTTGGCCTCCCAAAGTGCTGGAATTATAGGCATGAGCCACCATGTCTGGCCCTTTCCTCTATATTTGTGATGATGAGTTTCCAAAATTTGTCTCCTAAATGCTTCAAGAGAGATAGTAATTTGAATGTGTTCCCAAATTTGGCTGGTTTGTGATTTTTTAAAAATAATTTATCTCCTTTGGGGGCAACATTAAATTCTCAGTTAATAGAAATAAATGTAGCACTTTGTTGCTTCATAGTCAGTTGGCATTAACTGCTACTTTCTTCAGACTAGTAAGGAAGAAGCTATTTTCAAGACTAGCATATAATAATCTCAGTTAATGGACACTTTAGTATTTCCACAAAATGTATACCAGCATTCAAGTATATTCTTTTCCTAGTGACACAGTCTTGGGAAGAATCTTATCATCACACAACAGCATTTAACTGTTTTGTGTGTGCATTTGTGTGTGTGTGTGTGTGTGTGTGTTAGAGAGAGAGAGAGAGAGGGAGAGAAAGAGAGAGAGAATGAGATCTTAAATGTTCGATTGCCTTTGAGAAACAATCTAGATTTGATCCCAGGTCACATGAGTTCTGTGCTAAGGCACAAGCAATCCCCCTTTTCCCCTCTGGCTGCCTTACAAGAAGACTGGAGGGTTCCTGAGCCTTCTAACTCAGATTTGGCTGTATTTCACACTGACAGGCAGGTTTTAGATCCCACATCATTCCAGTCCTCTAGGTGGGGCAGGATGCAATTTTCATCTCACAAAACCTGCAACTTAAAGAGAGGAAAAAAAGGAAACACTCTAAAATCAAGTGATACCTTCAATTCCATCAGGATTTGGGAGAAAAAAAAAAAAAGAATCAAGTGATATCTGATACTCACAGGCAAAGAGAAAAATTTCACAGTGAAAGTAGGTGTATTTCCTGCGTTAGAGAAAGCTCCAGGAAATTGTAAGCCACAATTCCAGTGTCCTTTGAGACCACTGACATCTTTCTGTCCCTGCCAAGTGGGAGGTTAAAATGAATATTTTACTTCTCCCAGTGGACTGGGGTCCATTTGAACCCGGGGGAATGGAGATCGATCAAGACAGAATGCTTGACTTTTCTTCTTCATGGTTCATATCTTCTGTCTCTAAAGAGATATTCCTGAATCCTTGTGGCTTCCTACCCTCTTCTTTTCTTTGGTTATATGTAAATAACTATACACACGAGATAAAAGCAAGGAAACGGGTTACAGGTAAAATACAACGTTTCTTTTATAGCCCTTCCCCAAACCTTTCCTCATTGCATCTGGAAACCTATATCTGTGTGTGTGTGTGTGTGTGTTTTTGTTTGTTTGTTTGTTTTTTAATGAGCCTAGCATCTTTTCTTTAGCAGAAACACAGTAAGAAATCTTAGAGGTCAGTGAAACCCCGGACTATAAGAAAAGTAGGGCATAGCAACTTAATATGCTTGGGAAAATCAGTATGAACTCCGGACTTTAAAAATACATATTTTCTAGCCCTGTGACTTCTCAAATGAACCAGCAGCCGCAGCAGGGGCACTCATTCACCACCAACTCTCTTGTAGACTTACAAGGCCCAAATTTTGGTCTTTGATACTTTTCTCCACTAGAAGGAGCCTGAACTCCTTGAACTGTGGTAGGTTCCAAGACATGAGACAGGAAAACAAAACAAACAAACAAACAAAAACCCAAAAGGGTCCGGAAATAGTCTTCTATTGGTAGAAAACAAGGATTCTTAAAAAAAAAAAAAAAAAAAAGAATTTAGCAGCTGGGCATGGTGGCTCATGCTTGTAATCCCAGCACTTTTGGGGGCTGAGGTAAAAGGATTGCTTGAGCCCAGGAATTCAAGACCAGCCTGGGCAACGTGGTGAGACCTTGTTTCCACAAAAAATGCCACAAAATTAGCTGGGCGCGGTGGTGTATGCCTGTAATCCCAGCACTTTGGGAGGCCAAGGTGGGCGGATCATGAGGTCAGGTGTTTGAGACCAGCCTGACCAATATGGTGAAACCCTATCTCTACTAAAAATACAAAAAATTAACCAGGCATGGTGGCGTGAGCCTGTAATCCCAGCTACTCAGGAGGTCGAGGCAGGAGAATTGCTTGAACCCGGGAGTCGGAGGTTGCAGTGAGCTGAGATCGTGCCACTACACTCCAGCCTGGGCGACAGAGTGAGACTCCATCTCAAAAAAAAAAAAAAAAAAAAAAGAAAAAAAAAGAAAAAAAGAAAGAAGAAAAATGTGGATATCAAACAAGAGAATGATGAAGACAAATAGATTTGTTCAAGTCTTATTAATGGAAGTAATTAGTAAATTAGTAAATAATGAATAAGTGGGTAGCTTTTTTTTCAATTATGTGTCTTGCTAAAGGACTATTTTTAAAAGACAGTATTGTATCTATATGACTCTCTTGGGTAGATATAAAATAAATCCATGTGAAAGATTTTACTTAATTCATTAATTTTTTTTTTTTTTTTTTTGAGACAGAGTCTTGCTCTGTTGCCCAGGTTGGCATGCAGTATTGCATCTTGACTCCCTGAAACCTCTGCCTCTGGGGCTCAAGTGATTCTCCTGTCTCAGCCTCCTGAGAAACTGAGACTACAGGCGCATGCCACCATGCCAAGCAATTTTTTTTTGTATTTTTGGTAGTGACGGGGTTTCACCATGTTGGCCAGGCTGGTCTTGAACTCCTGGCTTCAAGAGATCCACCCACCCTGGACTTCCAAAGTACTGGGATTATAGGAGTGAGCCACCATGCCTGGCCAGATTTTACTTAATTCATTAATTAACCAGGGAACCAATGCTATGTTACTACTTGGTCAAAGGAGGATTTAAAGAATCACCTATATATAAGCAATAAGGAATGCCAAGATAAATTTACAAATAAATGCAAAATGAATCTATCCACAAGGCAATAATTAAGTGCATTCCACTTTAGTTTGCTTTTCTGTAGACAAGAATCCATTGTACTACTATCAGTTCACTACAACTTACAGAGTTATAAAATAGTTCAAAGACAATGAAACCTAGAAAAGTGTGCTAGACAGGGCAGCCAATAATTTTTTGTTGCCTTTCAAAATCTTTTACAATTTTTCCTGACAGCCTGTTTATGAAGTATAGAAAGATTTTTATTTTATTTTATTTTTCTGAGATGGAGTCTTGCTCTTGCTGCCCAGGCTGGAGTGCAATGGCACGATCTTGGCTCACTGCAATTTCTGCCTCCCGGTTCAAGCAATTCTCCTGCCTCAACCTCCTGAGTAGCTGGGATTACAGGCTTGCACCACCATGCCTGGCTAATTTTTGTATTTTCAGTAGAGATGGGGTTTTTCCATGTTGGTCAGGCTGGTCTTGAACTCCTGTCATGATCTGCCCGCCTTGGCCTCCCAAAGTGCTGGGATTACAGGCGTGAGCCACTGCACCTGGCCAGAAGGGTCTTTATTTCTGTGTCTGTGTACAGGAAAGAATAAACAGGGAGTGTCAAAGAAGTAGACATTGTTTCAAGAAAGAGAACAATTGATCGACACTAGTAGGCAAATGAAATAGCCAGGGAAGTGAAGGTTTGACAGTTAATCAGCAGATGTAATAACCATGCAGGAAGATAATGTGTTCCAAGAAAATAAAGGAGCCAGATACCGCAGAGGAATTAGCTACGTAGAGTCAGTCCCTTACCACCCAGGAGAAGATATTCCTACATGTTTGCTATGCAAAGTACTTGCATGGTTCAACAACCAGTAGCACTGGCATCTCTTAATCTCAGGCCCTACTCCAGCTTTACTAAACCAGAGTATATATGTTAACAAGATTCTCAGGTGATTTGCATGCACCTTGAAGTTTGCAAAACCCTGAACTAGATATGCTACCTATTATTATGAGATATTCATGAGACAGAAGTCTCCCTTTATACCTTCGGGCCAGACCATCATATTAGAGTGGCAGGACTATTGGTTAGGTACTGGCAGACATAGAAAACATGAGATAATTTATCATTTTGTAAAGAGAGACCATGCATTGGAAAATTCAAATATATAAGAAAGGCAATTGATTAGAAGCAAAAGTGAGTATTAGTTGTAATAGAAGTTTAATTTAAATTCTAGTAATTTGGGGATGAATTATTTTGGGCTGTGTGATCAGATTCCAAATCCAATGGAGAAACAGTCATTTAACCACCCAAATCCTGCAGTGCTGGTGATCAGTATAACATTGCATGAATGCTTTGTCTCTAGTTTAAGTTGTTTAAAACATTTACCTGCTATGTTAAATTTGTGATTTTAAAGTAATTATTTAGCATATAATTAAAGAAGTTTATAATCAGTGTTTGAATAGCTGGGACATTTTTTTTTTTTTTTTGAGACGGAGCTTCGCTCTGTCGCCCAGGCTGGAGTGCCGTGGCATGATCTTAGCTCACTGCAAGCTCTGCGTCCCGGGTTCATGCCATCCTCCTGCCTCAGCCTCCTGAGTAGCTGGGACTACAGGCGACCACCACCACTCCTGGCTATTTTTTTTTGTTTTTTTTGTATTTTTAGTAGAGACGGGGTTTCACCATATTAGCCAGGATGGTCTCGATCTCCGGACCTTGTGATCTGCCCGCCTTGGCCTCCCAAAGTGCTGGGATTATAGGCGTGAGCCACCACGTCCGGCCATAGCTAGGAAGTTTTAAGTTGTTAGATCTGTGATTTGGTTTATTAGTTGTATGAATAGTATATGTTTACAGTAACTGTTTAATATTTAAAGAAATATTAATTGCTTAATGTATCAGTCAGGTTTTTGCTGCAATATTGATATATGAAAAACTCCCAAATTACTTCTTTTATATTCCTGACCTGCAGGTAGGCTGGGGAGGGTTCTCCTTCAGTCTGTGAGTTGAGTTTAGTATGTTTTACATGTATCTATTCTGGGACCAGTGATTACCTAGGGTTATTCTCATGGCAGATGGCAGAAGAGTAAGGGAGGAGAATGGAAATGTGATGGCTAAAAACGGACATGTTCTCTTTTCCACCCACATTCCATTGTCTAAAGCAAGAGATGTGGCCAAGCCCACCATCAAAGGAGTAGAATGCCTGGGCATGGTGGCTCCTGCCTTTAATTGCAGCACTTTGGAAGGCCAAGGTGGGAGGATTGCTTGAGCCCAGGGGTTTGAGATCAGCCTGGGCAACATAGGAAGGCTCCATATCTAAAATAAATAAATAAATAAATAAATAAATAGCCAGGCATGACGGCATACGCTTGTAGTCCCACTTACTGGAAAGGCTGAGGTGGGAGGATCACTTGAGCTTGAGAGGCTGAGGCTGCAGTGAGCTATAATCTGAGCCACGTACTCCATCCTGGGTGACAGAGCAAGACCTTGTCTCAAAAAAAAAACAAACAAAAACAAAATAATTCAAAGGAGTAGAATGCTCTACCTGCAGTGAACCATGCAAAGCTGGGGAGGGAAAGAATTGTGAGTAAATAATGTAATCTCCCACTCTTAATAAATCTATGAGATTAAAATATTAGATATATAAGTGCAAATAGTCATGATCATTCTTCATGCACAAAAGCCTCACATGAATGACTTTATAGAAAACTTCTGAGTCATGAGAGAATCTTTTGCTTTTTGGGGTCAAATGCAATATAATGTGAACTTATTATTTATTTGAGTATTTTTATAGCAGGGTTGCAAAATTACTTGTGATACAGAAATTTAGAAGAGATTTAATTTCGTTGTTTTATCTATAGCTTATTTAGTCTTGTGACCTGGTAGGTGGTGGGAAAGAAAAATAAAACCAAAAAACACAAATTAATCTGGTTTAAAATGTATTCTGATCTAGTCATGTAACTCTCAGGTTCTAGGACTTCTCCCATTTTCACCCCTTATTTGCCTTCCTACCTGGAAGTACATGGGGGAGGGGTACAGTTTATTGTATTCTTATGATATAGGGTGGGAAGAGGAGTCTCTATAGCCTTAATCTTGGTTCTTGAGTGTGCATTGATTAGTGCCTATTGAAGTTCATGCAAGTTTTGGCATTAGACTTCAATGGCTGCTAAAGTTGTCTAGTTTTTCCTGGTTTAGTCAACGCCTAGTCACCCTTCCTTGTTGGCTTGGCCTACCTTCAGCTCTCTCTGGCTATAGACCTTTCTGAATCTCTCCCTTATCCAGCCCCCAGTCAGGCTATTCATCCTGAAGACTTTTGCTGTGGGATCATCTATCCCAGTGCCACAGCAGGCCCCATGGCAGGTTTGTGGCTTTCAACTCCATGTCCATGTTACATAGGTACCAAAGTAGGCTTTGGAGTGCACATTAGGATCATTCTCTCTCTTTCTCTTGAGGACCTTAGCAACTCCAGTCTCCTAATCGTGCCAGGAAATCTCATGTTGAGATGAAGACACTTGGCAGAACTGACCTGGAATCTCAAATGGACAAAATGACCACCTTGGAGCACAAGTTTCTCACCATCCACCATTCCCTTCCCCTGTTTCCTGTTTTCCTTCTTGCCATTCCCTGAACAGCAAGAGGAGGGCTTTCTTTTGCTTCTCTTCTATCACATCCTGTTTCTACCACAGAGTGGGAAGCTTCTTGGCAAAATGTCATGGGCAAAAGAGGAAATCTCTATGATTTAGATTGCCAAGTCTGGCTCCTAACATGTGAAGTAGGAGTCAAAGAGATGTGGAAAATCTTCTCTTTCACCATAACAGTTGTCTCATTACAAAATCCTACTTTACATGCCAGATGCTGACTATTGCCTCTTTCATTCCTAATTACTACCCTCCCCCCGAATCACACAGACAGATGCTTTGAACTCTTTAAAGAGAAGATCGTGACTAGGAAAAACAAAAGAGAAAAGCACGTGAATTTTTCAAAACACTGCTGCTGTTACACCAATACTTTACATTTGTCAGGGCATGAGTTGAATAGCATTTCAGAAAATCAGAAATGTTTCCATCTTTAGGTCAATAACCTTCTTAAGGCAACATGGTGGAGAGGAATCTGAGACATACCTGACAGCCATGGAGTTTATGTTTTTTGTGTATTTGGGTTTTTTTTTGGGCATCCAGGAGTGATAAGAATTATCCAAGAATAGGAAAGAGAAATAAATTTGTCATCATCAAATTACCTATCATTACGGGCTAAGCAATAGGAATTCTTGTCCTGTTTATCATCCTCCCTTCGTTGTTGATGAAAAGATTTGCATTGTCATGATTCCTGTGCCATCTCTCTGTGGTGAGACCATAAGATATACAGCTTTAGGATAATAAGCTGCCACTCTGGCATTCAGTCTCTCAGAAGGACATACATCTCTTCTACCAGTCATCTGGGAAGATTAGGATCTTGATTAAGAGTACTGTGGTAATCAGAGCCCTAATTCACAGTGTTAATGCCACTCGCTTTTCAGTGCTTTCACGAAATGGAAACCATGTCATACACATCATTCAGCTTATAAAATCCTAGCCAGAGTAGAGTTTTGTAGAATTTTCTGTAGGAGGATTCAAACCAATCTCTACCTCCATTAGGACTTGCCAAAATCTGGAAGATCAGCTGATTTGTCCAATGAGAGGGAAAGGTCATACCTACTACTTCTATTCTCTTACTGTGCTGGCACCTGGGGTTGGTAGATATACCTTGATAACAAAACACTTTGATAGCCTCCTTGTGGAGTGATACTCTGAGAGTTACAGCCTTTTTCGTAGAAGATATTGTTCTTTCATCTCTCTACCTGGACCTTTAAAGTCTTTTTAAAACTCAGAATCATATTGATATAAACTTTATGGGACAATCCAGACTCTTAGATTAATTATCCAGTCAAGAGGAGAGCTGCAGATATTTTAGAACCATTCTAGGCAAAGACAGAAACAGCATTCTAGAGACTGCTTCTGTATTACTCACTACTCTCAGCAATATTAGCTTAATTGGCATGAGCATGAGGCCAGTGAGACTAAGGTTGTGTGTTCACACTTCCAGAAGGCAGTCATCTTGATGCTGTTTCACGACCTTATATGAGTATCTCAACCCTAACGAACTGCCCTTGGTCACAAGGAAAGCAAACAAGTGACTGAAATGGTGTCTCACGCTCAGGTCTTACTGATCTCCTAGATCCTTACTTATCCTATGAACCTAGGAGACCCTAATTGTATCATGGCTTCAGGGTCTCAAGATTTTCAATTTTTGCTGCAAAACTTGTCAGATTTAGTCACTGGTTACAGGTCTCCAAGGTTAAATATTTTGTTATATCTGTGTTTTTTGTTTGTTTGTTGGTTGGTTGGTTGGTTTTTTGAGACAGAGTCTCTCTCTGTCACCCAGGATGGAGTGCAGTGGCGCGATCTCGGCTGACTGCAACTTCCGCCTCCCAGGTTCAAGCGATTCTCCTGCCTCAGCCTCTCAAGTAGTTGGGACTACAGGTGCATGCCACCATGCCTGACTAATATTTTTGGTATTTTTAGTAGAGATGGGGTTTCACTGTGTTAGCCAGGATGGTCTCAATCTCCTGACCTCATGATCCACCAGCCTCGGCTTCCCAAAGTGCTGGGATTACAGGCGTGAGCCACTGCACCCGACCAATATTTTGTTATATCTGAACAGAGGTCCCGACTGGTTCTTGATTCCAGGCACCAAATTTAGATGGATTCAAAGATTCCTCAGGCCCCAGGAAGAGGCTCAAGAAACCTTAATATTTTTAATACAGAAAACAGTGATCTTCCTTAACTTGACAGGGGGTGGGCACTGTTCTTGAAAGAGCCGTTTAAGAATCTGTGAGAGAAAGCCAGGCACAGTGGCTCATGTCTGTAATCCTAGCAGTTTGGGAGGCTAAGGCAGGAGGATCGCATGGGCCCAGGAGTTGGAGGTTGCAGTGAGCCATAATTGTGCCACTCTACTCCAGCCTGGGCAACAGAGTGAGACCCTGTCTCCAAAAAAAAGAAAGAAAAATCTCCAAAAGGAGGCATTAATTTTAAGATGTTACTTAATACGATAATGTACTTTGGGAATAGGATATTAAATGAACTTTCCCTGTTATCTCAGAGTTTTGTCAGAGGCTTCAAAGGGCAAAAATAATACAAGAGGTGTCAGCTATTCTCACATCCTAAAGAAAAGGCTGGCCACCTTGGGCTGGCCACATTTATTCTGCTGTCATCTGCCCATGGCCCACTCCCAGGTTATCTCAGAGGATGGGAAACATTCAAGTTTCAAGAGATTTGGAAAGAGGAGCAGTGTATTAGTCCATTCTCGCATTGCTATAAAGAACGACCTGAGACTGGGTAATTTATTAAAAAAAAAAAAAAGAGGTTTAATTGACTCAAAGTTCCACAGGCTGTACAGGAAGCATAGTGGGGGTGGGGGGTGGGTGCTGAGGAAACTTAAAATCATGGCAGAAGACAAAGGGGAAGCAAGCATGTCTTACATGACCAGAAAAGGAAAAAGAAGGCAAAGAGGAAGGTGCCACATACTTTTAAACAACCAGGTCTTGTGAGAACTCACTATCATGAGAACAGCAAGGGGGAAAATCTGCCCCCATGATCCAATCACCTCCCACCAGGCCCCTCCTCCAACACTGGAAATTACAAATGGATGTGAGATTTGGGTGGGGACACAAACCCAAACCATATCAGCAGGTTGCTGTGCATTTCTTCTGCTTCCCACCAAGGAAGCAGAATTCAGAGGGGAGAGACTTCACTTACTTAAAATTTATCTGAAGCCAGTGAAATAGGCTACAGTGGAGCCATTTGGAGAACTTGAGTTGGAGGGACACAAAGACTGACATTTGACACACACCCAGGAAGTCTGAAATTGAGAGGTTGTGTCCAGGTCTGACTGAGTAGAAAGCACTTCAGCAGGTCAAGAACACAGGCATATTTCCCCTAAGCCAGGGTCAATGTGATTAAACCTGGGCATGGGTTGTATCATTGTCTTGAAATGGGCCGTGCCCACAACGGCTTCCTGATAAAGATGAGGCAACCGCAGCAGGGAGAAGCTGCAGGTGCACCTTCAGACTCAGAGTGGAGGCAGGGCAGCCTGAGGGGGCAGAGACAGGAAGACAGACAGGCAAGGGGTAGGGCTTCACCCAAGATCCCAAAAGAGGTGTCCCAGAGAGAAGGAATACATATTTGGGAACTAGCACACCAAGACCACAACTGTAGTGGTCAAGTGGGATTGCTCTGTCCTTATGCTGCTTCTCTCCTGCCCCAAACCTGTAAGGGGTTCTGACTGCAGCCAGCAAATGAGGGAAAGGATTGCTGGAAACAGAGAGAAGAAACTGATGCAGCACCCCTGCTAAATCCACCTAAGCAGAAAGGAGGGGACATGTTTCCAACTGCATCAGAGTTTAGAATTTTGATATTTCACCAAACGAAATTATTTGAGACCTAACAAAAGAAAATATTCCTTTATTACCACAGAATGGCATCTCCTTTTCCTTTTTTCATCCTAATGCATGAGTGAGTTTTGGATATATAACAACGTAATGTTAATATGAGCCCAGTTAAATTACGTATTTCTTATTTCTTCATACTCTTTTCATAGAGAGCTTTAAAAACTCTCCTGACTCAATCATCAATGATTTTTATTATAAAGCCTAATGGATGGTGCTTTGAATTAATTAGGAAGATTTTGATTGCAAGTAACAGAATACCTGACTAAATATGGCTTAAACAGTAGGGGTCTATTATCTTACATTAAAAAGAAGTATAGGTGTGGGAGGTTCCAGAGGGGTTAATAATGCTTGAGCTGCTGGCCAACTATGCTGAAATTCTCTTGACTTCTCCTCATGGCAGCAAGATAGCTGCCACCATTGTAAACATTATACTTTCAATCTGACAACACCAGCAAAAGGAAAGGATTTTCTTTTTATATGACTATTTCATCAGGGAAAAAAAATCTGGCTGGGCACGGTGGCTCACGCCTATAATCCCAGCACTTTGGGAGGCTGAGGTGGGCAGATCACGAGGTCAGGAGTTCGAGACCAGTCTGGACAACATAGTGAAATCCCATGTCTACTAAAAATACAAAACATTAGTCAGATGTGGTGGTGTGCTCCTGTAGTCCCAGCTATTTGGGAGGCTGAGGAAGGAGAATCGCATGAACCCGGGAGGTGGAGGTTGCAGCGAAGTGAGATTGTGCCATTGCACTCTAGCCCAGGCGACAGTGCGAGACTCTGTCAAAAACAAAAAACAAAAATCTATTTCACCGCCTTCAGCAGATTTTGCCTTATAATTAATTCACCTTCATCGAGTCTCATTCTCATCCTTAAATCAATGACTAGTAAAGGGAAATGAGAATACTGTGATTGGCTTGGACCAATTATGATTCATTCCCAGAGGCAGAATCTACCTTTCTCAGCATATTGCTGCCTGGTACTTGAACAGATTTGACAGTCTAATAGCAATGGAGAAGGGAGGAATGGCAGTTGTACTCACAATGTCTGCTACAGAAGTCTGTGCCAAAGGCTCCTAACAGTGGAACTGTGTGGGCTGGGCTGCAGTGCTGAGTCACTGTGCTAATGTGTTGAAGATCCTCCTTAATAACAGATGCCTCTGTCATCCCTGCTCCAAGGCCTAATATGAAAAGTTGGGTTAGAGTTTTTGAAGTTTTGTTTTGTTTGTTTTTTGAGACAGAGTTTCGCTTTTGTTGCCCAGGCTGGAGTGCAATGTCACTATCTCAGCTCACCACAACCTCCGCTTCCCGGGTTCAAGTAATTCTCCTGCCTCAGCCTCCCGAGTAGCTGGGATTACAGGCATGTGCCACCGCGCCTGGCTAATTTTGTATTTTTAGTAGAGATGGGGTTTCTCCATGTTGGTCAGGCTGGTCTCGAATTGCCAACCTCAGGTGATCTGCCTGCCTCAGCCTCCCAAAGTGCTGGGATTACAGCCGTGAGCCACCGCGCCCAGCCCGAGTTTTTGACTTTTTAATTGTGAGAAATAACTACCATTCTTCGGTACATGATGTTTTAATATAAAGCATATTATTGTTCCATATTATTTCTACTTTGCTTCAAGTATTTTTGAAGAAAGAATAATATGTTATCTTTCATAGGACTAGTAATATGAATACCTCCCTTTGAAAATAGCACACAAATACATAACCAAAAATGGTAAGCATTCTTATCATCATGTTTTATGTTCTTGGTGTAAGAGTAACACAGTTATATATATATAATAATAATAATGATAGTGATATCTACCTCTTGTTGAATGGTGCCGGCCGCTGGGCTGAGAATATTTACACACACACACACACACACACACACAGATACACACGCACATTTTTTTTTTCCAATTCTCATAATGTTTTTTATTTTTCTTTAACTTTTAGGTTTGTGGGTACATGTGAAAGTTTGTTACATAGATATATGTGTGTCATGGGGGTTTGTTGTACTTATTATTTTGTCACCCAGGTATTAAGCTCAGTACCCAACAGTTATCTTTTCTGCTCCTTTCCCTCCTTCCACCCTCCACCCTCAAGTAGACCCCAGCATCTGTTGTTCCCTTCTTTGTGTTCATAAGATAATATCATTTAGCTTCCACTTATAAATGAGAACAGGTGGTATTTGGTTTTCTGTTCCTGTGTTAGTTTGCTAAGAATAATAGCCTCCAGCTCTGTCCATGGTCCTGCAAAAGACATGACCTCATTCCTTTTTATGGCTGCATAGTATTCCATGGTATATATGTACCACATTTTCTCTATGTAATCTGTCATTGATGGGCATTTAGGTTGATTCTTTGTTATTGTGAATAGTGCCGCAATTCACATGCAGGTGCCTTTATGGTAGAATGATTTGTATTCCTCTGGGTATATACCCAGTAATGGGATTGCTGGGTTGAATATACTTATATATTTTTAAACCTGCATACATAATGAATAAGATAGGATTGACTATCTGCATTTCACAGATGGGAAAATTAAGAAAGAGCTGGCAAGAGCAGTGGCTCATGTTGGTAATCCCAGCACTTTAGGAGACTGAGGCTGAAGGATTGCTTGAGGCCAGGAGTTTGAGACCAGCCTGGACAACATAGCAAGACCCCTTTTCTCTCTATTAAAAAAAATACCTAGAGAGCTAATAGAAGTTGCCCAGTTTTTACACAGCTGGGAGCTGTACTTTAAATCCTGCTGACTCCAGGCAAGCCAACTGAATGACTGTGGTGTCCTGTTCTTACTAGGCTTATGATCTCACCTGCTACAGATGAAGAGCCACGAGGGGAAGGGGAATGGGAAGAGAGATGTTTGCTAATGGCTGAATTTGATAACCATGGGGGCAGAGTTCAAAATTCATTTCTCAGAAGACAAATCTTGAGTTATAGTTTTAGAGAAGCATAATTGCATTGGCAAAGCTGCCTGAGGTCAAATCCCAGCTTGACCACTTACTAGCTGCATGACCTTGGTCAAATTGTTTCAGCTGTCCCTGCCTTAGTATCCTCATGTGTAAACCAGGAATAATAATAGCCCCTCCATTACAGAGCTATTGCAAAGATGGAGTTAATGGATATAAAGCAACTAAAGCAAAGGCTGACACTTAATGAGTCATTGAGAGGATGTGGAAATAATGTGAGCTTCAAGTCAGATGGGGTTGGGTTTGAATGCTGGCTCTGCTACTTGCCGTGTGACCTGGGCCAAAATGCCAGGCTCTCTGTGTCTAATACATAGTTTGTGTTAATGAATAGGTTTTTAAAATATGGCCTGTTTTAATATTATGTCTGCAACACTGTCCCTTCCCCCATTATCATTTCCTTCTATTTTGATAGGTGTCACTTTGGTACCAAGTGACTTATTAAAATCAAGTTAATGCTGCGTTGAGTATAGCAACTTAGACTCCCCTTCTTCAAAGATAACTAGACCTCAGTTTAGGATCTCAAATAATGTCTGGCCAAAGAATTGTCAAAAGTAAAACATTTAGTACTAAAAAGAAGTGGGAATCATTGGGAAAGGTGATGGCAATTATCTACTAGGTATTTTATCCTCTGAATTTCTCAGCAAAGGAATATAGCTATCTGAATAGGCGGCAAAGATGTGTGGCTATTTCCTGTTTCTACTGGTGCTTATGATAACTTGAAGCAAAGGCACTGTTGCTGTAATGAATTTGGGCAATTTCCTGAGTGTCCTGCTTTTTCTTCTTCCAAAATTACTTCTCCTCCCTGTCTTCAATAGGTATATCAGATTATATAATTCATTTAGGGCCCTGTTCTTAACCAGATGCCATAAAAATCTGACAAATGAATTCACCCAAAGGTGTTAGTAACCTCCATAACTGCAATTTATAGTGACTGACCGAAAATAACTGCAATTTATAAAATAAGATTAAAAAAATGCATTTCAGGCTGGGCACGGTGGCTCACGCCTGTAATCCCAGCGCTTTGGGAGGCCAAGGTGGGTGGATCACGAGGTCAGGAGATCGAGACCATCTTGGTTAACACGGTGAACCCCCGTTCTACTAAAAACACAAAAAATTAGCTGGGCATGGTGGCGGCCGTCTGTAGTCTCAGCTACTCGGAAGGCTGAGGCAGGAAAATGGCATGAACCTGGGAGGCGGAGTGTGCGGTGAACTGAGATCACGCCACTGCACTCCAGCCTGGGTGACAGAGCGAGACTCTGTCTCCAAGAAAAAAAAAGAAATGCTTTTAAAAATTTTTTAATTTAAAAAAAAATTTTAATTAAAAATTTAATTAGATTTAATTTTGTTATTTAAAATTTTTTTTAAATTTTTAATTAAAATTTTAATAAAATTTAAAATTTTTAAATTTTTATTTAAAAATTTTTAAAAAAGCATTTCTTTTTTTTCTTGGAGACAGAGTCTTGCTCTGTCGCCCAGGCTGGAGTGCAGTGGTGCGATCTCAGCTCACTGCAAGCTCCGCCTCCCGGGTTCAAGCGATTCTCCTGCCTCAGCCTTCCCAGTAGCTGGGATTGCAGGGGCCCGCCACCACACCCGGCTAATTTTTGTATTTTTAGTAGAGATAGGGTTTCACCACATTGGCCAGGCTGATCTCGAACTCCTGACCTCAGGTGATCCACCCACCTCGGCCTCCCAAAGTGCTGGGATTACAGCCATGAGCCACTGTGCCCAGCCAAGAAATGCATTTCTAATAAGAGGTTAGGCTGATAGATTTTCTGGTTCAGAGACTCACCCAAGGCCCCTTATAGCTCACATTGTCTGCTCTCTTGGTCAAAAAGGTCCTGGAAGCCCTGGTGGATTAGGCTTTAGTATATGCACCAAGTTATACCCTGAGCAAGGTAACTACAGGGTAGGACTCTGGTGGTGGGGGAGGAGGGCAAAGATTCACTTCCTTTGGTCTTCCTTCCTTCCTTCCTTCCTTCCTTCCTTCCTTCCTTCCTTCCTTCCTTCCTTCCTTCCTTCCTTCTTTCTTTCTTTCTTTCTTTCTTTCTTTCTTTCTTTCTTTCTTTCTTTCTTTCTTTCTTTCTTTCTTTCCTTTCTTTCTCTTCATGTGGGGCAGAGTCTTTTCCTTAGACACAAACCAAGCTCATTGAATTGCATCAGATAAAAACCATATATTTTAACCTGAATAATAGGAACAGTTATGGCTATAATCTTGTCCTACAATTATTATTATTTTTTCTGATGTCTAAGGTTAGTCCTGTTCAGTAGTGCTCAGTAATGAAAACAGGAAGTTGTTTTGTGAAATTTTTATTATCACAGACTTAAACTCCAAACAACTCAGACCAAAAGATAAACTGCTGTCCTGAAATTGCTCAAGCCATTGCCCAAATGTCCACTTCCCTTTGAGCTTTATAGAGATGGCCTAAAAATACTTTAGCATTAGTAGGCACCAGGGGTTCAGATGAGTACTTATAAGGATCATGATTTGCTAGGCTGCCATTCTGCTTTGGGATGAAATAGTAATCAATTTTAGAGCCTAAGACTTTTTACAACCTAACTGACAAACCAAAAGCAATTTTCAGTTTTTCAACAGGATCTGGGGACTAGAATTCCCTACCACACTATTAAACATTTCTTGGCAGCGGCTTGTGGGATGTGCCTGACAGCTCTTGGCGGAAGCTGTAATAGAATCGTCCTTCTTCCCCCTATCACTCTAGCAATTCACAGTCAATTTATGGTACTTTCTGGGAAAGGCAATTCTCAGTCCTAAGGGATATCAAAATGAAAAGCACACCAAATGAAGTGTTTAATTTCATCAACCCGAGAATTAAGTAAAAAGTCATTTTCTCCTTTGGGCTCGTAATAGAAAAATAGCCTTCTGTTAGAGAGACTTGATTATGTGAGCACTTATAAAAATAAATTCCTGTCATAGATTATGTGTCATTTAAAATTGTAACAGAGAAAAGTGTTTAAATGTAAACCTGATTGTTGATGAAAAGAGTCAAACTGTAAAATATTTTAAGAGATTTACTCTGAGCCAAATATGAGTGACCATGGCCCGTGACACAGCCCTCAGGAGATCTTGAGTACATGTGCCCAAGGTGGTTGGGGTACACCTTGGTTTTATATATTTTAGGGAGGATGAGACATCAATCAAATACATTTAAGAAATACATTGGTTTCATTCAGAAAGGTGGGACAAACTCAAAGCAGGAGCTTCTAGGCTATAGGTAAATGTAAACATTTTCTAGTTGACAATTGGTTGAGTTTATCTGAAGACACGGGATCAATAGAAAGAAAATGTTCAGGTTAAAGGATTGTGGAGACCAAGTTTTATTGTGCAGAGGAAGCTCTCAGATAGCAGACTTCAGAGAGAGCAGGTTGTAAAATGTTTCTTATCGGACTTAAAAGGGTCCCTGGCTCTTAGTTGATTATCTCCTGGATCTGGGAAGGAAAGAAGGAAAACAAAGGGGAAATGGGCTTCTCTATAGAATGTGGATTTTTCCCACAAGAGACTTTGCAGGGCAATTTCAAGATATGGCAAGGAAATATATTTTGAGGTTAAATATTTTGATCTTCTTCTTTGTCTCATAGAGTTATGCCAGAGTCAGATTGGAAAGTAAGCCACGATATGCAGACGATAACACCCGTCTGATGAGAATTTATGGTTTGTAGGGCATGACTCTCCAGGCCCCTTAGGTAGGAATTTGGGCAAGATAAAAAATCAGAACTTAGTATTCATGGTCAATTCATCCTTTATGGACTGACATGCACTTTTAAAAAAGTAACAAATAGATCCTAAAATGTATTTCAAAAGAATAGAAGCTTATTTCTTTTTTTAAATAAATGGACTATGTTTTTTGTTTATTTGTTTTAGTAGTTGTTTTTTTGTTTTTTTTTTTTGGTTTTTTTTTGAGATGGAATCTCACTCTGTTGCCCAGGCTGGAGTGTAGTGGTGTGATCTTGGCTCACTGCAACCTCCATCTCCTGGGTTCAAGTGATTCTCCTGCCTCAGTTTCCCGAGTAGCTGGGATTACAGGGACACACCACCATGCCCAGCTAATTTTTGTATGGACTGTTTTAAAGCAGTTTTAGTTTTGCAGAAAATTGAGTGGAAGGTACAGAGAGTTCTTATATATCCCACTTTGCAGCCTCCCAGGCCCACTCCCCGCCTTCCCCTCCCTTATGATTTCTCCTACTATTCGCATCTTTTATTTGTTATACAGTACATTTGTTATAATTGATGAGCTGATATGGACACATTATTATTAACCAAAGTCCATAGTTTACATTAGGATTCACTCTTTGTGTTCTACATCTACCAGCAAATGTATGACATGCCTCCACCATTACTATCATACAAAATAGTTTTACTGCCCTAAACATCCCTTGTGCTCCATGTCGTCATCTGTCCCTCTCCTCAAACCCCTGGCAACTACTGACCTTTTCCTGTCTTCATTGTTTTACCTTTTCCAGAACGTCATATCGTTGGAATCACACAGTATACAGCCTTTTCAGGCTGGCTTCTTTCACTTAGCAATATGCATGTAAGGTTCATCCATATATTTTCATGACTTGATGGCTTTTTTTTCATGTCATTGCTGAATAATGTTTCATCATATGGATGTACCACAGTTTGTGTATTCATTCACCTGTTGAAGGATACCTTGGTTTCTTTTGAGGATTGGCAGTTATGAATAAAGCTGATATAAACATTTGTCTGCAGAATTTTCTGTGGATGTAAGTTTTCAGCTCATTTGAGTAAATACCAGAGAGCATGATCGCTCCATCATATAGTAAGATGTGTAAAATTTTTTAAGAATTGCCAAACTATCTTCCAAAGTGTCTGGACCATTTTGTATTCCTACCAGCAGTGAATGGAAGTTCCTTTTGCTCCACCAAATCCTCACCAGCATTTGGTGATGTTAACATTTTGAATTTTAGCCATTCTAATAGGTATGTAGTAGTTTCTTATTTTTGTTTTATTGATTTGCATTTCAAAGTGTATTAAAACATATTTCTACCTCCTGTATCCAAAGTTCTTAATCTTGAGTTGAAAGACGGAGTTCAGGACCTTCATGAAGCTGTGTTTAAAATTGTGTGTGATTTTCTGGATAATGAGAGAAGCTTATTTTTATCATTAGAATTTAAAAGAGGTTTATCACAAAGACAAAGTACCTTTGTTTTAGATCATTTTATTATTATTATTTTAATTTAAATCACTTTTAACAGTATTGTTTCAATTTAGATTCCATGCTGTTTGAAAAGTTAGACCATAGGCAGTTGCACTTATAATTATTCAACAGATTTCTGGGGAATCTTTAATGTAATAATCGCAATATTAGACACTGGAGATACAGAGCTCAAGAAAATACGGTATCTGTTCTTAGGAAATTCACACTCACGTAACTCCTGTTATCAGCCAATAATCAAAGAGGAAGAGGAGAAAGGCTGCCCTGTCATGCTCAAGATTACTTCTGGGTGCTCAGTCCTGGTTATGCCAGTAGATGTCATTGTAGTGTAGGACAGCCAACCTGATCAGTTAACCTGAAGGCATGGAATTTAGAAATCTCTCTCTTTTTGGTGCATGATGTACATTTTTAAAAACATCATGTAGATTTTTTTCTTACTGACACAGACACAGAGCTGTCATGAGTATAAAACTGTAGTTATTTAAAAATTTAGAGAATATTTTGAAGCCTAACTAAAAATATTTCTGCAAAAGAATATGCATAGCCAACAATATTATATTTTAGCATATAATGTTTTAAGCTGGCAATTTGAAACTTCTAAGCTTTCATCATGATTTTAAAGGTAATTGAAGAATTCATATTAAACAAAAAGCCCAACACCAACCATTGCTTATATTTGTTAGCATCTGGCATTTCTCTTGTAAAACCCAAAGACAAATTGAATACTTCTAGTAAGAGTGAAAGACTTAAATTTTAGCCACTATGAAATATATGTTGTTTCAGAGATTCTTCTATTCTGAAACAAGAAGAATTCTGTGCAAGGAAAAGCTGAACTAAAAATCAAAAATCTTGCTTTAATTTTTAAAGTGCTTATTCGTTAATCAAATAAATTATGCTTATACCTAAGATTTTCTTTTTTCTTTTCTTTTCTTTTTTAAACGAGATATGGCCTTGCTCTGTTGCTGAGGCTGGAGTGCAGTAATGCAATCATAGTGTTGCAGCCTCCATCTCCTGGGCTCATACGATCCTCCTACTTCAGCCTCCTGAGTAGCTGGGACTATAGGTACATGCACAGGCACATGTCTAGCTACATTTTAAAATTTCTGTAGAGATGAAGTTTCACAATGTTGCTCAGGCTGGTCTCAAACTCCTGAGCTCAAACAATTCTCCCAATTCGGCCTCCTAAAGTACTGGGATTACAGGTGTGAACCACTGCACTCAGCTGACTTTTTTTTTGAAACAAAAATTTGAGCAGCAATTGTATAGACTCGGACTCAATTACATTTAATGTTTTTTTTTTTTTTTTTTGGCTAGTCCCAAACCATTAAGGACCAATGAGATAAACTAATATGCATCATGCTGAGGTGTAGAAGTTTTTCTTTATGCTGAGGAGCTAATGTTCTGGATCCAATCACCCAATGAAAATGTCTAGCTTACCTTTTAGCATCCATATCCCAAAGAGGGTTTGTCAATGCAAACTCCTTTTCATATAGGAAGTCACTCTGAAGAGGTCTTTTGTTTTTAAATGTTCACCAATTAAGTGGGTGGATATTTTAAAGCTGTCTAATTTATACTGGGAAGGCTGGCATGGGAAACTCATTTTATGAGTCAGCATTACCTTGATATTGAAACCAGACAAAATAATTACAGGTTAAAAAAACTACAGACTAATATCCTACTTGAACACAGACCCCCAAATTGCTAATATGTTCATATTAGCAAACTAGATGCAGCAATATAGAAAAAGGATAATGCATCATGACTAAGTGGGATTAATTCAAGGAAGGCAAGGTGGCTCAATATTTAAATCTAAATTAATGTAATTCATTATATCAATAGATAAAAGAAAAATTATAGGATCATCCCAATAGATGCAGAAAAAGCACTTAACAAAATTCAATATTCATTCATGATAAAAACTGTAAGAAAATATCCTTAACTTAACAAAGGACATTTATGAAAATCCTATGGCTGACATCATTCTTAATGGTTGTCTTAGTTAGTTTGGTCTGTGATATAGTTTGGCTGTGTCCCCACCCAAATCTCATCTTCAGTTCCCATGTGTTGTGGGAGGGACCCAGTGGGAGGTAACTGAATCATGGAGACAGGTCTTTCTCGTGCTGTTCTTGTGATAGCAAATAAGTCTCATGAGATCTGATGGTATTATAAGGGGGAGTTTCCCTGCACGAGCTCTCTTTTTGCCTACTGCCATCCATGTAAGACGTGACTTGCTCCTTCTTGCCATCCACCATGATTGTGAGGCCTCCCCAGCCACATGGAACTGTAAGTTCATTAAACCTCTTTTTCTTTCCAGTCTCGAGTATGTCTTCATTAGCAGTGTGAAAATGGACTAATACAGTCTGCTGTAACAGAATACAGATTGAGTAGCTTAAACAATAGACATTTATTTTTCACAGTTCTGGAGTCCAGGAAGTCCAAGATCAAGGTCACAGCAGATCTGGTGTCTGGCAAAGGCACTCTTCCTTGTTTGCAGATGGCTGTCTTCTCTTTGAATTCTCACATGGCTAAGAGAATGGTGAAAGATTAAGTGCTTTCCCTTAAGCTCAGGAATAAATGAAAATTGTCTACTCTCACCACTGCTATCACCTTACCAGAGGTTATAGACAGTGCAATAAGGAAAGAAAAAGAAAAGACAAAGATTTAAAATGAAGAAATAAAGCTGTTGCTATGTATAGATGAGAATTTGTAACATAGGAAATTCCAAAAGAATATGCAAAATGGCTACTGGAATTTATAAGGGAGTTTAGCCAGGTTGTGGGATACAAGCTCAGTATTCATAAATCAGTTGTATTTATATATACATACATAATGAAAAAATGGAAATTTAAATTTAAAAATCACTTTGCAATAGCACTCAAATTATTAATTACTTAGGTATAAGTCTAACAAAATATGTGCAAATTTTATATGCTGAAAATTAAAATATTGATGATAGAATCACAATCTTTAAAGAAAGAAGTGTCTGTATTCATGGATTGGAAGACTCAATATTGTTAGGGTGCCAGTTATTTCCAAATTGATTATAGATTCAGTGCAATCCTAATAAAAATTTTAGCAGATTTTTTCTTTTATAGAAACCAGCAAACGGCTGAGCACAGTCACACCTGTAATCCCAGCACATTGGGAGGCCAAGGCCAGCAGATCATGAGGTCAAGAGATCGAGATTATCCTGGCCAACATGGTGAAACCCCGTCTCAACTAAAAATACAAAAATTAGCCAGGCATGGTGGCACGCACCTGTAGTCCCAGCTACTCAGGAGGCTGAGGCAGGAGAATTGCTTGAACTGGGGAGGTGGAGGTGGCAGTGAGCCAAGATCATGCCACTGCACTCTAGCCTGGTGACAGAGCAAGACTCTGTTTAAAAAAAAAAAAAAAAAGAAACCAGCAAACATACCGTATGTTTATATGAGAAAGCAAAAGATAGTCAAAAAATTCTGCAAAAGAAAAAAGTGGGAAGACTCAACACTGCTAACTAATTTCAAATCTTACAAGCCACAGTAATCAAGCTAGTATGGTATTGGTTAAAGAATAGACACAGATTAATGAAGCACATGAGACCAGGAGTTGTCAAACTGGCCTCCAGGACTAATCTCACTGGCTGTTTGTGTAAATAATATTTTATTGAAATAAAATAATACTTTATTAAAATACAGCCATGCTCACTTCTTTACATGTTGTCTATGGCTGCTGTTGTACTATAATGGTAGAACTGGACAATTGTGACTGAGACTGTATGGCCTGCAAAGCCTCAAATCTTACTTATCTGTCCCTTTACAGGAAAAGTTGGTGAACACTTCAAATAGAATCCAGGCATAGAACAACACATACATGGTTAATTGACTTTTTTTTTTTTTTGAGATGGAGTTTCACTTTTGTCCAGGCTGGAATACAGTGGCACGATCTTGGCCCATTGCAGCCTCCACCTCCTGGGTTCAAGTGATTCCCCTGCCTCAACCCCCTGAGTAGCTGAGATTACAGGTGCACGCCACCATGCTTGGCTAATTTTTGTAATTTTAGTAGAGATGGGGTTTCACCATGTTAGTCAGGCTGGTCTCAAACTCCTGACCTCAGGTGATCCACCCAACTCAGCCTCCCAAAGTGCTGGGATTACAGGCACGAGCCACTGTGCCCAGGCTGCTAATTGACTTTTGACAAACATGCAGAGGTAATTTAATGTAGAAAGGATACGCTCTTAAAAACTGCTGCTGGAACAATTAAACATGTGTGCAAAACTATGAACCTCAATGCATACCTCACACTGTATTCAAAACTTAAAATGGATCTGAGATCTGAGTGTAAAACCTAAAACTATAAAACTTCTAGAAGAAAACACACGTGAAAATCTTTGTGAGCTTGGGTTAGGCAAAAATTTCTTAGCATCCAAAAAACACAAATCAGAAAAAAAAAAGTTGACAAATTGGAGTTAATAAAAATCAAACATCCACTTCAAAGGATACTGTTAAGAAAATGAAAGAGGAGCCACAGTCTGAAAGAAATATTTGTAAAACACTATATAATAAATACTGATATCCTTAATATGTAAAGAATTCAATAATAAGAAAAAGGGCAGGGCACAATGACTCACACTTGTAATCCCAGCACTTTGGGAAGCCGAGGTGGGCAGATCTCTTGAGCTCAGGAGTTCCAGGCCAGCCTGGGCAACATGGCAAAATCCTGTCTCTATTTAAAAAAAAAAAAAGACAAAATTAGCTGGGTGTGATGGCACATGCTGGTGGTCCCAGCTGAGGCAGGAGGATTGCTTGAACCTGGGAAGTGGAGGTTGTAGTGAGCCGAGATGGCACCACTGCACTCTACCCTGGGTGACAGAGTGAAACCTGGTCAGAAAGAAAGGAAAAAAGAAAGAGAGAGACAGAGAGAGAGAGAAGGAAAGAGGGAAGGAAGGAAGGAAAATAAACAGTGAAAGCAAGAAAGAAAGAAAGGAAGAAAGGAGGGAGGGAGGGAAGAAAAGAGGGAAGGAGGGAAGGAAGAAAGGAAAGAAGGAAGGAAAGATAGAAAAGAAAAGGAAAGAAAAAAAGAAGCTTGGGTGACAGTGAGACAAAAGAGAAAGAAGGAAAGAAAAGAAAGGCCGGGTGCGGTGGCTCACGCCTGTAATCCCAGCACTTTGGGAGGCCGAGGCGGGCGGATCACAAGGTCAGGAGATCGAGACCATGGTGAAACCCCGTCTCTACTAAAAATAGAAAAAATTAGCCGGGCGCAGTGGCCGGCGCCTGTAGTCCCAGCTACTCGGGAGGCTGAGGCAGGAGAATGGCGTGAACCCGGGAGGCGGAGCTTGCAGCGAGCCAAGATTGCGCCACTGCACTCCAGCCTGGGCGACAGAGCGAGACTTCGTCTCAAAAAAAAAAAAAAAAAAAAAAAAAAGAAAGAAAGAAAGAAAAGAAAGAGAAAGGAAGAAAGAAAGAGAAAAAGAAAGAAAAGAAAGAAAGAAAGGAAGAAGGGAAAGATGGAAAGAGGGAAGGAAGGAAGGAAAGGTAGAAAAGAAAAGAAAGTAGCCTGGGTGACAGAGTGAGACAAAGGAAAAGAGAAAAAGAAAGAAAGAAAACGAAAGAGAAGGCAGTCAAGCCCATTTAAAAAAATGGACAAAATATTTGAACATTTTATGAAATGCAAATGCCACATGAACAATGAAAAGATCATTAGTCATCAGAGAAATGAAAACTAAAACCACAAAGAGGGATCACTACATGTCCATTAGTGCTGATGAGTATGCTGTGCCAATGGAACTCATACATTTTGGGGTGGAATGTAACAATGCAGCAACTTTGAAAAACAGTGTGACAATTTCTTATACAGTTAAACATAGACTTATTAGATGACCCAACTCATCTTTTAGATTTTTACCCAAAAGAAATAAAAACATACACAAAGATCTGCACATGAATATTTATAACAGTTTTCACCAAAAAACTGCAAACAACTTAAATGTTCATCAGCTTGTGAAGGGATAAACCAACTGTGGTACTTCCATACTGCGTACAGGTAGATTCCACATGATAGAATTTCATACAGTGCAGTACTACTAAGCGATAAAACGAACAAATTTCAAATACACCATACTAACTGAAAGAAGGCAATTTTATAAAGCCACATGTGATATGTTTGAATTTATATGACACTCTGGAAAAGTTAAAACCACAGGCAGAGTCTTGGACTGGGGATTAACCACAGGGGACATGTGGGAACTTTCTGGCATGGTAGAAATATTCTATATTTTAATTGTGATGGTAATTGTGTACCTGGATGTGTTTGTCAGGATTCCCAAAACTGTGGTATGTCTAAAAAGGGTGAATTTCACTCTGGAAATTGTATCTCAATAAACCTGACTTTTAAAAATGGCCAAATCAGGGAAAGATTCTGAGTAAAAGTTGAAAACCTCCTTGACTTATATTGGGAGAAAACCCAGAATTTGAGCAATAATTTAGGAGAAATCTAGAAGCCCATACAAACATTTTTATGTTCAAATATTTGTATCCATGAAGTCTCAGGGTATCTACCTTGTGAATATCAAGGGTCTATGGCAGACACAGTGAAACACAAGCATCTAATAAGAATCTATTTTCACGTAGGAGATCTATGGGCTTTTAAGGGAGGAAGTAGGTAATTCTGCCTAAAGGCCCAGGCCAGTCCTAATATCATTACCTACAGAGTAGCATCTTGGTGGATGAACCAAGGATTCAATTGAAGAGAAAATCATTCTAGACAGAAGGAACAATGTAAGGTCCTAAGATTTGAGGTAGTAAAGTGCATTCTAGGAAATATAAGTATTTTCAAAAGATTTAAGCACAGTTATTCATTGTATTATTAACTTTCTTATGCTTAATTTGTTTTCTTTATCATTTCACATATTCTTGAGTGCCTACTTTGTGCCAGGTACTAGGTGAAGCTTAAGGAGGTAAAACTAAGCCTGGGAAATATGACAAGATCCCAACTCTACTGAAAAAAAAAAATTAGCCAAGTGTGATGGTATGCCTGTAGTCCCAGCTACTCACGAGGCTGAGGCAGGAGGATTGCTTGAGCCTGAAAAATCGAGGCTGCAGTGAGTTATGATCACACCACCACACTCTAGCATGGGTGACATAGTGAGATTCTGCCTCAAAAATAACAACAACAAAATAAAAATAAATAAATTTTGAGTAAGTAAGTAAATAAATAAGTCATTATTTCTGTTCTCCAGGAGATCATGGGCTAGTAGGGGAGTCTGAGCGTGTGCATGCATGTGTACACATAATAATTACTCTTGAGTATCATAAAATTTCTAAATAAGGTATTTGCATGCACATGCAAGTTGCTCAGAGAATAGAGGGTCTAACTCAATATACTGGTTGTGAGCAACTAGTGACAGGGCAAATTTCACAAAAGGACATGTGAGCTGAGTCTTGAAGTATGAGCAAGGTTTGTCAAGTGCACAGGGGACAAATGTCTTGCAAGACAGGGGGAATAGTGTACGCAAAAGCATAGCAGCAGAAGAGAACATGGCACTTAAAAACGACAGGTTGTTTAGTAGTATGACTAGAGGGCACAGGACAAGGTGCATATAAATGCACAAAGAGGAGATGTGATTTAGAAAAGTGGATAAAGGAAAATCATAAGATGTTTATATGACATGCTAAGGAATTGGACTTCCATACAGTTGGAATCTACAGAAATATTTTACTCAGAGTAATGACATGATCAGATTTGCATGTTAAAATGGTCATTTTGCCAGCATTGTTGAATATGATTTGAGGAAGGAAGAGACTAGAGATAGGGAGACTAGTTTAATGATTGCTGCAGAAATTGAAATATAGCATGCTGGGGACCTGACCTGAGGCAGTGACCGTGAAAGTATAGTTTAAGGGGGCCGAGTGCAGTGGCTCATGCGTATAATCCCAGCACTCTGGGAGCCCAGACAGGTGGATCACTTGAGGTCAGGAGTTTGAGACCAGCTTGGCCAACATCGTGAAACCCCATCTCTCCTAAAAATACAAAAATTAGCTGGTGTGGTGGCACACACTGTAGTCCCAGCTACTTGGGAGGCTGAGTTCAAGAGAATCGCTTGAACGTGGGAGGCAGAGGTTGCAGTGAGCTGAGATGGCACCACTGCACTCCAGCCTGGGCAACAGAGGGAGACATCTCAAAACAAAACAAAACAAAACAAACAATGTATAGTTTAAGGGACATTCTTAAGGGATATCTGAGACATGGAACTGATAGACTTGGTAATCAATTGAAAGTGTATGGGAAGAGGCCTACTGAGGGGAATCCAGGGACTGAATATATCTACCAAAGTCCTGATTTGGGTAACTGGATGTTGATTACAGGAGAAGAACTGTTATTGCAGGAGAAAGAGCAGATTTTAAACACAGTTGCCTGATAAGAATCTATTTTTCACATAAGATACCTAAAGCAGCACAAATTTAAATTAGAGAAAGATGTCAATTAAAATATATTATAGATCTATGCTGGGTGCAGTGGCTCACTCCTCTAATCCCAGCACTTTGGGAGGCCGAGGCGGGTGGATCACCTGAGGTCAGGAGTTTGAGACCAGCCTGGTCAACATGGTGAAACTCTGTCTCTACTAAAAATAAAAGATTTAGCCAGGAGTGGTGGCACACACCTGTAGTCCCAGCTACTTGGGAGGCTGAGGCACAAGATCACTTGAACCTGAGAGGTGGAGGTGAGCTGAGATGGCGCCACTGCACTCCAGCCTGGGCGACAGAGCGAGACTCTGTCTTAAAAAATATATATATATATATATATAATATATATATAAAATTTTTTATCTTGTATCTCATACGGATTTTTGAGATATATATACTCCTACAGACACACACACACACGCACACACACACACAAGATCTAGATTCCATTCTCCTCTTTCCCAGCCAGAGACATATATAGATATAGATTATAGATATAGATATAGAAGATGTATCTGTCGCCAGGCTGGAGTGCACATATATATTTGCTACTTTTCATTCAAATACAAAACAAAATGGACTCAGAGACCTCTCAGACTGTGTCCAATGTTCGCCTGAACTGATTCACTGGTGATACAATGGTTACCTTAGAAATGAGCTAAATAGAAAGTTGTTTCCTTTTGTGTTTCCAATAATTGCCTTGTTGCCTAGGAAGATACATTCTAACCTCAGGCTGTCTGTGAAAGGTTACCACCTCTTCCTCTCTGTTAGTTTATTTCAATTCTGCTTTGAGATTTCCACTGAAATCTTAAGACATGTTGTTCCAGGTTTGTTTGAAATGCCTCTCTTTAATAGCTTCTACAATTATAACAACAGTTACCAAGTGTCTGCTATGCACCAGGCACTGTGCTAGGTGATTTAGTGATGTGATTTCTTTTCTTTTAATTCTCAAAATCCATATGAGATACAAGTTAGTCTGGTCATTTTGAAGATAAGAAGTAGAAGTTCTGTTAGCTTAGAATCTTGCTCCAGGTCTCCTAACCAGTTAGTGGAAAAAAAAAAAACAACAGTATTTATATATTAGGTCCACCTGACTCCAAAGACCTTGAAATTTCGATAGTCATACTGATTAGAGTCACAGATAAAAAAATAACAATTTTTAATGAAAAAGTTCAAACATAAACCAAAGGGGAGGGTGTAGTATAATAAATCCCCACATATGTTCACTTAGCTTCTGCAATTATTTAACTCACAGCCAATCTTGTTTCATCTTTGCCTTCTACGATTTCCTCCTTCCCTCCCCTACTATTAAATTATTTTGAAGCAAATCCTAGGCAGTATATCATTTTATTTGTAAATATTTCTCTATGTAGCTTCAAAAGATAAATTCTTTCTAAAACCCCACTAACCATAATACTATTATTGCACCAAAAGAAGTAGGCAATAAATTCCTTAATATCATCATATATATAGTTAGTGTTCATATTTTCCTGGTTGTCTTATACATTCTTTTTACAGTTGGTTGTTTGAATTAGGATAATTAGAGCTAATTTTTACTTGAGGCACATTGTTTAAATTAGTTAAAACCTCATCTCAGTTCAATCTATTTATCATTGTATCTACATGCATAAGAGCTAGGAAAAACTCAAAGAGAAATTGTGTATAAATTACTGAATCAGTGAGTGACCAGCTGGTCTCTATTTCTGATGTAGACCAGGACAGACAAGGCTGGTAGTCAGTCCCATTGGTGATCTGTGTGAAGTAAATAATCACATTGGTTCCTTAACCAATGTGCAAAGTTTCACAGTGTTTGACCAACTATGACACATCAGATTATTGTGTCTTCCTTGGCTAACTGAGATCAGCAGGGGGACCTGTGGACCACACCCCCAAGCATAAATTTTTTTTAAAAAAACCTTAAGTTCCTTCAAAAAAATTTCAGGCACCTAGCTAGCCCCCAAAAGTAAAAACAATAAACAACAATAAAAAAAATAACAACAGCTTAAAACAATAGCTCCCAAAATAAAAATCACAGGATGTTTATTTCTCTCTAAAAAAAAAAAACCATAACAACTTAATATATGTCCCTGATCGTTTTCAGAAAACCAGACCCCCACCAAACAAATCCACTGGCACATAAACTTCAAATTAAACAAAAACAAAACAAACAAAAAGCAAAAACAAAGCAAAACAAAACAAAACCAAAAACAAGAACTGAACTCTGACTGCCATTCTTTGTTCTAAATTTCTTCCTCAGGGCCCTATAAAAAGTCACACCCATGAGCCAGAGCTAACATTCTTTTGTGCTGACCCAAATTTGAAACAGAGCTTCTCTTCCTTAACTAATTACAAATCAGAAAATCTTAAAATCTGCCTAGGACCTGTAAGCCCCCACATCAAGATGTTCTATCCTTTTTAGGTCAAACCATTATATAACCTTCATATATTAATAATTTTTGCCTGTAACTTCTGCTTTCCTAAAATTTACCCCTGCCTTTAAAAACTCTCATTTGCGGCTGGGAGCGGTGGCTCATGCCTGTAATCCCAGCACTTTGGGAGGCCAAGGCAGGCGGATCATGAGGTCCGGAGATCGAGACCATCCTGGCTAACACGGTGAAACCCCGTCTCTACTAAAAATACAAAAATTAGTAGGGCATGGTGATGTGCGCCTGTAATCCCAGCTACTCAGGAGGCTGAGGCAGGAGAATCGCTTGAACTGGGGAGGTGGAGGTTGCAGTGAGCCGAGATTGCACCACTGCACTCCAGCCTGGGTGACAGCGCTAGACTCCATCTCAAAAACAAACAAACAAAAACCCTTACTTGCAAGCCATTGGGGAGACAGGGTCTTAAGTGTGAGTTGCCTGATTCTCCTTGCTTGGTGTCCTGCAAATAAACATCCTTTCTCTGGCTACAAATCTTGGTACAGATTTTTGGCCTTACTGTGCCAGGCTAATGGACCCCAGTTCGTTTCAATTACAACTGCTTCAAAAACAAATTAAAGACTTAGTGAGCCCAGAATTTGAATGTAGATCTATGAGATTAAAATGTCACATAGTTAAAAATATAAGAGTTACATATATTTAGTTTCTACACAACACTAAGTCATGCCTAGGTATCAAAATCCATTTAATGGTGCTCAAGTTTTTGAAGTAGCTAATGCTTGTCTCTAATGCCCTCCCTCTCCCTTTACTTCTTTCCCAGCTCCATTGTGGCTGGAGTCCGTATTTCCCTGTCTTCCTAGAGTTCCCTTCTAGAACACTTATTTAGGACTGGTCCGACTCCAAATTCACACCTTCTCCAAAACTGGTCATTCTCTACCTCACCCTCCAACCAAAACCCCTTTCTCTCAGGACAAGCTAACGTGGTGGAAAGCTTACGGGCTCTGGAGTCCAAAAAGTATGAGGTGGAATCTCTTCTCCACCACTGTGTGACCTTGATCAAGTTGGTTAACTTTTCTAAGCATCGGTTTACTGACTTGTAAAATAATAAAATTACCCATCCGGGCATAGTGGCTCATGCCTGTAATCCCAGCACTTTGGGAGGCCAAGGTGGGAGGATCATGAGGTCAAGAGATGGAGACCATCTTGGCCAAACAACATGGTGAAACCCCTTCTCTACTAAAAATACAAAAATTAGCTGGGCATAGTGGCACACAACTGTAGTCCCAGCTACTCGGGAGGCTGAGGTAGGAGAATAGCTTGAACCCAGGAGGTGGAGTTTGCAGTGAGCCGAGATCGCCCCACTGCACTCCAGCCTGGGCGACAGAGCGAGACTCCATCTCAAAAAAAATAAAATTACCCATGGGGTTGTTAAAAGGCATAGAAGCATTTATGCATCCTGCAGCTTTTAGCCACCGGCATCCAAGCTCCCTTTTGTATGATGAATCACAAAGATAAGTCAAAGTTCCAGACCCTGAAGGGTGACCCAGTAGATAAAAAGACTAGTGGTGGAGCCTCAGGGGTGGCCAGAGAGGCAACCAGCTATCAGCCAGCCTTTTCCTCTTTTGTTTTTGTTTTAAACAAGAAACAAGACTCATATGCCAACTGTCCACAACCACTTCCCAAAATCACCAAAGCAAAGTTGTCAAAACTATCCTCCACTCCACACACTCCTTTCAGGCCATAGGTTGCCCTTTCATAACTGGGTGTCCCTTTTCAGATCTCTTGAGATACTTGCTGGAGACAGGGGTATAGTAGATAAGAGAGTGGGAGCACACTGTAAAGTCTGCTTCATTTTCAACCATTAGAAAAGGCTCTGCTTAGGTGGGCGCGGTGGCTTACAGGTGGCTCATGCCTGTAATCCCAGCACTTTGGGAGGCTGAGGCGGGCAGATTGCCTGAGGTCGGGAGTTCAAGACCAGCCTGACCAACATGGAGAAACCTCGTCTCTACTTAAAAAACCTACAAAATTAGCCAGTTGTGCTGGTGCATACCTATAATCCCAGCTACATGGGAGACTGAGGCAGGAGGATCACTTGAACCCAAGAGGCAGAGGTTGCGGTGAGTGAGATTGCGCCATCGTACTCCAGCCTGGGCAACAGGAGGGAAACTCCATCACAAAAAAAAAAAAAAAAAAAAAAAAAGGCTCTGCTTAGAATTAGCCATTCTGGGAGTTGGAGGAGAGCCTTCTTCTAAATTTCCACAGTTACTGGTGTTGCACAGCATAGCCATGGGCAAGCGGAGGTCGATCCAGGACTTCCTGGGTGGAGTTGAGTGTTGCATGAATTCAGCATGTTCTGGGGGCCTTTCCGTCACGTTTGAAATGTGACGTCTCTTGGCAGCCAATCAGTGAGACAATGACGTTCTCTAGTGTCTGAGAGGCAGATTCAAAATGGTACTTTGGGGCGGGGTGTGGTGGCTCATGCCTGTAATCCCAGCATTTTGGGAGGTTGAGGCAGGTGGATCACTTGAGGTCAGGAGTTTGAGACCAGCCTGGGCAACATGGCAAAACCCCATCTCTACTAAAAAATTACAAAAATAAGCCAGGCTTGGTGGTACACGCCTGTAATTCCAGCTACTTGGGAGACTGAGGCAGGAGAATCACTTGAATTCGGGAGATGGGGGTTGCAGTGAGCCAAGATCACACCACTGACTCCAGCCTGGGCGACAGAGAGAGACTCTGTCTCAATAAAATAAAATAAAATAAAATAATAAAATAAAATAAAATAGTGCTTTGGGAAGCCTGGGGTTCCAATGATGATGGAGAAGGAATAGGAGAGCAGAGGGTCTTGAGGCCCTCTTCACTCCACTTTAGATCTGTCGGGTTGGCTTTGTTCAGTGTCTTTTGTTATTCTGAAGGAAATTTCATTTGGAAAAAGAACAAAAAGCTTTGCTACTAAACACACACACACACACACACACACACACACACACACACACACACACACACACACACACACACCAGCAAACCACTATCTTGGATATTCTGCTCAAGGGGAAGTTAAAGAGGAATCATGGGGAGAGGGAGCAGGTGGGCAGCAAACAGCAAGGCCTTGTGTGTACTATAATACTGTATTACTAGTAATAGTTATTCCCAGTGAAGTTAAAAATATATGTGTTCAAGTGTTGGTAGAACCTTTGGATGAGTGATTCTCAACCCTGGATGCACATTGTAATCACCTAGGGAGTGTTAAAAAAATCCTAGTGCCTACGTTTCATCCCATAGTCTCAAGATCATTGGTTATTAAACCAGCTCTGGTTGCTAGTAATTGAAAACATATATCAATACAGTAGCAATAGAATAATTATATATTAT
This sequence comes from Macaca thibetana thibetana, assembly GCF_024542745.1. Taxonomy (NCBI): domain Eukaryota; kingdom Metazoa; phylum Chordata; class Mammalia; order Primates; family Cercopithecidae; genus Macaca; species Macaca thibetana. The sequence continues at coordinate 93,520,768 of NC_065580.1, read as the reverse complement.
ATAAATACACATATAGACATAAAATAAACATACAAAAATTGTAGGGAAGTAGCATAATTATAGAGTTGAATTATTAAGAATGTCTACAAATAATGGCATCTTGGGATATCTTCTCAATTTTATGTTCTTCTTTGAACATAAGAAGACACATAAGAAGGCCATTAGCCTTCCTGGTGTTGTGTCAGAGAAACGGAGATCATAAAACAAACTTTTACAATTATGTCTATATTAACCAGAGAAATAATGACATACATTCATCTTCATGATCTATTAGTGGCTCTTAGTTACAACAAAGAACATTTTAAAGGGTTATCCTTTGGGTAAATTATCTGATGTTAAGTACTTGCTCCAAAATGTGACTATAAGAGGGTATTGGTCGTGGTATTGGAAAACACAAGGCCATAAATGTCCACTCTGCTTGAATGATGCTGCAAGAAAGAATAAGCATTAAATAACTTCAGAAACCACTTATTGTAAATGTAATCCAAAGTGTCTGTTATTCTTCAAGATGACAAAATTTAATAGCCCACAACCAACTATAATATTAAAATGTATATTAGGGCCGGGAGCGGTGGCTCACACCTGTAATCCCAGCACTTTGGGAGGCCGAAGTGGGTGGATCACCTGAGGTCGGGAGTTCGAGACCAGCCTGGCCAACATGGCGAAACCCTGTCTCTACTAAAAGTACAAAAATTAGCCAGGTTTGGTGGTAGGTGCCTGTAATCACAGCTACGTGGGAGGCTGAGGCAGGAGAATCACTTGAACCCGGGATATGGAGGTTGCAGTGCGCTGAGATCATGCCACTGCACTCCAGCCTGAGCAACAAGAGCAAGACTCCATCTCAAAGAAAAAAAAAAAGCTATGTATTTTTTATATTATATTATATTATATTATATTATATATAAGATGTAAGAGTAATATAAATATAAGAGTAATTTTATAACATTAAAATAAAAAAATAGAGCTTCTTACTTTTCTTTTCTTTTCTTTTTTTTTTTTTTTTTTTTGAGATGGAGTCTCACTCTGTTGCCCAGGTTGGAGTGCAATGGCGCAGTCTCTGCAACCTCTATCTCCCAGGTTCAAGCAACTCTCCTGTCTCTGCCTCCCAAGTAGCTGGGATTAAAGGCACCCACCACCACGCCTGGCTAATATTTTTTGTATTTTTAGGAGAGACGGGGCTTCACCATGTTGGCCAGGCTGGTATCGAACTCCTGACCTCGTGATCCTCCTGCGTCAGCCTCCCAAAGTCCTAGGATTACAGGTGTGAGCCACCACACCCGGCTGGAGCTTCTTACTTTTCAAGCATTTGAAATGGATGTTTCCTAATTTTCCTGCTTTTCAGCATTAGAAATGGTATGATGATAGAACCATAAAATAAATTGTCCTAAAAAGTCCATAAAAACTCATAAATGTGAAACATGCAATATTTAGAACACACACCCTTCTGAGTTCATAGGGCAAAATTCTTTCCTCCTTGATGCAACTGCTTTGAATGGAGCATTCTTTCCTTGGGAACCATGGCCTTTTTTGTTATGGACCTAATAGCTTTCCTGAAACTCTGTCTGTAGGTGCTGGTACCCCTCCATCACGGGAGCATGGTCTGTGAAAGTGAAGAGCAGACTCCTTACCCCATACAGATGGTTTCATTTTGAGAGTAACACAGGTTAAGATGGGCACTTCTGAAATTTGAAAATGGTGTTCCAGATTCAAATGTGGACCATGTGTGTCCCACTTGAAAAAGTCTCTAAGAAATGATGGTTGGGAGAGAGTGGCTATGGGGAGGCTGATGGAAGGTACTAGAGTGTTCTTGTCCTGGACAAGGTCATCTGTCTGTATTCTTAGGTCTAGAAAAGCTTTAGCCAAGAAGATTCAGGCAGAATTTTTCCATTCCTAGTGGTACTTAACAAAGTCATTTATAAATGCAAGTATTTATTTTGAGAAATAAATAAATGTTCCAAAATACTTCCCTCTTGTGCATCAAATAACATTTTCCACAGGGCAATAGGCAGGGGAAAAAATGAACATTTATTGAATACCTATTGTGGTACACACACTATGTAAGTTATTTTTATATGTATTAGCTGCTTTAATCCTCCTATAATGCCAGGTAAAAAATGTTATTCTATGGATTACAAATTAAAGTTTCAGAGAAGCTAACTTAACCCAGAGTCAAAGGTCAGAGGAATAGTGATGCCAAGATTCAAATTATAGCCTGAATTCAAAGTTCACATTCTTTAATTTCACCAAACTGCTTTTTTTCTAAAAAGTATAATGAACTAAACCACATGAAAACAAATGAATGACAGAATCAGAGTTTGATGGGGGTTGGGGAGAGGGCTGCAGTATAGTGTAGTGAGTAAACAGACTTGAGGGTCAGACAGACCTGAATCCCAGATTCTTCACTCAACAGTCCACTAAGTTTTGGCAAGTTATATCCTTCACAGGAACTATTCTAAGTATTAAATGACAGAGCAATAAATAAAATCTTTGGCAGATACCATCACAAAGAAGACAAGAAAAAAAAAATCTTCAGCAGAGCATGGCACATAGTAAGTGCATGATAAATGCTGGCTATAATTGTTTTCATTTTTAGAAATTTAAACACTGTTCCAACACTCTTAAGAAATAAAAACTGAGGTCCAGAGAGTCTAAGTGAATTTCTCAAAGACACAGGATGAACCACTGACATAACTAGAATTGGAATTCAGCCCTTTTGTGTCCTGGCATATTCTTGTTATCTTTCTAAGATACGTGCTTCACAAGAGGATTTTAAGAGTTTTTGAGATAGTCATCTTTTTCTTCCTTTTTTTTTTTTTTTTTTTTTTTGAGACCGAGTTTCGCTCTTGTTGCCCAGGCTGGAATGCAGTGGCATGATCTTGGCTCACAGCAACCTCTGCCTCCCAGGTTCAAGCGATTCTCCTGCCTCCTGCCTCAGCCTTCCTGAGTAGCTGGGATTACAGGCATAAGCCACCACGCCCAGTTAATTTTGTATTTTTAGTAGAGACGGGGTTTCTCCATGTTGATCAGGCTGGTCTCGAACTCCTGACCTCGGATGATCTGCCTGCCTCGGCCTCCCAAAGTATTGGAATTACAGGCGTGAGCCACCATGCCCAGCCGAGATAGTCAACTTAATGGCCGTGTTTTGCAAACCACATGAAACAGAATATTTGAAACCAATACTATTCTTGAAAAATCCAGGATGTGAACACTGTTATGAGCTCAATAAACATAACTTCCTTTTCTTCCTTTCTAACAGAACCTCAGTTTTCTCCAGGTATCCACTCCTTCTCCATCTCTAGAAGTAAATTCTGTTTAGTCTAAAACAGTAGTCCTCAGACTATACAATATAAGGAGGACTTGTTAAAACTCAGATTGCTGGATCCCACCCTCAGCATTTCTGATTCCATAGATGTTCATTTCTATCAGATCTCCAGGTTCCCAGCAGCTTAAACTGCTACTCTGAGGATGATGTTTTGAGAATCACGGGTTTAGGACCATCAGTGGCAGCTCCCTGTTCTAGGGACAGGCACGTGTAGTAAGTTGGCCCAATCAGACTAAAGGCAAAGATTCGTGTTCCTCGGTGGGAGGATTTCCTCTCTCCTGTTGTAGATGAATACTGAACAATGTTGCTCCAGTCCTTGCAATTGGCCATCTTATCACCATGAGGAGAGAACTAGCTTCCGTAAAAAGCCAGCACTGTAGATGGAAGAGCAGAGAGATGGATAGAGCCCAAGCGTTTGATGACATCATTGAGCCAGTGAATCAGCTAACCTGGAGGCTTGATCTTCCTCTGTACCTTCTGGTATGAGAGGTTGTGCAAATGTCCTAGTTTAAGCTAGATCAAATCAGAACTTCTGTTATTTTGGCCACACTTAACTACCTAAAGTCAGGTAAATTCCTAAGACAATAAAATGAAAATGTGTATTTGAAAATAAGAAGTATTTTAACTTAATGCCAGCTTTTTTTATCCAAATAGCTGGCAACTGTATCTTTCATTAATGAGATAATACACACTTAAATACAAATCTGTTTCTGTGCTTTACATCACAGAAAGTGCTCAATAAAAGCACAGCCCTATTCTTAATGTTTTCTTGATATACTGTGGGCAGGAAAAACAATTGTCTTTTCAAAGACTCACTGTGATTAGTTAGTAGTTGTCAGTGAGAAACATACTTCAGAATATTACTAAATTAGGAAACACTTGAAATTCTTAGACAAGATAAATACATTTTATGTCAGTTGATCCACATAATCTTAAATATTGCCAGCTTGTTAGAGCCTCTATTCTGTTTTATAAATCTAGGTAGGAGTAAATAAGTTAATCCAACTCCTTTATGTTATTATATTGTTACTGTAAATAGCTGCAACTATGGTAAGGATATTAAAAAGAAAAAAAAAAGCTCAAATAACATACTAGGTCCTCCTCCTAACATCACAGAACTGGAATATATATATATTTACCCAGTCCATTTCTTTTTCAGAGAAACATGAGATTCATTGTTTATGACTGTAAGCAGACAACATTTTTGTCTACGATTCTGATACAATTCCATTTAAGGCTTCTCTGTGTAAAGGTCATTTTATTGTGGCATAAGTATTTGGTTCTCTTTCAGAAAATATATATTACCTGAGGACAGAGCTTATCTACATCTTTAAGTCATTTGGAACGGGATCAATAACAAAGTTTGAGCTTTTCTGTTTCCCCTACACCAAAGAACAGGGTGAGTAGTAGTAACAGCATTTGTTGCTACTTTGCTCTGCTTCAGATATTGTGCTAAGTGCTTCATGGTGACTTTTGTTTCATTCAATCATTAATTCACTCACCATACATTTTTGGAACACCTAACATTTGCCAGTCTGATTTGTCAGAATGTTCTATAGAACATTTTCTGCTAGAATGTTCATCAGGGTGACAGAGAAGAGCAGTCTAATTTTGGATTCCAGGGCAAGAATCATATTGCCCAGGATGTAGGAGATGAAGAAGATAGGAATCATGTTTCCCTCCTTTTTATTTCCTGAGTTTCTGCTCCCAGCATGATATACTGTGTTTCTCAATGGGTATTCATTGTAATTGCAACAAGATAATGATAATAGATGTTATTTTAAAAGTTGTCTGGCTAAAATTTTGAGGAAGAAACATGGGAGTTTAACCATTAAACAGGATTCTTGCTACAGAAGTTCTCAGTGCCTTTAATAAGCTTTGGGGCACTCCAAGAAGGAGGCACATTTTGCACTATTTCCCAAACTTATTTGACCATAACCTCTGCACCCACCGAACCCCATGGGAAGGGCTTACAGTGTTGGGGCTTCATGGTACATACTTCAGGAAAGGGCTCATCCAAGCTATTTTTGCTTTTAAAACTTTGTCATTTCTCCTTCCAGAGCTCCTTCCAGAGCACTTTCATGCTCTGAAATCTCAGGGTTTTATTCTCCACTACTACAAACTCATCACCTTCCTGCCAACCTTTCACATCTTTGACATATCTAGTTTTCAGACCTCACAGACATTTCTAGTCACATTTGGGATATCTATAATAGATATTTAGCTATGAAGCAGGAGATGCAGAGCAACAGAGTGAGGAGGAGAGAATCTCAGGGACCAGAGCAAGTGAGGATCTCAGGAGGAAACGAAGAATAACCAGGCCTCCTTTGCACAGTGGGTAACAACCGGGTAACAACTTTGAACAAGCCCCCTATGCTCAATGAACAGAACATTTTGCTTTCAGATCAGAGTCCAATCCCTTCATTTTACAGATAAGAAAACTGAGAACACACATCTTACAAGAGCTATGTGAGCTTTCAGCTCAAGCCTGGCTTCTGGTTCAAGGCTCTTTCCATTCTCCCACTCTGCATCTTTTATAATCTCTCTGAGTCTCCTCATTATCTTATTTCAGCCTTGAAATTCCACTTGCTCAGATCTCTGGTATCTCCTAGGCAAGGAAAAAGAGGGATGAAGATTTCCTCTGCAGGTACACATATGCTGCCAACACTAGGCTATTAATCTGAATAAGGAAGACATTCTCAGTTTCTGCAAACACAATGCGCAAATTGCACAGGAATAAAAATAAGCTTATATTAAAGCCTGGCTATATCTCTTTGACTGAGCTGGATGAATCTGAAGAACTGGCTCACGGAGAGAGGTCAACTTGATCCATCCAACTATGCCACAGGTATTCTGTGTGGCAATCTCAATAGGTGATGGAGGTGGCCAAAATTAGGTTCTATTAGGGTTAGTGGTGGCTTGGGCCACCTGAGGAATGTAGGGCACTTAAGGTTTCCATGCTTCAGGGCCAGCCTTGGGGAAACTGAGAATTTATTGACCTTTCTTTTAGGTGACCTCATACCCACACCTTCTTCCAAGGTCCCTTTGTCCCCTTCCATCTCTAGGCCCTGGTTTAGCCTGGAGCCACTCTCTTTCCTCTTTGAATGAGGCTTCATTGAATGTGGCCCCACATTTCAGACTGTCCTTGGCCCTCTGCTCAGTTGAGGCTTAACTATCCCCTAGGGTTTCCCTTTCAGTGAGATTTCTGGAAAGGATCTGGTGTCTAACTGTTCAGGGTGGCTACTTAGTGTGTAATGTGTTACCCTTCCCAAGAACTTTCCCCATTTTCTCATTCTTGGCTACTCTCTCCACATTTACAATATCTCAATGTAATAAATAAACTCTGTGATGGAATGTTTATATACTTCAGTCAGCCTGTAATGCAGGCAGCAAGGGAACACCCACCTAGCATCCCCTCTTGGCTAAGATGCACAGGAAGGGGAGCCCACCACAGCTCAAGGAGGCCGACCTGCCTCTGTAGACTCCTCCTCTGGGGACAGGGCATAGCTAAATAAAAAGCAGCAGAAACCTCGGCAGAGGTAAATGCCCCTGTCTGACAGCTTTGAAGAGAGCAGTGGATCTTCCAGCACGGAGGTTGAGATCTGAGAACGGACAGACTGCCTGCTCAAGTGGGTCCTTGACCCCTGAGTAGCCTAACTGGGAGACATCCCCCACTAGGTGCAGACCGACACCTCACACCTCACATGGTGGGGTACACCCCTGAGACGAAGCTTCCAGAGCAAGAATCACACAGCAACACTTGCTGTTCAGCAATATTCTATCTTCTGCAGCCTCTGTTGCTGATACCCAGGCAAACAGGGTCTGGAGTGGACCTCAAGCAAACTCCAACAGACCTACAGCTGAGGGTCCTGACTGTTAGAAGGAAAACTAACAAATAGAAAGGACACCCACACCAAAACCCCATCAGTACGTCAACATCATCAAAGACCAAAGGCAGACAAAACCACAAAGATGGGGAAAAAGCAGTGCAGAAAAGCTGGAAATTAAAAAAATCAGAGCGCATCTCCCCCTCCAAAGGAATGCAGCTCATCACCAGCAATGGAACAAAGCTGGACGGAGAATGACTTTGACGAGTTGAGAGAAGAAGGCTTCAGTCGATCAACTTCTCAGAGCTAAAGGAGGGACTACGTAACCAGTGCAAAGAAATTAAAATCTTGAAAAAAGAATGGATGAATGGATAACTAGAATAATCAATGCAGAGAAGACCTTAAAAGAACTGATAGAGATGAAAATCATAACACAAGAACTACGTGACAAATGCACAAGCTTCAGTAACCGACTCAATCAACTGGAAGAAAGAGTATTAGCGATTGAAGATAAAATGAATGAAATGAAGCGAGAAGAGAAGTGTAGAGAAAAAAGAGGAAAAAGAAATGAACAAAGCCTCCAAGATATATGGGATTATGTGAAAAGACCAAATCTACGTCTGATTGGTGTGCCTGAAAGTGACGGGGAAAATGGAACCAAGTTGGAAAACAGTGCAGGATACCATCCAGGAGAACTTCCCCAACCTAGTAAGGCAGGCCAACATTCAAATTCAGGAAATACAGAGAACGCCACAAAGATACTCCTTGAGAAGAACAACTCCAAGACATGTAATTGTCAGATTCACCAAAGTTGAAATGAAGGAAAAAATGTTAAGGGCAGCCAGAGAGAAAGATTGGGTTACCCACAAAGGGAAGCCCATCAGACTAACAGCAGATCTCTCAGCAGAAACTCTCCAAGCCAGAAGAGAGTGGGGGCCAATATTCAACATTCTTAAAGAAAAGAATTTTCAACCCAGAATTTCATATCCAGCCAAACTAAGTTTCATAAGTGAAGGAGAAATAAAATCCTTTACAGACAAGCAAATGCTTAGAGATTTTGTCACCACCAGGCCTGCCCTACAAGAGATCCTGAAGGAAGCACTAAACATGGAAAGGAACAACAGGTACCAGTCATTGCAAAAACATGTCAAAATGTAAAGTCCATCGATGCTAGGAAGAAACTACATCAACTAGTGAGCAAAATAACCAGCTAAGATCATAATGACAGGATCAAGTTCACACATAACAATATTAACCTTAAATGTAAATGGACTAAATGGTCCAATTAAAAGACACAGACTGGCAAATTGGATAAAGAGTCAAGACCCATCAGTTTGCTGTATTCACAAGACCCATCTTACATGCAGAGACACACATAGGCTCAAAATAAAGGGATGGAGGAAGATCTACCAAGCAAATGGAAAACAAAAAAAAGCAGCGGTTGCAATCCTAGTCTCTGATAAAACAGACTTTAAACCATCAAAGATCAAAAGAGACAAAGAAGGTCATTACATAATGGTAAAGGGATCAATTCATCAGGAAGAGCTAACTATCCTAAATATATATGCACCCAATACAGGAGCACCCAGATTCATTAAGCAAGTCCTTAGAGACTTACAAAGAGACTTAGACTCCCATACAATAATAATGGGAGACTTTAACACCCCACTGTCGACATTAGACAGATCAACGAGGCAGAAAGTCAACAAGGATATCCAGGAATTGAACTCAACTCTGCAGCAAGTGGACCTAATAGATATCTACAGAACTCTCCACCCCAAATCAACAGAATATACATTCTTCTCAGCACCACATCACACTTATTCCAAAACTGACCACATAGTTGGAAGTAAAGCACTCCTCAGCAAATGTAAAAGAACAGAAATTATAACAAACTGTCTCTCAGACCACAGTGCAATCAAACTAGAACTCAGGACTAAGAAACTCAATCAAAACCACTCAACTACATGGAAACTGAACGACTTGCTCCTGAATGACTACTGGGTACATAACAAAATAAAGGCAGAAATAAAGATGATCTTTGAAACCAATGAGAACAAAGATACAACATACCAGAATCTCTGGGACACATTTAAAGCAGTGTGTAGAGGGAGATTTATAGCACTAAATGCCCACAAGAGAAAGCAGGAAAGATCTAAAATGGACACCTTAACATCACAATTAAAAGAACTAGAGAAGCAAGAGCAAACACATTCAAAAGCTAGCAGAAGGCAAGAAATAACTAAGATCAGAGCAGAACTGAAGGAGATAGAGACACAAAAAACCCTCCAAAAAATCAATGAATCTAGGAGCTCATTTTTTGAAAACATCAATAAAATTGATAGACTGCTAGCAAGACTAATAAAGAAGAAAAGAGAGAAGAATCAAATAGATGCAATTAAAAAATGATAAAGGGGATATCACCACCAACCCCACAGAAATACAAACTACCATCAGAGAATACTATAAACACCTCTACACAAATAAACTAGAAAACCTAGAAGAAATGGATAATTTCCTGGACACTTACACTCTCCCAAGACTAAACCAGGAAGAAGTTGAATCCCTGAATAGACCAAGAGCAGGCTCTGAAATTGAGGCAATAATTAATAGCCTACCAAAGAAAAAAAGTCCAGGACCATTCTACCAGAGGTACAAGGAGGAGTTGGTACCATTCCTTTTGAAACTATTCCAATCAATAGAAAAAGAGGGAATCCTCCCTAACTCATTTTATGAGGCCAACATCATCCTGATACCAAAGCCTGACAGAGATACAACAAAAAAAAGAGAATTTTAGACCAATATCCCTGATGAACATCGATGCAAAAATCCTCAATAAAATACTGGCAAACCGAATCCAGCAGCACATTAAAAAACTTATCCACCATGATCAAGTGGGCTTCATCCCTGGGATGCAAGGCTGGTTCAACATACACAAATCAATAAATGTAATCCAGCATATAAACAGAACCAAAGACAAAAACCATGTGATTATCTCAATAGATGCAGAAAAGGCCTTTGACAAAATTCAACAGCCCTTCATGCTAAAAACTCTCAATAAATTCGGTATTGATGGAACATATCTCAAAATAATAAGAGCTATTTATGACAAAGCCACAGCCAATATCATACTGAATGGGCAAAAACTGGAAGCATTCCCTTTGAAGACTGGCACAAGACTGGGATGCCCTCTCTCACTACACCTATTCAACATACTGTTGGAAGTTCTGGCTAGGGCAATCAGGCAAGAGAAAGTAAGAAACGGTATTTAATTAGGAAAAGAGGAAGTCAAATTGTCCCTGTTTGCAGATGACATGATTGTATATTTAGAAAACCCCATTGTCTCAGCCCAAAATCTCCTTAAGCTGATAAGCAACTTCAGCAAAGTCTCAGGATACAAAATCAATGTGCAAAAATCACAAGCATTCTTATACACCAGTAACAGACAAACAGAGAGCCAAATCATGAATGAACTCCCATTCACAATAGCTTCAAAGAGAATAAAATACCTAGGAATCCACTTACAAGGGATGTAAAGGATCTCTTCAAGGAGAACTACAAACCATGGCTCAGTGAGATAAAAGAGGACACAAACAAATGGAAGAACATACCATGCTCATGGATAGGAAGAATCAATATTGTGGAAATGGCCATACTGCCCAAGGTAATTTATAGATTCAATGCCATCCCCATTAAGCTGCCAATGACTTTCTTCACAGAATTGGAAAAAACTGCTTTAAAGTTCATATGGAACCAAAAAAGATCCCGCATTGCCAAGACAATCCTAAGCCAAAAGAACAAAGCTGGAGGCATCACGCTACCTGACTTCAAACTATACTACAAGGCTACAGTAACCAAAACAGCATGGTATTGGTACCAAAACAGAGATACAGACCAATGGAACAGATCAGAGCCCTCAGAAATAATACCACACATCTACAGCCATCTTATCTTTGACAAACCTCAGAAAAACAAGAAATGGGGAAAGGATTCCCTATTTAATAAATGGTGCTGGGAAAATTGGCTAGCCATAAGTAGAAAGCTGAAACTGGATCCTTTCCTTACTCCTTATACGAAAATTAATTCAAGATGGATTAGAGACTTCAATGTTAGACTTAAAACCATAAAAACCCTAGAAGAAAACCTAGGTAATACCATTCAGGACATAGGCATGGGCAAGGACTTCATGTCTAAAACACCAGAAGCAACGGCAACAAAAGCCAAAATTGACAAATGGGATCTCATTAAACTAAAGAGCTTCTGCACAGCAAAAGAAACTACCATCAGAGTGAACAGGCAACCTACAGAATGGGAGAAAATGTTTGCAATCTACTCATCTGACAAAGGACTAATATCCATTACCTAAAAAGAACTCAGTCAAATTTACAAGAAAAAAAAAATCCCATCAAAAAGTGGTCTAAGCATATGAACAGACACTTCTCTAAAGAAGACATTCATACAGCCAACAGACACATGAAAAAATGCTCATCATCACTCACCATCAGAGAAATGCAAATCAAAACCACAATGAGATACCATCTCACATCAGTTAGAATGGCAATCATTAAAAAATCAGGAAACAACAGGTGCTGGAGAGGACGTGGAGAAATAGGAACACTTTTACACTGTTGGTGGGACTGTAAACTAGTTCAACCATTGTGGAAAACAGTGTGGCAATTCCTCAAGGATCTAGAACTAAAAATACCATTTGACCCAGCCATCCCATTACTGGGGGTATACCCAAAGGATCATAAGTCATGCCGCTATAAAGACACATGCACATGTATGTTTATTGCAGCACTATTCACAATAGCAAAGACTTGGAATCAACCCAAATGTCCATCAGTGACAGACTGGATTAAGAAAACGTGGCACATATACACCATGGAATACTATGCAGCCATAAAAAAGGATGACTTTGTGTCCTTTGTAGGGACATGGATGCAGCTGGAAACCATCATTCTCAGCAAACTATCGCAAGAACAGAAAACTAAATACCGCATGTTCTCACTCATAGGTGGGAATTGAACAATGAGATCACTTGGACACAGGAAGTGGAACATCACACTCCGGGTCCTATTATGGGGAGGGGGAGGGGAGGGATGGCATTAGGAGATATACCTAATGTAAATGATGAGTTAATGGGTGCAGCACACCAACATGGTACATGTATACATATGTAACAAACCTGCACGCTGTTCACATGTACCCTAGAACTTAAAGTATGAAAAAAAAATGCACAGGAAGGCAATTCAGGGCCTCTTTTTCTAAAACAGAAGGAGCTTCCCATTGGCCACTGTTGCCATCTTTGGACAAAACTCTGACAGATGGGATTTGAGGTTAAGTAAACTGATCTTTGTCCCTCAATAATCGTCATGTTACCAGAGGTTCATCCACATTTTCAGAGAACCTGTTTTTTCTATGAGTTATTCAGAGAAAGATCTTTCTGGAAGATTTTTATATCATGGTATCATCAAACAACTGTTATGGTTCACTTTCCCTTGTTTATAAGAACTAGTGTTATCTGTAGCAGTATTAAACATTATCCTATTTTATGGCTGATAAGTTAAATTATGTAGTTGTAGAAACTGTCATCAACTATTCTTAAGCCAGAAAACTTGAAAATCTAGCTGGTTTTCATTCTCTACACTCAACCCCATTCCTGCCCTCTGTCCCCAGCCCTGCTGAGACATTCTTTTCCCAGAAATGCTCTCTCCACAATGTCAGTGATAATATATCCTAGAGCGAAACCAGCAGGACTGACCAGAAACCACTTAGTCCAGAAAAAAACTCTCTCACCACCACCTTCAGACCAAGCACATGGAGGCATCTAATGTATGTAGACTCTGACTCACAGTAGGGACTTAATAAATGGTTGTTGATTTAAAATCTCAATACAGCTGAGGAACGATTTACAATGAAACAGACATGCAGAGTTGCTTTAAAATTGCAGAGCACAAAAAAGTCTGTGTGAGTCATCAGGGAAATGCAAATTAAAGCCACAATGAGATAGCACTACACACACACCAGAATAGCTAGAATTTAAAAGACTGATAATACAAATATTGGCAAGGATGTGGAGCAACTGGAACTCTCATATTCCACTGGTGGGTGTGTAAGTGATACAATTTCTTTGGAAAGTCATTTGGCAGTATTATATAAAGGAGAGCATATGCCTACCTTCTTCCCAACAATACCCCTCCTGGATATATATCACAGAAGAGTATGTAGATGTGCACCAAGAGGCATGTACAAGAATACTTCAAATGGCATTCTTCGTAATAGTCTCAACTGAAAACAACCCAAATACCCATCAGCTGTAGGACTGTCAAACAAATCATGGCATATTCATACAGTAGAGTACCTTACAGTAATGAAAATGAACAAACTACAATTCCAATAAGAAATATAGTTGGACTCCACAAAACACAATATTGATAGAAAAAAAACAGACACACAAGCATATATCCCATATGATTCCACTTACATGAAATTTAGCAGGCATAGATAAACTAAAGCATCATGAGTCAGAACTGATGTTGTCTTTGAGAATAAGAGACAGGGTGATGATTGGCAGTGGGTCCAAGGGAGCTTCTGGATTGCATCAATATTCTTTTTCTTGATGTGGTTTGCAGTGTTTGCCTGTAAAAATCCACTGAACGAATCATATTTTTGTTGTCTCTACTTTCCTATATGTATATTATACTTTTTTTTTTTTTTTTTTTTAACAAAAGTTCCAGTTGCAGAGCTTGTAGGACTGATTCAGGTCAACATAGCCTGCCCTCTTTGACCCTTTAGATTCATCTTATTTCCTTCAATGGTTGCTTTGATTCTTCTCAGGCCTGGTTGTGTCTTACTGTTCATGGTCCCCAGAGCTTGAGTCCTCCCTGGATACTGTTCCAGGCTCAGATATCTACATTCCCTCCCACTGCCCTCCCCATTTTTTTTCCCTAAAGCCCCACACTTTCTTAGGGACCTAACCAATTAATCTTAGCTAAGTTGTTGATGACTAATGTGGCTTCTCCTCCTGGTGTAATTCAACTTCGAAAAACACCCTCAAGAGTGACTTTAAAGGTTAGTATCATGGTCCAACCCACAGGGGTAGACGTTTTTTGGATAATGCCCTTTCAGTGACACAGGGTAGCTGGCCCTGGACATGTCTATGCTGAGGACTTGCTTCAGGTAAGCAGAGAAGATGAGAAAATGTGTGCTTTGCTTCTGCTAGCATAACGGGAGTTTTGATGATGGAATGGGTCACTTCCACGTGGTGGTAGAGGAAATGGAAGCCACGCTTGTTCTTATTGAACATTGGTGATGTACTCTCTTGCTGAATTTTTTTTTTTTTTTTTTGGCATAAGTATCAGGGTGTGGTGCTGATGACTAAGTAGATGAGAACAAAATTGAAAAAATGGAAGTATTACTCATATATTGGACTCCCTTAGCACAGAGTTACAAACCAGCAAGAGTCAGCTGGCAAAACTCTTTGGGGGTATGCCTCTTTCTGGCATTTCATCCCTCTTCTTGCAGCTGGGCCGAGTTCCCAAACTCACCCTCCCTTCATCCAGTGCTTGTTGAATTGCTTTGTGGGAACCACTTAGCAAAGAAACCAAGGAAGTGTGTGCCTTGATTGCTGCCTCTGCTCTCTGGGTGAGGGGTTAACACATGGGAAATGATTTTGGAAAGATAAAAGGTGATACACAATGAAGTGTTAAACTGAATACAACGGAAATTCATTGCATCTAATGAATGCAGCCAGTGGTCAGAAAGGGGAGAAGTCACATTTTCCAGTCCTTGGCCTGTATGCCTGTGGACAGGTGTGCCAACCTGAAAAAGATTCAAACTCAACCAATGTTAAGATGGAGGAGGAAAATGACCATCTTTTCATGTCCTCCTTTAACCTGTTTTTTTGAAGCTCCTCCACTGGCCAAACTTATACTATTGCAGGGGGTCCAAAGATGACAAAAAAAGTTCAACTTCTTCTGAGGGAGTCAGTTTATCACATTTACCTATGTATTTTCCCCGTGTTATTTTCTGTTGTCTTGGCCACCATTTGTCAGAGAAAATCTGTATACAAGTTCATGCTTCTATATTAAATACTCATTAGCAAGGTCTTTTGCTTGTCAGCAATAACCAGAGCTTCTCTGTGGAATTTATGAGAACGTTTTAAAGAATTTTGAATAATGCATTAGCTAAAAGTGAAAGGAAAAATGTTTAACTGAGGTTCACTTAGGCAGAATTAACAATAAGCAAGGTACAGTCTGCTGTCTCTTCATCTGAAGAAATAATGTGTACTTCTGTTTTGTTTTTTGTTTTTTGTTTTTTTTTTTTTTGAGACGGAGTCTTACTCTGTCGCCAGGCTGGAGTGCAGTGGCACGATCTTGGCTCACTGCAACCTCTGCCTCCCAGGTTCAAGCAATTCTCCTGCCTCAGCCTCCTGAGTAGCTGGGACTACAGGTGCCTGCCACCATGCCCAGCTAGCTTTTTGTACTTTAGTAGAGATGGGGTTTCACCATGTTGGCCAGTATGGTTTTGATCTGACTTCTTGATCTGCCCACCTTGGCCTCCCAAAGTGCTGGGATTACAGGCGTGAGCCACCACGCCTGGCCGCACTTCTGTTTTTGTTTGTTTGTTTGTTTTGAGATGGAGTCTCACTCTGTTGCCCAGGCTGGAGTGCAGTGGCGCGATCTCGGCTCACTGCAAGCTGTGCCCCCCGGGTTCAGGCCATTCTCCTGCCTTAGCCTCCCGTGTAGCTGGGACTATAGGCACCCACCACCACGTCCGGCTAATTTTTTTTTTTTGTATTTTTAGTAGAGACGGGGTTTCACCGTGTTAGCCAGGATGGTCTCGATCTCCTGACCTCGTGATCCGCCCGTCTCGGCCTCCCAAAGTGCTGGGATTACAGGCGTGAGCCACCGCGCCTGGCCTGTTTGTTTTTTTAAATAAAACCAACACTTATTTATTGTAGAACATTTGGTAATTTGAAAACATGTATGAAGAAGAAGATAACATTCACTTATGATTTCTCCATGCTTACATATTGCTGATATATCCTCCTGCCATGAACACTTGACAGACTGTGACCATGTCATATACTATGCAGTTTGTAACCATCTGTTTCATCTAACGTGATGAAAGAAATGTCTTTTTCCCATGTCATCAAATATTTTTCAAAAACATGATGTATAAAAGCTGCATAATAATTCTCTCCCGACAGTAATTCTTCTAGAAGACATTGGTTAATAAAATGTCTTAGAAGATAAATGTGGATATTTTTCATTTCCAATCATGTGAGGGTAGCAGTTAGTCATTATGTTTTCCACCCCTATCTATACGACTTGCTCATAAATATGAACCAGGTTGGTGCAGCTATTAAAAGACAAGAGAAAGGAGACTTTTTTCCCCTTAAAATATAACATTATAAAGTTTTCATTTATGTCTTCTTTTTTAAGATGTGAAGAATGTTTTCTTCTTTCGAGAGATGTTATTCCTAGAAAAACCTATAACCAATCTTAAAGGATGAAATTCTCTTCACAAAATGCAATTGGTCCACCTTCTTTCACTGAATGCATGATTCTGGAAATCTACATATTGGTTTATACGGGGTGAAAGATACAATGATTTACTTAGAATAGGTGATGGAGATGGGAATTTTGGGGACTCTGGGAACAGCTACAGTTGGACCTCACAGACGTTGAATGCAAACACTGGAACTGGAGCGATTCAGTGCAGCTGCAGGAAATGGATTATCTCACTGTCCTTTCAACAACAGGACTTCATTGACCCCCATCTTTGTTACCGTGACTCATTCCACTGCCTCTACTTCTGCCGCTCCTTTGTTACCTATTACTTCACCATCCACTTTATACATCTTGACGCTATCTAATGGCTTCAGTTTACTGAAAACTTGCCCTTTTTATAGCTTCTCAGGGCTTCTTTTTGCTGTCTGATTTTTTAGCTTCTGCTTCCGCCATGTTATTTTCTCTTCCCATTTCCAGTTCAAATTCTTGAAAGACAGTGGGTGCTCATGTCAGGTTACCTCTTGAGGTTGGCTGCCCTTGGGTTATACAGTTCATGAAGGGGGTTGTATGCTATAGATCATGCCTCAGGTTGCTGCTTCAGCTGGGTCCACTGGCTGGC
Source organism: Macaca thibetana thibetana (assembly GCF_024542745.1). Classification (NCBI taxonomy): domain Eukaryota; kingdom Metazoa; phylum Chordata; class Mammalia; order Primates; family Cercopithecidae; genus Macaca; species Macaca thibetana. Next base: position 93,503,482 of record NC_065580.1, on the reverse strand, counting down.
GTAGTTCCCTCAAAAAGGGAATCTGATACAGCAATCCCTTGAATGACCTCCCAGGCATACTCTTTTTGTTTTTATTGCATTTCTTTGATTTTTTTTTTCTTAAAGTATGTTTAACATACCACAAAAGCAACATTTTGATATATTTTTCATGTTTTTTAAACAAAATTCTTTTTAATTTAAAATAAACATGCTATCTATTTTAACATGTTATCTATTTTAACTATTTTAACAACAGCTGTTGTCCAACTGACTTTAATAGAAATATAAAATATTTGAACTAGGTCGGGCACGGTGGCTCATGCCTATAATCCTAGCGCTTTGGGAGGCCAAAGTGGGCAGATCACTTGAGGCCAAGAGTTTGAGACCAGCCTGGCCAACATGGTGAAACCCTGTTTCTACCAAAAAAATACAAAAATCAACCAGGCACGGTGGCACACGCCTGTAGCCCCAGCAAGTCAGGAGGCTGAGGCGCGAGAATCGCTTGAACCCAGGAGGTGGAGGTTGCAGTGAGCTGAGATGGTGCCACTGCACTCCAACCTGGGTGACAGAATGAGACACTGTCTCAAAAACAAAGCAAAACAAAACAAAACAAACAAAAAAAAAAAAAAAAAAAGAAAGAAAAAAGAAAGAAATAAAGAGAAAGATATTTGAACTAAATTTTTCTTAAAGTTCCTGAAATCTAATGTCTTAGGGAAAATGTTTATGTTTATAATGTTCAACTGTCACTTTTATACAGTTACTTGCAAGAAGATAAATACATTTTAATAGTTAGTTTAGAATTATGCATGTGGATATCAGAGACTAGCAAAGATGAGCAGAAAAGATCTGGAATATGTTGACTTTTATAAAGTAGGTTAAAAGCATTTTCCTTTTGAAACAGAATGTTCTCTTAGGCATTTTTCTGGTGCTTTGCGATTAAAATATAAATGGTTATGTATAAAACTTAACTGCAGACTGTTATTGTTGGAAATTATTTTTATACACACAAATAGTGATGAAAAGGAAAGTAGACTGGAAACATAATTTGTGCTTTCGTTTTACTCTGACTTAGAGGGAAGACAACTGAAATTGCCTTCTATACTACCTTACCACTGCAAAATGGGAAGTGAAGTCAGACAGTAAACTGCTTCCTGTCTTCTTGCAGGAAGGAAACAAATTATATATAAATACACATAGCCAAACTTCAGTTTCTCTCCACTCAATCTATCCTATGCACGGCCCTGATTTGGCATTAGTAAAATGTTGTATTATTTCCCTTTTGTCAACCTTGGGTGTATATTAGAACCACTTGGGAAGCTTTTTAAAAAACCCAATGTCTAGCCTCACACCCCAATTTTTTTATTTATTTAGTGTGGGGTGTGGTTTGAGTACTGATAATTTTGAAAGGCATCCTAAGTGATTCTAATGAGCAGAGAGGAAGCCACAAGGCAAAAGGAGAAAATCTGAACAACTGAGCTTGCCGTCAAGGTGCTCTATTATCTATCTGCAACCTAGCTTGCCAGGCTTGGCTGACCCAAATTGCCTCCCATGCCCTCTGAACATTGCTTGTACTTCCTCTCTTGTGTTATCTCTCCAGGCATTCTAGGAGTTACTTTCTCACACATTTAATCTGGTTCAAATTCCTCCTCATTTTTCTAGACTCAGCCCATTTTACCTCTTTCATGAAGCCTTCCCTGACTGCGCTTGACTGCAATGCTTGCATCCTCCTCTGAAAACACAGTGGTTATTGCCTAGAAAATCATTTGAACAATGAATCAATTATGTACTGCCTTATGTAATCTCTCCACCGTTGCATTAAATAATTACTTTAATCTTTGCTTAACCTTTTCATCTGTTTGTTATCCAGCTACCTGTACTGTAAGCAAGTTTCTAGCATTCATCTATATTCTTGACAAGCCACGTGCCTTGTACAGTACAGGAAGTCAATAATGTTTACCTCTCCCTTCCATCCTGACTTCCACAGGTTTGGTTCAAGATTCTCTCCTGGAATCTTGTCCTGGTCTTGGCTGGCCTTCCTGCCACCAGACACTTTGGCTCTTCAAATCAGGTCAACACATTACTGGCACACATGGCCAATGACCTGTAAAACTGATGGGGGGTGTGTGTGTGCATGTGTGCAAGTGTGCACTCTTTTGCTCACTCTTGTTTCTATCTTATGATTTGGCTGACTGGGTTTCTTTCCTTCCTTGGTCCCTCACTGTCCTACTCAATGGGACTTGATGGCAGAATTCAACTTCTCAGGTTTTGACCTCTTGTTTTCTCTCAGGTGAATAACATGCTGCCTGGATCTTCCTGTTCCTATTCCTTTGAGTAAACACTTGTGCTGAACAGGCTCTGGCCAAGGGGACCTAAGTTAAGTCAATCTGATCTGTCAAGAGTTTCCTCTCTACCCTGTATTTTCTTTTTTTGGATTCTCACAATTTAAAAGAAACCTGATTGTATTGTCCACATGATTAAAAGCTGTTGTTGGTCCCTCATTGCCTTTAGAAGAAAATCTAAACCTGAGCTATCCAATATGGGAGGTGTTAAAGTTAAAATTAAAAATTAATGCCAGACATGGTGGCTCACACCTGTAATCCCAGCACTTTGGGAGGCTGAGGTGTGTGGATCACCTGAGGTCAAGAGTTCAAGACCAGCCTGGCCAACATGGTGAAACCCTGTCTCTACTAAAAATACAAAAATTAGCTGGACGTGGTGGTGGGTGCATGTAACTCCAGCTAGTTGGGAGGCTGAGGCAGGAGAATTGCTTGAACCTGGGAGGTGGAAGTTGCAGTGAGCTGAGATCCCACCACTGCACTCTAGCCTGGGTGACATAGGGAGACTCTGCCAAAAATAAAAAATAAATAAAATAAATAAAAATTGAGTTCCAGCCGTCTATGGTAGTTCATGCCTGTAATCCCAGCACTTTGGGAGGCTAAGGTGGGAGGATCACTTGAGCACTGTACCCCAGTTTAGGTGACAGCGTGAGATCTTGTCTCAAAAATAAATAAATAAATTGAGCTCTTCAGTCACACCATGTTTCAAGTATTTGATAGCCACATGTGGCTAATGGCTACTGTTTTGGACAACACAAATATAGAAGATTTTCACCATTGCAGAAGGCTCTGCTTGACAGTTCTTGTCTGAATATCTTAGTGTAGCTTGTGAGGTCTTTTACAATCTCACCTCAACCTTTTGCTCCAGCCCAATTTTTGGCTGTTCCTCATTGTTTAACCCCATCTACTTTCTCAATGTTCCACAACGGCTCTGTGCCCTTTCATAGCTCCATGCCTTTGAACATGGTGTTCTCTCTTTCTGAAATACCCTTTGAGTTTCTTCTCTGGCAAAGTCCTATTTACCTTTTAAGATCCAACTCAAACATCACCTTCCTTGTGGAGTTCGCTGACTTTCTTAAACAGTCATTTCTTGTCCTCTGTTTCCATTGCTCATTGAACCAATCTCTATTGTCCTTATCACAGTAGTTTGTTATTATTTACTTATTAATCTGATCCTCCCTTTGGAGGGAGGATCCTATCTGTTTTAGCAATCTGCCCTAATAGTTACCTGAAATTGTTTGCTTGATACCCTTTTGATAATCAAGTAACATATCTTCTTCTTTATGTGCTTGTTATTTATGAGCTCAGCATGTTTGAAAAGTTCACTTAGTGTTTCTGGAGAAATCCTGCCCATTTCTAGTGTAAAGCTAGAATGACTTCCTGTTTTCTAGGGTGGAGGTCAGTTTTTCTTCTAATTAATCCTGACCAGACTTGAGAAGGATGTGGTAGGAGGGGTTTCCAAGGTCAAAAACAGCAGGACTGTCTGCAGGAGCAGGTTCAGGTGTTCTCAGGTTCCAGTTATTATACAAAATATTTAGTATATGTTCAGAGAAAAAGTAGGGAGTAATGATGGAAAAAATAAAAACAACCTCCATGGAAAGAAAACCGGGGTATCGTATTTGACTTTTTCCAGGCTAAGCCCAAAAGCAATGATGTAGTGAGGGGGAAGTTTTTATTTCCATTTTGCAAAAACGTAATTTTTTTTTCCTCCCGGGATTTGGTAAGATTTTCATAAATTCTTGTGAATTCAATTACAGGGAAGTAAATCCTACTTACTAGTAAATTATCAATTTGTTTCTCTTTTCTTACAAAAGAGAAACAAATTGATACACTTCACATCACCCGGTAAAGCTTATTTTTTCTGAAAAGGCCATAAGCCCTAACGGCTCAGAATCTAAGAGACCTTCACTGATTGTCATCGCCTAGCGGCCACCGCAAACCTTACAGTCAATCATCTTCCCCCGGGCCCCGGATCACGCCCATTGCTCAGACCACGCCCACTCAAGTCGCCTCAGAGCTCCGCCCCAGGCCCAGCAGAAGAAGATTCTCATTGGTGGAGAAGTTGTTCTGATCCCGCCCCGGAGGACTGCGATAGGCTGAATCGGCGTGGGGCGGTGGTGGTTGGCTGCTTGAGGACGGGTCCCTGGTCGTGCCTGTCAGAGAGGCTGGCGGCAGTGGCGGCTCTCCGGGCTGGGTTGTCAGTCAGTGAGAGGAGGGGGAAGATGGCTCGCCGGGACCCGTTCTGCTAGGAAGAAGGGGAGCAGGTGGTGCTGCTACTCGGGAGGAAGCAGAGCAGCTGCCGTCGCTGTGGCTGCGAGCCTCACGAATCGAGGTCCTGCAGGTGGAGCTCCGGCAGCCGCTCTGGTGAGTCCAGCCGAGAGACCCACGCCGGGCCCCCAGGGCGTCTGGCGACAGATAACTTTTTTTTTGTCAGGGAGGAGCCGGGGCGAGGCGGCGGCAAGGACAGGACCGAGACTTTGTCCCCGGGGCCGCGGCTCCACTGGGGGTAACGGCTCCCGCGCGAGGCGCCACGGGTGGGCGCGAGGCGGCGCCAGGCGCTGGGGGCTTCTGGCGGGCGGGTGGGCTGCGGCCGGCGAATGTTCGCCCCGAAGTTGGGCGCAGCCCGCCCGCTGCCTGGAGGGCTGCAGCTTTGTGCGCGCGATTCGGGTCTCTCCTTCCCGGCGAGGAGCAGTCCAGCCTTCTGCCGTGACCCGGGTGCCGCCGCCTCGGCCCCACCGGCCGCTCCTCTGCGGGATGGGCCTGTGGCGGGAGCCCCCGGTCCCCTCCCTGCCGCGGCGGATGCTCCGGCCTCTGCCTCCTCTCCCATCCGCGCTCTCCGCTCCCGCGAGGCCGCCGCTGTCCGTCCGGTCTGGTGGCCACAATGGTCACTATCGACCCCCCGCCCCCGCCCCTTGGGAGGATAGTGTTGGCCTGAGTCGTTCTTGGGTCCCCTGCAGGGCGGAGAGGTTCAGACAGCAGCCACGCTTCCTTCATGGGTTATTACGCTGAAGATCTCTTCTTGAGCCCTTGCCCTTTCTTTCTATGAGTTATTCCTCTCCCGAGGCTCATTTTAACATACTCGGGAATCCTCGGGGGTTTGGCTCCAAATGGTTGCATTAAAACACCCCCAAGTTTGTATGCTTCAGAGCGAAATTTGGTGTCCGCCCGTCAGCTTGCACATGTGTGCTTTGTGAGTTTAGACCTTCCTGAAAGATTTTAATTTTGCCTAAGTGGTTTAGTACTGCACAGAATCTGCTCTCTGAGAAATACACTATCACAAGCCTGGCAGCCGCGGCGCTCTTCAGGTAGGGGGAATTCGTTCCACCGGCAGCTACTCCTTATCTCAGAGACTGCGCTACAGGCAGTAGGGCCAAGCTGACCTTTTGCAAATTATTTATCCTTGGGTCACACAGTAGTTTTTTGGAGCAGGTGGGCCACCTCTTTGGTTCATGTAACACTTGACAGTTTGAGGTTTTCAGCTTTCGTATCTTATTGGCATACAGTCAGAAAGACTGGGAGGCTTGTTTTCCATGAGAACATTCTTCTGCTAACATCCACAGGCACCCCACCTCCCCCGACATTTCTAAGTATTTTTTTTTCTTTAGGTGAACACATTTTAAGGTTTACAGGATGAATAGTAGTCTAAACCCCCATATTTTTGAAGTGCAGGCAAAGGCAAGGAAGGAAAAACATTTAAGATCTGCTTGGCCAATAGTAGCTTCAAAGTTAGCTATTCAAATAATCAGTTCAATCAAACCAAGTGGCAAGGGGGAAAAGCATCACATATTTAGGAAACAAATTCTGGATTTGACTCGTTTATCCTTATTCAATTTATTGAAATTACCGTAGAGGGATTAGAAGGATTAGAAACCTTCTTAGTCATCGGCATTAGCAGTACCTGGATACAGACACCCGATGAGGCATTAGCTGGGTCAGCGTTTATCCTTGCTGTGCTTCCTTTCTTTGTTGTATTTCTGTTTTATGAAATTTGCTCTGGGTTGTATTTTTTAGACTGGTGTCTTTTTGACAATGTGTTTAATATATGTACTGTTTTATTCAGCATCCTGTTGCCTAATATTTATTTTATAATGGATCTTAAGAAATTTTAAGAAATCAGTATTCAAGACCTCTTTTGGGGTATCGTTTATATTTTATAAATAATTGCAATTATGTCAAGCATAAATTTATTTTTTTCACTCTTCCAGGCTGAGTAGGTACTAGGGATACAGAAATGAATGTCATAGCTCTTGTGTTCAAGGAATTTACTATCTAATATACAAGGTGTTAGTAACATTACAGTAAATTAACAATTATAATACTATGTAGTCAGTGGGAATGGAGATATGCCTAGTGTAGTAGGAGAGTTTAGAATAGGAGATGGTTAACTTGCCTTGAGTGTAGGTGGAGTTGGGAGCACACAGCCAAGTTGTGAAGGATGATATAATTTTGCCAAGTGCAGGAGGTAAGTAACTTCCCAAGAGGAGGATATAATAAATGAGAAGGCAAGGAGGCCTGAGAAACTGTGGCGATTTAGATAAGTCATTGACAATGACAAGTCAGTGTCAATTGACATTGACAGTTGACAAAGTCAGTAACATTGACATTGATGTGGCTTGAATGCAGGGATTAGTAGGGAAATGGTGCCAGATGAAGATAGTGAGGGTGGTAGAGGGCCAGATCAGGGAATGGTATCCTTAGCTAAAGTGATTGGATTGAACGTGATAGATGAGAAGCCATTTATTGGATTTGTATTTTAGACCTTTACTGTGGCAGAGTGAGGGAAAAACTGACAGGTCCTAATCACCTATGAGAAGAAAGGAGGACTCAGGACTCTGAAGGTTTGACTTGGGGTTCTGTTGATTGGAAATGAGGAACACATAAATAGAAGGAAGATGATAAATTCTGTTTTGAATTTGAAGAAGCAGTGGAACTTCAGGTGAATATATAGATAGATGTTTGTATCTATGGATGTGAAAATCAGGATTAAAGAGATGATTGGGGGTTGAATTGAAGCTGTATTGATTTGGTTGTGTTGAAATGACTCAGGGAAAGCCTTTAGCATGATGAAAGTGGCAGCTAGAGAACAGACTCTCATAAATAGCAGAAGTAGGGAGAAGAATTGTCTGAAAGTAAGAGGAACAGTAGCTAGCAAGGTAGGAGGACCATCAGGAAAGATGCCAAGGGTGGGGAGATTTTCCAATGGAGGAGGAACAGGTTAACATTTTTGAATGCTGCAAGGAGGTGTCAAGTTAGGAGAGGGCCCCAGTGACCACTGAATTTGTCAGGACTCCATAGGTAACTTTAACAAGAACAGTTTTAACTGAGTGGTTCAGAAACCAGGCTTCAGAAGATTGAGAAAGAATGGGTGTGATAAAGTAGACATGCTTGATTGAGACTTTTTGAGAGAACTGAAATAAAGAAGGGAGAAAATGATAGCTATAGCTTTCATTGAGCAGTGGTTCTCAATCTTGGCTATGCATTTATTTACAATATTGTAATAATAATTTACAATAATCTCAGGAGCTTTAAAGAATTTTGTTTTCCAGAGAGAACCCCTATACCAATTTGGTGTGGGGGGTGTTGAACCCAGATATCAATATTTATTTCAACAGCTTTTCTGTTGAAGTGTAATTGATATGTAATATACTACATATATTTAAAGTGTACAATTTGATATTTGACATATGTTTATACCTGCAAAACCATCACCATAATCAAAATAATATTCACCTCCAAAAGTTTCCTGTGTCCCTTTATAATCTTTTCCTCTTATCCCCAGGAAACCACTGTCTACTTTCTATCACTATTGATTACTTGCATTGATACTTTTTTATAGTTCCTTAAGTAATTCCAGTGTGCAGCCATGATTGAAAACTATTGCAGAGGAATATTGTTTGAAGGAATGTTATGTTTGTTTGTTTACATGCATAAGGAAAGAGAGAGTAGAGACAAGTGGGAAGAGATTCTTAAGCAATTTAGGAAAGATGAGATAATTATTGGAACTAAGACCCTGAGGAGCTAGAAGTGGATGGAATTCAGAGCTTTGACTAGTAAGAAAGGAAGACATTTCTGGAAGCGACATCTCTAAGAATATAATGTTAAAGACAGTATATTTCTTTGTTATCATCATCAAAGTTGGCATATAGTATCCAAATTGGTTCCCTGAAGTACTTCTGAAGTACTTAAAAAAGTTAGAGAGCATGTTAACATTGTGAAAATGGATACTGCTCAGAAAAATTCCTTAAATGGAGCCTGAGATCCCTGGCATCATCATGTAGTGCTTTGTCATTTTTTTGGAGGGGAGCAGATGGAATTAGCAGTTTGACTATTGCTTATTGTTGAGAGCCAAGTCCTGCCATAGACTTTTTGACCTTCTCAGAGTTAGGCTGCATATCTGCACTAAGGGAAAAGAACATTTAACACTTGAAAATCTCCTATTTAAGGTATCTTTGCTCAGAAGAAATCTTGTTTGCTTGCCCTTTGGATATATGCCTTATAAATACATTTGAGGATAAAATCATTCCTCTGTCTCCTAAATGAGACAGAGAAGAGTTTTGACTAGAAGTTCTCAAAGGCCCACATTTTCTATCTTGAGAAGGGTAATAGCCTCACCTCACCACCTTTTTTTTTTTCTTTTTGAAATTTCTGGCTCAGGATTTGGATATAGGTAAAATTGAGTCCTGCTGGTTCTGAGGTCCAGGGCTTGTTCCTCAGCCTTGACTCTAAGCTTTCATAGGGGGCTGAAAACAGAATAGCTTATCCAAATATTATTTGGCCTTGTAACTTGGTCATAAATAAAGAAGAAGTGAAAAGTTTTGTCTGATTGTATTCTAGAGTTCTGAAAATTTCTTTCATTGTGATTAAATAATTAAAGTATGATTCTTTTCTAGAGAGGAAAGTCATCCCTAGTTTTGGTGCAGCCTAAAAGAGTGGAAATATTGATGTTAGCATGATTTTGGACATTATTATTATAGTCACAGCCATATTGTAAACATTCTATATTTTCTTAATTACTATTATAATAATCATTGTAGGAAATTTGAAAAATTCAGGAAAGCATAAATGGTAAATAACACTTATAATGTCTCCACCCAGAGATCCTTATTTCTTTTGTGAATTACCTATTAGTGTCCTTTGTCTATTATAACACTGGAGATTTTTAAATACTAAGTTATGAGAGCTCTTTGTATATACAAACTATTAGGTCTTTGTCAAATTACATTGCAGATAATTTCCCTAGTTTGTCATTTTTATCTTAATTTTGTTTTTGATGTGAATTTTCTTTTTAAACAGATTGCTAACATTTTAATATGTTTAAACTTATCAAATTTTTATTTTATGATACCTTGCTACTTAGAAAGGGCTTGTATTCCCAAATTATATGACTGTTCACCTCTATTTCCTTATATTAATTTCACAGTTTTTAAACAAATTTACATCTTTAGTCTGTTTGCAGTGTATTTTAACAGAGTGATGGTTCAGTTATTTTAATGCTACTTATTGAACAATTATCTTCTTCAGAGGTTTTAAATACCAAATCATGTGTATATACTCTATAGATATGGATATATGACTTTTTCTATTTAGTTTAATTGGGCTATTTATTTTTGCTCTAGTGATTCCAAACTGTCTTAATTATTGTGAGTTTTTAATGTATTTCACTAAATGGTTGTGTGAATACCTACTATTGTCTTTGTTAAAACATTTTCAGCATTTCTCATATATTTCTTTATTCATGTTACATGAAAGGCAGTAAAGATTCTAAAAGAACCTCACTGGAATATCTGAGTGAATTTTCTAGAGAAAGTTGTACTATCTCTATTAATACAATGTTATCATTTATTGAAGTCATCTTTTATGACTCAAAGATGTAGTTTTGAGTTTACTTCTTGTATTTTATAGTTTGTAGTTTTCTTCATGTGAGTTCTGCCTATTTTTCAAGTGGTATTTTTGATATTTTGAAACTTACTGATTCTATTGGGAATGGAACTTTTAAAATTATTTTATAAAGAGGATTCTATGTACCTGATGGAACATAGAAAGATGGCTAATTCTCGTATACTGTTTTCTAACTGGTCATTTTATGAAACTCTTAATTCTGATAGTTTTTATTGTGTTTTGTAGTAACTCAATTATAGCACGTGTAAATGGTGATGATTTTGTCTTCTTGCCAACACTTAATCCTTATTTCTTTTTCTTAGGACGTTGATCAGAATTTCTAGAATAATGTTAAGTTATAGCAGTGAACAGTGAGGATCCTTGGCTTATTTCTCATTTAAATGGAAACGCCTTTAGGGTTTCACAGTTGTGTATTCAAAATTTTTATTTGTGGTATGTTAAGGAAATAGTCTTCTATGCCTTTTCAGGAGGAACCAAGACAGATACTTAGTTTGCTCACATGCCCTCTTAATGTACCTTGAGATGATCATATAGTTTTCCTTCTTTTACCTATTGGTTGATGAATTGTGTTACATTTCCAAGTAGCTTTCATCAAACAATTGCTGTCTTAGGGATAAAGGCAACTTGATAATAGCATATCTCTTTAAAATAGTGCTATATTTAATTTGCTATATGAGACTGATCTTTGGTGTTCCTTTTATATTACCTTTTTAAGGTTTTGATTTCTGAATATGCCAGCTTTGTGAAAAGAGAGACTGAGAGAGAAGCTTTCCATCTTTGCATGTGCTCTGGCAATTAATCTCTTCCTTGGAAGATTTGAAATAGATTGGCTCTAAAAATGTCTAGGTCTTTTTGGACTGAATACAATTATAAAGATCTTAATATGTGCTTAAGTACTAAGTATTTTGCATAATTAATTTCATTTAGTCCCTATATAACTTTATGAGGTAAAAATTGTTTATTCTACAGACAAACATAGACTCAGAGGTTAAGACAGTTGTTCACGCCGGGCGCGGTGGCTCAAGCCTGTAATCCCAGCACTTTGGGAGGCCGAGACGGGCGGATCACGAGGTCAGGAGATCGAGACCATCCTGGCTAACACGGTGAAACCCCGTCTCTACTAAAAATACAAAAAACTAGCCGGGCGAGGTGGCGGGCGCCTGTAGTCCCAGCTACACAGGAGGCTGAGGCAGGAGAATGGCGTAAACCCGGGAGGCGGAGCTTGCAGTGAGCTGAGATCCGGCCACTGCACTCCAGCCCGGGCGACAGAGCGAGACTCCGTCACAAAAAAAAAAAAAAAAAAAAAAAAAAAGACAGTTGTTCACCATCAATAAAGTACACAAAGTTTAAACTCAATTCCTATCTGATGTAATGCCCATGTTTTCTAATCAGTACCCTAATGTTTTTCTTAATTTCTTCACCCCATATTACTGAGAAGTAAATTTAATCATTTTATTTGAGCATCTTATTAAGTATTTTTCCTCTTTGCACACTGAGTTTTAATTTTTGGTAACCCTATTATAATTATCACTGGTCTGTTCTGTGCTGATGTGTCATATCTTTTGCTATTTTAATAAATACTGTGATCTTGGAGTGAGGTGGGATAGCGTGGGTGAACTTAAAATTGTTGTTCATATAATGCACTTAATATAATTTACATTTTAATTTGTTGAGTGTTCAAGATCAGTTTGCATTATTGAATCCTGTTTGTACCTTGTAAAGAATGTTAAGTGTACCACATACAAGAGATCAAAGAGTTCTGGAAACACAGTACTTTTCCATTTTAGTTTGAATTATTTTTGTTGTGAGCCTTGCATCAGGGTAGCTTTTTAGTAGTAATGTTAAGGGATATTTGTTTGGTGTTTTCTTGAACAAAGAGTCTTTTGCTAGTTGACAAAGAGTTGCTTTCTCATATAAATACATAGAATTCATTCAGTCACTTAAGAATTCATTCAGTCATTTATACTTGACTTAATGAAAACATATATGAATTATTAAACTGTACCATGCAAATTAGGTTCTAGCCTATTAGAATGTTTATATTTACTCTTATGTTGAGTGATGTATAGGCTTGGAAATTTAAGAGAATAGTGTAAGCCTTAAAAGTGCTTAAATTGGGAAAGCAATTGTAAACTTTTTATTTATCTTTTTGAACTCTTATGTTCCCCCCCCTTTAAATGTAAATTAACGTTTAATTAATTCAGTTAGGGTTTTGGTTATAATCAACACACCCAGACTGCATTCCCCATGCCCTTCCTACGGGGACAATCTGAACCTCTCAAACCTGCCAGACACATACGTGCTCTTTTGTTCTAAATTTCAAGGTTCCTGCTGATTTGTTAATCAGTAGATGTCACAGTTGTGGACAAGGTGACAAATAGCCCCCGCAGCAGTGCACCCATTAGTAGTTAAGAAAAGGGAGAGACTATTTTGGGAAATCATGAAACTTCAAGTGAGTCCTGATAGGGAAATGGAGAGGAAGGTGAAAATATTATAGAAATGGATGGGGGAAGAAGGGAAGATAAAAATGTGTAAATCGAATAGATTGTTGGAGAAATATAGAAAATTGGTTACATAGGTGATAGAACCAGAATATTCAAGTCAGTGAGGTCAAGAAGCAGAGTTTCAGAAAGAAAGACTCTTGCTTCAGGTTACAGAAAAATAAAGACCATAGAGAAAGAACTGATAGAGTTGTCATTTATAAGGTCATGGAGAGTGGATGATGAGACCCAAATTTATACTGTAAAAGGGATTAAGGAATAAATTGATGGTGAGCAATTGGAAGTGGTGGTAGTAGATTAAGCTACTAAATCAGAAAGTTAATCAGTGAAGAGTAAATAAGGATGGAGTAACTAGGGCATTAGAATCTGATGAAGCCTTACTCTTGTGCCCCCTCTTTTCAGAACTGTAAGATCATGAAATACATTCTTAATTGTCCAAATGATAAATACTTTGTTAGTGATACCTAGAGGTATAATTCATTGAGTACCTTTTGTTTGCCAATGCTTTATTTGCATTATTTTTAATCCTTAAAACATTCCTAAAAGATAGGTGTTATTATCTGTCATTCACAGTTGAGGAAACTGAGACTTAGAAAGTTTAAGTAACTTGTTGAAAATTGGTATGGGTTTTTTGGACTCCAGAGTCAGCATTCTTTTCATTATGCCATGTTGTTTCCTTTATGTATTGAGCTGTGTTAAAACACTGGGGGCTTATAAGAGGAATATAGGTGGGATTCCTCTGCTTGTAGAAAGTAGTAGAAGAGGCCAGCATGGTGGCTCTTGCCTGTAATCCCAGCACTTTGAGAGGCTGAGGCGGGTGGATAGCGAGGTCAGGAGATCGAGACCATCCTGACTAACATGGTGAAACCCTGTCTGTACTAAAAACACAAAAAATGAGCCGGGCATGGTGGCACGCCCCTGTAGTCCCAGTTACTCGGGAGGCTGAGGCAGGCGAATCGCTTGAACCCAGGAGGCAGTGGTTGCAGTGAGCTGAGATTGCACCATTGCACTCCAGCCTGGGCGACACAGCGAGACTCTGTCTCAAAAACAAAACAAAACGAAAAAAGCAGTAGAAGAGAAATCCTAATTATGCTTGCCATAATTTGTGTTGACTATATTTTTATTTAAAATGTTTTTATAAAGGGAATCCTGGTAAGCTCCCCTACTATATTTATATCTGATTTTTAACAATTTTTTACCCATGATAATGATGGGTTGAGAGGAAAGGAAGAACAGGTCAAGAAAAAGCATGTAAAGAAAAGTAAGACTAAAACTTGTTATTTTCACTATGAGAACTTCTAATATGTCATACAATTTTAGGTAGCACCTCAGAAAGGCCAACCTCTTCATGGAAATTGTATCGAGCTAGTCACAAGATGGTAATTAGAGCAGATATTCTTCATGTCACCAGATTATAGAGCTCCAAAGAATTTATTGTAATATAGTGTGATTTATTGAATTTAGATTTCATCAATCAGGAATTAGTTATTGGTGAAAGGGTCTAAGCAGATGTTTGATTTTTCTGTAATAAACCTTTCTTCAAAAACAATGTGTAATTGAAAAAGAAATGCTTAAAATACTTTAGGGATTAAACATTCTTATAGGACTTTGAAGTACTTTGGGAGGAACCAGGATAGAAATTTTTGCTGTGCTAATTTTAGCCTCATATTCAGCTACAAAACAACATCTAGGTTACATTCTGCTGTACTAGTATAAGACAGTATTATTGAAAACTTTATTTTAAAAATAATTTTATAATTCAGCCTCTGCTAAAACAAATTGACTCTTAGCCCAGTTAATATGAATCAGCGTGGTCATACTGAACTATTTATTTCTCCTTTGGTTACTATAATATTTTTAAACCAAGAAAAACAACTATATTCATGATATCCACATAGTTTCTGATTGGGGAGAATCAAATAGAATTTTGTACAGTCAAGATCTGTTGTTTTTATTATTATGGCCCTATTAGCACACATGACTACCATTAACTGTGTTTACTTACATTTTCTTATTGCACTTCCCTCTTTGCCCTACTATTTTCTATTGAACATCCGAGCCTCTATTGGCAGACCTCTTTAAAGATTGAAAGTCTCATTCCAACATATTAAAGGGCAGCGACTTCCTCTAAGACTTTAACTCCCAAGTTAATTGGAATTTGATTCTCTTAACATTTCTGTCTTTCTTTGTCCCCAACATTGCAAAAAGGAAAGCACTTAGAATGCAAAAAACTTTAAGGAGTCAAAGTAGAGCTGTGCTTTGGAAACCACATTTCCATATGCTATTATGTTTTGGAGAGAGGAAAGAGGGGTTATTGATAGTAAAATGATTGAAATATAATGTTTACATTGGGCTTTCTTTTACATTCCTCCTTATTTTTTCTCATAGCATTCATTTATTTTATTTTATTGCTTATATTCTGATTTACCTTGGTTTGTTTTTAAAAGAGCTTAAGACACACCCATTTCTGCTGTTTTAGGTTTATTTGTCTCTCCTAATAGTCTGTGAATCCCCTAAGTCAGCCATGTCATATTCATTTTTGTAAATCTAGTATCTAAGACATAGTTGGCATTTAATAGTTTATGAATAAATGGATGATATTTAACCACCTTAATATAAGAAAAAAAAAAGCCAGGTTGGTTGCTGAACCCTAGATTACTGCAGCTTTAGTGGTATTATGGGCTGCACTGTGTCCCATCCAAAATTCATAAGTTGAAGGCCTAACCCCCAGTACCTCAGAATGTAGCATCATTTGGAAATAGGGTCTCTAGAGAGGTAATTAAGTTAAATGGGGTAATTAGGATGGGCCCTAATTCAGTATGATTGGTGTCCTAGTAAGAACAGGAAATTTGGATAGGCCGTACAGAGGGAGGACAATGTGAAGGCACAGGGAGAAGACCACCATCTACAAGCCAGGGGGAAAGGCCTGAAACTATTCTCTCAGAGCTCTGAGAAGGAACCAACCCTCCTGAATCTTGATCTTAGACTCCTATGAATCTTGATCTTAGACTCCTAGCCTAGAGAACTGTGAGAAAATAAATTTCTGTTGTTTAAGCCACCCAGTCTGTGGTACTTTGTTACGGCAGCCCTAGCAAACGAATATAGATGGCTTTTATACTTGGATGTAGCAAAATCTCAAATACCCTTAATTTGCCTATTCCCAAGGAACAGTTTGCCAAGGCGAATGTCAAAACCTCAAAAATTTATATACTTCTCCTAGGTAAAACATGGAAGAGAAAGATTTGGATAGCTTAATGAAGAAAGTAATGACTATTTGCTCCTCCTTCATCTTTCCCAATACAGCCAATCGCAAGCAACTGGCTAATTCCTTAATTTAATTGAATTTGTTTAGTTTGGCAAGGAGAAAGTGTTTACAGGGTATTTGTGTTCCTAAGTGTTCAAGAGCCTCTCCCAATAAACCTGGTTCCTTTTTCATGGTAGAAAATGGAAGAGGAAGACTAAATAAAATACTTTTTAATATGATGTTAATTTGAGCTAATGGCTTGTGTATAATCTTAGTCACATTATTTTACTTGAGTTATAGTCAACAGGGGCAAAACAGTATGTCTTTTACATGCCCATTGCTGTGGTAGTTGCTGTACCCTTTGATCATCAACTAGTCATACTGAGTTGCCCACAGTGGTTGTCAGCGTTTTTTCATTACATGCTGTAGCCACAAACTATATATATATATACACACACACACACACACACACACACACACACAATTTTTACTATTATTTCTTCTTGACATTTTTAATTGAGTTATGTATCAAATAGTGCTGTGTTCAGTCAGCTTTTATAGTGCTTTGAGATACTTCACTGAAGAGAAAATTTCAAACATATACAAAAGCAAAACATTTGCTCTTTCATCATTTGGAGGCAGTTTTCCCATAGTTCTGAAAGTAGGGTAAACTAAATTAGAGAACTGAACAAAGATCTCAGCCCCAGAATTAAAAAAAAAAAAAAGTTTGCCCTAAAGCAAAGGAAACCAAAACCAAACAGAAAACCTCTGACTTAGGGGCACATAAGAATTTTGGTCTAATTTTGGCATTTCAACTTCAGTCACACCCATATGTTTTTGGACCACTTTTGTTACCAGTATGTAGGCACTGTGGTAAATACCAGTTGATAGATTTTTCTCATCTTTTTTTCTTTTCCTTCATTGCAACTGAGAAAAATACTGCAACCACATGCTAACAAGTGGCAGAGCTGGGTCTAAGTAAATTGAATACTTTTTCTCCAGTACCCTACCGTGTTCTTTTACTACCCTGTAGTTCTCAACCTGGCCGCCAAACACAGTCATCTGAATAATTTACTTTTCCCTACCAATTTATTTTAAAATGAAAATATCCTACTTTTCAATTTAGAATGAAAATATTAGGAAGAAGAAAAGAGTAAACAAGAGTAAATTATTTATGAGATAAGGGAAAGGCTTTGAACTGTTTTAGGTGCCGTGGGTAGGGATTGCTGATTGCATGGTGATTAGAATGGGGTCTTTGGAATTCGACTGCATGGGTTCTAACCCTAACTTAACCACTTTGGTAGTGTGTGATCTTGGGCAAGTTATTTCTTTAAGTGTTAGCTTTCTTTTTTGTGACATAGAGATTATGTTAATTTACCAGCTAGGATGGCTACGAGAATTAAATTAAAATTCCAATAAATCGCTTAGCATAGTGCCAGAAACATAAGTGCTTGAGGAATGTTAGTCATTATCACAACATTATCCATGGACATCTGCCATTGCTACGTATGACACATTCGTTCACATTGAATGTTTTCCAGACCATATTCCCAGTGATGCCAGTTGCGTATGGACAGCAAAGGATCCCATGGTCAAGTGCATTTAGGAAAATATTTCATTCTAAATGCATTTCTTGGAGATTAGTAATACAGATTTAGCATATTAAAGGCTCTTAAAAGTCCTTTGATTAAAAAAAAAAGCTTCTTTAACTTTGTCAAGTAGTTAAATTTTCACAAGGAAAGCCTTTCTTTCTGCTGTCCTCCAGGGTCTGTCTTCATGTGGCTTCTCATGCAGATGTCTGTCCCTCAGCTCTTATAGCATGGTGGTTACCCTCTAAGAGGGACAGTTGAAGAGGACAGGTCCTAGATGGAAGCTCTTATTAAGCTTCTCCTTGCACCATGCTTGCTAAAGTCCACTGGCAAAAACATGTCACTTTGCCAACTCCAGCATTGATGTGGAGGAGGACTACACAAAGAAGTAAATAACAGGAGAGATCATTTGTTGAAGGTCGTAAATATAATAGTAATAGAGTACCACATATTTTTTAAAAAGGTCCATGATGTATTAGGTGAAAAATAATCAAGTTTTGGTAGAATGTGGTTCTATTTTTATGTTAAAATCAAAATATAAATGGACTATATATACATGTATGTATATATGTGCATATATACATATGTACATGTTTTGATAGAGCAGATATATTTTGTTTTGGTTGAGCAGATATCTATATAGATATAGATAGGTACCTATATATATACATGTGTTATTTGGTTGATATATTTTTCTTGGTTGAAAAGATATATTTTGTTTTGGTTTAGATATACTGCTGAATACTTTTTAAGGGTAGAGAGTTTTCAGAACTGCTGATCATATAGTATATGTATAGAAGAAAGTCTGAAATAATATAAAGTTAACAGTATTTTCTTTTGAAGAGTGGGATAACAGCAGTGAGAACGATGATTATTTATTTTAATTATGTGGAAAAGATTTAAGTGCAGCAATTTAAAAAAATCTCTAGTAAAGAAAAATATTAGCAGGGATGGGAGATCAGTTTTCTTCCTAGTGTTCATAGTTTTCGTGTGTGTTTTATTTTCTTTCTTGGTGGAATTTTTATAATCTTTTATAGTTGCATAGTGAGCAGAACCCTTGTTTTTAACTCTTCATTATTGATTTTGTGTATTTCTGATAATTTTCTCATGATTGCCTTTGCAATTATTCCTTTAGAAAATGTAAGATGCTACTTTGACTTATTTGCCTCTCGTCTATTCCCTGCTTTTCCTTTGCCATCTGGATTACAATTGCCTTAAGGACACAGATCATATTTTACTATTCGTTTGCTAATAGTGCACACTAATAGAAACACTTTACATTATGCTCAGTAGACACTCAAGGACTTGCTGAATTATTAATGTTGCAGTTTGAACATATAGTAGTATTGACTTTTTGCATATATGAAAATATTGAATGAGTTACCCCTTAATGTGACCTCCCATTCTATGTTTGTTTTTGCTACTTCTATTGCTTTGTTCTTACTCTGACCCTGCCCAGCCTACTGTCTGGATAAATTATATGAACAGGCTGTCAACTTGACATCCTGTTCTAGTGAATATGTAGAAAGCATTTCTAATCACTATGCTATTTAATATGCAGTTGTGTGATAATCATGTCAATGAATGTGATTGAGGTAATTATTATAGTTCAAAATTTTTACACTGATCTCTTGAAATCTTAACATAAACTTTATAATTTGTATGTTATCAGGGCTTACTGAAGTTTGATTCACTGAGGTAATACTTGAATCACTTCGTACGTACTATAATTATATTTTGTAAAAGTTGGTACAAACATTTTGGAAAGCTTTATTTCAGCAATAACTGCTCTTGTAGATTTTTACCCAATATTAAATGTAAAATAATTGGTTTGTGATATTTTTATGTTTAATGAAATATATAACATATTAATGGACTTTTAAGATTTCTTATAAAATTCTAATAAGAGGTTTTCTAAGTCAAGGTTATCTGCATCAATCAGTCTTTAAAATAATCAGATGATGCTGTTGTGTCTCACAGATGCAGTGTCAGTTCTCTCCTGGCAGCTTACCTTGCCAGTGCATGCATTTCATTAATAAGAGCCCCGGGTTTTTCCTAGGTAGGGTGTAAAAGCTGAGGAGCAAAAGGAAGATAGAGAGGAGAAGCATAGTCAAAGACATGGAGCCTGGAGTGGCATGGAGTATTTTGGAGAATAGTGTTAAGTGAAATTTGGATAAGTAAATTATGACCATATTATAGGGAAAGTTTGATATAGAATATTTGTTAGGTCTGATGTCATGGTGTGTTCAGGAGAAAAGTAATTTCAATAAGATTATATGGCAGCAACATGCATGGTGCACTGGAGAAGGGAAGAAACCAGGAGCCAGAAGGCTGTGTGATCAGCACATGCAGAGGAAATAAAGGCCCAGACTCAGGGTGTTGCTGTGGAGATGGAGAGCAGATGGTAAATTTGACAGGCATTATAAAGGGTGAAATTTATTCCTCTATTCAATAAATATTTATTAATACTTGCTGTATGTTACTAATGCTTATAATATCTGGACTGAAATTTGCCTGTAATTACTAATACGGTTTAAAACTTTAAAATTATGTTATGTAATTTTTATTTGAAAAAAAATAATGTTGAACCACTGAGTCATGTGCTATATTAATGTCAATAAGAAGTGCTCATCTTAGTGCCGTGGTTCCCAGAGATCTCACCATTCTGTCTGCTCTTATCTAAAAGAAATCTAATTTGTTAATACATTGTACATGATCTTAGTCAAGGCTATTTGAATGCTAGCTCAAAAAGGAGGGAGAATATTTGCAATAGAAATCCAAGAGCAGTAACTGTTGGCCTCAGAAGTTTCACAGCATTGTGTTTGCTGTATTCTTTTGGTCAACATGGTTGTTAAAAAATAGTTCTTCCTAACTTCTCTTATTGGAGTCCAAATCAGATATCCTTTCCCTGGACACAATGTTCTTCTGAAGTCCTGGAGGATCTTGTCTATGGCCATACTACCTTGAATGCGCCCAATCTTGTCTGAAGTCCTGGAGGATCTGAGAAGAATGGGAAGATAGAAATGGGAAATGAGAAGAAAGAACTTCTTACCTTCTAATTGTTCTAGCTTTTCCAACAGAAACACACTGGGCTGGTTGCCATAGCACACTGATATCCCAGCATGATCTTATTTGTCCTTGGGGTAGGCAAAAGATGGTTTAGCCAAAAACCATTTTATTGAGTAAAAACCCATGTTCTATTCTTGATAATCGGACACTTGTTTTGTGATTTGGAGGGAAAATAGTCCTAAGTAATAGGCCTTTGGAAAGACTTCCCAAACGTCTCTTACTATGAATTATTTACTTTTCCTGGTGCCTTGAGAGGCAGCTTTATTTACTTGATGACCTAGGTAGGCAGTGAGGCATCAACATCACTTCTTTTTAACCAACAACACAAATACCCTCGTCCTTCACAGTTGATTGGTCAGTTTCTAAGCAGCAAAATCCTAAAATTAAATTAATTTTATTCTGTAACATAATCTGAACATTTCTCTCCATTCTATTTTCCTGAAATTCACCCAGGAATTCTTGATAATCTTCTGGTAGTGCTTAATTTAACTACAGCAATGGCCTCATTGCATAGGAGAGAAGTTTAAAATTTCGTGATGTGTCACAATCCATTTATAGAAATTTGGTTGCTCTATAAATTTATAGAAACTTGATTTTCATAATGATATATAAAACAAATGGTTATAAAAAGTTTTATAGTAGTTTATAGTTAGTACTTAATGATGGAGGGGATGATTTAAAAAATAGGAATAAGGAAATTTTTAGAGTTTTACAGTGAAAGTTACAAATACTTTAAAAATATTCTTACAAAATAATTAAAATGTTATATGCCTCTGATGACAACACTAAAAGATAAACTTTGGTAATTGTTATTAATAACAATGTGGGAATTGAAGAGTAAGACATTTGACTTAGAAAGGTTTTATTGTACATTGAAATTATAAAAAATTAGTGTTAGACAGACTAATTGGGCTAGTGAAATACTACATGGACTCCTAGCAAGCCTTCTAATGTAATTTTAAATATTCTCCTACGGAACATGTTTGGCAAAAATAGGAAGTTAGTTACACAGCAGGAAACATGTATTTTAATTTTATCTCTTACCTTTGAGAAGAATAAAGTTTTTAAAAATGCAAGTGGCCAGGCGCGGTGGCTCAAGCCTGTAATCCCAGCACTTTGGGAGGCCGAGACGGGCGGATCACAAGGTCAGGAGATCCAGACCATCCTGGCTAACACGGTGAAACCCCGTCTCTACTAAAAAATACAAAAAATTAGCCGGGCGAGGTGGCGGGCGCCTGTAGTCCCAGCTACTTGGGAGGCTGAGGCAGGAGAATGGCGTGAACCCGGGAGGCGGAGCTTGCAGTGAGCTGAGATCCGGCCACCGCACTCCAGCCTGGGCGACAGAGCGAGACTCCGTCTCAAAAAAAAAAAAAAAAAAAAAAAAAAGAATAAATAAAAATGCAAGTATATTTTGAATATTACTAGAGATGTCTAATTAGATTTATAAAGCTTGCAGAGTTATATAATCAAGTCTTTGGCATAGATGTTAATAGGTTACATATTAGATATGAAATGTGGGGTGGGTTAGCAACTTGTAGAGAGCCTCCTGCTGCTTGCTGGTAGAGAGAAACCGTTTTAAAATCATCATTTTGTGACCAGTTTACTTTTTGTCCTATCTAAGCTTTAGTGATACCTTTAGTCATAACTGTTATTCATCTTGAAGCCCAGGGCTTATGGAAATAATTTTTTTTTTTTTTACAATGTTACTGTATGTGGTAAGGACAAAGAAAAGCTTATGTCAGCTAGTAAACACTGTTGGCTTTTTAATTTTTCATTTCTTTAAATATTTATCCTACAATAGTACTTCAAACCTCAGCATCACACACTATACCCATGTAACAAACCTGCTTATGTACCTCCTGAATCTAAAATAACAAAATTATCCTACACTTTATAGAATTCCATTGTTCTCTTTCTTACATAATGCATTGCTATTTCAGGCTTCATTTTTAATGTTTGTATATTTTCTTTCCTTTCTTTCTTTCTTTCTTTTTTTTTTTTTTTTTTGAGACAGAGTCTCGCACTGTCACCCAGGCTGGAGTGCAGTGGCGCGATCTCGGCTCACTGAAACCTCTGCCTCCCGGGTTCAAGCGATTCGTCTGCCTCAGCCTCCCAAGTACCTGGGATCACAGGCACACACCACCACGCCTGGCTAATTTTTGTATTTTTAGTAGATAGGAGTTTCACTGTGTTGGCCAGGCTTTCTCAAACTCCTGACCTCAAGTGATCCTCCCGCCTCAGCCTTCCAAAGTGCTGGTATTACAGACATGAGGCACCGCACCCAGCCATACTTTCTCTTCTAAAAATATTCTTTCTTTTATAGTTAAGAGGAACTTACCAGGGGCCAGGCACGGTGGCTCATGTCTCTAATCATATTGGATGGTACTTGATATTCACATGACATCATGTTGATGTTAGCTTTGATCAAGGCAGTGCTTGCCAGGTTTCACCACTATACAGTTGCTCTTTTCTTCTTTCCATACTCTATTTTTGTGGAAGTGAATAGCTATGTCCAATGCACTCTCAATGGCGAAGCAAGGACTAAGCTCTACTCCTGGAAGAGATAGTGTCTACATCTATTATTTGGAATTCTTCTGTAAGGAAGCTTTACCTCCTATTCTCTTATTTATTTAATCATTTATTTATATGAGTATGGCCTCATGTATATTTATTTTACACTTTGGGTTATAATTCGATACTACATTATTTGTTCTATTGCTCAGATTGTTCCAGCTTTAGCCATTGGGTATTCTTTCAGGTTGGCTTAATATTTAATAGTATAAAGAGTACCTTACCAAAATGTTTGAAAACAGGTGGTCTAGGCTATGATCATAGATTATGATCATAGGATTGAGTAGCTAAGGCAGGGAGGAAGATAATAGTGTAGGAGGAGAAATCTAGGAGTTAAGACTTCTAGGAATTAACACTTCAGGCAAGAAAAAAATCACCAAGATTTAAGCAGGAGTTGTTTGAAAGCATGACAGTGACCTAGGAGCTAAGATCATCCAGAAATGAAGGGGAGAGACCAAGCAGGGCAAGGGCTTGGGGTGGATTGATTGATAGATGATGGTGACAGAGTTTCAAAGCAGCTTTGGGTGGATGGTTGAAGGAGGAAAAGAATGATCTTGAGTGGTAATAAGAAGGAAGGAGAACACCTACTTTACCTCTAGGCCCAGTGGTTTCTTTCAGGGATGTGTGAGGAAATGCAATCACTATTTGGTAAGGTTGCATGCAGGGAAACTAGTGTCTCATGAAAAGAAGAAAACATTTGAAGAACTGTTGAAGATATAGAGGATTTTGCTGGTAATAGACTCTAAATTCCAGAGGACACAGTAGAAGTATATCCTCCTTCCAGAATTAGGATGGGATGGGGGATGGGAGATCGGAGCAAAACAGAAGATGTACAAAGAGTTATGATGACAGTGTGTGGGAGATGAATGTCACCTAGGTGTCTGTAGCTTCTTGTGGTGCCGGACATAAACAGGGATGAAGGGAATAATGACTTTAGTCCTGGTGGACCTAAGGCAGACAGTGGTGATGAGACTGTGAAACTTTCAGGGTAGGGAGGCATGTCATAGACTCCCTTTTGAGTTCTACAGGAGACAGAGAAGTTTGGGGAGGAACAGTTTTATTCTGAGCTTGCATGCATGCTAAACAGGTGAGTGTCCATGTGAGCTCAGCTATACAATGAGGGTACCCATTTGATCTCTATCAACTGGAAGATAAGAGACCCAGGGCTGACTGGTGTTACTAATGTATAATATACACACAGAAAAATGTACAAATTATGAGTGTTCAGCTTGGCAAATTTTCACCAAATGTACACACCTGAGTAACCAGCACCTAGATCAAGAAACAGAATGTTACCAGAACCGACAAGATAGGCCCCTCAAGAGCAGCCACCATCCCAACTTCTAACACAAATGGATTCGTTTTATCTGTTCTTGAAATTTACATAAATGGAATTATATAGTATGTACTCTCTTTTCCTGCATTCTTTTATCCAACACCGTAACACAGATACAGTTTATTCATTCAAAGTTATATTTTGTTGTATAGTCAAGACAGCCCTTGACTGTTCTTGGTTCCTTGTGTATTCCTCTTGATTTCTTTTAATTTAAAAAAAGTTAACCTTAATTTTAATTGGAGAGTTATTGTGAAATTTTGTAAATTTTATACTGTTGCAATTTGCATTCACATTAGCTGTGTCTGAATAGTGATTGCTCCATATCTTTTTCAACACTTGGTGTGATCTGGCTTTCATTTTAGCTACACGTGTGTGTGTGTGTATGTGTGTGTGTCTGTATGCTGTATTTCACTGTGGGTTTTAACTGACGTTTCCCTGATGACTAACAAAGTTGAGCACGTTTCATGTGCTAAGTTTCCATTTGAATAAATGATGGTCTTGTTTTTCCTATAGGATTGTCTACCTTTTTCTTAATAATTTATGAGTTCTTTATATATTCTGGATATGAAACTTTTGTCATATATATGAATTGCAGATATCATCTGCCACTCTATGGCTTTGCCTTTTCATTCTCTTAGTGGTGTCTTTTGGGGAGTAGAAATTCTTACTTTCAAGGAAGTCTGGTTTATCCTTTTTTTCCTCCTTGTGGTTAGTGCTTTTGTGCCTCTTGTTTAAGAAACCTTTGCCTAGCCTATATGAAAGTACTCTCTTGCGTTTTCTTCTAGAAGCCTTATGGTTTACTGTTCACAATTAGATCTATGATCCAACTGAAACTGTTTTTTTGTTTTTGCATGCAGCATGATCTCTGGGGTCATGGTTCTTTTTGTCCTCCCCTTGTAGCTATCCAAATAACCTAGCCCCATTTATTATAAGGATCATCCTTTCCTCACTGAATTTCAGTGTTATTTTTGTCATAAATCAGGTGACCATGTATGTGTGGGTCTATTTCTGGCCACTCTATTCTGTTCCATTGGTTGATTTCTATCCTTCCGACAGTGCCACCCCAAACACAACCATAGTTTTTGGTAAGTTTTATACTGAGCTTTGCTATCGGAAGTCCAGGTTCCACAGCGCTGTTGTTCTTCAAGACAGCCCTTGACTGTTCTTGGTTCCTTGTGTATTCCTCTTGATTTCTTTTAATTTAAAAAAAGTTAACCTTAATTTTAATTGGAGAGTTATTGTGAATTTTTGTAAAAATTTTACCTCCCCAGCTCTATGTAACTTGATGTAGTGTGGTTCCATTTGTGATAACTTTCTGTCCTAATTTATTAAACAATGTAATTCATACAAAAGAAAATTTTTGTGCATTTATATTGGCTTTGTTTTACAAATATACATAACAACATGAAACAACGTAGATACAGGCAGACAGAAAATAAGAGTAAGACAAAGAGACTCAGTTATGAAACTCACAGTATTCATAATATAAAAACAAACAAGTTACTCCAAAGGAGAGGTTTTCCTGGTACTGCAAACTTAAGATGTGAATTTTCTAGACTCTGTTGGCTTTTAAGGAGGATAAATGTGATCTAGCAGTGCTTTGGTAACATTTTGGACATAATTTCAAAGCCCAGTTTCTCCAAACAGACAGTTCTATAAAATCAATAATACACCACATGTATGTGGTTTTCTGTTAGTCTGACTTGATCCAAGGAGGAATATTTTTTATTTTAACAATAAAATTCATATTACTCAAGTAATCTTTTACGAATGAATGAATGACCAAAAAAATGTTTTAATCATGTATTTTATGAGAATTAGACATCAGGAACCTTAGAATGTATTCTTTGACTAGAACCTGTGTTGTTCATTAAGGCATATCTGGATACTTTGTTAGACAGTTGAGCAGAGTTTATAAGAATTAATAATAATAATATTGCATAGTAATAATACTTTGTTGCCAGAAATGGAAATAACTGCTTTTATTTGCATTTTAACATGTACTCCTCACAATAACTCCTTGCAAATAGGTACTATCGTTATCCCTATTTTGCAGATTAAAAAAAAGTAAGGCAAATATCTTGCCCAAGGTAGTACTGCAAGTAAGTAATAGAATCAGAATTCATTTCTGGCTACTCTGCCTGAGTTTCTACTACGTTATAATGCTGATAAAAATTAAGTAGCCTAATGAAGGATTTGTGACTGAATTTGCAAGTTAGGAAATTCAGATAGAGCTCAACTTTTCCATCAGGAAATAGTTTCCAAGTGTACTCCCATACAAATGGATGGGTAAAGACAAATACATTGTATTTTGACATTTTGCTTGAGATAAAACTGTTCTGCATTTCCTTTAGCTTGTTTCTTTAAATTTATACTTAAGTAAATCCCAATCTTCTGAATAACTATTGTCAAATATGGTCATTTTGAATATTGTCACTTTTACTTTTTAAAAAACGAGTATTACACTTTCATGAAACCAAATGGCTTGCCTAGTTACTGTTGTAAAGAACTGAAATATAAGCAAATTAAATTACTTTAATGCTTTCTATAAAGTCAATTTTGGATGCATGTCTTCTTATATTTTCACGGTTTTGAAATATTTTCTGCCTTTTTTTTAAGTTCAATGATCTTTTTGAAATTATTTTATTGAAACTAGAGAAAAATGTCCAGTATGTTTTGCAGCTGGCATTCCTGAAAACCAAAGGAAAATTGCAGAGCCAATTTCATCATGTTATGATATTTATGCTTTTGTCAGAATTCTTGCATTTTAAGGCTTGTTTGTGCACATTGGTTTTGAAATGAATTTAGTAATTTATGTTTGAAACTCATTTCACAAATATGAAGTAACAACTTTATAGGATTATCTCTATTCATAGTAATCTGACTAAATGTATTCAAAACGTTAACATTTTTCTATGTTAATTTTCAGGTTGAAGGTTTAGAACAGATGTGGAAAAATGTTTACTTCAGAGAAAGGGGTTGTGGAGGAATGGTTGTCAGAGTTTAAGGTAATATTTACTGTTCTACTATAGTAATTATAGTCCAAAGAAGTTTTGTCTGGGGTTTAAATTCCAGTGATTTTTTGTATTTTATATGACTGAAGGGTTAAATATCTGTGGAAGAAGTATTTTCTATCAAATCTCAATAGAGAGTTATTTACACATAGTAATCTTTTCTAGGAAATTGATTCCTTTTTTCTCCCAAGTGGCTCAAAGAGTTTATTCGTTTGTTTATTTTCTTTCTTTCATGGCAATACCACAAATAATTAAAGTCTCTGAATGTTGATGTCATTCTCCAACGACCATCAATGATTCATTGTCAAAATGTTTCTTGCAGTTTGGAGGGCAGTGGAACTGGGCATGACCAACAATGAGGGAAGATATTTGCTCAACTTTATATCAGTGGATCTTTCTCTAGCTGGCTAACCCAGTGGCTATATAAGGGGTGTATAACCTTTGATTAGTTAATGAAGAAAATAAAACTTATATTTTCTTGTCTCATGAATTTTCTTTAGGATAGCTAAAATGGTGTTTCTTTAATCAGCTAATTACTTTTCTCTGTCCTTATATGACACATAATTATGTGTACTTGCATGATCATGAACCACAGGAATGAAGAGTTTGGGCTACAACTGTCACTTTGATTTTGTCCAGCCCAGTCAGCCCAAGACCTATAAGGACAAAGTTACAGACTGACAAAGTCAGGCTTATTGACTTGTTGCATTGAGAGAGATTGCCCAACAGATACCATGGGACCATCTCACCAAACCAAAGAAAAGATAAAGTTATAATAATTTGGAGGAAGGGTAGAGTTTAGGTAAAATTTAAATGGAACAGTATTCTGGTAGACTCAAAACAAAGCAGGGCTGTTTATAATGGGGTGAACATCTGGTCTGGCCTTCAAAGTAGACCCAGGATCTTGTTGTCTTGAAAACTACAAAGTTAACGTAGATTTGAAATGTTATGTTCAGAAACTCTGTATTTATATCTTTGTACCTGGGTTGAAAATCAAGGCTGCTTCTCTATGTCAAAGTGACTTAGATGCTCTAGGCAAGAGTGGGATGTTTTGTTCTTACTGATACATGTTCAACAACAAACTTTTTTATAATCTGTGATTTTAGGCAACAAGTCATCTTAGTAAGTAAGAATTTAGTAGTCACTCAAAGAAGGAGATTGTTATGACATTTTTCAGTTGCAGTGTGTGTTTAGGAAAAGCACCATTTCCTGTTAATTTTACAGCTGGCCTTATCTGTCTCTGTTAGCTAATCCTGATGAATTGCTGGGCAGACTTTTACTGTCTGAGCTTTTGTAGCCATGAATCGAGCATCCTTCTATGGATTCCCTAAGTTATCATGAAGTGACATAGAATGCTACAGAAGTGCTTTCTACATATTTTAATAACTTGTGGCCAGATGTGGTGGCTCATGCCTGTAATACTAGCACTTGAGAGGCGGAGATGGAAGGATTGCTTAAGGCCAGGAGTTTAAGACCAGCCTAGGCACCGGGCGCGGTGGCTCACGCCTATAATCCCAGCACTTTGGGAGGCCGAAGCGGGCGGATCACAAGGTCAGGAGATTGAGACCATCCTGGCAACATGGTGAAACCCCGTCTCTACTAAAAATACAAAAAATTAGCCTGGCGTGGTGGCGGGCACCTGTAGTCCCAGCTACTCAGGAGGCTGAGGCAGGAGAATAGCATGAACCCAGGATGCAGAGCTTGCAGTGAGCCGAGATTACGCCATTGCACTCCAGCCTGGGTGACAGAGTGAGACTCTGCCTCAAAAAAAGAAAAAAAAAAGACCAGCCTAGACAACATAGCAAGACCTCCTCTCTACAAAAAAAAAAAAAAAAAAAAAAAAAAAAAAAAATTAGCTGGGCTTGTTGGTGCGTGCCTGCAGCCCCGGCTACTTGGGAGGCTGAGATGGGCGGATCACTTGAGCCCAGGAATTCAAAGATGCAGTGAGCTATGATAGCACCACTGCTGTCCAGTCTAGTGACAGAGTGAGACTTTTGTCTCTAAAAGAAAAACAAAAAACGAAACAAAAAAACTTTGATTAATCTTGTGTGTGTGTGTGTGTGTGTGTTTCCTGCTTGTGTTATCTTTGTGTTTAACATAGTCTCTTATCATGGCTTTTTTTTTTTGGCAGATTGATGGAAATTGTCAAGTTTAACAGTTGAATGCTATTTCTTCTAGGGCGTTCTTATGTTTCATGATGAAGTAAAATATGCAAAAGCAAATATCGCTAGCTATCCATTCTTTAAGATGGAGTTGTGGAAAGAGAGCATGTTAAAGGGTGGGTTGTAGGGGTAAGATCAGCTAGTAAGGCAAATAATGGAAAACCATGACTGATCTCCTTCCCTTCCCATCTGTTCATTTATTCCCTTCCCCTCCTGGTTTGGATATATAGACACCTAGGAAGTGCAGTACCAAGGAGTGAGGGGCAGAGCAGCAGTTATTGGCAGTAGTGTCTGAGGAAGTAGGTGGTTGGGGTGAAGGACTACAGAGGTGGCATGTAGAAGAGTAACCAGAATAGTTACACTGGTAGATTGGTTACATTGAGCAAATAAGTTGATTGAACAAATAAGTAAATACTTTGAAGATAATGGGAGTTAGATTTCTGTCTGTCTAAAAAGGGAATTACAATCATGGAACAGCAAAAGTCAAGAAAGAACTCTAAGGTGTTGTATTGGAATCATTATGAACTCACGGGTTCTAAGTATGCATATGATATATATGTGTGTGTGTGTCTGTACATATATGCATACATTTATCCCCTAGCTTTGTTCACTGGGAGGACCTAGAAACAATGGCACCCCGGTTGCAGTGAGTACACTAAGCACCCAGATCTTGTTTTCCAAATACCATCTTCCGCTACAAGAAACCAGAGTATGCATAAATAGAAAATATTATTTAAGTAGTATTTTATCAATATAACATATGATGTGGCTAGCAATATTTTATTAACATTTTTAATAAATTTAATGCAAGCATAGGGAAACTTTTCCTTTAGGAGGAGGGAGTGAAATCATGGCCTACAAGAAATAAAATGTAGTTTAAGAAGTTTCTCCTGCCCAACCCCAAGATTAACTTTACCCAATTTTGAATCAATTTGATACTCAAATGTTTTAAATTATTTTCAAATCTGTATTATAGCCAGTTCAAGGAAGGATATTTCCCATTCCTTGGTTAGTTTGGTAGGCATTCCTGATAATTATTTGGAGTGTTATTCTAAATTGGGTTAATGTGTGTTGAATTCAGCTCTATGTTTGACAAAGAGAAGAAGGTTATCAGGCAAAATCAGCAGCATACCAGAGGTAATAGAATATAGAAAAGTGCTTGGGAACATGTCTGCTAAGTACTTCTAAAATTAGAGTAACATATCTTTTGAAAGCTCTGATGTTAAATACACATTTTTGTTAAAATATTTAAGAAAGGTTTTGGTTACATACATATTTCTAGAAAAGCTTCTGCTTGGTTGTTTGATTTAATAACCATGATGCTAATAAGGCCATGATGCTAATAAGGCCACTTACTCATGATTGAGTAAGTAAACTGAAAGTCAGAAACCCTTTGACTTAATTCTAATTCTCCCCTAGGCTGGTTTTATGATGTTGGGCATAACTTCTCCGGGTCTCATATTTTCATCAGAAAAGTTAAAGTACTGTAAGTGGTTTATGAAGATGATTTTTAGCTCTACACTGGTCCACGGTCAGTCTGAACTCCTAACCTTACCCAACATCTCTCAAATGTGTAGAGATGACACAGTTTGCTTTGTACAAATACTTTATTTAAAATTTTTGAAATTGAAAATTTGGTAAAATTATTCAGTGTCTGTTCTAGCTATGGACTCTCATTAGTATTTTCTTTTTTTAAAATTTGAGACAGTGTCTCACACTGTCACCCAAGCTGGAGTTCAGTGGCACAATCTTGGCTCACTGCAACGTGTACCTCCTGAGTTCAAGTGATTCTCATGCCTCAGCTTTCTGAGTGGCTGGGATTACAGGTGTGCACCACCATGCCCAGCTAATTTTTGTATTTTTAGTAGAGATGGGGTCTTGCCATGTTAGCGAGGCTGGTCTCGAACTCCTGGCCTCAAGTGATCTGCTTGCCTTGGCCTCCCAAAAGTGTTAGGATTACAGGTGTGAGCCACTGTGCTTGTCCTATTTTCTTTATATACCAACTAAATGATTAGTTTAGGACTTCATTATTTTAAGATTTCATGAATAGTTCAAGCTCTATCTTTTCAAAGATTTATTTATAAAATATTATGTTTCAGATTATGTTATTTTTGTTACTGCTGTGTGGTAGATTTATCTAGCAGATTTCCGGACTCCTAATTTTTAAAAATTTTCTGATAGTTGCTGAATCTCAATATGTGACTCAAAATCAAATCTTATGTGTGATGTTGTTGAACAGGGTTGTTTTAATTACTGGTTCTTCACCCATCTGTCCATCTTGATTAATTCTCTGCTACTCAACCCATATCACCTCCTCACATTTTTGAAAAACCATCTGTCAAATGATACTAAAGTATGAGGCATCTGTCTTCAAATTTTTTTTTTTTCTTTTTCGAGACAGAGTCTCGCTCCTTCGCCCAGGCTGGAGTGTAGTGGCACGATCTTGGTTCACTGCAACGTCTGCCTCCCGGGTTCAAGCGATTCTCTTGCCTCAGCCTCCCGAGTAGCTGGGACTGCAGGCGCATGGCACCACATACCTGGCTAATTTTCGTAGTTTTATTAAAGACGGGGTCCCACCTGCCTCGGCCTCCCAAAGTGCTGGGATTGCAGGTGTGAGCTATCACACCCGATGTCAAATTTTGCCAAGAATAATATACCAACATAATTTTCCATTAGGTACTTTTCAACTCGTTATGCCTTCTGAAATATGAGAAAGCTAAGCTGGTATTTAAGAAGGTCAGTACCTTTGAACTAGTACAGTGCATGAAAATTTAAATGTTTTTGCTATAATAGTATTTAAATTCATTTGGCTCTTTTAGATCTTGTTTTTTAAAGCACCATTTATGAACACAACAGTTATATTTTCTCCCTCTCTACAGACAAAATTAACTTTTCCCACATTCATTAAATGAAATGTCAGAATTGTGAATAAAAGGTATTATTACTGCACTAATTTTTAAGATACCCTTCCTTTCATTTATCAGTGGTAACCTGGGTCCATGGTATTTTCTAGAGCTTGTCTTTTCAGAAAACAGCTGTCTTTTTGCCTTTGGGTGTTTCACAGAAAATATTTTACCTCGTGACAGTCAGCTAGTATATAAGCTGAACATTGTAATTCATGTTTTTAATGAATGATCTAGTTTTAGCCTAGATCATATATATATGTATATATAATAATAATCTTTC
This sequence comes from Macaca thibetana thibetana, assembly GCF_024542745.1. Lineage (NCBI taxonomy): Eukaryota > Metazoa > Chordata > Mammalia > Primates > Cercopithecidae > Macaca > Macaca thibetana. The sequence goes on along the minus strand of NC_065580.1, from coordinate 93,470,596 downwards.
TATTCACTAATAATTTTTCTAAAGATTTGTATTTTGATTCATTTATTCTTTAATTTTATAGTTAGACATATATATTAGACATGTATACTTAGTTACATAAGTTAGACATCAATGTGTTTTAAATATATATAATGCATTTTATACATAATTTAGATTTATTTTTATTCAGAGGATTAGGAATCTGCTGTTTATTTGACTGTTATTCCCTTTTATATAAATTCCCCAAGTATTAGGTTACTCTTGATCAAATGACGGAAATGGAATGTTGCCTAGAGATCTTTTGTGTCATGCTTTTGAAATATTGAAGAATGCCTTAATCTCTTCTTTATGTAAGCAGTTGCAGTAAAACCTTTTTTTCCCCACTCTGGAGAATTGTGAAAGGTTTCCAAATAGTCCACATTTGCTTACCCTTCTGGTAAATAAAACTCTTATTAAACTTAAAAAAAAAATCTATTCACTTATGTATCCTAAGGTGAAATGTGACCCACTTTTAAAGAATCTACCAAAGTATAAACAATGGCAATTTTTATTTCTTATTTTGTTTATCTGTAATATGTTCCCTCAGCAAAGATTTGTGTATGAGGCCTTGTGGTGAGTGCTGTGCATGGAGAGATGATAAGAGTTCTTGCCCTCAAGGAACTCACAGTAAAGTGAAAATGAATCAAATGTCTTTATTGTAAAAATTTATGCTGTTTAATTTATGCACACATTCACCTATACGCTAATCATAACCCATATTAAATTTTGAAATACTAGGATATGAGACATATAAGGAATAATGTATACTTTAGAGTGAGTTAGGAATATCCTGAGACATGGTATCTACTTCAGGATTGACATTGATTGACGGAAGGAAGTAATTTGGGTGAGATAGAATAATGACTTAGGAGACAGATATCGCTGTCTGTCACAGATATCTGAGGAGGGGGTGTACTCCAGAAGGAAAGGTTTTTATCATTATGATAATGAAATGTTTTTGTTTTCAGATTTCCCTACACTTTTATTCAAAATCATCTGACTTACTACTGGAGTTTTATTTCTTCCCATTCTTCTCTGGTCATGGTGTTCGTTCTGAATAGGTGGTGCTGGCAAGCTGTGACTCGTTGTCCACATTTTAAATGGCATTAGGAAAATTAGTTTGTTGGTAGTGTGGATATCTTTTTCTCTAGTTCTGAAAGTTCTAAATTTTCCCCTCAGTTGGTAAAGTAGAACAGCCTTCCCATGCTTAACAGTCACAGTATGTAACTCCGGAGTTAATTTGACCCTGTCTCATTCTGTTGCCCAGGCTGGAGTGCAGTACCTCCCAGGCTCAAGCCATCCTCCCACCTTAGCTTCTCGAGTAGCCAGGACGACAGGCATGTGCCACCATGCCCAGCTAATTTTGTTTATTTTTTGTAGAGATGAGGTCTCACTATATTGCCCAGGCTGGTCTTGAACTCCTGGGGTCAAGCAATCCTCCTGCCTCAGCCTCCCAAAGTGCTAAGATTACAGGCATGAGACACTGCGCCTGGCCTATATTCTTATCTCTAATCCCAAACTGTGATCGAAGATGAAGTGTTGATGTTAGTTTATGTCCTTGTTGATAAGAGGATAAAATATATTTTTTGTTTTATTTTGAAGTTTTGTTGAGATATAATTAATATAACATAAAATTTACTAATTTAAGGTAAACATGTTTACCTTGCCTTGGTTTTTGATATATTCACAGTGTTGTACAATCAATGCCAGCATCTACTTTCAGCACATTTCCATCACCCCAAAAAGAAACTTCATACCTGTTGGTCACTCCTAATCTTCCTCTCCCCTCTGCAGTCCTGGCAACACCTAATTTACTTTCTGCGTCTATGGATTTGCCTATTCTGGACATTTCATAAAAATAAAATGTATTTTTTTAAATTTGTTTAGACATTACCAGAAACATCTTTACCAAATTATGCCACAAATTTGAAAGACAAGAGTTCTTTAGTTTCATCTCTCTATAAAGTTATCCAGGAGCCACAAAGTGAGGTAAGTACTTTTATGGTTTATTGTGCTAGTAGTATTGACTTGATTGATTTTTAGTTTTTCATTGTCAAATCTATATAAAAGGGTAAGAAAATATATATGTTTAAAGAACAATACTGAAATGAACTTTAGTGTACCATTCCCCAAGCCAAGAAATAGAATTTATTACCATATTCCAAAAGCCATCTCTGAACATTTTCTCTCTTTCTCTCTCGCTAGAGGTAGCTTTGAAAAGTTTATGTCACTACATTTCATTTTATTCATTCAGCAAGTATTTGAGTGTCCATTATGAGCCCTTCAACTATGCTAGGCAATGGAGAATCAAATTGAGTAACACATGGTTTTTATCCTGAAAGAGGAAAGTGGGAGGAAATAAGTAAACACATGGTTTCAAGGCAATCCTTAATCCAGTCTACGGATAAGCACAAGTTTTCCAGGTGGCAAGGTAAAAGAATATTCCATGCAGTGGGGATAGTATACGGAGGCTCAGAAAATGAAAGGCATTTAAAGAATGGCAAATAGTTTAGTCTGGCTATTGCCTTTCCCAGTCTTTCCTCTTGCCCCCACTACCACCCTTTCCTTTTTCTGATGGCTAATTTAGATTTTTTTTTTTTTTTTTTTTTTTTGAGACAAGGTCTCACTTTATTTCCCAGGCTGGAGTGCAGTGGTGTGATCATGGCTCACTGCAGCCTTGACCTCCCGGGTTCAAGCGATCCTCCCACCTCAGCACCCCCGTACCTGGGACTTCAGTCATGCACCATCACACCTGGCCAATTTTTGTATTTTTGGTAGAGATGGGATTGCACCATGTTGCCCAGGCTGGTCTCGAACTCCTGGGCTCAAGCGATCCATCCACCTCAGCCTCCCAAAGTGCTGGGATTCCAGGCATGAGGCACTGCACCCCACTAGCTGCCCATTTAGTTTGAAGGCAATAAAATAATCTATACTCCAGATTCTGGTGCTTGTAAATCCTACTATTCATAGTAGAAATAGAAAAAAATTGGAGATAGGATGAAAAATAAAAAGGTACGACTTTTGGAAAAAGTGAATAGGCTAACACAGTAGTTAACAAGAGAGGGTAAGGCTGTGATAGGAGCTGAAGCTAGAAAGCTAGGTTTAGGACGTAACCGTGGTGGGCGTCAAATTCCATCTTAAGCAGTTTAGACTCTGCACTGAGGGGTTAGGAAGGTGGCTATGTGGAGGATAGATTGGCAAATGAAAAAATAGGTAACACAAGAAGACTAGGAAGCTATGACAGTAGATTAGGAGGGAGCTGTTGAGAACCTAAACTTGAGCAGTGTCAGGGGGAGTGGAAAGAGGTATGGTAGAAGAGAGGGATCTGAAGTACATAATTCCTTTTGTACTTGAGTTTGATGGATGGCATGATAGACTCTAACAGCAGATTCAGTGGTAAAGTAACATATCCTGGAGTCCAGTCCAATATGGATCTACGTATCTCTGGAATTAAACTGCCAAAATTGAGGGAGGATCTTCTTTTGAGTAGTTAATCTCTTTTGGAGGGGGTGTCGAATAGCCCACTCCTACTGGTTATACTGTAATGCATATCATGAATTTTAGGTGCTGAAGGGATTAGGGAGTATATATTGACAAGCCAAAAAACTTTAACTGGAATAACTGAATTGAACAATCATATTTGTCTTGTCTCTTCCTTCTCCCCAAAACTTCTTAACTTATATAGAATGCACAGGTAGGCTGTTTTCTTGAAGGGTTTTACTTTTTAAATATTGAGTGAAAGCTGTTTTAAAATTTTGCATGTTTGGTTTAGAATTATTTCACAAAATAGGGTAAGTATAGCCATGTGATTTATGTTTTTTAACAAATTAAATCTTGATGCTCGTGTATTATTTATTATTTTGAGAAGCTTAAAAATTATTCCTCTGATGAAGTATGTTTTAACTAGGCTACTTTGGAAAGAGTTTGTAGGATAAATTTATGATTGGCTAGATTAGTTTATAGCATTCCTTTTATTCAGATAATGCTAGTGAATATAGCTCTGATGGTTCAGAGCAATGTTTCTGAAACTACTAGTGATGACGGACCAGTTTTTTAAAAAAATTGTAATCTGTCACAGACAAATATGTGTATCTAAAGTACGTGACTAACATGCAACTCACACCACAGTGTGAGGCACCACACAAATTTGATATTCCATAACTGATGTATACTCTGATAAATCTGATGGCTCACTTGGATGTTGCCACAATATTAAGTTGCTATAAAAGTTTCTAAATGTTTCCTCTCAATTTCTATGTTTATATTGTTGGAGACTGGTAACAGTTTGTGGATGATCCTCGGGACCATACTTTCCTAAGCACTGGTTCTGGTCTTGCATGTTTGTTTGTTTTGTGCTTTTATTCTGGTTCATGTGGTAAAGACAGTGTGTATTCTGTATTCTTAAAAAAAACACTCGCTCTTTCAAATATATTTGGAAGTGCTTCTAAAATACAAAAGTGTAATCTACTTTAACATTGTAACCTCCCTTTTGCTGTTTAGAATATTTTGTGTCTTAATTTGAAAATATTCCTAACAAGTTGATATTATTGTTTTCCAGAATTTTTGAAATTTGAGATATTGTTTCTGGTATTATTTGAAGTTCAATGAATTTGGCATTTAAACTTTACTAATAGTACTTTTTCATTATTCAGTTTTATTCATTTAATAAATATTTATTAAACACATATAATGTATCAGGAACCACTTAGGAATTATGAGAATAAAATAGACTAAATTCTTGATCTTGTAGATTAAAACTTGTTTTCTAGTTAGTGAGATAGACATTAAACAAATAGCTAAACATATAATACTATGTCAGTTAGTGATAAATCTATAAGGATAAATAAAATGAAGGGAAATATATGTTGGGGCTGAGGAAGTTGGTGATTGAATCAAGATCCAAACGAATTAGGAGTTGGAGTGGGATCAGGGGCAAGAGCCTTCCAGGAGAATGAACTGTAGGTGGAAAGGCCCTGGGATGTGTGATGTGTTCAAGAAACTTATAAAGAGGCAGTTTATATGGGTACAGTGCAATTTGCTTAAATGGCGCTTTTAGTTGACTATAACTTTGAGACAGGCATATGAGTAGAGGTTAATACTGCTTAAGTCTGTTATGAAATCAGCTGTTTTTTGAAAGACCTACATAAAGTCCCCTTCGAGTTCTAGGAGTCTGGAGTCCAGAGAACAGAGAGGTCTGGTACCAGTAGCTGCTGGTTCCTGAATAGTAATGTTCTCCAACTTTTCCGTATCCTTTTCCTACCCAATGTTCCTCAGTAATTGTTCAGTACAAAAAATATTACAAGATTTTCCTTCTAAATTTACCAAAACTTGACTCTTTTCCTGCTTAGTCATTAAAGAACATTTTCCTTACTTAGTCACTAAAGAGCATTTTTGAGTCATATGCCTATTACCACTAGAAATCTCTGTTATAATACAGACTTCTTACTTATGAATGGATTGTTGTAAAAATCCATTTGCGGCTTAGCTATTTTAGAACTCAAAATATATTTTACAATGGAGAGATGACACGTGGTGACTAGGTTCTCCTTAAACCCAAAAAAGCCATTTAACACGTATAAGTATACTTGAGGTACAGTCTCTCTTAATAGTACTGTAAAACGTAACCACGATAAATAACACAGTTTCCATGAAAAAAAATACATTAAAAAATGCAACCCAGACACCAGGAACACAGCAGGTTCTGATGTTCCTTTGCTTGCTTCAAATATAGTCAAATTAGATATGTCAGACACTGTCCATATTTCCCACACTGTATATAATTTTATTCTTCCTGACATTTTTCAGGTATGTTAGTAAAGAAGTCAAAATACCTGGCTCCAGGTCTGACCCTTGTAAGCCATGTGATTTTGGTCATAGCGGATAGCCTCTTTGTCTTAGTTTCCTTCTGTGGAAAGTGTGGATAATGATATTTTACCCTACAGTGTTGTGGGAATTTAATGGGTTTATGTATGTGTAAGTACTTCGCAATCTGGGACACACTTCACAGATATTGATATTTATCTGTATTAATTTCAAATGCATAATTTCATCTAATCTTGTTGTGATATATTTCTACCTCCTCTTTGAATCGGTCTTCATTAAGTTATACTTTTGTACGGCAAAAACTCTAAATTTTGGATTTTAAATGGATTGTAAAGCCTTTTGAGTATGTTTTGATTAAAATTATATGTTCATACAAACTGTCTTGAATAAATTTTCAAGTAAAATTTCATAATGGCCGGGCGCGGTGGCTCAAGCCTGTAATCCCAGCACTTTGGGAGGCCGAGACGGGCGGATCACGAGGTCAGGAGATCGAGACTCATCCTGGCTAACACGGAAAACCCCGTCTCTACTAAAAATACAAAATAATTAGCCGGGCCTGGTGGCGGGCGCCTGTGGTCCCAGCTACTCAGGAGGCTGAGGCAGGAGAATGGCGTGAACCCGGGAGGCGGAGCTTGCAGTGAGCTGAGATCCGGCCACTGCACTCCAGCCTGGGCAACAGAGCGAGACTCCGTCTCAAAAAAAAAAAAAAAGATTTCATAATTTTGCAGTGTTTGTTAGACTATCTCAATTGATTTAGCTTTCTGAGGGATTTAGAGATGAGGGATGTTATGCCACAATTCGAGATTATTGATATGGGTCCACAAAGAAAATTTTAAAAACTCCGCCCTGAAAGCTAAAACATCCCTAACCAGTCATTCTTTCTTCCAGCCACCTCTAACCCCCTTCTTTCAAATTCCTGCGCTGAAAACTTCTCTTGCTATCTCTGAATGGGATGACTTTGCCTCCTGCCCCTCTGTTTTTCTGTTGTCTTTCCATGGCCACACTGGACATCTCTTGGCCTCTAAAGACCATTTCAGGAGTGGAAAAAGTATTCCTTGTGGAAGATTAACTGTCAGAAGTTTATTAATTTTTCAATAGGAAAGACTAATTTGACTTAGTCAATGTTTATTGAAGTATAACTTTTGTTATACCTTTTATAAACAATATTGACTTTAATTATATTCAGTTTACGTATTTTACTTACTTGAAATCAAAACATCCACTGTAAATTAGTTTCTGTTCATTACCATTATTGGTTGTAGAAAATCTGTTTAGTATATTTATTTAAATTTGTTGCCTTAGTGAAGTGTAGTTCATTGGATATATATATAATAAATAGCCTGAGAATTTGCTTGAAAAATCAGTACCTTGTGAACAGTACCTTGTGAATCTTTTAACATATTTGAGTATGACTTGTGTGTGATCATTGTATATGCTTTAAGAGAATACTTACCTGTAAGAGGGTCTTACCTTGCCTATGTGATTTCTTAAAGCCCCTTATAAAGATGCAGTCAGCTCTGTTAACTGGATAATGTTGAGAGTGTGGTGGGAGAGGAAAAGGTTGTGGATGACTCCAAATTATGTTTAAAATAAAATTACAGCAATTTTTAGACTCTCCAGGGCCAATTAGTCATGGTCACAATAGGGATCTAGATCTAGGGGGGTCTGTAGTTATTTAGCCCCCCTACACACCAATCATTGCTGTCAGATGTTGCCTAATTATAAACTCAGGAGGAGGGAGATAGGACAGTAAGTACCCAGGATTCCCATTTCAATTTCTTCAACCCCATAGTCAAACCTTTATATATTGGCATGTGTTTTACCAGGAAGAAAGGATATTTTAGGAAGAAACTCCCTACAACTTAGGTATTTTAAGAATTTAAAAAGACATGATTTTTACCAATCTGAGAAAACCTTTTATACTTCATATAGTAGTTCCATTCAAATACAGTCCAGTTCTTGAATTAACATTTTGTGTTTCTTCCAGTTGCTGGAACCTGTCTGTCACCAGCTCTTTGAATTCTATCGCAGTGGAGAGGAGCAGTTGCTTCAATTTACGCTGCAATTTCTCCCAGAACTAATTTGGTGCTACCTTGCAGTCTCAGCCAGCAGAAATGTGCATAGCAGTGGATGCATTGAAGCTCTTCTTCTAGGGGTTTACAATTTGGTTTGTATTTAATGGAGTTAACAAAATCTTTTTTGAGAAAATCAAATATATAACCTGTGCAACTGCTTATCATTTTAATGAAGCTAGTGTTTGTTTTTTCATATGTCAAATGACTCATAGCCCATTCTTCCAAATATAACTTTCTGGGGGTTGGGAGACATACAAGCATATAGGTAATTATGTAACTATACCTTTATGGATTAATTGAAGGTTGAAAATCGGACCATTTCATTTCTTTTATAGCGATATCTGAAAATATCAGTGTTGCATTTTAAATTTTGTAAACTTAAAGTTCATTGCCTATAAATGATCTGTTTCTGACCTTCACAGAAGGTTTGGGAGAAAAGATTTACTCTAATATTCACCAATTATAGTTCTATAAAATCTAGACTGTCTCCAGCGTGTACAACATTGTTTTAACATATAGCTTGCCTTACTAATAGAGTTTGTATATTAATTAGTATGGTATTCTAGATACTTAAGTTTTGTACCTTTCAAAATGGAAAAGAAATGTGAGGTCATTTTCTTCACATATTTCATATTTAAATGATTACTTCACTTAACAAATATAACTTGTTACATGAGGAAGATCAAGGATTATTAAGACACTATATCTGTATCTCAGCCATCCTGAAAATTATGTTACATATATTTTTTAAGTGGAAGGATGTACAGTTTAACTGCCGGTGTTGATGAATAATAATGGATTATCATGGTTTAAGATTTTAAGTTAAAATTCTTTTCTATTCAGGTCTTTTTAAAAAAATGTTTTAGACTATTTAAATTTAGTTTGTAAATTTATGTGTAAGAAAGTATGTATTTTAATATATTTTCTTTCACTTCTATAGGAAATAGTTGACAAACAGGGACATAGCAAAGTATTGAGTTTTACAATTCCATCTTTATCCAAACCATCTGTATATCATGAAGTAAGTGACATTTTATCATAACAAGTTTATTGACCCTAAGCTTTGACATTGCCACAAGTTATAATCTAGTTATTTCGGAAAAAAAATTGATCAATTTATTAGTACCTGCAAAAGTATAAATACCCGCAAAGTATTTACTATTTCCAAATTGAGAAGAGAAATCAAAATAATTGAACATCAAACTAAAATCTGCTAATAAGAGATCTATTGAAAGTATTCTTTTTGAAATATTTTTCACTCCTCCTGATGGATGGCTACTTGTGTGTGTTGGCGGGGGTAGTGGGGGCAATTGTGTATTTCCATGGTAGAATTTTTGAAATTAAACTAATTTTTATTTCTCATTTGTGGTTTGTTTTAAAATTAGTTATTAAATCTTTGAGCAAAAAAATTGGTAGGCATCCTAAATGTGTTTAAGATATATGATGTTGGCCGGGCGCGGTGGCTCAAGCCTGTAATCCCAGCACTTTGGGAGGCCGAGACGGGCGGATCACGAGGTCAGGAGATCGAGACCATCCTGGCTAACACGGTGAAACCCCGTCTCTACTAAAAAATACAAAAAAAAAAAAACTAGCCGGGCGAGGTGGTGGGCGCCTGTAGTCCCAGCTACTCGGAAGGCTGAGGCAGGAGAATGGTCTAAACCCGGGAGGCGGAGCTTGCAGTGAGCTGAGATCCGGCCACTGCACCCCAGCCTGGGCGACAGAGCAAGACTCTGTCTCAAAAAAAAAAAAAAAAAAAAAGATATATGATGTTCTTCATGGTAGCTATTTTAGTGGTACATATATATTCTAAGTATCACCTTTTCAGTAGAATAGCTTTTTTTTTTTCTTTATTCAAATGTCTTTTCTCTAGCCTTCCAGCATTGGGTCCATGGCTCTGACCGAGAGTGCACTATCCCAGCATGGTTTGTCAAAAGTGGTATACAGTGGACCTCATCCTCAAAGGGAGATGCTGACAGCACAGAATAGGTATACTGTGGGGATAAAAATTCTTATCTTACTCCACTAATTTTTTAAGAATATTATTTCAGTAGATTTATAAATAATGTTTAATGAGTTGTGTGTGACAATTTATTTGAATATTAAGTCATTTTATACAAGAGAAAAATAGATCTAGATTTGTCAATGTGCCTTGCTTCAGGTGTCAGCTGGAACATTGAATTTTAAAGACAGGTTTCATATGGCTGTTACTTGGAAAGTCTTTTTTTCCTTGTAGTTTTTCATTATTGGTGTGCTTATACTGTGCAGGTCTGTTCTGTAAAATTATATCTCTCCCCAAGGAGTGCCCTCTCCCCTATTATAGTTGACTTCTTAGAATTCTAAAGATTTGGTAATATTCTTTTTGTTTCTCTTTAGGTTTGAAGTGTTGACATTCCTTTTGTTGTGTTACAATGCTGCCTTAACCTATATGCCCAGTGTTTCTCTTCAGTCACTGTGTCAAATTTGTTCAAGGTAAAGTAAAATTCAAGTGTTTCTAATATTGAAATATATGAATCTATGATTGCTAGTCTGATACATACCTAAGTTATTTTTGTTTTGTGTAATCATTTGTTTAAAACATTAAATAAGTTAATGTAAAGCTCAGCCTACCCAACACATGGAAAGTTCCCTATAATTGATAGTCACAAAAAAACATGTGCAAAGCTCATGTCTGTAATTTCAGCACTTTGATAAGCTGAGGTGGGAGTATCGCATGAGCCCAGGAGTTCAAGACCAGCCTGGGCAACATAGCAAGACCCCTGTCTCTATAAAAAAATTTAAAAAAAAAGATCAGCTGGGCATGGTGGTGCATGCCTGTAGTCCCAGCTACCTGGGAGGCTGAGGTGGGACAGTCACTTGAGCCCAGGAGGTTGAGAATACAGTGAGCTGTGATTGCACCACTGCACTTCAGTCTCGGTGACAGAGCAAGACCCTGTCTCAAAAACAACACAAACAAAAACAACAAAAACAAGAACATGATGAAGAATGTAAAGATGAATAACATTTAAATTGAATATTTAATCAGAAAAGGATTATAGTATATAGCTAAATGATAGAGCTGTTATGATCTTTCAAGTTTTGGCATGTGGTTGGCTTCTTTTTGTTTGTATTTATATATTTTTACTGTGCTCTGATTTGGAACTAAGAAATAAGTAAGAGATACTGGTTCTTAAACTTTTCTTGTTAAAAATAAATTGAGTCAAGGAGTTATAAACTAAATTATATCCTTGAGTGTAGTATATTCACATTTAAAAAATCCTGATTTAAAACAGTAGTTAATGATACTATATATGGTATTGGTTGAATATGACCAGAATATTAACAATGATTGTCTCTAGTTGGTGGAATTGTGGTTTATTTTAATTTTCTCCTTTGTGATTTTTTTTGTGATTTTCTAAATTTTTGGCAATGTCAATGTTCCTTTTTGAGTTAATAGTTGCAGCACACCAACATGGCACATGTATACATATGTAACAAACCTGCACATTGTGCCCATGTACCCTAGAACTTAAAGTATAATAAAAAAGAAAAAAGAAAAAAAGCAGAAACAAAAATGACAGATTATTGCCCTCGATAATTCAAGTAAATAAGAGATATTATAGAACTAAGGAACTTGTGGAATAATTTCTATTTGAGGAATTTATTTAGAAAATGCAACTTATGGGCCGGGTGCGGTGGCTCACGCCTGTAATCCCAGCACTTTGGGAGGCCGAGGCGGGCGGATCACGAGGTCAGGAGATTGAGACCATCCTGGCTAACACCGTGAAACCCCGTCTCTACTAAAAATACAAAAAATTAGCTGGGCGTGGCGGCGGGCCCCCGTAGTCCCAGCTCCTTGGGAGGCTGAGGCAGGAGAATGGCGTGAACCCGGGAGGCGGAGCTTGCAGGGAGCCGAGATCCTGCCGCTGCACTCCAGCCTGGGCGACTGAACGAGACTCCGTCTCAAAAAAAAAAAAAAAAAAAAAAAGAAGAAAATGCAACTTATCCTGAGTGTATTAGTCCATGTTCATACTGCTATGAAGAAATACCTGAGACTGGGTAATTTATAAGGGAAAAGATGTTTAATGGACTCACAGTTCTACATGCTGGGGAGCCTCACAATCATGGTGGAAAGTAAAGGAGGAACAAAGGCATGTCTTACATGGCAGCAGGCAAGAGAGCATATGCAGGAGAACTCCCCTTTATAAAGCCATCAGATCTCATGAGACTTATTCACTATCACGAGAACAGCATGGGAAAACCTGTCCCCATGATTCAATTACCCCCGCACTGGGTCCCTCCCGTGACATGTGGAGATTATGGGAGCTACAATTTAAGATGAGATTTGAGTGGGGACACAGCCAAACCATGTCACAGAGGGAGGGATCATTGAGCAATACTTAGAAATGAAATGAAAACAAAATAAATAAAAAATCAGAACTTGATACTGAATAGGATAGAAAGCCATGCAGAATCAGCAGAGGAAGAGAATTCACAAGACAAAGGGCTTAGTAGAGAAGATAGAGAAGTGAAGTCTTTCAGTTGTTTTCCAAATTAGAGCATAATTACGTTTCCTAACCTTAAAATATGGTACCAATGGTTCATCTCTCCCACTTACCAAGTCGTTGTAAGATGTTTTTTGCTTTAAATTGTTTAAAGGCAGAAATGTCCAGACTTTTGAATTTCACAGATCTGTAAAATCTCAAAAAAGGTGGAACAGCTGGGTTATTTACATACGTGTTACCAACTTTTTATTTTGCCAAGTCATTATATTATAAATATCTACCATCAACATTATTTAACAAAAGGGAGACTATTTTAATATCAAAAAGGGGGGGGGTGGAAGGGAAGGAAAATAATTTATAAATTAAATTGGGATAAGTTTAGCTTTCCTGGCTTTTCATTTCACTATGGCCTAGTGAAAACTCTTGTTATCGACTAAAATGGGTATAAAGACCAACATTCAGAAATACTGGTTTAAGGAGTAACAATGCAGCAATTTTCACCTCTAGAACTTAGAACACACTGCGAAGTCCAGATCCTACTCTGAAGCAGTATATTAGGTGCTAGGATCCAGGAATGCCTATATATGTATATATTTATATTTTTATGTATTATGTGTAAATGTATTTTTTGAAGCTCCATAGATGTTCTAATACAATGCCCAACCACTCTTGATGTTTCCCTGAAACTACTGATGGAAAAGTTAGAAAAGAACTTGTGTCACTGATTTTTGTCCTAACTCTAATGTAGCACATTCTAATATAATTACGTTTACATTATGAGTAGAAAATTGCTAATATACCAGTTTTACCTGACCAGGGAACTGAATAATTCTTCAACAGAGAATGCAAGTAAAAACTGGCTTTAAAAACAAAGAGAAACAGATTATTTAAAAACTCGCTGTAGGATTTTGGCCAAGGAAGTTTTGGTAGAAATAGATCAATCTGTGCCACAAGAGAAATTAATTTCATATAAATGTCTACCAGATTTAAAAAAAAAAAAAAAAAAACAAGGGTGGGGGAAAGATCTAAGTAATTTAAAAGACTTAAGCTATCTAAATAATGCTAACTCTTAACTACAATGCCTTACATTTGAGGAACTCTATCAAATTTATCATTTCTATCATTTTTAGTTATTTATGTTTTTAAATTTTCATTTTAGATTCCCTATTAACTGTATTCTCAATGATAAAATCCAGTTATTTATTTCTCATACCTACTGGCTTTCTTAATTGTTTATCAGATATTCTAATTAGGAGGTTTTGTACATTTTTAAGATGAGTAGAAAAGAATTAGAAAACACTTTTGTTAATCAGGTTAAGCCTAGTTCATATCTATGGAAAGAAAATTGGTTACAGAACTGTGGTGTAAGTAAGTTAGAAAACGGTTATACCAGTTAAAGTATAAGAGCTTCTTAATGATCTTAGCACCTATGCTGGTTTTCCTGAAGATAAAAGTGATCCCACTGTTATATGGGCCATCTAATCCTGTTTGCCATGTGATAGTTGTTTTAGATTGCTGCTGAATTTGGTTGATGATTATACCAAAATGATTGGGTCATCTAGGAGGAAGGATACATAAATACAACCAGAAAAAATTCATGGGGTATATGAACTAGATTCAGTGACAAATGTGTTTCATTCTTTTTTTATCTTCTGATTGTAATTAGTTATGAAAATAATTAAAACAATCTTGAACACTTCCCACCCTCCACCTATGCTAACATAAATTCATTCTACTGAGCAAAAATCTGTTTAGTTACTATAAGCTTTGCCTTCCTGATTCAGATTGATTGATGGCCAGCTTGATAGCCTCTTTTCCTCCTACGTATTGTGTGTGAACAACTTGAAGAAGAGATCCGACGGCAAGCAAGAGCTAAACTGAATAAGCTATAGTCAAGAAGCTTTTGTTCTCTGCTGGTACTAAACATACATGGCTCTATGAAAAGAAATATACTTACCAATGCTACGAATAAGTTTTGATAGTATATATCAGAGTCCTCTAAGTTTGAGGAAATGATTTCTTCCTGTTGGATATTTAATACAAGGCTGTTTAACAAATGGCTTATCTTCTTTTTTGATGTGGAATATAAATATTAAGAATGAAACTATGCTCAGCTACTAAGTTGAATTCTCTCCCATTGTCTAAGGGACAGCTCTGATTTTGTTTAGCTAGTGAGTCATCTAACTGACGAACCTGGATATGGATAGCTGTGAGTTCCTGATCAGTGTATTTGTTTCTGTGTACCTGTAATGAATCCCTGCCTCTCTCCTCACTTCTAGGTCAATTTTTCTGACCACCTGAATAGATTGTTTTCTGTCAATTAAGGGCACCTTTGTTACGAGTAAGCCATTTTGCTCCTGACTAATAAAATTTATATAAATATAAAGCACTTAATGCAGCATCAGCCACTTTGTTATCATCTAGTAAATGACAGCTGGCATATTATTGTACTCCATCAGTGAGCACACACATTCACTATGGATGCATATAAGGCATTGCTTTTTTTTTTTTCTCACCTGTTTGCTATGACTGTATCAACAATTCTAGAGCATATCTGATATTAGGTCATTTCTAGTTGAAAGAACCTATGGCAAATTTTTCAATTGCTTGTTATTTTGTTTGGAAACTAGTTTTTACCAGTATCTAAATTTTGCCCATCCTTCACAACCCAACTAAAATAATCTTTCCTCCAACCATGTGAGCATGATTTTTGTGTGTGATCTTCACTTGAGAAACATGACAGGAGATGCAGACTTTATTAAGCTCTTAATTTCAAAGAGCAGAACAAGCAGGACAGAAAAGTGCTCATTACTAATCAGGCAATTCTTCCACTTTCTCTTTTCTCCTTTCCCCTTTTTCTATTCTCCTGGACTTTTCCTCTCCACTTCTCTCGGCCCCTCTTTTTTTGAGATGGGGTCTTGCTCTGTTGCCCAGGCTGGAGTGCAGCGGCACAATCTCTGCTCACTGTAACCTCCACCTCCCAGGCTCAAGCAATTCTTGTGCCTCAGCGTCCTGAGTAGCTGGGACTACAGGCAAATGCCACCATGCCCAGCTAATTGTTTGTATTTTTAGTAGAGACGAGGTTTCGCCATGTTGCCCAGGCGGGTCTCAAACTCCTGAGCTCAGGCAATACGCGGGCCTCAGACTCCCAAAATGTTTACAGGCATGAACCACCACACCCGGCCTGTTTCGCCTTTTCAGCCAAGTTTCTACTCACTAGCCTGATGATCTGAAGATCCATCTGATAATAATGTTATATTATATATAATATTATAATTATTTATTTATAATATATTTATATATTATATATAAATATGTATATCTGATAATAATAACCTTTCTTTTCTACTTTCGGTTCTGGTCTATCATGAATAAATAAACTCACTGGAATGGGTCTTCCTAATCATTGTATGGTTTGTAACTGAGGCTATGTTAACAATCTCAAAAGTTTTTTTTAATTCTAAGAATGAAACACATATCTCTCACCAGAGAATGAGAATCACAGCAAGAGTTTTTCTCACTTACAAATTGATGCCAAGAACTTCTCCAAGAAATATATTGACCAAATACACCTTCCAGAAGGGATTTTATTTTCACATGCCTTGTGAATTTGGCAGAGTAAACTTAATACAGACATGGCTGTTATGGTACTCAGCTGCTCTTTTGTAAGGACATATCCTTATGTTTGGATTTGTGAAGGGAAATCAAAGAGCTTCAGGACATAGCCCTGATGAACAGAGGAACCAGGAATTCATGTGGCATATAGCTTTATTGCTTTGTTTTGTTTGGCATTTAAGTTCACTAAAGGGTATATGGGCAAACAATATCCTTGAAGATAGGGATCAGAAAAAAACTTAATTCAGAGAATTCTTAAGTACCAAAATAAAGGAGTAGAGAAAAGAGATGCCATTACCAGTTAATGATGCAGAGGGATAGGACCAGACTATTTTGGGTCTCAGCTCAAATGGTACTTTGTTGGAGAGGCTTTCCATGACCATCATTCCCAAAGTAGAACTTTCCTGCCCTAGTTTATTTCCTTGTAGCACTCATAACACTATAATTACCTTGTTTGTTCTTTTGATACAGCCTGTCAACTGCTAGAAACTTCATGAGGTCAGGAACTTTGTTTTGTTCACTGCTGTATCACAAGAGCTTAGAAGTGCCTGGCATATGATAGAACCTCAATAACTGTTGAATGAATGAATGATAGATGAGCTCTTCAGCTCAGATTTATAATTTGATAAGTAGAGTTAGGATTAAAGGAAATAATTGGGTTTTTACTTTTAAAAAATCTTTCATTGGTAAATAAAATCACCAGTTTTAGTTTTCTTAGTTATAAAACATTAACCATTTGCATTTCTGAATAAATGTTTAATTTCAGCCTCGAATAAATGACCACTTATTTCTTCACAAGTAGCTAGTATAGAAAATGAGAGAACCTGGAATTTTATTTCCTTTGTATATCTTTCACATGTAGTGTTGGTATTTGAGAGAACTGTCTCTGTAATTCTTACATAAAGTAAATTTAAAAGATGAGTGACCATCCTAGAGCCATGCAAATATTTTTTTAAAGTTGTATAGTAACAACAATAATTTATCTATGTTCTGAACCCTATACTATTTCCTTCCTGATTCCTAAACCTGTATATTTAATCCAGGAATATCTCTGTCAACATGTCCCATAGATACCTTGTAAATTTTAGGACTCTTCCTGTGGCAGACAACTGATATCTACATCAAACTAAATTATACCAAAGGGGCTGGATGCAGTGACTCACCCCCTGTAATGCTAGAACTTTGGGAGGCCAAGGAGGGTGGATCACTTGAGGTCAGGAGTTTGAGACCAGCCTGGCCAACATGGCAAAACCCGCCTCTACTAAAAATACAAAAATTAGCCAGATGTAGTGGTGGGCGCCTGTAATCCCTTCTACATGGAGGCTGAGGCAGGAGAAGCGCTTGAACCTGGGATGTGGAGGTGGCAGTGAGCTGAGGTCATTGTGCCACTGCCCTCCAGCCTGGACAACAGAGTGAGACTCCATCTCAAAACAAAACAAAACAAAAAAACAGATGTTTGAACCTAGGAAGAGCAGTCATGGAATTGGCCTCAGGATGGCCAGATGGTGGCTCACGCAACCTCCACCTCCCGGGTTCAAGCGATTCTCCTGCCTCAGCCTCCTGAGTAGCTGGGATTACAGGTGTATGCCACCATGCTGGGGCAATTTTTGTATTTTTAGTAGAAATGGGGTTTCGACATGTTGGCCAGGATGGTCTTGAACACCTGATCTTGTGATCCATCCGCCTTGGCCTCCCAAAAGTGCTAAGATTATAGGCGTGAGCCACTGTGCCAGGCCCTTACATTGTCTACTTTTAGTGACCTCAGTAGAAAGAGCTTCTCCCAGTTTCAGTATTAAAAACATCCAGCAAAGGGTGTGCCAGCCTGAGACTTCTACATACCCCTTTGGGGCCATGTTGAGTAATATAATTGTAAGAGTACTCTATCAGGTTAAATATTGCTTTGGTTGTATTAACACAGACAAACAATGATAACTTAAATAAAGTAGATATTTATTTCTCTCTCACATAAAAGTCCAAGCTGGTAGGTGGTCTAAAAGGTAGATTGCTTGCATGTTTCCAGTGTGTTCAAGTTCCTTCTGTCTTGGGATTCTGCCATTCCCTATGATATTTCTCTTGTTGGTATGGTCTCAGATCACCACTATTACATCTGCTTTCTATCCTGCAAGCAGGGAGAAAGGGAGTCAAAGGCATGTAGCTGCTTTTTAGGGGTATGACATAGAAGATTTTTAAGGGGTGTGACCTAGAAGTTTCACCACTTTGGTTAATATACCATTGTCTAGAACTTAGTCACATGATCACATCTAAATGCAAGGAGAACTAGAAAATGTAGTCTCTAGTGGAGCAGCTGCCATTCCTAGCTAAAATTGCTGGGGGAAAGGAAGGGAGTGTGACTTATATGTATGTATTATTAAAAATAGATATGGAGGTAGCGACCTCTGTAATAGTTTCATTAGCAGCCTCACCATAATCATGTGATTATTCTTGATTATATAGGGAAAGACTAGTTCCTAAAGGGAAGAGGGATGGCAGTGCTTTTAATAGAAGATAGGGATGGTGGCATGGCAGATAGGGATGGTGGCATGGCAGGCAAAATTGATACTATGTCACGCTACCTAAAAACCAACATATCTGAAACAGTATATTCCCGTATTCCTATTTGTTCTAACCCAGTTAATGATACCATCATGTGGCCAGCTATTCAAACTAAATGTGGAAATAATTATCTACTCTTCTTATTTCTTTGGTCTTACCTTCTTTATACTTCCTAGATATGACTGCAAACCTACCCTTCCTCCTTCTACCCACCATTTTGTCTTGTCTTCAGTCCTCCTTCATCTTACTACTGGGATCCTCATCCCACCCACATCCAGTTTCAGTGAACTCTTCCAATATAGCCAGAGTGATGTTATCAGAAGACCAATCTGATTTTGGTACTCCTTTGCTTAAAACAAAACAAAACAAAACAAAAAAATCTTTAGTTGCTTACCAGTGTCTACGTGGTAAAACCTAGCAGGTTATAAGATACTTATGATCTGGCTACATGATGTGATGAGCTTCTCTAGTATTTCCTAGTGTCCTAGCCCTCCATCCTGCTAAAATGTCCACAGTCTCCTCAATGTCATGCTGTTTCATCCCACCTCTGCCTTTGAACTTTCCTATGTTTTCCACTTGGAAAAATATCACTTTTTCTTCAAGACTCAATTCAAAGGAATCTCTTTTCTGAGAAGTCCTCTCTGACTCTCCACTTCTTCCACCTGAGTTTACCATTCTCTCCTTTACCAGCTCTTGAACATGTTCATTGAAAATATTTGCTTACTACATAGTCTCCATGATTAGATTGTGAGTCCCTGTGGGAGCTACATCCATCATCTATATCTCTAGGGTCTGACACAATATCAGTCTTTAATTAATATTTACAGAATGAATAAATGAGTTAATTAAAAATTTCTTTCATCCATTGGTTCTCTATTATTTACAACCATACAACCATCCCTAGCATAAAAATGTAAGGCGTAAGAAAGTAAAATATTTTGTTTGCTTCTTTAGTTAATAAGAGTAAAAGGAGTCTCTATTCTAGTTTGGGCATACATTTTTGTAAATTCAAACAAAACTTGAGTTTGTTTTATTTCACATGCAGCTAATTTTTCTATTTCCCTGCTTACTTTTTACTCTTGGTTCTAAAAAGTTCTGGGATCCTCTGATATTAAATGCATTTATGTGGATCTTTTAAAGTTGTCTGAATTAATAACATTCTTGGGGAATATTTTTGAAATGGTCTGTGGCATACTCGGACATTTTAAAGTGAAGGCTTAGATTCATTGAGTAGAGAAAATAACTTTAGTTAGTTACTCTAACTCTAGTTAGAGTAGAGAAAAGTTCTAGGTAGTGAGTGCAGGGGAAGAGTAAGTAAATAATTACAATCTATTGGCTAGCACTATATTAAGTGAAGCTCATATTATATCAAGCATAGAATATTATGTGAAAGCATTTATTTTCTAGTAAATTTGTTTATGAAAAATAAAAATGTACTGTTTATTTTAGAAACAGTGCATGCTGACCAACATGGTGAAACCCCATCTCTACTAAATACAAAAAAATCAGATGGGCATGGTGGCGCAGGCCTGTAGTCCCAGATACTTGGGAGGCTGAGTCAGGAGAATTGCTTGAACCTGGTAGGCAGAGGTGGCAGTGAACCAAGATCATGTCACTGTACTCCAGCCTGGGCAACAAGAGGGAAACTCCGTCTCAAAAACAAAAACGAAAAACAAACAAACAATAAAACAGTGCATGTTGGTCAGAAAGTTCAAAAAATACATGTAAATATAAAGAAGAAAACAGATCTATAATCCCACAGATCAGAGGTAACTATGACTTTTTAATGTTCTTTTTGCAGTGACACACACTGTACACCTATTTGTTTATTGCAAAATGGGATTATGCTGCATCTGTTGTTTTGGACAGTTTTTTCCCTGTCATTTAAATAGATTTTCAAAACATTATGTTTAATTTCTATAGTATTCTCTGAATGATTTATATAATTGGTCTCCTGTGTTGGACTTTTAGGTTGCTTCCTTTTCATTATAATAAATGCTCCTTAACTTTGGTACTCCTTAAATATTCCTCACTATAATACATATTTCTGGAGCTGAGTGTGATACTTGTAATCTCAGCAACTGGGAGGCTGACATGGGAGGATCATTTGAGATCAGGAGTTCAAGACCAGCCTGACAACATAGCAAGACCCCATCTCAAAAAAAATATTTTTTAAGCAGCTAGGTGTGGTGACATGCACCTATACTCGGGAGGCTGAGATGGGAGAATTGCTGGAACCCAGGAGTTCAAGGCTGCAGTGAGCCGTGATCATGCCACTACACTCCAGCCTAGGCACACAGCAAGACCTTGACTCTAAAAAACTAATAATAATAATAAATAAATATTTCTTTGCTTTTTATTTTTAGTTTCCATGTCTTTTTTTATTTTTTAATTTTTTGTACTTTAAGTTCTGGGATACATGTGCTGAACGTGCAGGTTTGTTACATAGGTATACATGTGCCATGATATAAATATTTATTTACGTGTCATTTTGTTTATGGTAGTTTCTTGAAAAAAAAAGGTAAAATCTATTGATCTTTCTTTAGGGTTCTACCTTTGGTGTCATGTTTAGGTAGCGTGCAAAGAGTATGTATCTATTTGCCTGTTTTATGTCCATTGTGATTTTTAAACATTAAGAGTTATAATCTATCTGAAGTTTATTATGGTTTACTGTATGAGGTTTGAGTCTAATTTATAGATTTTTTTTTGGATCCTACAGTTTGTGTCAAGAACTTTATCAGGAATTGTGGATCATACCACACATCTATTTATGACAGTGCCAAGTTTCTTTTTTCTTTCTTTTTTTTTTTTTTTTTTTTGAGGTGGAATCTCACTCTGTCACCCATGCTAGAGTGCAGTGGCTCGATCTTGGCTCATTGCAACCTCCACCTCTCAGGTTCAAGTGATTGTGCTGCCTCAGCCTCCCTAGTAGCTGGTACTACAGGCACATGCTACCACGCCCGGCTAATATTTTGTATTTTTACTAGAGACGGGGTTTTACCATATTGGCCAGGCTGGTCTCAAACTCCTGGCCTAGGTGATCCACCTGCCTTGGCCTCCCAAAGTGTTGAGATTACAGGCGTGAGCCACTGAGCCTGGACCATGCCAAGTTTCATATAATAGGTTTAGTGGTACCCAAAAATCATTGATAATTGATTGACCAAAATTACTGAACTAACCAGTGAGTGAATCTGGTTCACTTACTCTATGTATCTACATACCTCAGCTTTATATGTTTTTTCCTGGTATAACTTACTCAGGAATATATTACAGACAAATGTTCTGTTTGGAAAGATTCTTTGTTTCATAAGTATTAGGTTTGTTATGAAAGTGTACCTAGTACATTGTTGGCTTATAAATGTTAAAATAACTTACCTAAATTTTTACCAATTTTACAAATACATTTATTTTGGTTTTTCTAGAATCTGTGTTTGTGGATATCCTCGACAACATGTAAGAAAATACAAAGGTATAAGTAGCAGGATACCAGTTTCTTCAGGATTCATGGTGCAAATGTTAACAGGGATTTATTTTGCCTTGTAAGTATCTCATCATATGCAAAGTAAACCTTTAATTTCTTTGGAAAATTATAGTCTGTTAATCTATTGTCACTATGTTATAATGTCAATAGATAAGTGATTTACATACTTTTTGTGAAAGAATATGAATGAATATCTTAAATAGTTTTATTTAAGGAAGATATTCATTCAAATTCTTTATTTTATTAAATAGTTTTAATACTTTAAAACTATTACCTTAGTTTGAAACATATCTTTTAAAGTTCTGATGAATTTTTAACCAACTAAAACACTTTATCATCTTTCTTAAATTCAAGGATGGAATGAAAATTAGTAACACTTAAATATATTCATAGTCTCTTTCTTCATTTTTTTTTTTGCTATAATTTCCAAATAGCTTTTTTTCCTCAAGAAATATCTTTTCCCATTGCCAGAAACTTTAGCTCTTAAAAAACATTTCAGAGCCTCTTTGATTAGAAATAGTTTATTATTAGCTTTTTATTAGTTTCTAGTATTGGTGCTCAGTCTCAGTCTTACCTAATGACTTGGGTACTAGTATTTTTCTTTGAACCCTATCCTTTATTTTATAATTCTCTTATTATACATGTCTCATTTACTTTGTATTATATTTACTTGATACTTTTAATTTTCTCTAGTAGAGTATAAACTTTTTGAAGGCAAAATTTATAAACTTCGTAAAGGCAGAATTTATCGTCTCTGGGCCCAATCTGGCCTGATGCCTGTTTTTGTCAAGTTTTTGCAACACAGTCATGCTTGTTTGTTTATGTATTGTCTATGGCTGCTTTTGTGTTGCAATGGCAGAGTTGAATAGTTGAGACTGTATGGCCGACAGGCCTAAAATACTTGTTGTCTGGCTCATCAAGAAAAATTTTCTGACCCCTGTGTTAGACCATTAATATTGTCCCACAGTTCTTGGATGCTCTGATCTACTTTATTTTATCTTTTTTCTTTGTGTTTCAGTTTGAGTAGTTTCTGTTGGATATATCTTCATGTTTACTGATTTTTTTCCTTGACTAGGTCAAGTCTAGAAAGGAGACCACTGAAGGCATTCTTCATCTCTGTTACTGTGTTTTATTTCTAACCATTTCATTAGACTCTTTCTTGTAGTTCCCATCTCTTTGCTGAAATCTTCATTTGTTCATGCATGTTGTCCATCTTTTCCACTAAAGCCTTTAGTATATTAGTCATAGTTAAATAAATTTCCCAAATAACTTCAACATTTCGGTCATCTATGAATTTAGTTCTACTGCTTGCTTTATCTCTTGACAGAGTTGGTCTTGTTTGTTTTGGTTTTTGTGTGCCTTGTAATTTTTGATTGTTCATGATTTTGTTCAGCGGTAGGACAGTAGAGACTGAGGTAAATATTATTTATGACAGGAAATGGGCATGCCTCTTCTAGGCTGCTAGTGGAATTATTATAGGCAGAAGTGAACTAGGATTGGGTTTTGTTGTTATGGTTACCCTCAGGGCACCATCTACTTCAAATTCCTCTAGTGCTACCTGGTACTTAGGTGGAGAGCTGGATTGATGGAGGGTTTTTGTTAATACTCCTGCTTCCTCCTCAGCTTTCAGCATTCCCTGTATGCCTCCACTGCAGATAGATTTCTCTCCATGTTCTCACCCCTTCCTCCAGCAATAGAGTTCTGTTGCTTGGTTCTGGGTGTGCACTAGCCTGATGGTGGTTGGGGTGGTGGCTTGGAGGGGAGCACGTGGAAATGGGGGAGGTAATGTTCTCTGTTGTCCTAGTCCAGCCTCAGTTTTAGGCTGATCCCATGTCCCTGCATCTCAGGGATGGGAGTTTCTCAGTGGTCCTGCCCCTTCTTCAGTGATGATACCTCTACTTATCTCAGCATAGAATAAGAGGTTTTTTGCTTTTTTTTTTTTCCTTACCCTCAGAGCCAAATTGGTCTTCACTTGTACCCTGGGGGGTGAAAGGGTTTGCTGCTCTTTCCCCAAAGGCTTTAACATTTTTGTTCCACGTGATAAAGGCATCTGGCTGGGTCTTTGTACTTTTCTCATGGAGAGGTTACTCTTTTCCTTCAGGCCTATACCATCAAGGGCAGTTTTCTCTGACCTGTCCTGTTTCTAGTTTTTCTTGTGAGTGCCTAAAGGAGATTTATGGAGAAGAGCCTGTGGTGGATACAAGCTGCCACTCGTATGTGCTTTTGGAGATCCTATACTCTCCTGCTAGCCCATGAGGTACCTTTTAGCAATTTGGCTTCTAGGAATTTGTTAAGAAGATTAGCTAAATGTTTCTTACCTGCTTGTATTGTGGCCCATCTCTCCTTAGAGGCACCTATCTCTCCTTGGGGTTCCGGCTACGTGGATGCCCTTGTGACCTCGGCTCTTTGATGGATTCATGAGAATTTATAATTTTATAGATTATCTGGCTTTATCTTGTTTTTATGGTGGGAGTAATATTCTTGCCAGTTTTTAGGCCTCGCTTGCACTCTTGATGTAGTGTATACCTCTTTATTTTGTTGTCAGTTGATCAAGCCACTATATCTCTGTTCATTTTTGTAATTTAGCTGATTTTTAGGAAGGGTTTGGCATATCTTTGAAAATTATGCATACACACACACACACACTCACACACACATGCACACATACTTTTTCCCTCATGTTGCTCTGCTATTTGCAACATGTAGCAAATACACATCTAAGTGACTATCAAAATGCAAAGAAATAACTACTCAGGCCACATTAGTTGTATATTCTCATTAAAAACTGTGGGAGTTACAGAGTAATTTGGCCATTAAGTGTTCTGAACATTATTCTAAGGTATATAATTTATTATTCCCTGATTTGCTTTGAAAGTATAAAATGCTTTGAAATTGCCTTAGCTTTTTTTATTTCTGTTCTATAAATAGTCATGTTCTTTAGAGAAGAAATGTAGATCTATAAAATTTTCTTTGCTATTAATAGGCATTTAGATGCAATTCGAAGGAATTCAAAGATTTAAAAATACATTTTTAAGAGGAGTAGAATGTTAAGCAATGTGCTAATATGATCTTTTATTTTCTTCAGTAAAGATAATTTCTCATTGTATTCTGTTCAGTTATAAATAATTATAATTTCTTTGTTTAATTCATCTAATTTTATAGTTATAATGGAGAATGGGATCTCGCTCAAAAAGCACTGGATGATATTATATACAGAGCCCAGCTAGAATTATATCCAGAGCCATTGCTGGTAGGTGCCTGACTTATTTATGTAAATGTTATAATTTAAGATTTCTCAATTTAGAACTATACATTGAGAGAGCCATTCATAGTTCATTAATATGTCATTAATACTCAGTGTATTCATGCTCTTGTTATACATGGAAGTTTTATAACTTAGAAAAGTAACAAATAAATTTTTTAAAAAATTTTCTTTGAGACAGAATTTTGCTCTTGTTGCCCAGGCTGGAGTGCAATGGCATGATCTCGGCTCACCACATCCTCCACCTCCCAGGTTCAAGCAATTTTCCTGCCTCAGCTTCCCAAGTAGCTGGGATTACAGGCACACGCCACCATGCCCAGCTAATTTTTTGTATTTTTAGTTGAGATGGGATTTATTCATGTTGGTCAGGATGATCTTAAACTCCCGACCTCAGGTGATCAGCCTGCCTTGCCCTCCCAAAGTGCTGGCATTACAGGTGTGAGCCACTGCACCCGGCCAAAATAAAAATTTTTATTAGACCGACTTCCTAGACACCTAACAGTCTTTTTAACTTATAAGAATTGTTCTCCTTAACATACTTTAGCTGCATTTATTAATCAACATTAGGCATTTGGAAATCTAATTGAATATTTTGAAATTTTTAACTTTATCATTTACATATTTTTTAAACCATGGATTTCCCCCTGAGCCTCCTATTCTTATCTTAGAGGATTTCTGTATCATCTTTTAAAATGCTTGGGAAGAGCATCTTTGTATAAGCCTGTTTAGCATCATGTTTTATCTAAGGGTAAGATAATACATCTGCTCATGTTGATCTTAAACTATATTTTTTCTTCTTAGGTTGCTAATGCAATAAAGGCTTCATTGCCTCATGGTCCCATGAAATCTAATAAGGAAGGTACAAGGTGTATTCAAGTTGAAATCACACCAACTTCCTCTAGAATATCAAGAAATGCAGTAACCAGCATGTCAATAAGGGGTCATAGGTGGAAAAGACATGGTAAGAAATACGTAACTCTTCAAGTCAAACCATTGTTGATTTCTTTACATTTTTCGCTGTACTTACGGTGCTATAACTTCTAACTTCAGTAAATAGTAGTCTGGAAGAAAGAGCTGTGGAGTTGCCCTTAACTCCTAATTTATTATCTAGGAGCAATAGGCAATAAGAAAAATGGAGCCCCTTATGTTACACATATGAATGAAAATTTATTTAAAAATCGTATTCATTTTTAAATTGTTATTTCAGTAGGAGAATAAGGAAAATGCATTTTAAAATTACTCATACATTTTGGGCTTGTATTCAAAAGTATTTGCAAATATTCCTTAATTAATATTTCTGATTTCTCAATTAACTTTTAAGCAAGTGAATTTACATATTGAAGTAGAACAACTAATAGGGACTTTAAACACTTTGGACTTTCTGGTAAAGAATGCCATAGTATTGATGCAACACTAGTTATTTGTATTTTCTTGAAGTTAATTTTCTTCCAAGATTCTGTGTGTGTGTGTGTGTGTATATATATATCCCTTCTTGTCTGCTTCATTTTATTATTTTAAAATTTTACTGGAAGTCAGTTTCATTCATTATGGCTTTTTCAATGCTTTCCCATTTCCCTCCCTTGTCTTTTAATTTATTATTCTTTATTTAATTTCGTATTCTTTTTATAACTTCCCTCCTATCTAGACGTTATTGTAGTGTCAACAACCAGTCTAAGAAGGAAATTATCACCTTCCTCAGAAGGTAACCATGGTGGGAAGCACAAAGCTACTTCTTTACCCTAAGCAAACATTTATGTTAGAAGTAAAACAAAATCCATTCTCTGTTTTCTTCTTCCTGTAAACTGAGGTGAAAATAGTAGTTCCTTTTGGTATATTTAGTTCCGGTTGTGTTGTGGTTTCTATAGAGAAAATGGGAAAGGAGGAGAATGGAGCTATTTATGGTAAACTAGAAAGTTGATGATGAGAACAGTTGCCATTGTTTTCACTTAAAGAATCTAGGTGATTGTATGTCAGAAAAGAATAATGATTATCCAGCTTACCTAGTGATCATTTTTGGTGTTTTTAAAGTGTGGCAATTCTTGAAAGTTCCATAGGAAAGCATAAAAGAGGTGGTGATGTCTGCCAATAGCAAGACACATTATGCCACCATTTAAAACATACAGTCTAAACATACTTCAGCTTCTTCAGTGAAAATTATGCTACTGAATGGGTCTAAATTACAGGTAGAAAGTCATTTAATTAGATATGGTTTACCCTGAGATTGGTTTTTCTGTTTTGGCATTAATATGTGAAAACAGGCATGGAGGCAAGGAAGCAGATCATAGTGGTTACTGTGGCTATAAGTGCTCCCGAGCTACTGCTACAGGAAGCACAAGAATGAATTTTAATTTCTTTTCCACTTTCTTTCTTGCTATTTAGGTAGACATGTTGGGAATTAGGGAGAGAAATGTAGGTCCTGCAGTTAAAAATGTGAAATATTGATGCTCCCTTGTATTTGTGCATGTGCGTGTGTATGAGAGAGAGTATGTGTGCATGTCCAGGCATACACTTAAACAAGAAGGTTTGTACCCTGCAATAAAATGGAAGCCATTTCCCAGAAATGTTTTACAGGAAAAAAATTACAAAACAAGAGAAAAGACTGCTTGAATGTATTGTATCTAGCAGATTCTTACATATCTTCCAGATTCCATTTTGGCTGCCACTTGAGGGATTAGCACTCTGTCTTAGGATTTTACCCTCGTTAAAGTAGTATTCTTATCACCTGTCCCCCTTCACAATTCTAACACTTGGGAAACTCCTGTTTATTATAACAATAAAATCACAGATGAGAATATAGAAGTGAGTGAACTATAAAAAGTAAGTCACATGCATGGAACAGATACAGAATACAACTTAGCCTTGTTCATCACTCTTCTTTAGTGTGAATTTCTTTTATCCAGTGGACTCTAAAATACTCCTAAGTCCTTCTTATTTGCCTCTACAGGTAGGTTGCAGTCTTCTCCCTTTTTAGGGTAGTCTTGGCTTTCCCTTTTAGAGCAGTAAAGTTACCGTGTTCGGCTGAATTTAAAAGGTTTCTATTTTCCATCCTCATGGTCCTGCTTCCTACTTCTAGGCTCTCTAACAGGCACTGGCTTCCTGTGGGGAAAGTAGATACCTTTGCTGTACTTCTTAAATATATAGACAATTCTCAAATTATAAATAGATTATTAAATTTAATTTTGTTTATATATAAATTACAAATTTCTCAAATTATAGATTTTTAAATTTAATTGTATTAATATATAAATTCTATTGTTGATATTTATATATAAATCAAAACAAAATTTGTTTATACATTTCTTTAGAAACAATATTAAAGGGCTTGTAGATCCCAGGGTGAGCCACAGCAGCCTTTTTATCTCATAATGTTTCTGAAACATAGGACTATAGAATGTTTAAGTTCAGTTCATGGCTGTGTGAAAATACATTTAGAGTTTCTATATTTAATGGAACTCTAAATGTGTTTCCCAGTCTACCCACTCCTATCCCTACTATTCTCTCACCACACCAACTCTCACAGTAGGACGAATTTCTTCCCAAACCCTCAGCTGTATCTATCATACAGTAGAAACAAAGAATATCCCACCCTAAGCCAGTGGTCCTGAGGGTTGGGAAAGGAGAAGGAACAAGAACCATGAACTTTAAGAAATACTCTTTTTTTTTTCTCTTTCTCCTTGCCTCTTTCTTTGTTTTCCTAGTTTTTGGAAAGCAGAAAGCAATTGGCCCCCCCTTTTTTTTTTTTTTTTTTTTTTTTCTGTTGGAGCTCTTCCCTTTTTCTTTTACTTATTTGTCTTTATTTATTATTGCATTTCTCCTAATTGCTCCTCTTTCTATCTTTTCTGGATAGAAGAGGGAAAGGAGTGAATGAGGTTTTCTCATGGAAAGAGCCAAGTAAAAGTTTGCTTTTTGCTATTTTTTTCTTTTCCATCTCCCTTTACCATGAAAGAATATACGTAATTAAGCCATGTGAATGTACTGGTGTGTTTGCATATCTGAGTCATCAAAAATTATTACACAGCCAGCAAATACATTAAATTAGAGCAATTAGTGGACATTTATTCTCCTTTATTATCAGTAACAGAAGAATCTTTCCATTTTCTTTACAGCCCAATCTCACACTGTAGTGTTTTTAAAATGAATTTTGAAAAGTTTTAATTATTTACATTTTAAAATATTTTAAAGCTATTCTAGAATGTATTTTAGGATTCTCTAATGCTTCATAGATCTACCATTTTTTTCTTAAGGTTAAGAATTATTCACAACATATTTTAATGGAAAGTATTATAATGGAAGTTTAAAAATTACTTTATCCTTAACATTTCTACACATTTCAGAATATGCATTCTTGGCCATGGTTTTGTTGTTGTCAACCCAGGTTTCTAGAATTGCATTTTGACCAGTCCTGTTATTTGCTTGGCTCTGTTTTTTATTTTTATTTTTTTAGTTAACTTTATTTTTTAGAGCAGTTTTAGGTTAACAGCCAAACTGAGTGGAAAATAAGAGAGTTCTTAAATACCTCATGACCCCACATTCATAGCCTCCCCCAGTATATCAACATCCCGCACCAGAGTGGTACATTTGTAAGGAACTGTAATTTAAGTTTTGAGCAGACAGTGCATCATCATGTCAACTAAATAGGATGATTTTTAAAGAAAGATTGGTTTCAACTGAGGTATTATTTTGGAGAGATCTGTTTGACAACTAATGGTGTGTTTGCTTGATTTGCCCCACTTTTCAGTTTAAGTTAAACCATTGTATGGACATGGCCTAACTT
Organism: Macaca thibetana thibetana; assembly: GCF_024542745.1. Classification (NCBI taxonomy): domain Eukaryota; kingdom Metazoa; phylum Chordata; class Mammalia; order Primates; family Cercopithecidae; genus Macaca; species Macaca thibetana. The sequence continues at coordinate 93,440,514 of NC_065580.1, read as the reverse complement.
AATGTGTTTTTCAAATTTTTTAAACTTTGTGTTTAAATCTTTGAGAAAATTCTAATGACTTTATCATTTTATGTCAATAAATATGTTTGGGAAATAAAATTACAATGTAGAATTGCTGCTTTTGACTTCTAAGGAACATAATTTCAGAATTAAAAGCTTTATGTATTGCTTATTCTTTTATGCATATTGTGTTTAATTTAGTCTACAGATGGCAAATAATTCAAGGCAAAGGTGTATTTTTTCAAACTGATTTTCAAGTCACCTACAAATTGAGGGCTATCTAGAAGTCATAATTTGAAAGTAAAACACAGTTGGAGAAAGATAATAATAAAATAAACTTTAAAAAGCATTCAATAAGTTTAGAGAAGACTGAATAGATTATGACCATAATAAAAGTCAAAATGAAAATTCCAGTAAGAAAAATGAGATAAAATTTAGTAAAATAATTCATTAATTTTTCAAGTTAATAATTAAAATTCAATTTTGCTTAAATATTTATTTCCTTTTAAAAATAAAAAAAAGTTAAAGGAAAATAGAAAGTATTTCTTTATAATTATGCTTTAATTCTATAGTCATTCTTAAATGTTGTTTCCAAAGATACCTTTATCATCTACCATTTCAGCTATTTTAAAAAGCTCCTTTTCTTAAGTCCCTGAAAAGTTCTCTTTTCACTCCAGTATTCCACTCCAGTATTCTAGTGTACAGTTTATACTTGTTTATTTCCTTGTGTTTTTCCATTCCTTCCTCCTCCTTTTTTTTTTTTTTTTTTTTTTTGAGAGGGAGTCTCGCCCTGTGCCCCAGGCTGGAGTGCAGTGGCCGGATCTCAGCTCACTGCAAGCTCCGCCTCCTGGGTTTACGCCATTCTCCTGCCTCAGCCTCCCGAGTAGCTGGGACTACAGGCGCCCGCCACCTCGCCCGGCTAGTAGAGACGGGGTTTCACCGTGTTAGCCAGGATGGTCTCGATCTCCTGACCGATCCTCCCGTCTCAGCCTCCCAAAGTGCTGGGATTTACAGGCTTGAGCCACCGCGCCCGGCCTCCTTCCTCCTTTCTAGAGCAAATCTAATTGCTATTTTCTCTCTGTTCACCACAACTACTACTACCATGATTACTCATTCTTCTTCCACTTTTTAAGAAATTACCTATTCTTGGAACAATGTAAGAGATTTCCTCCTTTCTTTCAAAATAGTTATTGTAATACCAGTCATTTGTTCTCTAAAAGTTCCCTAATTAAGTTATAGTTACAAATAATGAGTGCTTATAATTTTTGCCAACTATCAAAAGGCTTATCCAGTGAAATCTCGATTTTTTTTATTGCTGCCCATCATTCTTCCCACTTGCGCCTTTGTGAGATAATGAGACAAGTGAAAACATTTGGTATACTTTAAAGCACTACATAAAGGTAGATTATTAATTAAGAACAGTTTCATTTGTTTTACTAGCTACACAATAAGTATATTTTTAATAAGTTTTTATTAGCTAGTTTGCTATTCAAATTGTCCTGTGATTCTTTAGTACTTTCCCAAAACTCTTAAGTTTTTGAAATTTGTAATTTGGATTTTCTCAATTTGAGTTAAACTTGTTTAGTTTGAGTATAGCATCAAACACAAAAGTACACATGTTATGTAATAGTAACAATTACTTTAAAGATTTTTTGTGTGTTCTGTGGTACTGGAATATAGTACTCTAACTTTATTATCTAATGTGTATGTCACTGTTACAGTAAGGATTTTTTAAATGTTGTTATTGTTTCAATCCCAAGTTAACATAAAAATAGAAGTTACATAGACCAAATTTATGTTTCTTATTTATGTACAGTTATAACTGTTTGCAACTAGTAGGTATCAGTAATAAAAGGAATGTTTATAAACTAGATACTTTGAATGTTTCCCTACTTTTGGTCCTGGCATATGTTAAATGGTTTATTTTAATAACAATGCATTGAGTTATTTTCATTTAGGGGATGCAAGAGTACAAAATTTTAAGTAGTAAAAAAGAATTAAAAATAGCAACTGTATATATTTTTAAGTCTTCTAACTTAATGATGCAAAATAAGTACTGTGAGAATTTTAGAATATTTAATTATATGCAGTGTTTACGTGAAAAATCAGACTAAATGAAGTTTATGTAGTTGAAATAAAAAGAAAGTCTAGTTTCATGTTGTTAAAGCAGTTTTATTGCATTTTTCAGCATTTAAAATAATTGCTTCTCTTTAATGGATGCCATCATATTTAAATAAAGTTAAATTATTATAACAGAGGTCAAAGAGATATTATTTAAAAAAACAAGAAAGTGATTTGTTTCATAATTTGCTCATTCAGTGGTTTAGTACTAGCTTATTAGATGAAAAAAGAAAAGAAACAAAGATTGCAATTCATATTGGAAAACATGAAAACTGGTTATTGATTTAGAATATGTTAATAAATTTCTACTGTATAATAACATTGATAAAGCAAAGAAGTACTAATTGTTGAACAAATCTGAAAAATTATAATGGATGTATTTTAGTAAATATAAATAATATTTATTTATAAATATTTTTAAGCATTTAAGGTTGTTTTTCTAGATACTACAAAAGGTAAACGGTAATAAATCTTGAAATGGAACATCTATTTTGTAAATCTGATTTTACAACTATGAGGAAAGTCTTCAGTTGAGGAGAAATAAAATTGCTAACAGTTACAGAAGGATTTTGAAAAACAAAGAAATGGTAATAATTTTAAACCCCAAAGTAGTAAACTTTAAAGAATTGTCTATTGGAATAATTTTTACATCGGCAATTAAACATTTTTAATGTGTATGTTTTTATTTCAAAGGTTGTCTATACTTATTAAGGAAATTTAGGAAATAAAAAAATTATCTGGCAGTTTTATTTTTAAAAATGAAAATGCTTTTAGTATCATTTTGAGAAGCTCCATTACTTTCAGATTATAAAATGCTATTTGAGGAACAGATTTTCTTTCCCAATATAGAAGATAAAACATTTGGACAAAAAACATTTATTTCTTACCAAAAATTTTGTGAATTTTAACTGGCATTTTCGATATGGAACTTCCATGGAGGACAAAATAAAATATTAGGAAATATTGGATTACTCAAGGAAAAAAGACATGTTAACCAAAGAGCTGAAATATGTTGATATGTTTGACACATGTGGATATTAAGTTTGAGAGAGGAAAGAACGACTGTGTGCAGAATCCTGACTTAGACTATTTTTGAAGAAAACAAAAAATCTCATTTTATTTCCAGGTAAAATGAAGTTGAAAAATTTTCCAGCCAGTGACAGAATTAATGGTCTTATGAGGCAAAAAAACTTGTTCATAAATTATTGTAGTCTACATTTTTACTAAGGGGGACTTACATAAATCTTGTAGTAGTTGAGAAAGTTATTATTTATTATGATTGTTTATTGAGCACTCCTCCTTTCTCCACCTTTTTATGAGCATTTGCTGCACATTGCACACCAAGGAAGAAATAAGCTTTTATAGGTAGTTTTGTAATAGGTGTTGCTGACCTGTTTTTGGTCTGTGCTGTGTGGTCATGAGGATCTGTAATAATCATAAAGGATTCACCTGGTCCTGCAGCAGCTTTATGTTGCAATTCTCTATTGGATTTTTTAAAAAACTTGAGACTCAATAAAGATGACAAAAGGAGTTACTGAGAGTAATTGAATCCACCTCAATAAGGAGAATTCTGTCATGTACCATGTGTACAACCAAAGCTAAAGATCTGACTGTTTTTCACTTATGGAGACTGCTAATAGCTCCTAACTGGTGTGTCTAAATAAATTATCCTGTTTCAGACTGTTTTTCTGTATGCCCCAGGCTGCTCTTTTCTTACCTAGACAGTCTACTTACTGCTTCAGAGCTCAGATTTTGACATCTGAGTCTTTGTTTTTGTCCTTGCTCAGAGTACAGCCCTTTAACTGCGGTGGGGTCCCATCCTGTGTTTCTGTGATAGCTTTGCTTTCCTCTAATCTGCCTTGTAAATACTGGCTCAGGTTGAGCATTGCCACAGTGCTGTTCTTTCTGACTCAGGACACACTTTATGCTCAGTATTTTGTGTTATGCAAATGTGCCTTCTATTGATAAAAAAGGCTAGTAAAGTATGACAGTATGCAAATAGTTTTTCCATGTAGCTGTCAATGGCTATCCACTGTAATCACAATAAAATCCAGACTTCGTACTATGGCATATGTGACCCTGGTGATATGACCTCTTGACTACTGCTTTGACCTCACTTTAAGACCACTCTCACCCTAGTTCATCAGACTCCTTCATTCTAACACTTCAACATACTAAGCCATTCTGCCTTAGGGGCATTGTCCAGTTATTTGGAGTATTTGAGCTGAAATGTGAATAGTGAAACGTACCTTGACTGCCCTTACTCCAGATTGTTGTGTGGCTAGCAGGTTTTCATCATTCACACCTCAGCTTAAACATCTCTTCTTCAAAGAGTTTTTCCCAGACCACCCATCTAAGTACTTTTATCCCCTACTACCCTACTTACTCTTTCCCATCTTATTTTTTTTATTGCATTTTCTGCTATTTAAATTCTCTTGTTTACTTAGTTCCAATATTACATTGTGATCTCTGTTCCCTTATTATATAGTGAGGGCAGAATCTGTCTTTTTGGCTGTTGTATCCCCAGCATCTAAAACAATGTCTGACATATTACAGGTGCTCAACACGTTTTAGTTGAATGCATGAATAAGTGAGTGAATGATAAAGAAATGTATAACATAGGGTGAGCAAGTTGGTCTTTTCTTGTTTTGTTGAAGAACAGTGTAACAACATGATAGTAAACTAGGTTAGGGGATATTTACTTATAATTCCAATATTTAAATAATTTTCATTTTAGTTTTTTCTATGCATGTATGTTTTCATGGTTGTACTCTATTTAAATGTTTTTGGTATTTTGTTTTTGTTTAGTTAATATTGTCAGACATTTTCCCTAGTTCTCCTAGTAAATACAGTTATTTTAATGGCTACATAATATCACATTGAGTTGATATTCCATCATTTGCTTAATCATTTTTCTAATATGTTAAGAAATTTGTTTCTGAGTTTTGCTATTATAAATAACACTGCAAGGAATAGCTTAATGAATATAGATAACATTTTTCTCCATTGAACAGAATATATTATAAACATAAAATGACTATATTAAAGGATATTTGTTCTGGTATTTTATGGCATTTAAAATATCTACATCTCATAAATTGTAAAAGAATGTGTATGACTTTGTTTTGGGGTTTATTCTAAGTTAAAATACTTTTCATAATTCATGTAAAAATTGTATGATGCAGACAAATAATAAATTATATTTTTAAAGCTTCAGCTTATTATTTTCACAAATAAGTTTGTAAGCACCCCATATAGCCAGATGCCTTTAGACTCAAAGTAATCTGAGTACAGAGATGTATAAATTCTATGAATAAATAAATTATTATTTTATTAAAATTACCACCTTTAGTAAATAGGGCACCCTAAAACAAATAAAAGCAAAAGCTAAAGTGGTTTTGTAAGTGACATAATAGAATAGATATTTGGGATTATAAAATGACATTTGAGAGAAATCACAAATTTTCATGATTGGTTTTAATATTATTTGCAATTTGCTTCACTTTTTTTCTTAAAGCTGGAAGAAATTTTTTAGGGCGAAATAATTTGAGTACCTTTGAGAACTAATTTGGAAATGTCTATTAAAAGTATTCTTTAACTTTCATTTCTACATGTGGAGAGTTTACCTATTTATGCATATAAGAGGTTACATAAATAAAATATATCCTGAGAATTTTCTCTTTGGATCTTTTTTGAGCTTTTTGAATTATTTGAAGTCAAGTTTTTTTTTTTTTTTAAGGTGTGGATTAATCATGACTTCATTTGCATAGATTGTTAAGTTCTGGGGAAAACAAAATCTAGTTTATTATGCATTTATATTCCCTTGCAGCATCTTCTATATAATTTACTTAAAGAAAGGATTAAGTTCTACTCTTTAGCTATATATGCTATCCTCTGGATAACATAATGCAAAAATAGATTTTAAAAATGACCTTTTTGACCTAAGCATCTTGCTAAACCTACACTTAGAGACGGCTCCTTCACTTTTCCAAAACAAAGAGGCTTTGCTTTTCTTTGCCATATAAAAACTCTTATTAGCATAAGCTATATGTATTTCATTTATCCAGTCAACACATTCACAGCTTACCCTTCTCATATCTTCTGTATGTTTTCTTACTTTTATTTATTCTAATAATTTAATCTGATAACAGAATATTCACTTAATTCATCAAAAAAAGATTTCTTGAGTGCCTACTATATACAAGCTACTTTTCCAGGTACTAGATATATAGTAGCGACTAGATGAAAATTTTAAAAACTCCTTCCTCATAGAACTTAGGTCTAGTAAACAAGATAAATAAATAATTGTAGGTTAGATAGAGAGTGTTAAGTGCTAAGAAGAAGAAACAAAGAAGAGGGTATGTGAAACGTGGGGGCTATTAAAACTTTGGATGGGTTGACCAAGGGAGACTTCACTGTAAAGGAAATTTTTGAAAAAGACTTGAAGTAAGGAAGTGAGCCATTCAGCCACTAGGAGAAGAGAGCAGCCAGGAGAGCAGTAAGACAGTGTGGGTGGGAGTGTCGGGTCACAGAGTTATACAGGGAAAGAAGTCGGAGAGCTGATAGAGAGCGGGATTAGGTAACAAATGTTTGTTTGGATTACTTAATTATCTTTCTTTATTCTGTAATTTTTCTGAGATTTATGTTTCTGTTCTTTCTAGCTCTGTACAGAATTACTTGCTAATATAAATTTAATAAGCGGTTTAAAAAATCTGCCATTGTTAACCATTTTTGAGTGATAATAAGTATCAATTAATTAGTCAAAGATTTGTGTTTGTGGGAAAACACATGATCTCGTTTTTCTACTTGCCATTTAATTCCATGATTTTTTTTTAATGTAATATCATTGCTTTTTGGGCTGCGGACGTTGATCACTATTCTGATAAATGTGATTACATTTCAGTTGCCTAGTACTGCTTTATGTAATATTCTCCCTGTCATTTTCTAGTTTTTCTTGCAAAATCCTAAATTTCTGCCACTGAAGCACCATTTTAGGTTAATAGCTTTCTTCGGCATCTTTTAAAAAATTGACCCAATTAAAAAAAAAAAAAAAGAACAGACCTAAACTCAAGAGTAATTACTTTCCTAAGATTTCTTCCAGACTTTTATTTTCTTTGGCTCTCTATTCAAAGTAAGTTATTTGCTTTTATAAAATGGCCAGGAGTCTACACAAGTAAATTAAACCTAATTGTGGGATATCAGAGGATATTTAACTCAAATGGACTCAAATGAATTGAAGAGTTAGAATTAGTATTTATAGTATGTTAGAATAGACATTTGAAGTTAAAAGATTTTACTGGTTAACTTCCCCTACTGAATAGTTGTGTAGTTCTTCCTGAACTTCAGTTTCCTTGTCTGTAAATGGGAATCAAATTGCCTACTTCAGAGGCTCACTAATAGATTGTTTTGAGATTATAATTGAATAATATATGTGGACACTCTCAAGAAAGTGACTTAGGGCAATTCAATGTAAGTATTGTTCTGTATTCTATGAGGCCACCTATGCTTAGTTTTAAAATTTTGTTAAATTTTAATATTCATTGCCTTTTTTATGTCTGGATAATTTCCGAAGTTTGATTTTTTTTTTTTTTTTGGACTGAAGATCCCTTCAGTAGATCTTTTGTGAAACAGCTTCTACAATGTAAATAAACAAGTCTTGGCCTTCACAGTGCCATGGTGATTTTATCTCAGTTGCAGTGACCTCTGGCATGTACCTCAATAAGAATTTATTTGCCCTCACTTGGATGACAGTTGTCAGCAATTGGAAACAGGCTTGGTTGGAGCTTTTTAGTTGCATTAAACCTTTATTAGAGAGCACCCAGAAGCAGCAGTGCACTACTACCTCACCAACATTCTGCAGCCTATCTAGGAAATAAAAACTTTAGAGAACCTTTAGTCAAAAGCCTATGAAGCACTAATTAAGGGGAAATAATTATACCAGCATGTTGGCTCAGCAGTGCGAGGCACCGTGAAGCTTTGAGGAGGGGCTCCCAGAAGTGCGTATTGCTGCTGAGTATGGAGTATCCAAGGCACCCGTAACAACTTTTGTCTTAAGTTTTTAAAATTGGAAAATCAGAATAGAGCAGTGGTTCCCAGACTTTGTTACACATTAGTCACCTGGGGCTTTTACAGATCTTATGCCCAGGTAATATCTTACACTAATTATAAATTAGAATGTTTGGGGGTTGGAGCCAGGCATCAGTAGTTTTTAAAGATGTACAGATGATACCAATGTGCAGCTAACTTAGGGAACCACAGGAATATGTGGCTCTGGCCTTCGTTCTTTTACTACCTATTACTGTTTCTCAGCCTTTAGCATCATTAGTGGGAGTCTGATAATCCTATCACTAAAAATATTTGAAAATAGTAGGTGATGTCCTGTAAGCAGGTTTGTGGTCTACAGTTTTTAAAAAGTATATGCTATTTTACGTGGTCTTATGTTGCTTTGAACTTTGTTTCACTACTGTCACCTTCTAGATATACTTATGTTACTTTTTCCCATTTACATGAATAACTCCTTGACAACTTTAAATAACATTATGCCTTTGTTATTTAAGACCAGAATAAAATAATGTCTACAGGTATTAACTAGTTAGGAGTTTTGTTTCTTTGTTTCATTTATAATGGCTGTTTTCAGATAAAGGGCTGACAGCCAATTTGTTTTTCCAAATCCATTTTTATTTTTCTCCAGTCTAGTAATGAACTAAATTTATGAAATTGATATGGGTCTGAATAAATCAACTGCTTAACTATATCACAGCCACATTAGTATTTACTATTAATAATAGATGATATATATCTGAGACAAAAACTATACCTGTGGCATTACTAACCATGATATCGTATGTGAATAAGCATTTTCCCAAATATCATGGTTTATTAAGTCAGTCTCAATGTAGCCTAGTAAAAAAAACTAGAATTTTAAGAGTACAATGGGGAACTTCTATGTGGCTTTGTTCATAATGTTGACAAAAGCTAAAGTTTTGGCTGTAGATCCTTGAACATTTGCCTAAGACTTGACATAAATTCAGGTGGTCACCATATTATCTTAAAAACACTAGAAAATTACCCAAAGAACACAAAAAGAACAATTTAAAAACAAATTTTATTTTGATTTATTAGAAAATTTATCTTTCATATTTCATGTGAAATGTGTGTGTGAAAAAAATGCAGAACGTGAATTGATGCTCTGTGAATTTTTTGTCATTTAAAATTAAAGAATATGACCCTATTGTCTCTGGTGCTATCAGAGTATTATAAATTATGGAAATTACTACAGTGCAAATATTTGGCTTAATTCATAACATTTAGTCATCCAATTTTTGTTTTGAGTCTTTTGCTTTTCTCATTTCACATTTTTGTTTTGTTTTCATCCATCATTTTGTCTTATCATCTTCAATTCTAGAGCAACCTGACAACAATAATGATACTACTGAATTGGGCATCCTTGTCATTCCTGAGATTAGTGTCACAAATGTGGCCGGAGAGAGAACCGGGAATGGGGAAAAAGGCAGAACACTAGGAGAAATTGATGCTCAGCATATACAGGGTGTGCAGGAAACAGCCACAGATCCTAGAACTGAGAGCAAAGGCTTGCCAGAGATCAGGAGGCAAAAATCTGTAAGAAAAATGATGGAGGATGGAATAAACTCACCTGGCAGAGTGCAGTTTTAGCAGAGCACTTTATAGCTGCACTCCAAGGTATCTTAAGGCAAAGGGCCACTGATGCATGTTAAGCAGCAGTTGCACAGTCACAAAAATTTTGCATGTAATCTAATCCAAATGCATGAATTATGCGCCACATTTCTCAATGACTCTTAATGCTCTTTGGAATGATTATACCTATATTGTCTTTTAGTAAATTGTTATGAAAACTGAGGCAGAAAATTCCTTCTAAAATAGTTTTCTGCTTATGTTTGGAGTTCTAAAATTACTTTTTCAGCTTTGTCTTTTTGCCATCTTTGATATGAAGGGTAATGTGTATAGAATTTTGTATTTGAGCTTGTGATATTTATAGTCTAGATTTTTGAATTTGATAAAATAATCTACAGTATAGAGTGCAACCTTCTAAAAAAGTCTTTAAAGTATTCTAATACGGATTTTTTAAAAGTTCCTTGGTAAAAGCTTTGATTTTATACTGCTTTGCTACTGAAGGAGAGTTCACCCCTAGTTTTACTGTGTGATAATATTTCTAATTGTTTCTTATCTTTTGCATGAATAGGAGAATTCTTTCTAAAAACATAATGGGGTATGGTTTATGGCATGCTTATTGTTTAATACACTATAAATTACCGTCATTTAATTACAATGAACTATTTTTCACGTTTTTATAATGTTTTGATTTATCCTTTGATTTTCTATAATCTGTTGCTTTATAAAATTATGCTAAAGCTTAATTTATTTAAAGTATAACTGATTTGGTGTTAATCATTTAAAAAGATTGCTTAAAATATTTAATGTTAATTAATCTTTGTCATTTCTTTGTTTAGGAAATACAGAATTAACAGGTCAAGAAGAACTGATGGAGATATCTGAAGTTGACGAGGGATTTTATTCCAGGGCTGCGTCTAGTACCAGCCAGTCGGGTTTATCAAACAGTAGTCACAATTGTAGTAACAAGACAAGTATAGGAAAGAACCAGAGACGGTCAGGAGGAAGCAAAACTGGAGGAAAAGAAAAAGAAACTACAGGGGAATCTTGCAAAGATCACTTTGCTCGAAAACAAACTCAGAGAGCCCAAAGTGAGAATCTTGAGCTTCTCTCTTTGAAAAGACTTACTTTAACAACCAGCCAATCCCTACCTAAGCCTAGTAGCCATGGTTTGGCTAAGACTGCAGCGACTGTATTTAGTAAATCCTTTGAACAAGTCAGTGGTGTCACAGTCCCACATAACCCGTCATCTGCTGTTGGTTGTGGGGCTGGGACAGATGCCAATAGGTTTTCAGCTTGTAGTCTCCAAGAAGAAAAGCTTATTTATGTTTCAGAAAGAACTGAACTTCCAATGAAGCATCAATCAGGTCAGCAGAGACCTCCTAGTATTAGCATTACTCTGTCCACAGATTAATTAGTAACGTATTTTTCTCCCATAACCCAGTGAACCCAGAAATACAACTTTGCTTCTTTGTGAAAGTACCCTGGGTCTTTCATCCGTGTTCCTGACAGGAGCCCTGATGTCTTAAATTCTGAAGGCTCCCCTGACTTTATGAAGGGAAGATTGTCTAGGTTGCAGTAAGTTGAAATATGTTTTTTTTTATTTCTTGATTAAGATTTTTTCCCCTTGGTTTGAGTCTTTTTTTTTCCCCCTTCTTATTTGTTATTGTTGCCCTAAGATTATCAGTGACAATAAATTTTGACAGGTTGTCTGATCAAGTTGGTTATGTCTCATGTGAGGTTATAAGGTAGTTTTTCTTGTTTTGGTTTGGGTTTTTAATAGCTCCTATTTTGGTGGCTGTGTGTTTGACCTTCAGAGTCAAAGGGAGTCTCCATGTATGGGAACTGTTTTATAGAGGATGGGGCAGAGGCACAACTCCAGGAATTCTTCAGCTCCTGGTCAGGAAGCCAATCTGAAAAACAGGCGTGTGGAAACACAAAAATGATGTGTATGAAAAGCACCTGACAAAATATTTGTAAGCAGATCATCTTTATGATTAGAACAATTTGCTCAAAGCACTGGAAAATGCCCGGTAACCCAGTACCTAGAATATTATATGATTCCAGGGGATGGGTAGAGGCATTTCTGTTGTTATCTCTGAAACATTTTTATATCAAAAATCAGATTGCTGGTAGGTGTGTTGTTTTGAAGTGTTTGGACTTAGCAGGTGAAGATCCCTTTCAATTATTAAGGTATAATAGGCCATAAAGCTGATTTACCCTACTGCTGGACTTTAGAAATCCTAGTTAGTTTGGACTCCTGTAATTCAGAGCATACGTCATTGGAAGACTTCCTGGAAATCAGTGTAAATCTTGCAACACAGCTCTCAAGATACCACTGTGTAATATGGAATTGTTTGTATGCAAATGCATTTTTCATCTATAAAATGTCATGAAAGAAAATAAAGATAGTAAAATACGGACAAAGGACATTTATATATTAACTAATTTAGAGTTGTTTATGTTTGTGTTCTTAAATTTAAAATATGAAAAAAAAGAAATGTCTTTCTTGTTTGTGAACAGACCTATTTAAAATATCTTAGTATGATATCAAAAGAATAATCAATTTAGTTACCTCCCAACTAAAAATTAAAAATAAAAAAGATGATATGGCAGAAGTTGAATCAAACTTGTATGTATCTGTATGTGACCTCTAGATGGAAATAAAAGTTTGGTGTTTGCTAGCAGTGGTCCTTTTGGCTATCGTTGGGGTTCCCTTGTAAAGTAAGTGTACTTAAGTCATCATTCAGAGAGAGAGCAGGGCTGAGGCTGAGTCAGTTGACTGTTGAGGAAGTCCTAAGGAGCTGTCCGGTTGGCTCTTTCACTTTGAGTACACAGCGGTTTCCTTCTTCATAGTCCCTCTCTGTGGTCACCAAGAGAGCATGCTAGTGTTTTCCTCTTGTACCTGCTTATGCAGAGCTCAGATATGTGAAAAATTTGTACGCTTTGAAGGCTGCCAAAGCATTTATACTCTGAACATAGTTTTGACCGCAATTGCTTTGGCTACCAGTTTAAACTGAATTCTTCAAAAAGCATGAACTGGTTTTCATTCATTAGCCCTGATTACAATGTGGTTTTTGACATAAATGAATTTGATTTTTTTTTTAAGCTCCAGTAACAGAATGGAATAAGATCTGTTGCCATAAATTGTAGTTAAGAACTGTAAGGCAATCAGGCAGTGAAACTTGATATTGTATTAACTTAATGGGAACCCTGTATACAGTTTAAAATATTTGTAAAATGTCACTGTGAATTTACAGATGTCTTTTTGTCATTCTTTACCAATGAATTTCCTCTGTGCATAGTTATTAGTAGTGTGGGTATTATTAAAAACTAATTTGTAAGATAGGCATTTTAAGCAAGTTGAGGTGCTTAGGAAACATTGTAGAATAAGTTTGAGGAAATGTTAGCTGACACAGCTGAGAGATCAGATTTTCATGTTCTACCACTGTAATGGAACCTCATTTGGGTATTCTTCTAGACCTTTGCTAGCTGTGTGGTCTGAGGACCAGTAAATAGGATTGGCATTATCTGGTATCTTGTTAAAAATGCAGAATTTCAGTGCCACTCTAGGTCTACTAAATTAGAATTTGCATTCTTAACAAGGTTCCCAAGTGATTGTTATGAGAAGAAAGTATCAGAGTGCAAACAAATTACTTGTCTGATATGTAGAACTACCAGTAGTCTCACAGCTCTATATCAAATGTGTCAGACACTAGGTCATTATAATCTTCATTGGTTTTGACAGCTAATTAATTAGTTTAATAATATTGACATATGGTTTCTTAAGTATTTGAATTCTAAATTGCTAATGATCCTTATTTTTGCAATAAAAAATGTAACAGTTTATATTTTTCTTGTTAACTATAAATGGAATCAGAGCTGCAAATACCTGAAATTTTAAGTATGAAAAGGGGTGCCACCCTTTTATATACTGCACAACAAATTTGCATTTGTATATTCTTTTAAAAAAATCTCTGAAGGCTTACTCAGTGAAATGGTTCTGATTTTTTGCTTCAAATGATTTGCACTAATTGATTTTCTGGAGAGTGGAGTTACGTTAACAAAATTCTTTTATAGTTCCTTTGATACTATTTCAAATAAGGATTACACATTGAAAGTTTTTATAGAAATTATGAAAATTGGATAATCTTAACTATGGTAACAATGACTATTATCCATACTACTTTCTCCCCACTCAACTTTCAAATTTTAAAGTTGGGGTAGCTTTTGTAGGTCACTTTCTTATAAAGATGCTGATGGTCACAGACCTCCTAAGTATCCAGAATAATATTTTTATCATGAGAAGGATTCCACACACAATTGGGGTCTTGCACCCCATATTTCAGAGGATCTAAACAGAAATTGTGGCTCCATTGCACATTTTAAATCTCTATAGATTCTTGAAATCACCCAACCTCTCACTTTTGAAAACCCAACGGCCTGGAGTATTCTGGTGGCATTGGAGCCAGCACTAGCTTTTTGGAATCCAAGTGGGGAGAGAAACAAAGTAGACTTTTCAAGGGACTGTCCCAGAGTACCCAGGGCAAATGTCTTCCCTTCCCTTCCTGAAGCCACAGGAAAGCACCCTGGAGTCCTTTGTATACCACTATGGAAATTTTTAAGGCAAGCTCTCTAGACTTGAAGAGTTGGAATTCTCAGCATCTAAATGATGACTGAAGTTTGTTTTGAAAAAGCAATATTTCTTTTTTTTTTTTTGAGACGGAGTCTCGCTCTGTCACCCGGGCTGGAGTGCAGTGGCCTGATCTCTGCTCACTGCAAGCTCCGCCTCCTGGGTTCACGCCATTCTCCTGCCTCAGCCTCCCGAGTAGCTGGGACTACAGGTGCCCGCCACCTCGCCCGGCTAGCTTTTTTTGTATTTTTTAGTAGAGACGGGGTTTCACCGTGTTAGCCAGGATGGTCTCGATCTCCTGACCTTGTGATCCGCCCGTCTCAGCCTCCCAAAGTGCTGGGATTACAGGCTTCAGCCACCGCGCCCGGCTTGAAAAAGCAATATTTCATTGCCCTTTTCAACTGTGAAGCAACTGCTGAGCAAATATTACTCATTTTTTTAAAAAAAGTTGAATTAAAGGGAAATATATTTTTAAAACCAAAATAGATCAAAATGATCCCAGTTTTAAGGGATTTTGCCTATTTTGGAAGAATAAAACTAAAATGTTAAAACTGTTGAATTATGGAGAACAGATGTAGTCTGAGACATAATTTTAAACAAATATTTAAGGCAGTTAACCTTTGCGTCTAGGCACAATAAATCTATATTAAAGGGAAGCACATCAAGGAAATATATATATGTTGAATAATGTAACTGAAAAATATTTTTTAAAAACCACTTAAAAGGAAAAATAATTTGATGGGTACTTTAAGCATTGTAGATATAAATTAATGTATAATAGTGTCTTCCCAGTCTTTGTATGAAAAATTAAAACTCTCTAGTCCTTTAATGAGCATGAATTCATACTTCTAGATTTGTTGCTTAATAAAATTATACTCAGTACTTTGACTTATTCAGATTTATGTTTACTATTGTTAAATTCTTCATCAGAGAGCGTAAATATATTGTTTTCTATACTTTGTAACTTGTGCATATCTAAAGAAACTAACAGTGAACATTTTGGGAGATGTTTTTGTGTTTTTTTAATAGTAGAGTTTTAGAGTACCTGTGTCTTAATAGGAAGTTTTTACCATAAACCTAAGATTTTATTTCACGTATTGTTGCTTTCTCTTATATGGAGCTTATTGTGTACCTCTTACCTTTATTTCTAATCATTTGGTGATACTAATCTTTTCATAGTGAATATATTTGTTTCTAATTGTATTCCTAGAGTTTACATTCCTAAAGAATAAACTCTGACTTTGGATATTTTTATGTGTTCCCTCCCTTCTTAAGGCTATGGAAATAAACTGGAGTTTAGTTTTTTGAATTTTTGTATATTTGCGTAAATGTTCTCCATATGCAGTACTTTATACCACAAGTGTTGCCTCTTGTTTTATTGAAATAAAAACTGAAAAAAATATTTTTTCCAGATCAGTTTACTCATTTAAAAAATTGTTATAAAAATTTGCAGAAGTTATGATATGAAGGAAGAGAGTAAAGGAGGAAGACTTAGGTGAGTTGAGCCATTGAGAGCTTTTGGGGGTAAGTGATAAGACAATGACCTCATTCCTGGCTTTGTGCTTTATATGTCATAGGGCTGAGGAGTATGACAGGTCCACTCGTATTCATCCAAAGATGAAGATGAGCTCTATGGGCCATGCACCAGTGGCGGATTATTTGTCATATCAGAAGCACAGGCAAATTTAGGTAACATCACTTTGTCCTTCTAACTTTAGAATCTTTATTGCCAGGTGTGGTGAGTAGTAGTCCCGACTACTCTGGAGGTTCACTTGAGCCCGGGAATTTGAGACCAGCCCGGGCAATATAACGAGATTTTATCTCTTAAAAAGAAAAAAAAAAAAGAAGAAGAAGAAGAAGAAAGAGTCTATATCTTTGAGTACAGAGATCATATGCCCCTAGTACCTAGATAGGACTTTGTGCATGGTAGGTATCTAGACATTTAGTGAATACATGAGTTAGGTTGATGTTAGCTTTGGAAAAGAATCAAGGATAAAGTCTTCAGTGTTTTCTTTAACAGTACAATTTTAGAATTTTGTTTGTTGGCTTTAGGAAATCTCAGTGGCATTACATGAATTGCATTATAGCATGCACTTAGAAAAAAGAACCTATGGCTGGGCGCGGTGGCTTACACCTATAATCCCAGCACTTTGGAAGGCTGAGGTGGGTGGATCACCTGAAGTCGGGAGTTCAAGACCAATCCGACCAACATGGCGAAACCCCATCTCTACTAAAAATACAAAAATTAGCCGGGTGTGGTGGCGGGCACCTGTAGTCCCAGCTACTCAGGAGGCTGAGGCAGGAGAATTGCTTGAATCTGGGAGGCAGAGGCTGCAGTGAGCTGAGATCACGCCACTGTACTCCAGCCTGGGCAACAGAGTGAGACTCTATCTCAAAAAAACAAGCAAACAAACAAACAAAAAAAAAACGGAAAAAAGAACCTATTAGACCCTTGAAAAAATTCCTGGCTTGTAGTTGATTATATGTTTGGTCAATTCCATTTCATCTAAGGAACTAAGTAATTTAGGAAATGTGTTCTTAACTACTCTTAGAAGGGTATTTGTAGAGAACCAGAGTGGTGATTTTGTAAGCAGTATTTTGTCCTATGCAATATGCACTCTTCCAGTAACTCCAGTAGTCCACATAGTTGACTCACCTCCTACAACCTTTGTTAATATCAAGATAACTGTTGTATAATTGTAAAGAAAGATTTTTTACAAGCAATTGTAGTTATTTTATTATTTTCTTTATATTATTGTGATAGTAGTGACAGCTAATATGTGTAATTAAAATGATCATCTTATCCTCAAAATCATCCTATAAAGTGCATAGAATCCCCATTTTACAGAAGAGGAAACTGAAGCTCTCGATAGGGTAGAGGACTTGGCTAAGGTCACCTAGCTGCTGAGTGGCAAAACTAGGCCTTGAACACAGATCTTAGGACTCTCACTTTTATATCGCTTGGTAAAAGAAGGTACTAATTAAATCCTACCTAATGGAGATGTATTTAAAATTCACTCACCCCATCTGTCTTATAGGTGATAGTTGTAAGGTAAGATAAAATCAAAGTGTGCTAAAACTAAATCATAATACATTTTACAGAATTAGAGATAATTGTGTTTTAGTGGTCAAACAATGCTGGTTAGTGAAAGCATGGTAAAATGCAAATTAAAATAAGATTTCTTTCTTTTTTTTCCTGTCAGATTGATAAAGATGAAGAAGATTGATTCTAGTATTGACATTGGTATGGGGAAATCATTAGTCACTGAGATGATTAGCAGGACTGTAAATTGGTACAAATGAATTGGTGGGCAGTTCAACAGGATCTATCAGACTTTAAAGTGCACCTCATACCCTCTGAAACAGCAATCTTACTACTCTTCTATATTTCATTCTCTGTATTCTACTGAAAATGTAGCACAAATACATAAACATAAGCATGCAAGGTATTCATTGCAGCATTGCTTGTAATAGCAAAAACAAGCCAGCAAATCTAAATGTCTATTATTAGAGGAATAGATAAATTATGGTACATACATATAGTGGAATATGATGTAGCCATTAAAAAGAATGCAGATCTGTATGTGATGATTTAGACTGATTATATATTGTATGATCCCACTTGCTTTGTAAATGTGTGCAGTAGTTAAATATGAGTGTGTGTATGTGTATAATACACACTTATGTTTGCTAGTATGGGGGAGGAGAGCATTGTGTCTCAAAGTGTGGTCTAAAGACAGCCTGCATTAGGAAATTTTTTTTTTAAATGGAGATTCCTGGGCTTTGTGCTAATTTCCCTGAATCAGAATCACTGTGAGTAAAACATGGAAACCTGTATTTCTAACAGGTTCCTCAGTTGATGGCTTATACAAATGTAAAATATAGTCTAGTAGCTGACAGCAATGAATTGGATATCTGGTAGTGGATTGTAGTTAGAAAGGGCAAACTTCTTGAAGAGATCTTGTATTTTAAATGAGGCCTACCTAAGATAAAGCCAGTTGATTAACATTATCAACATAGACCTGTTAATGAAGGTGAATTGGCCTGACATAGAAAAATGATTTTACCGTACAGGAGTACACACCAATTAAATGAGCAAGCCTTTTAAAAAATCCTTGTTGAACTTCCCAAATATCAGATGACCTGTTAATAAAGCACAATTAAATAATAGGACTTATTGTGGTAAGAGAAAGTACCACCTTCATTTGATTAACTGTGTGTCAGAACAAGAAAGTAAGATTATTGGTAGGGCTTTGGGATCTATGTTCAAATGGTTTAAGGTATGTCTGTCAAGGCAGGGAAATGATTGGGATTAGCAAAGTTGATAGTTCAGGATTAGTGGACACAGCAAGCAAGGGTCTTGAAGATTCCTGGTAAGTCAACTGTTGTTTAAGAAACAAGCTGTTTGCCCAAGTGAGCAGGGCTTCACCTGTAGGAATTGTTTTCAACCTTAGGAATTTCCTCGACAAACAACAACAAAAAAATAGGGGTTGTTCTTGTTTTTATTTGCTTTGTTTTGTTATAATCTTATCTTTTCTGGGCAAAGATTTCCTGGAATAAACAACTAAGTTATGTTGACATACATGGGCTACAGTCTTATCCAAGCTGTGCTGACACTGATAGATTCAGTTTGCTTTTGTTAGTTCTCTCTGTTCAAAGATTGTAAGTCAATATTATGTGTACAGCAATTGACAGGTCATAAGTACTGCATGCTAACTGCTTGTACCACTGGAGCCCCAACAATTGATGGATCTTTGGTGACTTTTTAGTGTTCTGCTGAAGATCTCAAAGATTTCTTTTGAAGCTTCTTGACCTCTATAACACTTGGTTCACACTTGTGAAGTGTTCTAATATAATCCACATCACACTGTGCTGTGGCTTGTCTGTCTTATATCTGTCTCCCTCACTAGAACACAGCCCTGTGGGAATATAATATAACTACTACGTAATGGTGAATAAAGATTTGTTTTACTAGATAGAATATAAATCAAATCCAGGAAATCAGTGACAGCATAGGAGAGACTGTTGCTTCTCTTCCATTCAATAGAAGTCTTTGAAACTCCTTTTATTCTCTAATATTCTTCATGGAGATGAAGATGAAGGTTGTAAAACTTTTGATTATTTTACACGTGCCTGCATAAAAGTTTTTTGAGAAGTAAATTATGCATCACATTTCTCTTTAGTTAGAGTATGAATGGTGTGAAGAATTTTCTGGGCTAATGTTTGACATTTATTATTCACTCCTGTATATTTGTGGTGAGTATGAATGGCATCTGGACTAATCAGAAAACAATGTAGGAAAGGCCTAACTTCAACACTGTGAGTTCTCACTCCTTGTCTCACTTGCTTCCTTTTGTGGAAACTACAAGTATATTTAACTTTTGTATCCTCGATCCACTACTACCTACTGAGGCCTGTCGTGCATTTATTTTTAAACTTTTACTCTCTTCATTTAGCCAACATATTTCTACTACTGTGTTGCCTGCTGTGCTGTGTCATTTTCTACAAACATTTTCATCTCCAAATCCCTTGAAATGAAACCCTCTGGAAGAGCATCACCACTTTTTCTTCTTCTATTCTAATTCACCTCTAGTTTCCCTTCTAGTTTAAGACTTTTGTTTCAATATTTATCCTTTCCTTAAGCCTTTTAATTCATTTATATCCACCAAGTTGAATTTGATGAGGCAAGATATGTTTGAAAGAAGGACAAACCAAACAAGCGAGCAAACCCATGAATACATGTACAACAGGAAATAATATACATTTCCCAGTTCCCTGAAGCGGGTAAAATTGAGACTGATTATACAAGCAGTATTGCACAGCATGCTGATACTAGCTCAACATAGTCTACAGTGTTTCAGCTTCACTCAGAGATAGTTCTGGAGGACAGTGAGGAAATGAACTTTTTCCAGTGAGAATAAATATGAGCACTATTTCTAGTCTGCTTTGCACCGAAAGTACAGATCACCATTTATACCTGGCCAGGTGACTGGAAACATGAACATAATAAGATTGGAGGATGAGTGATAAAAAATGGGAGCTAAACATATTGGACTTCTTAAAATAGGGTCAAAATGCAAGAATAATTGTTTCCTACAAACATATTAAACAAAGGCCCTATGGTGAAGGAGGTGCTAAATAATCAGATGGTCAGGATCACTTTGAGGATATCAGTAAATCTCTTTGGTATTCTAGCCCTTGTTCAACCAGTTTATGAGCAAAGCGGCTATACTGGAAGGATAGGGCTACACATGGACTTCAACAATAAAGGCCTCCTTTCATCATGGCTGTCTTTATTACTGCCCAGAGCCAAATTGGCCAGCAGCAGTGCCCATCCTAAGATATAACATCTGAGGGTGACCAGATAGCGGCAGATTGATTATATCAAATATTTTCTTTCATGAAGAGACAACTATTTGTCCTCATGGAATAGAGCCTTACTCTGAATCTGGGTTTAGGTTTGCCTTCCCTAAGCACCATGCTTCTGTGTGCAATACTAAGCTTCCTGTTCACCATTATGATTTTCCCCAAAATATTGCTTCTAAGAAACTTATTTTACAATGTAATAAGTGAGGTAGAGGTAGAATTACATTTTCAGTCATGGGAGACTAGGTAATTAACATCAAAATCTCCATTGGCAACTAGATAATCTAGCAAAAACTCTTTAAAACATGAAAATCTAGGCCAGGCGTGGTGGCTCATGCCTGTAATCCCAGCACTTTGGGAAGCCGAGGTGGGCGGATCACCCGAGGTCAGAAGTTCGAGACCAGCCTGGCCAACATGGTGAAAGCCTGTTTCTACTAAAAATACCAAAAAAAAAAAAAAAAACAAAAAAGGGCCAGGCATGGTAGCCCATGCCTGTAATCCCAGCTACTCAGGAGGCTGAGGCAGGAGAATCGCTTGAACCTGGGAAGTGGAGGTTGCAGTGAGCCGAGATAGCACCACTGCACTCCAGCCTGGGCAACAGAGCAAGACTCCGTCTCTAAATAATTAAACATGAAAATCTAGAGAGGCAAGAATTGGCACAACTTCTTTCCGGAGGTATTGGCTGATTCTAGAAGAAGCATTTAAGGGGATAAGCCGTACTTCTTACTGCTCCAGGATATTAGGAGGACAAAAACTGAATACCAGTGCCTGCCAAGTCATAAAAGAGAGCTTAGGAAATTTCCATGCTTTGGGCTGGGTCCCAAAAAAGCTGCACCATAGGAGTAAGAGCGAATCGAAAGTGCATCAACTCTCCCTCATACACAGGGAATTCAGCACGGATTCAAACCATCCCAATTCCTGAAATCAGATTAAAATAATCCCTTAAATGCTTGGTGATAAACAAATGCTCCATGAAGGAGGAAAAAAACCCATCATAAGCCTCAAGTTCTACAATTTTTCAAATGCAGTCTTCACAAGAGAAAAGAAAAATAACCAGACACTTCTACAGCAGAGCAACACTCATCGAGAACAACAAGCAACTTTGGATAAAATTGCTTAAAACCTCTATTTGAAGCCATTGAAGAAATTTCAGCTAAACAGGACTCTAGAAGACAAAATACCAGAGAGAAGGTGTGCAGAGAAGAGTCAACATAACAGGCTGAGATGCTATCCTTAGCCCTGATTTTAAAGCTGAGCTTTGGCTAGCGTCTGGGAACTTTGATTACCGGAATGTTCCCACCATTCCCTAACTGATAAGGGGGTTTACTCTGTAAATTATATAAACAACATGGTTTATGCTGAATTCCTGCTTTCCTTCTAGGAGTCTGGAATTGTGATTCGTGCTAGGCAGAGGGTGCCTGTGTCACCAGCTTCCAATACAAACTTTGAGCAGTAAGACTCTTAAGGAGCATCCCTGGCAGACATTTCACACCTGTTGTCACGATTCAATACTGAAGTAATTAACCACATCCTGTGTGATTCCACAGGGAAAGGATTCTTGGAAGCTTGTGTCAGGCTTCCTCTAGACTTCACCCCATGTCCATTTCCCCTTTGCCGATTTTGCTTTGTAGTACTTTGCTCTAATAAATCATAGCCATGAGTATGACTGTATGTTGAGCCTTGTGAGTGCTTCTGTTGAATCACTGAACCTGGGGTGCTGGCGTGGTCTTGGGGACTCCCAATACAGAAGTATTTTAACGAGAGAAGTGAGCAGACATTCTGCAGCTACTTCTTCCTTTATGGAATTTGCCAAATCTGGGTAAAAGGCCCAAGAAGAGAGTTACTGCTAAGAATCAGAGAAGCAAACAAGTTATGGCAACCACACAGGACTGGAGAAACAAAAAGAATCAAGGCCTTTAAACCAACCAGCACTTGGGAGAGCAGAGATCCTAATAAGACAGGAAGTTCAGAGAAGTGAGCCTGACACTTTCCTTGTTTTTCTCTTGAGTATTTGCTGAATTCTTGGATTGCTCAGAGAGGGGGATGGTGGGGGGGGGGGGGGGGAAGCAGAAATTTACTGAAAGCCAGAAAAAAGATTTTTAGTTTTTTTGCATCATGGCATTGAGAGATAAAAATGTTATTTCAGGATCCTTCAAGAGGGAAAGGCCCTAGTACATATCCCAGGATCTCATTTAAGAACTCTGTGGAGATACAAACAGGAGAATTGGAGTAAATTATACCTTATAAAAATTATAACTTAGCTTCAAGTCAGCTGAATGATTGATTGAATTAATGCGGTCGGCCTGCCACCACTCTTTATCTTCCCACCAGGAATATATCATCCAGACACTATAAAAATGTATCATATCTAATAGTTAACATTGTGTCAAAAATTACAAAGAATGTTAAAAATCTGAACTATGAGGGAAAGGCAATAAAAACATGCACAGATGACCCAGTTATTAGTATTATCAGAGACAGACTTAAAAAATAGCTTTGATTAATGAGTAAAGATGGAGAATTTCATGAGAATCAGAATCTAATTTAAAAATTCAAAATTCTAGAATTAATGCAAAACTTAATATATATGTATTTATGCATATTGAAGAATGGATTAATCAAAAGAGATTGTCAGACTGGATTTTTTTTTCAAAAGATCAAACTATATGGTGACTACAAGAGATATGCCTTGGATTCAAAGACACAAGACACCAATAAGTTTAAAATAAAAGGTTCCAAAGTGCTATACCATACAAACAGCAACCATCTAAGAGAGTCAGAATGGCTACACTAATATCAGACCATTAGACTTTAAATCAAACAAACAAAAAATGTTATTAGAGATCAAGAGAGAAATTTTATAATGATGAAAATGTCAACTATACAAAAATGTAACAATTATGAACATACATGCACCTAACCCCAAAATACATGAAGCAAAAATTAACAGAATTGAAGGGAGAAACAGACAATTTGGTAGCAGTTGGAGATTTCAAGATTTTACTTTCAGTAATGGATATAATACCTAGGTAGGAGATAAAGATTTATCCCAATAATTCAAGGTTGATGAATTAGCTTCCTAGAACTGTTGTAACAAAACTCCACAAACTGTATGACTTAATACAATAGAATTTATTCTCTCATGGTTCTGAAGGCTGTGTGAAATCAAGGTATCAGCAGGAAAATATCCCCTTTAAGGCTCTAAAAAATAACTTCTGGTGGCTCCTGGCAGGTCTTGGCTTATAGCTGCATCACTCCAATGTCTACTTCTGTTGTCACAGGGCTTTCTTTCCTGTGTATTTTCATATGACCTTTTTATAAGAACACCAGTTATTGGATTTAGGGTTCACTGGAATCCATTATGACTCCAACTTAGCTAATTACATCTGCAAAGATTCTATTTCCAAATAAGGTGAAATTCTGAGGTTTTAGGCCACCGTGTTTTGGGGGGTTATCATTCAATCCCATACAGTCGTCCCTATGGCTCCCCAAAATTCACATTCATCCCACATACGTTTACCCAATCTCAGTGTTCTCCAAAGTCTTAGCCATTCCAGCATCACTTATAAGTTCAAAATCTCATCTAACTATCATCAACTAAAAAAGTCCTAAATCTCATATCAAAATTAGGTATTAGTGAGAATCTGGGTATGGTTCATCCTGGGGAAAATTTCTCATCTGTGGACCTGGGAAACCAGAAAGTAAGGTATCTGCTTCCAAAATACAATGCTGGGACAAACATAAGACAGACGTTTCTAATCAAAAAGGGAGAAATTTGAAGGAATAAAGGGGCCTCTGATACCCAACAGGTTTCCTGATTCCATTAAGATTCAATATCTAAGAATAATTCTCTGTGACTTGATGCTCCATCTTCTGGGCTGCAGCAATAATGACCCCATCTACTGTATCCATGACTCAGTCCTTGGAGTCAGCCTTCTTTCATTTTACCCCATCTTTACTCCTTTTAGTACAGGCTGGCAGTGTTCCTATTGGCACAAAATCCTCAAAAACCTATCTGTTTCCTATGCAGCTCATTCAAGCCATTAGACAAAGGGGTCTTCCATACATTTTTTTTCTAGATAACTCCACCTCTATTTGTGGCTTCTGATAAAATGGTTGATTGTATCTGTAAGTCACATATCTCATCAATAAACTTTTGTCCAGCCACGCCTTTGGTGTTCTCTCCAGACCATATTTTCTCATCTTTTGCTATCTAGATAGGCTGATAATTTTTTTCAGGCAGCAAGTGCTGGTTCCTTTCACGTAATAGTTCCCTTCTCAATTTATCTCACACCTCTTGCATTTTACTGTAAGAAGCAAGGAGAAATAAGATCATATCTTCCACACTTTGCTTGCAGATGTTCTCCACTAAATCTCCAAGTTTATATCTCGCAATTTTTACTTTCCATCCAAAACTACAACACAATTCAGCCAACTCTATTGCCACTTTATAACAGTAATCACCTTTCCTCCAGTTTTTCAATCATATATTTCAATTCCTTCTGACCTCACCAGAAACAGCTTCAATGTTCACATTTTTACCATCAATCTAATCATGATGACATATGTGTTATCTAAATGATAGAAGCTCTACTATTCTCTTCTTTTCCTTCTGAGCCCTCACCAAAATCACTTTTAATGCCCATATTTCTACCAGCAAACTTTTTAAAGCAATTTAGGTTTTCTATCATGTATGTCAAAATTATTTCAGCCTCTACCCATTAACCAATTCCAAAGTCACTTCCACAGTTTCAGATATTTGTTATGGCAGCACCCCATGCCCTGGTACCAAAATCTATATTAGTTTCCTATTGCTACTGTAACAAATTACCTCAAACTATGTGGCTTAAAACAACAGAAATTTATTCTCTCACAGTTCTGGAGGCTAAAAGCCTGAATTCAAGGCCTGTGCTCCCTTTGAAGAGTCTAGAAGTCTCACCACTTCTAGTGGTGACAGGCTGTTGTTTTATTTTATTTTTTTTGGCATTCCTTGTCTTCTAGCTGCCTCATTCCATTCTCTGTCTCTGTCATTACATGGCCTTCTTTCCTGTGTGTCTTCATGTGGCCTTAAAAGGGTACTAGTCATTGGATTTGGGGCTTATCTTAATCCTATATGACTTCATCCTAATTTCATTTGCAGAGACACTATTTCCAAGTAAGATTATATTCTGAGATTCAGTCTTTCACATTATGATGCAAACTGTGGGTTTATCTCACATGTTCTTTATCAGTTTGAGGAAGTTGCTTGATATTTGTAGTTTGTTGAATGTTTTAAAAATCATCATGAATGAATGATGAATTTGTCAAATGTTTTCTCTGTAAGTATTGAGATGAACATGTAGTTTTTGTCATTTATTCTATTAATGTGGGGTAGTACATTAATTTATTTTTTGAATGATAAACCAACCTTGCATTCCTGGAGTGAAGCCCACTTGGTAATGGTGTAAAATTCTTTACACCATAAAAGTTCTTTTTATGTTTCTTTGATTATTTGATTTGCTAGTATTTTGTTGAGGAGTTTTACATCTCTACTCATGAGGAATATTACTCTGTATTTTTATTTTCTTATGATGTTTTTTCTGGCCTTGTGTCAGGGTAATAGTGGCTTCCAATAATGAGTTACCCCCGCTTTTATTTTTTGGAAGAAATTGTGGAGTATTGGTATGAATTATTCTTTAAATGTTTGGCAGAATTCACCAGGGAAACCACTAGGCCTCCAATCACAGTGTTTTCTTTGTGTAAAGTTTTTTGATTACTAGTTTATCTCTTTACTTTTATAGGTCTGTTCTGATTTTCTATTTCTTCTTCTTCTTCTTTTTTTTTTTTTTTTTTTTTTTTTTGAGACAGAGTCTGGCTCTGTCACCCAGGTTAGAGTACAGTGGCATGATCTCTGCTCATTGCAACTTTCACCCCCTGGGTTCAAGCAGTTCTCATGCCTCAGCCTCCCAAGTAGCTGGGATTACAGGCGTGCACCACCACACTGGCTAATTTATGGGTTTTTTTTTTGTTGTTGTTGTTATTTTCTTTTCGTTAAAGTCAAGATTTTACCATGTTGGCCAGGCTGATCTTGAACTCCTGACCTCAAGTGATCCACCTGCCTGGGCCTCCCAAAGTGCTGTGATTATGGGCATGAGCCACCATACTCGGCCTTCTATTTCTTTTTAAATCATTTTTGGTAGTTTGTACCTTCTAGTAACTTGTCCATTTCATCTAGGTTATCCAATGTTTTGGCATACAGTTGTTTATAGTATTTCCATGTAATCATTTTATTTGATTCCTAAATTTCCTTTATTTGGTAAGGCCAGTTGTAATGCCCCCTATTTTACTTCTAATTTGTGCAACCTAAGTCTTGTCTTAATCTTTTTCAGTCTAGCTAAAGGTTTGTCAATTTTACTGATTTTTTTGAAACATAAACTTCTTTTTATTTTCTCTCTTGTTTTTCTATTTGCTGTTTCTTTAATTTCTGCTCTAATTCTTACTATTTCCTTCCTCTTGCTTTGAGTTTGGTTCTCGTCTTTTTACAGTGTACTTAATATGGAAGATTAGGTTATTGATTTGAGATATTTCTTCTTTTTTTAACATAGGAAGTTACATCTATAAATTTTCCTCTAAGTACTGCTTTAGCTATGTCCAACAAGTTTGGGTATGTTGTATTTTCATTTTCATTCATCTAGAAGTACGAATTTACTTGTGCTTTTTTCTTTGACCTATTGGTTATTTAGCAGTATGTTGTTTTATTTCTACATATTTGTGAATTTTCCACATTTCTTTCTGATATTAATTTCTATTTTTATTCCTGTGGTTGGAGAGGATACTTTGTGTTATGTATGTCCTTTTAAGTTTATTGAGACCTGTTTTATGACCTGACATATGATCTATTCCTGAGATTGTTTCATGTGCACTTAAGTATGTGTATTTTGTTGTTGTTGGGTGAAGTGTTCTACCAATGTGTGTTAGGTCAAATTTGTGTGTAGTGCTCTTTAAGTATTTGGTTTTCTTGTTGATCTTCTGCATAGTTGTTCTATCTATGATTGAAAGTGGAGTATTTAAGTATCTCATTATTGCTAAATTGTGTATTTCTTCATTCAATTCTCTCATTTTTTTACTTCATATGTTGTGGGGCTCTGTTGTTAAGTGTATATATATTTCTAATTGTTATAGCTTCCTGACGGGTTGACACTTTTATCATTATAAGATGTCCCTATTTATTTCTAGTGCTTTTTTTGTTTTAAAATCTGTTTTGTCTGATATTAGTATAGCCACTGTAGTTTTTTTTTGTTTGCTGTTTGCATGACGTATCTTTTCCCATACTTTTACTTTCAACATATTTCTGTCTTTGAATCTAAAGTGTGTATTCTGTAGACAACATATACAGGTGGTCCCGGACTTACAATGGTTCAACTTACGACTTTCTAACTTTATGATGGTGTGATGGTGATATGAATTCAGTAGAAATCATACTTTGAACTTTGATCTTTTCTTGGGCTAGCAATATACCATACAATACTCTCTTGTGATGCCAGGCAGTGGCAGTAAGCTGCAGCTCCCTGTGAGCCATGCTAACATAAGTGGTCTGAGCATGTTCAAGGTGGGCTTAGCTAAGCTATGATATAGTAGGCTGGATGTATTAAATGCATTTTTGACTTATAATATTTTCAGCTTATGATGAGTTTATCAGGACATAATCCTATTGTAAATTGAGAGCATCTATAGTTGGATCTTGCTTTTTATCAAATATGACAATCCCTGTCTTTCAATTGGATCTTTTAATCATTCACATTTAATATTATTCATAAAGTTAGATTATGTTTGCCATTTGACCTTTTGTTTTCCATATGTCTCATGTCTTTTTTGTTCCTCTATTTTTCCTTTACTAATTTCTTTTGCATTAACTGAATATTGTCTAGAGTAGTATTTTCAAACTCATTTAATGATTTTTTTCACTGTAGGCTTTTGAGTTTTTCTTACTGTTTGCTCTAGAGCTTTCCTATACATATTAACCTATCGGAATCAGCTTCAGATTCATGTTACAGTTGACCCTTGAGCAATGTGGATTTGAACTGTGTGGATCTCCTTGTACATGGATTTTTTTCAACCAAACTTGGCTTGAAGGTTTGTCAATTGAATGTGAAACCTGTGTATATGAAGGGCTTACTTTTTGTATATGCAGGTTCTGCAAGGCTGACAGAATTTTTAAAACTCATATTTTTAAAAATATGAATTTATACTGATATTATTTTTACCCATAATCCTCACTATGTGAGTTCTATGGGATACATGGGTGTGGGGAGCAGTGTGGAGCCAATCCCCTGTGTATACCAAGGGACAGCAGTAACTTAATTCCACTGAGATATAGAAATGTTACTCCACTTCCTCTTTCCCTTTTTTTGGTGCTATTGTTGTTATACATACCAAATATTTATATTCTACAAACCCAAGAATACATTGTTACAATTATTACTTTATGTAATTTTGTGTCTTTTTCCATTAAAGATGGAAAAAGAATGAGGAGAAAGTATATATTTATAGTGTTTGCTGTATTTAACTTCTTCTTTACCTTGATATTTTTTATTTGTTCTTGTGTGTTTGAGTTACCATCTGGTGTTATTTTCCTAGTCCAAAATTTGCCCCAAGCTACTGCCTTTATTCTGTTTTTGCAAAGTATTCATTTATATGTTTTAGGCCCAAGAATACATACATATGTACATGCAAACATATATACATACATACACGTAGTTTTATATACTTGCTTTGTAAATCAGCCAAGAGAAATGTGTTAGCTCATTTTTGCATTGCTATAAAAATACCTGAGGCTGGTTAATTTTAGACAAGAGGTTTAATTGGCTCACAGTTCTCCAGGCTGTACAGGAAGCATGGTGCCAGCATCTGTTTCTGGCGATGCCTTAGGAAGCTTACAATCATGGCAGAAGGGAAATGGGGAGATAGTGCATCACATGGCAAGAGAGGGAGCAAGAGAGAAATGGGGAGATGCACATACTTTTAAGCAACCAGATCTCACATGAACTAGCTGAGCAAGAACTCATTACCAAGGGGATGGTGCTAAGTCATGCATGAGGGATCCACCCTCATGATCTAGTCACCTCTCACCAGGCCCCACCTCCAGCATTGAGAATCACATTTCAACACGAGATTTGTAGGGGACACACATTCAAACCATAACAAGAAGAAAAAAGAAGAACTATGCATTTATACTGGTATATATTTTTACCTTTACCCATACTTTTTGTTTTTTCATGTGGATTCACACTTCCATTTGAGTTTACTTGCTTTCAGACTGAAGAACTTCCTTTGGTCTTTTCTGTAAAATATCTCTGCAAGCAATGACTTTTTTTTTCAGTTTTGTTTATTTGAGAATGTCTTTATTTCATCTTCATTTTTAAAAGATGTTTTTGCTAGATATAAGATTCATGGTTGACTGTTTTTCCTTTCAGCATTTTGCATATGTTATTCTATTGCCTCTGTCTTTCATTGTTTCTGCTGAGAAGTCAAATACTAACTTTATTTGGGATCTCTTATATGTGATAAGATGTTTTTCTTTTCTGCTTTCAAGATTTTTTTTTCTTTTATTCTTTTTATTTATTTATTTATTTTTTAAATACAGGGTCTCACTCTGTCACTCAGGCTGGAGTGCAGTGGCACAATCATAGCACACTGCAGCCTTGAAGAGATCCTCCCACCTCAGCCTCTCAAGTAGCTGGGACTACAGGTATATGCCACCATGCCCAACTAGCTTAAAACATTTTTTTGTAGAGACAGGGTCTACAAAAAAATCACACCACCCTATGTTGCCAGGGCTACTGTCAAACTGCTGGGTTCAAGCTATCCTCCCTCCTTTGCCTTCACAAAGTGCTGGGATTACAGGCGTGAACCACTGTGCCTGGCCTAAGATTTCCTTTTTATCTTTGTTTTCAGAATTGTTACTCTCATGTGTCTGAATTTGTATCTCTTTTCATCTATTTTCCTTGGAGTTCACTGAGCTCAGATATGTAGATTAATGTTTTCTTAACATATTTAGAACATTTTATTTTGTCATTTCTTCAAATAGTTTTTTTTTCCTGTTTTCTTCTTTTTCCTTCTTCTGACATTCTCCTTATGTGTATGTTGGTGCACTTAAAAGTGTCCCATATTTCTCTGAGACTCTTTTAATTTTTCTTCATTCTATTTTTCTCTCTGTTCTTCAAGTTTGTTGATTGTTCTGACACTTTAAATCTAGTTTAGTTGAGCCCCTCTATTAAATTTTCATTTCCGTTATTCTACTTTTCAATTCCAGTATTTCCGTTAGGTTTTTTTTTTTTTAAATAATTCATATCTCTTAATTGATACTCTCTACTTGATGGGACATTGTCATCATAACTTCCTTTACTAATTTTGTTTTTTTGAGACAGAATCTTGCTCTGTTGCCCAGGCTGGAGTACAGTGATGTCATCTTGGCTCACTACAACCTCTGCCTCCTGGGTTCAAGCAATTCTCCTGCCTCAGCCTCCTGAAAAGCTGGGATTACAGGCACGCACCACCATGCCCAGGTAATTTTTGTGTTTTTCGTAGAGACAGGGTTTCGCCATGCTGGCCAGGCTGGTCTCAAACTCCCAACCTCAGGTGATCCCCCCGCCTTGACCTCCCAAAGTGCTGGGATTATAAGTGTGAGCCACTGCGCCCGGCCTCAACTTCCTTTACTTTTTAATGCATCATTTACTTGAGTTCTTTGTACATATGTAATGGCTACCTTGAAGCCTTTGTCTATTAAATCTGAAATCCGGCCCCTCTCACGTGCAATTTTTTTTGTTCCTGTATATGTCTCACACTTTTCTGTTTCTTTGCATGTCTCACAATTTTTTATGAAAATTGGACATTTTAGGTAATAAATTATTGAGACTATGGATACCAATTTTCCTCTCCCTCTCTGGGGCTTGTTTTTGTTATTTGCTTGAGTGTGTTTTTGTGACTTGGCTAGACTATTTTAATGAAACCTGTTGTCTCCTTGTCATGCACATCCATGTGAAGAGACCACCAAACAAGTTTTGTTTGGGCAGTAAAGCTTTTTAATCACCTGGGTGCAGGTGGGCTGAGTCCAAAAAGAGAGTCAGTAAAGGGAGTTAGGGGTGGGGCAGTTTTATAGGATTTGGGTAGGTAGTGGAAAATTACAGTCAAATGGGGTTGTTTTCTTGCCAGCAGGGCAGGGGTCACAAGGTGCTCTGTGGGGAGCTACGGACCCTTATTGTCCAGGAGAAGGAATGTCACAAGGTAATGTCATCAGTTGAGGCAGGAACTGGCCATTTTCACTTCTTTTGTGATTCTCCAGTTGCTTCAGGCCATCTGGATGTATAAGTGCAGGCTTGGGCTCAGAGGCCTGACATTCCTGTCTTCTTATATTAATAAGAAAAATAAAATAGTGTTAAAGTGTTGGGGTGGTGAAAATTTTTGGGAGTGGTATGGAGAGATAATGGGCCATGTTTCCCAGGGCTGCTTCAAGTGGCATTAGGGGTGGTGTGGGAAACTAGAATGGGAGAGATTAAGCTGAAGGAAGATTTTGTGGTGAGGGGTGATATTGTGGGGTTGTTAGAAGGAGCATTTGTCATATAGAATGATAGGTGATGGCCTGGATATGGTTTTGTATAAATTGAGAAGCTAAATGGAAGACCCAGGGTCCGAATAAGAGAGGGAGAAAAATCAGGTATTAAAGGACTAAGAATTGGGAGGACCCAGGACATCCAATCAGAGTGTCTAAGGGGGGTTCGGTGTGATTATTTGCTTGGTTGGTGAGTTTTTGGGCTCTATCCTTGAGTTTTTTTATATTGTCATATGCCAGGCCAGATTGATTTGGGTAAAAACAACACTCTTCATTTAAAAATACACAGAGCCCTCTTTTTTTAGCAGTAAGTCGAGGCCTCAGCGATTTTGGAGGAAAGAGAAATGCAAAGGCAGCAATTGTTTGTTAAAGAAGGATAAGAAATGGCTAGGAGAGAGTGAGATTGATAGTGTGGTGGAGATAGCTGGGGAGAGGTAGAGGGTGGCATAAGAATGGGAACGAGAATAAGAGTGAGTATAAAAGTAAAGAATAGGACTTCATCAGGGTGAAAGTGTTGGAGGGTACCTTGCCACTGCAGATCTTTTATCCACTTTAAGAGAGACTTAAGGGTGGCAGTTTGAGGTAAAACCAGGAGCCACTGAATACCAAGAGCCTGAGAAACTGCTTGGGTGATTTGACTAATAAAGGCCAGTCTGTTATCAGACTGTATTATGGAGGTGGGAAGGCCAAACTGAGGAATTATGTCTGACAGAAGGGAAGAAATGACCACAGTGCCCTTTTCAGATCCTGTGGGAAAGGCCTCTACCCATTTAGTGAAAGTGTCTACCCAGACTAAGAGGTATTTTAGTTTCCTGACTTGGAGCATTGTGAATAAAGTCAATTTGCCAGTCCTGGGCGGGGCAAATCCCCGAGTTTGATGTGTAGGGAAGAGAGGGTGTCTGAACAATCCCTGAGGAATAGTAGAATAGCAGATGGAGCACTGAGAAGTGATTTCCTTGAGGATAGATTTCCACAATGGAAAGGAAATGAGAGGTTCTAAGAGGCGGGCTAGTGGCTTATAATTTGCATGGAAGAGGTTATGAAATGACAACAGAATAGAATGGGCCTGCGAGGCTGGAAGGAGATATTTTCCTTGGTTCAAGAACCATTTGCCTTGTGTGGGAAGAGATTGAAGTAGGTGAAAGTTTCAGTGAGGGAGTAGGTGGGAGTGACTGATGAGAAGGAGAAAACTGCCATGAGGGACCGAAGCTGGAACACTAGCTGCTTCTTTAGCCACCTTATCAGCATAAGCGTTACCCTGAGCAATGGGATCTGACGCCCTTTGATGGCCCTTGCAGTGAATGACTCCAGCTTCCTTGGGAAGTAAAGCGACCTTGAGAAGAGTTTTTATTAAAGAGGCATTAATGATGGAGGACCCTTGTGTAGTGGGTGGTGCAGGACATGGAAGGCATATTTAGAGTCAGTATAAATATTGATGCATAGTCCTTTCGCAAGAGTGAGGGCCTGAGTTAAGGCAATGAGGTCGGCTTGCTGAGAGGTAGTGGAGGGGGGCAGAATGGTAGCCTCCAGGATAATGTGGAAGATACTATAGCATAGCCTGCCTTTGCTGGTGAGTGGCTATTAGGCCTGGTAGAACTGCCATCAATAAACCAAGTGTGATCAGGGTGAGTAACGGGAAAGAAGGAAATATGGGGAAATGAAGTGAATGTCAGGTGGATCAGAGAGATACAGTCATGTGGGCCAGATGTGGTATCAGGAATAATGTGGGGGCCAGCCTAAAACAGTAAGGTCAAGTTGTTTGTACAGAAAGGCTACAGGGCGCGGTCCCAGCTCTTATGTAAGAATTTTGACCCCACAGCCCTGTACTTTGCCTGTGGGTCAGCTAGGTTTATCTAGAACAGAATGGATTGTGGAGGGAGGTATTGAGGATAGGAGAGTATATGGGTTTGGCACCATGGGTGGATAGGCAAGACAATTTGGTTGATAAGGCACAGATCCTGAACTAACCTGTAAGACTTGTCTAGTTTTTGGACAGGTAAAATGGAGGAATTGTAAGGAGAGTTTATAGGCTTTAAAAGGCCATGCTATAACAGGCTAAGGGAGAAGAAGGGGGAATAGAGGGTGGAAGGTTTCCCATAGTGAAGGAGGCAAGCCCAGAAAAAAGAGAAGGTAGAGACATGGAGAAGGGGGGTGGTGGGCAGCCAAAGCAGGCGTCCCCGCAATTGACTTCCCACCAAGGGAATGTAGGTGAATGACCAAGGCAGGTGTCCCTGCAGTGATTAGACACCAGTGGAGTGTGGGTGAATAATCAGGCAGGCGTCTCCATAGTGATTAAACACCAAGGGAAGACTGTCTTCCCGAGTCCATGACCGGCTATGGAGTTTTGGGTCCACAGATAAAATGTGTCTCCTATGTCTCTACTAGAGAGGAAAAAGAACTAGAATTGGAAGGACAGGGAGATTGAAGGGTAGCAAGAGAGGGAGATCAAAGGGTAGTGAGAGAGGCTGGAGAAGAGAGGGAAAAGACTGTTTACCCAATTTGAAATTGGTGAGATATTCCTTGGGCTGGTTGTACTGAGGACCTGAGGTCATAGGTGGATTTCGTCACGGAGTGAGGGTGCGGACAGGGGACTGGTCTCCCGAAGGAGTCCTCCTGTCCTGGATCTTTGGCACCAAATGTCACACGCGTCCGTGTGAGGAGACCACCAAATAGGCTTTGTATGAGCAATAAAGCTGTTTATTTCACCTGGGTGCAGGTGGGCTGAGTCTGAAAAGACAGTCAGCAAAGGGAGTTGGGGTGGGGCAGTTTTTTGGATTTGGGTAGGTAGTGGAAAATTACAGTCAAAGGGGGTTGTTCTCTTGTGGGCAGGGGTGGGGTCACAAGGTGCTCTGTGGAGAGCTCCGGACACTTATTGTCCAGGAGAAGTAATGTCACAACATAATGTCATCAGTTAAAGTAGGAACCAAACATTTTCACTTCTTTCGTGATTCTTCAGTTGTTTCAGGCCATCTGGATGTATAAGTGCAGGCTTGGGCTCAGAGGCCTGATACTCCTACTGTGTGGGGTATGACTCCTAGGAGGGTATTGCTTTGGGTGTGCACACAGTGAAGTTGGATGACAGTGATTTTGGCAGGACATTCTTTGACTATCTTTTCCCCTTGTTTCTCTGTTAAGCTGTCTGCCTCATTTGGTATCACACCCCACTGTAGACTCCATGAATTGCCAGCTGATTCCTCTATTGTTTTCAACAATGCCCTGGGGCGTAAATTGCTGTGCAGTCTGATCCAATTAAACTCAGGCAGGGGCAGTTTTTAAGACTAGTCTTTGAGGTTTAGTCTGACCCTAGGAGAGTACTTCTTTTTTTTTTTTTTTTCCAAGATGGAGTTTTGCTCTTGTTGCCCTGGCTGGAGTGCAGTGGTGCTATCTCAGCTCACCGCAACCTCCACCTGCTAGGCTCAAGTGATTCTCCTGCCTCAGCCTCCTAAGTAGCTAGGATTACCAGCGCCCACCACCACGTCCAGCTAATTTTTTTATTTTTGGGAGAGACAGGATTTCATCACGT
Source organism: Macaca thibetana thibetana (assembly GCF_024542745.1). NCBI lineage: Eukaryota > Metazoa > Chordata > Mammalia > Primates > Cercopithecidae > Macaca > Macaca thibetana. The sequence continues at coordinate 93,404,634 of NC_065580.1, read as the reverse complement.
TGGCCAGGCTGGTCTCGAACTCCTGACCTCAGGTGATCCACCCACCTTGGCTTTCCAAAGTGCTGGGATTACAGGTGTGAGCCACCATGTCTGGCAGAGAGTACTTCTTAGTTGTCAGTTTCCTTGGTTCTCTTTGGTGAAATAGCTTGTACATGCTTTAGCTGGTGCTCTTACTTAAGAAGAGCTGCTGTTTTCTAGAACACCCTTAGGCTTGAACTTTCCCACATTCTCTTTCAAATGGTCAGTTACTTTGGGGAAAGATTGGAACTCTCTTTTCTGATGAACTAACTCTCCCCATAGGATAAATCTCCGAAGCACTATTCTGGGTGGGGCAGTAGTCTCTGATCTTCTTGGCTTCCCTCTCCTTGCTAACTTGAGCAAGCTGAAGCAAAGGTAACTGGGGTCGTCCCAGCTTGGCCTGCTGCACTTGGTAGAGCCTCCATCTTATGTGTGAGTGTTGGGTGGAGGAAGGGAGTTCCCAATCTCCTGGCTGTACTCTCCTGGAATTTTTCCTTCTGAAATTGGAGTTGGAGGGCTTGAGAAATGTTGGCATTCTACCCTCCTGTTGAGATATGGTACCCCTTGATTAGGAGCTGAGGAGAGAGGGAACTCCATCTTCCTGGTTGTATTCACCTAGGGTGGAGCTTCTGTCAAGCTGAGCTGGGTGTATAGAGTTGGGAGATGGTCATGACTCAAATTCCACATACTCTTATTGGTTCTTTCTGAGTTTTAGTAAATTTTCTTTAGTAAATGTTTCTTCATTTGCTGTATGCTTCAGAGAATTTCCAGAGACTTTAAATAGTTGTTTTGAAATAGTTTTTTATCAGTTATACTTGTATGCCAGAAAGTGGGTCCTTGGAGTTTCTCATGCTGCCATACCAGAAGTGGAAACTTAAGTTTAGAAGACAAATGACCATAAACATTGGTTTTAAAAACATTTTGTGGTCTTCTATGTAGCCAATGAATGTACTTTTATGGCAAAATCACTAGCCAACCTTCAAACACATTTGTCTCTTCTTATTCCGTTAATTATTCTTTTTGAAAAGAGGATAAAGATGTTCTGCTAAGTTGGGGCTACATGATCAGAAACATTTAGTTAGAATTCACTTCAAAAATATAGTACTGGGATTAGAAACATTTCAGAGAAGTTGAACCTTTTTATTTATTATTATTATTATTTGATATGGAGTCTTGCTCTGTCACCAGACTGGAATGCAGTGGTGTGATCTCAGCTCACTGCAACCTCCGCCTCCCAGGTTCAAGCGATTCTCCTGCCTCAGCCTCCTGAGTAGCTGGGACTACAGGTATGCGCCACCACGCCCAGCTAATTTTTGTATTTTTAGTAGAGACGGGGTTTCACCATGTTGGCCAGGATGGTCTCGATCTCCTGACCTCGTGATCCGCCCACCTCGGGTTCCCAAAGTACTGAGATTACAGGCGTGAGCCACCACACCTGGCCTTTTGAACTTTAATGTAGGTATGAGAACAATAAATGGTTTGTCTCTAGGGACTATTTTAGGAGTAAATTATCTTGCTGCCAAAGACATTGCTAAAGTTTTCTTCTAAAACAGTGAGACTGATTATCAAAGAATTGCTTGGTATAAAAACAAAACAAAAATCTAGTACTAGGTCAATTGCTTATGATTAACAATAAACAAATAAGCCAAAACAAGACCAGCCTACACAACGTTGCTCTCATTTACAAGGCCCCTGTTTCCTTGATAGCAGCCACCAAATTGATGGCCATTGCAAAGGTCCAATTTCAGTATTTATCCCCAGATTCTATGATACAATGGTAAAAAGTCCTATATTTCTTCCTTTCTGTTCCTGAAATGAAAAGCCATGTAAATGAGCACTTTACATAGTTATTACTTTAGCCTTGCCATGAAATGTTATCAACTATAGGCTTCATTTAGACTGAAACCTGAAGTTCTCAAAATGCGCAAGTCCAAAAAGATAATCCCTAATTTTTGTATAATACAACTTAATATAATAAAATATAAACATTATGAATAATGAGAGTGACATAGTTTCTGTGGATTTCTGCATTTTTTTTGAGTGAACATATTTCAGAAAGAATAAGCATACTCTTAAAATACTTTCTTACAGTAACTCACTAGAAGTTAACTAAAATTAGTTGCCCCTTCCCCCAAAAAACAGGGAAATGTAATGATATATTTTATGCCAAAAGTAATTGGATTGCTAAAATAGATCTGCTTATGATTTAGAATATGAAAATTTCCCCATTTTAGTAACATTTTACACATCATATTTTAGCATTTCTAACCTTGCAGTTATACATGTGCATCCTGGGAAACAGTTTTTATTGTAGTGGTCCTACCCTTGTTTTTCATATTAAAAAAGAAATGGCTTCTTTATGCTAAGAAAGATTAATTAATATTATGTGTTAAAGAGACATGTATTAGTCTGTTTTGCATTGCTGAGACTGAGTAATCGTAGGAAAAAGGTGTATTTGGCTTCCGATTCTGCAGGCTGTACAAGTATGGCATCCACATCTGCTTGGCTTCTGGTGAGGCCTCAGGAAATTTACAATTATGGTGAAAGGTGAAGGGGGAGCAGGCATGTCACATGGCATGAGAAGGAGCAAAAGCAATGCCAGGCTTTTTTTAAACCAACTAGCTCTCTTGTGAACAAACAGAATGAGAACTCACTCATTACCATGGGAAGGGCATCAAGCCATTCATAAGAGATCTGCCCCATGACCCGCATACCTCCCACTATTCCTCCAACATTGAGGATCACATTTCAACATGAGATTTGGAGAGGACAAAGATCTGAAACACTTGGCATCCCTTGCTGGTGCTTATTAATAGCCTTACATATTTGTCGCTGAGTTCATTTCATATGTGCATATTTTCTGGTCTGGATTTTTTTCCCCTTTATTTCAAACAGTCATGTCCATATGTAATTCATTCAATTCATACACATGTACTAAAGACCTACTCTGTGTGAAGCCCTCTGCTGGGTACTGAGAATGCAAAGATGTGAGGGTCATGATTATTTGTGCTAGGTGTGTCCTAAGAGAACTAGCATAATGAGAGTGGGATGGGGAATCACTAATTTCGTCTGAAAGAAGGATCTGGTGAGGACTCTCAAAAGAGGTGCTTAACAATACCTACATAAAAGAACAGGAGTTTGCCAGGTAAGTAAGGGAGAGGAGGGTCCTGGGGAAAGGAATATCAGTCAGAGGGAACTACAGGAGGAAAGGTCTAGAAGAATAAAAGACCTTGATGTGTTCAGAACATTGTAGGTGTGCAAACTTAGGGAGTCAGCAAGCCCATCTTCAGGGTTAGTAATCCACTAGAAGGATTCACAGAACTGACTAGAAGCAGTCACGCTCATGGTTATGGTTTATTATATCAAAGGGATATCGATTAAAGTCAGCCTGTAGAAGACATGCATGGGGTGGTGTGTTAGGCCATTCTTGCATTGCTGTAAAGAAATACTTGAGACTGGGTAATTAATAAGAAACAAGTTTAATTGGCTTATGATTCTGCAGGCTATACAGAAAACATAGTGCCAGCATCTGCTTATGGGAAGACCTCAGGAAGCTTCCGGTCATGGTGGAAGGCAAAGGGGTAGTAGGTGTCTCACATGGTGGGAGCAGGAACAAGAGGTGGGGGTAAGGTGCTGCACACTTTTAAACAACCAGATCTTCCAACAACTCACTTGCTGTCATGAGGAGAGCACCAAGCCATGAGGGATCCACCGCTGTGATCCAATTACTTTCCCCTAGGCCCTACCTCCAATATTGGGGATCACATTTCAACATGAGATTTGGAAAGGACACAGATTCAGCCCCTATCAGGCATAGCCCAGGAGAGGTCCATGTGTGGTTTCCAGTTGTCCTCCTCCAGCATGGTCATGGACCATGTTAACTTCTCCCAGCAATAATGGGAGACAATCCATCTGGAGTATTATCAACCAGGAAAGCTCATCTGAGCCTTAGTGCACAGAGTTTTTGCTGGGGCTCAGTCACATCAAAATGGTTGACTGCCAGCATAACTGACTTTTAGGCTGTAGCCCCTCTGGAGGTCAAGCTGATACTGCATAGCACCAAACCCCCACAATAAATCACACTGTTAGACTAGCCAGTGGCCCAAGGCCCCCAGGTAAACCAAGTCATTCTTATCAGGCAAGACATTTCAAGTGCTTAGAGATGACCTTTTAGGAGCTGAGGGTAAAGGCCAGACCTCTCTTTGGGTACACTTAATTCTTTACTATACAAGGTATAAGGAGTCTAGTCTGACTGGAGTGCAGAGTTTATTAGAGGCTGGAAATGTGTTCAGGGCCAGATGGAGAATCATTGATGGGGTGACAAATGGAGGGGGAGTAAATGCAAGTAACAGAAGATGTAGATCAAAGATGTATGGAATTAACAGCTATATTTGGGGAATGTGGTTTTCAACATTACCTCCTTCCACATAATGCCTGGAAGACCAGAATAGAGGCATAATAAAACCAAAATCACAAGCAAAAGAAATGCCAAATCGTGTTTGTGTGCTGGAACATTACAGCATGTGTTTCACAACAGTGCCATACAAGAAAATGTAACCAAAGCAAGCCACTTAAATTGAGTATATAGTGGAAGTCAGATCAAAAAGTTATCTATGGGTATCAGGGCTCTTGTTATCTCCTTACACAGAAGAGCACCAACGTCTTCCAAAAGAAATTTGTCAAATGACCTTTTTACCACTCCATTGTATGGAACTATGCCTTGTGCATTTCCCTATTTTTCATCACTTAAGCTTCTCTTATGTTTTAGTCTACTAAAACAAAATTATAAACTCAGAAAATTTGGAGGCAAGAGATGTCTTAATACTCCTTTAAGTCCACCTTTTGCTTAAGGGCAGCCCTCAGACTGCTTGCATGAGAACCTTCTGGGAAGATTTCTCATTCCTAATAAGAGATTATGGTTCAGCAAATGGGAGAGTGGAGGTGGCAGTGGGAAAGAAGCATATAAATCTGCATATTTATTTATTTATTTTTGAGACAAGATCTTGCTCCATTACTCAGGCTGGAGAGCAGTGGCGCAATCTCGGCTCACTGCAACCTCTGCCTCCTGGGTTCAAGCGATTCTCCTGCCTCAGCCTCCTGAGTAGCTGGGACTAGGAGCGTGTGCCACCAGGCCCGGCTAACTTTTGTATTTTTTTAGTAGAGATGAGGTTTCACCATGTTGGCCAGGCTGGTCTCAAACTCCTGATATCAAGTGATCCACCCACCTCAGCCTCCCAAAGTGCTGGGATTACAGGGGTGGGCAACCGCGCCCAGCTGAAATCTGCATTTTAATAAGCATGTCAGTCTGCATCTACCTACGAATCTTTCAAAATATTTTGCACACTTCCTTATGATTATTTGTTTAGATAAGCACCAGGAAAATATTTGGCTCACCCAAGCATCTAATTCCTAAAAGGCTCTCAATAAATGGTGTTTGAATAGTTGTTCACTCTCCTAAAAGATCTCCTAGATTCCAGGGACCAGAAGACGGGGCTGAGGGATTCTGTGATGAGGTTACCTGGACAGGCTAAGGTAACGTGCCAGCCAGCCTCAGCCAGTTTTTGGCTAGACCCCACCAGGTGCCAATACTTTTTTGCTTTGTTGTTACCTTTGTTTCATAATAAAGGTTTATTTTTAAAAATCCAGGCATCTTAGTTGAACTAAGTAAGGAGAAAGGGGAAGTTTGCACACACCTCCTAGATAGTTATTCTTTTGTGAGGGCCTGAACCAGCCTGGGCCAGGTGATTGACTTGTACACTAGACGTAAGAACCATTGCTTTTTTTTTTTTTTTTTTTTTTGAGACAGAGTCTCGCTCTGTCACCCAGGCTGGAGTGCAGTGGTGCGATCTCAGCTTACCTCTGCCTCCTGGGCTCAAGCGATTCTCCTGCCTCAGCCTCCAGAGTAGCTGGGATTACAGGTGCCTGCTACCATGCCCAGCTAATTTTTTTATTCCCACCTTCCAACCCCAACTTCTGCAAATGAGTGCTTCCAATCTTGGGCTTTTAATTTCATTTCCAATGTTTAATAGATGTGTAATTGTGCCCTAGATTGTACATGTATTAAAGAAACCCAGCCAGGTGTGTATTTTTCATTTTGGTAATTTGATGTCTTTAAGTCTGCGTGTGTAAATGGTTTGTCCACCTTGGCTATAAGTCAGGCAGAATCAGATACTAACCTTATATATTTACAATTGTTTTTTATTAGTAGTATATTACACATTTCTCTTTCTTTTGTTACTTTTCTTTTAATATTTTATAGTAGTATATTTTATGTATATCTGAAAATGGCCTCCATTTTGTTATGTATCATTCTTTCTTTTTTTTTTGAGACCGAGTCTCACTCTGTCACCTAGACTGGATTGCAGTGGCGCGATCTTGGCTCACTGCAACCTCAGCCTCCTAGGTTCAAGTGATTCTCGTGCCTCAGCCTCCCAAGTAGCTGAGATTACAGACACGTGCTACTATGCTTGGCTGATTTTTGTATTTTTAGTAGAGACAGGGTTTCACCATGTTGCCTAGGCTGGTCTCGAGCTCCTGACCTCAGGTGATCCACCCACCTTGGCCTCCCAAAGTGCTGAGATTACAGTTGTGAGCCATGTATCGTTCTTTCATAGCTGAGATAAATACACGAGTCCATTTTTTCTAGCTTTTAGAATAGTTTTTAATGTTTAATGCCACCTCTTTAGAATAACTTTCAAGTTTAATACATCAGTCAGTGGAGATAGAAATATTAATTGATCTGAGTTAGCAAGTATCAGTGCTGTTCTGAAAAAAAAATTGCCGCATTCAGATGATGATATTATTATAACTAATCATCATCATCATCATCATCACTATCACCATCATGATCATCAGTAATGGCAATGTATGATAGTCTTACTAATCTTTCCGGATGAATTACACTACAAACTTGTCAAGAGAGTGGGCTGGAGACTGTAACTGGTACTTAATGTAATCTAACTTAATGAACATATTAATATTTTACTTAGTCTTCTCACACAAGAATAAGGCATATGTCTTCATAAATTTATTTTTCCTCTATTAGAGTTTTGTATCTGCCTGTAAATAGATTGCAAAATTATAAATCATGTTAAAGAAATCCTCCATAACTTAATATATTTAATTTTTATCAAACAACTTATGTAGATATAAAACATTTGATACTCTATGTGAAAAACCAGAATGCATGATGCCATGTATAAATATAACTGCATCTCAGGAAAAATTAAAAAGAATTATATAAAAATAAAAACTTATGGGATGATAGTAGCACTTTTTTCCTTCTTGGCAAATTTTCTTTAATAATATTAATATTATTAAATCTTTATGAGAAGAAATTAAGTAAAGATGGTGAGATGGTTTGGATATTTGTCCCCTTCAAATCCGTGGCTCATGCCTGTGATCTCAACGCTTTGGGAGGCTGAGGCAGGCAGATCACTTGAGGTCAGGAGTTCAAGACCAGCCTGGTGAACATGGCGAAACCCCATCTCTACTCAAAAAAAAAAAAAAAAATTTAGCCAGGTATCCTGGTGTGTGCCTGTAAATCCCAGCTACTCCAGCGACTCGCTACTTGGGAGGCTGAGACAGGAGAATCACTTGAACCTGGGAGGCAGAGGTGGCAGTGAGCCAAGATCATTCCAGCCTGGGCAACACAGCAAAACTCTGTTTCAGAAAAAAGAAAAAAGAAATGTAATCCCCAGTGTGGAGGTGGGCCTGGTGGGTGGTGTTTGGATTATGGGGGTGGATCTCTCATGAATGGCTTAGTGCCAACCCTTTGGTGGTAAATGAGTTCACAAAAGATCTGGTTTTTAAAAATTGTGTGGCCCCTCCCTCCTTCTCTCTCTTGTTCCTTTTCTTGCTGTGCGATGCTCTACTCCCTTTCTCCTTCTACCATGATTGTAAGCTCCCTGAGGCCCTCACCAGCAGTCTTGTGGATGCCAGCACCGTGCTTCCTGTATAGCCTGCAGAACCATGAGCCAATTAACAATTAAACCTCTTTTCTTTTTTTTTTTTTTTTTTTTTTGAGACAAGGTCCCCCTCTCTCACCTAAGCCTTCTGAGTAGCTGGGACTACAGGCACATACCACCATGCCTGTCTAATTTTTGTATTTTTAGTAGAGACAGGGTTTCACCATGTTGGCCAGGCTGGTCTCGAACTCCTGGCCTCAAGTGATCTGCCCACCTTGACCTCCCAAAGTGCTGTCATGAGCCACCATGCCTGGCTCTACACCTCTTTTCTTTATAACTTACCCAGACTCAGGTATTTCTTTATAGTAACGCAAGAATGGTCTAACACAGATGGTGACTTTTATAAAATATTCTATTTTAAAATGTGACTTATACCTTTATTCTGTTGAAAGCATGATGAATTACGTTTTACTTCACTTTGCTGAGAATTAAGTGCTATGGGTTTCCAAAGACATCTTTTTTTTTTTTTTTTTTTTTTGAGACAGAGTCTTGCTGTATTGCCCAGGCAAGAGTGCAGGGGTACGGTCTCTGCTCACTGCAAGCTCCACCTCCCAGGTTCACGCCATTCTCCTGCTTCAGCCTCCCAAGTAGCTGGGACTACAGGCACCCGCCACCATGCCTGGCTAATTTTTTGTATTTGTAGTAGAGATGGGGTTTCACCGTGTTAGCTAGGATGGTCTGGATCTCCTGACCTTGTGATCTGCCCACATCGGCCTCCCAAAGTGCTGGGATTACAGACATGAGCCACTGAGCCCAGCCCCAAAGACATATTTTTTTAAGGTTTCAATTACTAAGTTTCTTTAGGATTTGATAATTTCTACATTTTCAGTATTATTGGTCTTACTATGTTATACATTTTCTTGATTTTGTTTTATCAGCTTGAATATTGTAATATATTTATAGCTATCTACTTCTAGGTAAAAATAACATTTGTTACAGAATATAAGAAAGTTATAATCCCTTAATTTTTCCTTCCACATTTCATAATAAAAATTGTCAAATGTTACAGAAATGTTGATTCCTAGTGCTTTTTCCTTTATCCAATGATTGCCAACCCCTCTCTGGCCAGGTTATGATATTAAAAAATGTCTCCACATGTTGACAAATTTCCTTTAAGAAGGCAAAACCATGAACCACTACTCATGAGGGATATTAGTATGTCATTTTAAAAAAGAGTTTGACATTAGAGTTATTTTCTCATGAGTGGGCAGTGTTTCCTCCTGCTTTATTTTCTGAAAAATTGTATGTGAGATCAGTATTATTTCTTCCTTCATTGATAAAATTTACCAATGAAACTAAGTGTCCTAGAATTTACTTTGTGGGTAGGTTTCCGGTAACAGATTAAATTCTTTTAACAGAGATAGAGCTATTCAGATTTTCTGTTTCTTCTTGTGTCAATTTTGATAAGTTGTATTTTTCTAGGAGTTTGTTCATTTATGTAAATTATCAAATTTGTTGGCATAAGGTTTTTCATAATATTCTCTTACAATCCTTTTAATATTAGTTGAATCTATAGTTATAATTGTTTTTAAATTCTTGGTTATTTGGATTCTCTTTTTTCTTCATTACAAGGAGTTTGTCAATTTTAGATTGTTTCCAGTTTAGGGCTGTTACAAATAAAGCTGTTATGAACATTTGTGTACAAGTTTGTATGTTTGCATGTTTTCATTTTGCTTGGATATATGCCTATGAGTGAAATTAATGGGTTATATGGTAACTATGTTCAATCTTTTGAGAAACCACTAAACTATTTCCCACTGTGGCTGCATTATTTTATATTCCCCAACTCCAGAAGTGTATGAGTGTTGTAATTCCTTCAACCCCTTTCCAAAATTTATCAACACTGTCTTTTTCATTCTAGCTATTCTAGTGTGTATGAGGTGGTATCTTATTGTGATTTTGATTTGCATTTTCCTAATGACTAATGATATTGAATATCTTTTTATGTGCTTACTGGCATTTGTGTATCTTCCTTGTCTGCTGCAGTTTAATTTATCGTTTCTTCCATTTATGGTCTATGCTTTAGCGTTTCTATCTAAGAAACTATGTTTATCTCAAGGTCACTAAGATTTTATCCTAGTTGTCTTCTGGAAGTTTTATAGTTTTAGGTTTTACATTAGTCTATTATGCAGTTTGTCTTAATTTTTGTATATGATTTGAAGAAAGGGTCAGTGCTCCTTTTTTCCCCATACAGATATGCAGTAGTTCCAGCACCATTTGTTGAAAAGATTTTTTTTTTCCCATTGAATTTCCTTGACACTTAAAAAAAATAACCATATATATGGCATATTTCTGGACTCTCGTATCAAGTTCTCCTGGTACCTTTTGCTAAGGCCAAACTGTTTTGTTACTGTAGCTCAGGGCTTCTCAATTTCAGATTATTTAAATTTTGGTTCCAATATTTCTTTGTTGGTAATATTTTCAAAGAACTAGCTTTTGGCTTTGTTAATTTTCTCTGTTGTGTGTTTTCTATTTTTCTGACTTTTGTTGTAATTAATTTTATTTACTTTCTGATACTTTGGGTTTACTTTTTTTTTTTTAGCTTCTTAAAATAATAGATCATTAATTTAAGACTATCAAATTGTTTTCTAATACAAGCATTTAAAACTATACATTTCCCCCTGAGCACTGCTTTACCCACATCCCATATATTTTTATGTGTTCTGTTTTTATCATTGTGTTTAAAATAATTTCTAAATTCCCTTCTGATTTCTCCTTTGACTCATAACATTTGAAAGCTTGCATTTAATTTCCAAATATTTGAGGTTTCCTAGATATGTTACTTTTATTGATACGATTTGTAATTTGATTCTATTGTGGTTGGAGAATATGCTCTACATGCTATCAATTCCTTAGAAGTTACTGAGATTTGTTTTATGGCTCAGCATATGGTCTGTCTTGGTGAATGTCCCATGTATACTTGAAGAGGATATGTATTCTGCAGTTGTTGGATGTAATATTATACAAATGCTGATTATATCAAGATATTTTATAGTATTATTCGAATCTACTATGTCCTGAATTTTGTCTAGTTGTTCTATCAATTGATAAAAGAAGTATATTAAAATATATTACTATGATTGCAGAATTATCTCTTTCTACTTTTATTTTGGTTAATTTTTTTTTCTTCATGTATTTTGAGGTTCTGTTATTAGGCACATATTTATAATTTATATGTCTTTCTGATGGATTGCTCCTTTTATATTTCTGATATATTCTCCTTCATCTCTGGTAATATTCTTTGTCTTATTGTTTATTTAATCTGATATCAATATATCCTCTTCAGCCTTCTTAGGCTTACTTATTTTTCCAAATACCATCTTAGTTGGGGCTAGAGTTTTGACAAGTGAATTTTGTGGAAACACAAACATTTAGTCCCTAAAAATGTTCTTATGATTCATATTTGAAATGAGTTTCTTGTAGACAGCATATAGTTAGGCTGTGTTCTTTTATCCACTCTGCCAATCTTTGTCTTCTAATTGGTGTGTTTATGCCAGTTACATTTAATGTAATTATTGATATGTCAGGGCTTAAATCTTTCATTCTATTTTTTTCTATTTTTAGTTTTCTGTTAGTTTCTTTTTTATTTTTTTTTCTGACTTCCTCTGAGTTGCTTAACATTTTTTAAAAAGAATTATTGAGAATTATCGGTGTATTTTTTTTTTTTTTTTTTTTTTTTACTTTGAGATAGGGTCTCACTCCTGTTGTCCAGGCTGTAGTGCAGTGGCGCAATCATGACTTACTGCAGCTCAACTTCCTGGGCTCAAGCAATCCTCCCACCCCAGCCTTCCAAGTAGCTGGGACTGCAGGCACAAACCACCACACCTGGGTACTTTTTTGTATTTTTAGTAGAGATGAGGTTTTGGCATGTTGCCCAGAGTAGTCTCAAACTACCTGCCTCAGCCTCCCAAGTTGCTTACAGGCATGAACCACCATGTCAGGCCAGTATATATTTTTTATTGCATGTACTTTCAAACCTATTTGTGTCTTCTTACTTAGAGAAATTGATAAAATAAGTATATTAAAATATTTTAATTAAATTTTTAAAAATTAAACTAAAAATATTTAATTAAAATTAAAATTAAACTATAGTAAAATATCTTACTTAGAGAAGACACAAATAAAGATGGTATTATGTACAGAGCATATGGTTGAGTCTTGCTTTTGTTACCCACTCTGATAATTTTTGCTTTTTAATGTGTTTAGATCATTAGCATTTAATATAATTATTGATATGGCTGAATCTAGGTCTACCATTTCATCATCTCATCATCTGTACCCTTCATTTTTTGTTTTTCTGTTCCTATCTTACTGTTTTAAACAATTTTCTGGCCGGGCGCGGTGGCTCAAGCCTGTAATCCCAGCACTTTGGGAGGCCGAGATGGGCGGATCACGAGGTCAGGAGATCGAGACCATCCTGGCTAATACGGTGAAACCCCATCTCTACTAAGAAATACAAAAAATAGCCGGGTGAGGTGGCAGCGCCTGTAGTCCCAGCTACTCGGGAGGCTGAGGCCGGAGAATGGCGTGAACCTGGGAGGCGGAGCTTGCAGTGAGCTGAGATCCGGCCACTGCACTCCAGCCTGGGCTACAGAGCGAGACTCCGTCTCAAAAAAAAAAAAAAAAAAAAAATTTTCTTAGTATTCCATTTTAATTTTATCTATTTGATTTTTAGCTATATTTCTTTGTATTGCTATTTTAATGATTGCTCTAAGAATTATAATATACATCTCTAAGCAGAACTTGCCTTTTTAATACAGCGCTTCAAAGGTTTTCCTGGAAGCTTACCTAGCAGATGTCTGTTTACATGTCATTGGCTAAAATTGGGTTTAATCACTACCTTTAGACCAACCATTGTCCATGGATAGTGACTAGGTTAGACAAATTTGATTCACATTCCGGAATTGGAGGATGAATCCATCTACACTGAAACAGGAGATTCTCTTTGTTTGGTATTTGTTAGTAGGAAAGAAGGAGGGTGAATACAAAGTAAACAGTGGTCAGTGCCTGCCATGGTCATTAAGCTTGTTGAATGTACTTAGTGTGCCAACATTTTAACCTCAGCACATTTTTAACACAGTTCTTTTATTTTTTTTGTTATTTCCCTTTAATTATCTTATCAATAAAGGAAAACTATCCCCTTCAAAAAATTACGTTAAATGTAGCTTCTAGTATTTGTTGCCCATGCCTCCTATTCCCATTTTGTTGTTTATTTAGGCTAGGAATGCCCCTTGGAATAAATTTTGAAAGTCTGTGCAAAAGTGGCCTATAGTAGATAATGCTTATTATCTACAAATGAGTGATTAAATAATGAATGCCCAAAAGTGGCTATTTTCTGACTACAAAAATGAAATTTCATAAAGAATCAGTTTAATTTTATTCTAGCAGATCAGAATTTCTCTTGAGATTTATTTTGCCATAAAGGAGACAACCGTAACTTTTCTTTAGACAAAAAAGCAAAAGAGAAACAAAAAGATTAATTTGGGCCATTGGCTATTTCCTTTCCCATTTTTAAAAGAAGGTAGGTGTCATAAACCATGTTACATGTCATTTTGTTTTTAAAAGCTTAAGTAGTATTTTAAGTATCTTTGACTTAATACATTTTGGTACAATATGGATATACTTGTGGAAATATTCGTAACTCGAGGAAAAAAGAATTGGCATTTGCAAAGTTTAATTACATATAAGATGTTTGGTTTGCGAAAACCAGGCCCATAATTTTGAAAGCACATTGCCCACTTTCTTCTCTAATAGGAAGGTACAGCTACTTATTACTGATGATAGAATTATAAATTCTCTAAGGCAGAGACTATTTTCTGTCTCATTAGCAACTTGTGTGTGCAAAGGGACAGGTTGGTCAGCCTTATGATGATTTACAACTTAATAAATACATATGTACATTATCTTATTGGAGATCCTTAACCTCCCAAGAAGGTAGTGGAGGAAATTTCTCCCATTTTTTGGATATTTCCTCTATGCCAGCATCCCTAGGCTCCCCCCCCCCCCCCGATGCTGTACAAATTCCTTGGAGTTGGCCCATGTACAACCTGCAAGGAGACTTTCCTGCCTCCTAAGTGTTTTCCAGAGGGACAGCATGGGGAGTCTGGGTGGAAAATCATTGATTGTGCAGGACTGTTTCATTTAACATCCCCAGACCTCATTCAAAGTACCAACACTGCCGACCTGCCATCGTGACATTCAGAAATGCCCCTCCCCACCAACCACCAGATGCCCCGGGAAGCAGTGCCATGTCAGGACTCGCTACCATGCTGCCTCTCTAAGGTCATAAGTGGCAGGATTTATAACCACAGTGAATAAAAATGGCCTTGACAGAGAATTGTGAACATTTTGGACCAAACACATAAACCTTCCTGTATGCAAGCTTTCTTGGACACACAAGGGAGTGCTTGGAGGAGATTAAGAAGTATTTGGACCAGCCTGGGCAACAGGAGGAAACCCAGTCTCTACAAAAAATGCAAAAATTGGCCAGGCACAGTGGCTCACGCCTGTAATCCCAGCACTTTGGCAGGCCGAGGCTGGCAGATCACAAGGTCAGGAGTTTGAGACCAGCCTGACTAACATGGTGAAACCCCATCTCTACTAAAAATATAAAAATTAGCCTGGCATGTTGGTGTGCACCTGTAATCCTAGCTGCTCAGGAGGCTGAGGGAGCAGAATCGCTTGAACCCAGGAGGTGGAGGTTCCAGTGAGCCAAGATCATACCACTGCACTCCAGCCTGGGTGACAGAGTGAAAAAAAAAAAAAGAAAAAAGCAAAAATTAGCTGGGCATGGTGGTGTGTGCCAGTTACTTGGGAGGCTGAGGTAGGAGGATGTCTTGAGCCCAGGAGGCAGAGGTTGCAGTGAGCCATGATTGTGCACTGCACTCCAGCCTGGGCAACAAAGCAAGACCCTATCTTTAAAAACGAGAAAGAAAGAAAGAAACATTTGGAATCCCTCAAGCAATATGAGTGTCAAAGCTTAGAAAAGGAGTTGGCATAGAAGAATCACCTCAAAATAATAATCATGGTGATAGCAATAAGAATGCTCAAGCCAGGTGTGGTGGCTCAGACTTGTAATCCCAGCACTTTGGGAGGCCAAGGTGGGTGAATCACTTGAGCTCAGGAGTTTGAGACCAGCCTGGCAATATGACAAAACCCCATCTCTACAAAAATAAATAAATAAATAAATAAAACACACAAAAATTAGCTAGTGTGGTAGCGTGCACCTGTAGTCTCAGCTACTTGGGAGGTGGAGGTGTGAGGATCACTTGAGCCCAGGAGGAGCTCACCCCACTGCACTCCAGCCTGGGCAACAGAGTGAGACCCTGCCTCAAAACAAACAAACAAACAAACAAACAATGCTAACACTGTTATTACTATGTGCTAGGCACAATGTCAAGCTACCTGCATGTACTATCTTATTTAATTCTCACAACAGTGCCATGCAATTGTTGCTACCATTACCCTCATACATTAGTGAACTACCATCATCCCTTGCCACAGTCATTATTATAAAGTCCTTTCTGGTCTTACTGCTTCCATGGAGTAAGCAGTACTTTTACCCTTCTGGAGTCCACTCTTGACAAAATCAACCAGAGCCAATTTTATAAAACAAAATCAGATCACGTAACTCCTCTGCTAAAACTCTCCAGTTGCTTCCTGTCACTGAATAAAATCAGAAGTCCCACAGTGGTCCATAGGGTGCATATGTCCTGGTTCCACATACCTCCCTCATCTCCTTCTACTCTGTCCCACACAGACCTCACTCCAGCCACACAAGCTTCTTATCATTCTTGGAACAGGCCAACCTTAGTCCCACCTTGGTGTTTGCAATGGCTGTCTCTTCCCAAGATGTGACTCACTCTCTTACCTTAATTGGTCTCTGCTCAGACCTCATCACCTGAAGAGCCTTTCCTGGTGGCTCCATCCAAAGTAACCTCCCTCCTTCACTCTCTACCCTTCCCCCACTCCAACTGCTGACCTTTGCCTCCCTCTGACACTCTATTAAGTGCCTCTTTGTCCTCCCATTCATTGTTTCTCCAATCATAAGTATGTGAGCTTATAAAGTGGGGGCTTTGTCTTGTTCTCCCCTGAATCCCTATCTCTTAGAAAACATAGTAACTCAGTAAATATTTCTTGAGTATCTGTGGCTGCCTGAAGTAAAGTGACTTGTCCAATGTTCAGAGCTAATAAGGAGTGATTCACACTCTGAACTCCCAGACCGTCACAGAAGGCCCTCCTTTGGGAAGAGGGGAAAAAAGTACAAATGGAAGAGAAGTTTAGTGTGGAAGATGGAAATGGGAGAAAGGCCTTTCTTCTCTGCCAGGGAATGCTCGATGGAACATTTTTTTTTTTTTTTAATGCATGCAGTAACCAAAGGACAATTGTATAAAAGGTAAAAACTAAGGTGCAGACGCTGAGACTTCAGCAAGTCAGGAGTTTGTCAGTAAATTGGAACCAGAGTTGTTTCTTTCTGGGCTATGCAGTTGCTAGACAGCTCTCTGCTTTAGCCTTGCTGTCTAATTGTCATATGTAGGAATCATGCAACTGCAGAACTGTGTCTGTTAAAGCAGCTCCATAGTGGTCATTCTGAGCAAATTAATTTAGGATTAGCTCAGAAATAACTAATGCCTCCAGGGCAGCCAGAATTGCAGTCTGCCTATTAACATTTGCTTTGTTCCATTGCTTTAGAGTCATATTCAATTTATCAATTCCCCTCTTCCAGTTTTTGGCATGGTATCCTTTTGTCCCTTTCTCCTTCTGTATCATAACTCTCAGGGAGCCTAGCTCGCTGTGTGTTCAATACTTTAAACATTTTTTAAGTAATTATGCAATTTTAAAAATGACTTATCTTTTTGGCTAGGGGGAAGCAAGGGAAATCGACAGAATACCACCTCAAATGATGTGGACTCAGTTTCTTGCTGGAATTTGCAAAGCCGGTTTAAATACGATCTTAAGTGTCAGAAGATTGTTTTTAAAATATAGGAATTCAAGAAGACAGACTTTGAGAATGCAAATTTGAAGAACTTGGAATCTTTTCCATTTCAAATATAATATTAACCACGGAGCTTGTCTAGCTGGATGCCACAGTCTGTACAACATAAGGAAATCATCATAATAAAAACAGCTTCACGGCCTTGCTGGTGTTTGGTGCTGTCTTTGCCCTTACACCATTTTTTGCATGTTGTTGGTTAGAAAAATAGCAATGTATGTAGGAGATCTAAAGGGCAAATCATTAAATTATGGCCCCTAGCTATGAACCAATGAATGAATGTCAGCAGAGGAAGTGTGATGACTTAAAATATAGAAATGATGCTTCCAAAACTTTCCAAGGTTGTTTACATCACTGTTGGGGGAAAAATAAGGTTTATGTGGAGAAAAAAATTCAAGAATACCTGAAAGTCATATAGCAATTATGACAAAAATTCAAAGCAGTTCATAGGCAGGGATAAAGGTGTAAGGAAGGCAGGGTCTAAACTGGTGCAATTTGTGTGGGGAGGGAGGGGATGATGGTGGGAGACAAGGGGAGGGGAAGAATCGCTTAGCCCTCCATGGATTTATGTTTAGCATTCTATTAAAGAACACTGGGATTTAATCCAATGCTAGCTTTACTCTAAATCTGTTTGATGTATGCAGGCAGGGAGCCAAAGGGCTGGAGGCTAAGGATTGACTTGCTTAGTTAACTAGAGAAGCAGATGGGGTTGGGAGGTTCTGTGCTGTGTCTCTCCCTCCACAGACAAGGCTGAACCTGGGAGCAAAATAACGAGTTGGGGTTGGGCATGGTTGCTCACACCTATAATCCCAGTGCTTCAGGAGGCTAAGGCAGGAGGATTGCTTGAGGCCAAGAGTTCAAGACCAACCTAGGCAACCTGGGAGATTCTGTCTCTACAAAAAAATGTTTTAATTAAAAAAAAAAAAAGAAGTGTGGGCGCCCTTCAATCTTGGAGCTCTAAGACCACATCTAAGTGAGTGGGAATGTGGTTGGGGTTGTGAACAAGTCCAGTAGAATGTGGGATGTGGGGCAAAAGACTGGAACTTAGCTTCCCCAAGGGCTCAACCCCAGGGTACACACTGGCAGGTTACGCTACGAACTCTCTAGGTCTTTACAACCTAGTGCCATTCAGAGGAAAAGGGAAGAAGGTAGGAGAATGTTTGCCAGGTCCCCTCTCACCCTCATTCAACACTGCAGCCTTCACAATCCACCTCCACACTCTCCACCCTCGATGACATCACTGCTCATCCACACCACAGTAGGTCCCAGTTTGCCATCTCCTGGTGAAACAACATTTCCTTTTTGGTATCAGTAATGATAATTTTTTTATGTTCCAGCAACAATAAGAGTGATAAAATGAGCTTTGCCAACCACCCTCCTTCTGCACTGATTAAACATTAATAGTGGGGTTAAAGGAAACTCTCATTAAAAACAAATCTACGCTAACAAGCAGTTCTCCAAGGCTTCATCTGATCTCTCTTACAGCAAAGTACATTGGTGATACACAGGGGAGCGAAAGAACTGCCCCATAACACAAACACCCTGTGGGTAGAAAACAAGCAATGGCTGAGATTTTGGAAGCACCAAGGCTAATGGTCTTCATTCCTTATTTTAATATCCTGGCCACAGGACATAGTAGGCACGCAATAAGTGTTGAAGAAATAAATGATTGAACACACTTTTTAGGATACTCAAATCCCTCCCTTTTAGCACTGACTTCCCCAAACCTGTCTTCTGACATCCTAATTTTATCCCCAATAAATGGTCCAGCTGTAATTATTTTCAACCAAGTTCCTTCAGAGGAATTTGTGTATCTGTGACTATGCAAAAATATCTTGACTCTGGTGATGTCAAATAAAGCTCATATACTATTAAATACTAGACATGCATTAAAAGAACAAGGTAAGCCAGAGTATAGGTGAGGAACAGACCTGACTTTGTGGGAAGCATTGGTAGGAATAACCTCCTCAGAGATCATCAGCTTTTCCCATTCACGTGACTTTTCACTCTGACATTTGAAAGAGATCATTTTTCTCTGTCTCAATACCCAAAACACTGATTATCATTGCTGTTTGGAAACTTAGAAACCATATAGTCCAAAACGCTCACTTAATAGATAAGGGAACCGAATTTCAGGGTGGTCTAATGATTAATGCAAGATCTCACTTCTAGTTAGAATTGCTAGAGCGAAAGAACAAATGTCTAGTGTCTCAGGCGAGTAAGCCATTTCCCCCACAAAGCAATGACTTCTGCAATAGACAGAAGCAGCAAGGGAGAGACATTCATCAGGCCTATTGAAGCAATCCATTGTGGTTACTGGGAATAGGCACCATTTAAAAAAAAAATGAATACTAACATGGAAATAGCTCCAGACATTATTGAATGAAAAAAGCAGTTGCAAAATAATGCATAGGGTATGAGTCCATTTATGTGAACCAAAATGAACAGTGTAAACTTTTCCATGGACAAGGTGTGGAAGGATGGATTCCACTCTGACAGCAGTGCTTCCCTCTGAAGAGGGCTCTAGGATCAAGGATGGTGGTCAAAGGTCAATTTGTCCTTACCTGCAATTGTCTGGATTTTTATAAGGAGGATCTATCTATGCATGAATTGTTTAAGAACTAATTTAAAAGGGTAAAACTGGCCGGGCATGGTGGGTCATGCCTATAATCTCCGCACTTTCGGAGGCTGAGGTAGAAGGATAACTTGAGGCCAGGAGTTTGAGACCAGTTTGGTCCACATAGTGGGATGCCATCTGTTAAAAAAAAAAAAAAAAAAAGTATAATTGAGTGTGTTGGCACATGCCTGTAGTCCCAGCTAGTAAGGAGGCTGAGAGGCAGGAGGATTGCTTGAGTCCAGGAATTCGAGGTTGTACTGTTGTACTGCTCACTGGCTATGATCATGCCACTACACTCCAGCCTGGATGACAGAGCCAGGTCTTGTCTCTAAAATAAAATTAAACAAAAATAAAAGAGTAAAACTGTATTTATCGTTGTGTTCTATGTCACTCTGATGGCTTTGTTCCTAACACTATGGATCATGCTCTGGGGGACTCAGCCTTTTACCTTAATTCCAATGGATAGTCTAGATTCATCCCAAAACTTTAGGGTTCATGTTCTACCACAGGGAGAGGAGAGAGTATGTTTGTGAGGTTATCTTCCCAAAAAGTGTTTATTGCCCACTTCTTCACATTGATTTCCATTTCACACCTTGAATATAATAATAATGACAATAATAATAATTGAATATGTAAATGCTACTAATAATAAATGACAATAGCTATGCTCTTTTGAGCTCTAACTCTACCCCAGGCACTCTCCTAAGCACCTTCATGCATTCTCTTTTAGTCTTCATAACCACTCTGAGAGGTAAGTACTATTATTATTCCCATTTTAGAGATGAAAATCTGAGGCTTAAATATATCAATGAACCTGACCTTGGCCACAGGGCTGCTGGGATCTGAACCAGGCAGTTTCACTCCAGAGTCTGTGGTGGGACACAGGCATTGGCACTTCTTGAGCCTGGAGAAATGCTGACCAGTGTCTGTAGGAGGAGTGTATCATGCTAGAAAACATGATTTCATCCACAGCAGAAAATGCTGCCTCCAGATAGACCTTCTGTCTAATCTGCTTCCCCATTGCTTTCTCTTCGAGTTCCTTTGAGTCTTTTTACCTATGGATTCAAATGCCCCTAGGTCACTAAGTCGAGTGCATAATTCTATCACGCAGTGTACAGTGAGGGGAAAATATTCTTATTTGGAGAGTAAAAACCCATCTACTATTATGTACAAGCTCAGCAACAATTGCTCAATTACCTGTTCATTTTATTTAAAACAACAGTCAATAAAAACAGCAAGAAACTTTCTTTGAAGGAGATAAGGGCTGATCTGCCTGGAGCCAGGGAATAATCCCTTTTTTCTTGGGTTACTATTTACTTTGGATATGTCAGTTTGGGCCCTTAAAGGTGTGGACAGCATAAAGTGGTAAGTTTTGAAATGATTTTTGCATTTTATGTTAGAGAAAGGTACTTTTCAGGAAGCTGTTATTTTCTTTCTTTCTCTCTCTCTCTCTCTCTTTCTTTCTTCTTTTTACTTTTTTGAGATGGAGTCTCGCTCTGTCGCCCAGGCTGGAGTGAAATGGGGCAATCTCAGCTCGCTGCAACCTCCACCTCCCAGGTTCAAGCAATTCTCCTGTCTCAACCTCCTGAGTAGCTGGGATTACAGGCACGTGCTGCCATGCTTGGCTACTTTTTTTGTGTTTTTAGTAGAGACAGGGTTTCATCATGTTGGCCAGGCTGGTCTCGAACTCCTGACCTCAAGCAATCTACCCGCCTCAGCCTCCCAAAGTGCTGAAATTACAGGCGTGAGCCACCACACCTGGCCTTATTATTTCTTTAATAATGAGCGAGGCCTCTCTGATTCAACACTGAAAGTGTGAATTAGATCATAGAAATCTTTGTTTAAATATGTATATACATACTTATGTATACATTATATATGTATGCCTATGTGTGTATATATATCTATAACATGTCTATTCTATATCTATTATGTACAGATATGTAAAAAGTATAGCTTTAATTGGGAAAATTTGCATTGGATGAAGCACTTTAAAATTCTTCTCTCATGCCCCAGTACTGTCAAGTTTTTGCCTAGAGCAATGTACTGACTCGAGTTCTGCTGAATCCTGCCTAGAGAAACCACTTGTCGTTTCAAAGTTGCATTAATATTTCCATGCACTTTTTGAATATTTCCTTTTGGAAAGAGTAACTCCACCTGCTTCTTTTTTCCACATGTGTACATCAAAGGTGAAGCTGGGACATGTCCTCTTTCCTCTTAACCCCCTAGCTCAGGACCTGGTAAATACAGGAAATGGGAAGTGAGTTTCTCAAGTGCCTGGCTGTGTCCGCCCCGTGCCTGCCCCGAGATGCGGTGGTGGAATAGCAAGAGGAGCCTTGCCAGCCTGCAGGACTCGGGTGCTGCTAAGCCCTCCAGTTACCACGACTACAGCACTTTCCAACGGGTGAGGAGTTTTGATAAATGTCTGGTACGCATTTCTGCAAACAAAGCCATTTATTTTAGGCCAAAGCATTTGTAGCAAAATGTAGATAATATATCTAGAATGTGTCAAATGGAATGCTTTCATTACATATTTTTGGATTGATTTCTTAGGCTGCACATTTATAAAGTAAAAGCCTTGTTATCTTAGATTTCTTAGCTTTGCCATTAACTGCAAACAAGATGTATGGACTAACTGTGGAGGCTGTCTCAGCAACCTGAACCCATCTGGGAGAAATATTTTAGGTCATCACTGAAGGGAATCAGTGCCCTGAGGGTCCTTTCTCAATGCTCTAAGTTCTTGGGACAGCAAAAATGTTTTTGTTGGGCCACAGTTGCCACTAAGTGGTATCTATTATGTGATGAGCCAGAGACCTGGAAAACTATCCCCAATTCCTCTCCCCTTCACCCAAAAGAAAATACTGGTTCCTGAAATTCTCATTAAAACTGGAATCTTTTTGGCTGGATTGGCATGGCTCTTGGAGGAAAGGCCAATCAGGCCAGGAGCGGTGGCTCACACCTGTAATCCCAGCACTTTGGGAGGCCGAGGCATGCGGATCACCTGAGGTCAGAAGTTTGAGACCAGCCTGGCCAACCATGGCCAACCTGGTGAAACCCCATCTCTTCTAAAAATACAAAAATTAGCCAGAAGCAGTGGCGGGCACCTGTAATCCCAGCTACTTGGGAGACTGAGGCAGGAGAATTGCTTGAACCTGGGAGGCAGAAGTTGCAGTGAGCCAAGATTGTGCTGCTGCACTCCAGACTGGGTGACAGAAGGAGACTCCATTTCAAAAAAAGAAAGAAAGAGAGAGAGAAAGAGAGAAAGAGAGAAAGAAAGAGAAAGAAAGAGAGAAAGAAAGAAGAAAAAGAAAGAAAGAAAAAGAAAGGAAAGAAAGAAAGAAGAAAGGAAGAAGAAAGAGAAAAAGAGAGAGAGAAGAAAATAAGCCAATCAATCCAGGAGGACCAGCCCAAAGCTTGTGCTTGGGATTAACTTTTAGTAGGATTTATCTGTTTAGGGACTGGCTGGCACTGGTGGCCTAGGGATTGGGGCACCACACATGAGAGTCAAACTTTTGAAGGAAGACAGGAGGAAAAGAGAGAGAGGTGCTGGACAGTGTTGCCCTGGGAAGGCCTGGAGAACTATGGGTACCAAAGGGGCAGCCTCTAAGCATGGAGATCTAGCGTATGTTAGCCACTTACCTCTGCAGAGGGCCAGCTCTTATCTGCCTCCAAGTGATTTCTGACATATTTCCAAGTGCAAAATAAAACATTCTTCTTTGAGAATATTAATGAATGTTCCTGTATGTGTCCTAGGTTTTTATAAGACAAGGATGTTTTGGACATGTCCAAGCCCCCAGAACTGGCTGCACCCTGTGTGCCCTTCTCTCAGTGCAGCGACTTCTGGGCTAAGAATGGCCCCTGCCAGAGCATACTGTGCTGGGCGGTCACGGGTGGCAGAAACCGCTGGCCTCTCTTTTGACAACCCACAGGAAACGTTTGCACCTCCAGCACGTTCCACTCAAAGTGCTCCATGGTAGCAACACCTGCGTGTGGTGCAGAGCTGTGGCTACGCTGCTTTATAACTCATCTTTCTCTCTGACCTCTGGGAGTCCAGTGAAAGACAAAAACTCTACTGCTGTTTATGTTCGGTAAGCAAACTTAAACGTTTAGAATTCCTTATTTGAACTATATTTAGAATTCAAATAGTCATTAGCAGGAGGAAGCATTTGCTTCTTAGGGATATATATTAGTGAAAATGTAATGAAGCTTTTATTTATAACTTGCATTAGTTATAAGTTGCCAAACATAATCAATTTACCCTGTTGAGAAATTAGAGTTGAGAGACTAACATGTTAAAGAAGGACAAACTGGGACGGGTGATATGGCTTACACCTGTAATCCCAGCACTTTGGGAAACTGAGGAGGGAGGATTGCTTGAGGCCAGGAGTTCGATCCTCCCTGGCCCGGGAAACATAGCGCGACCCTGTCTCCATAAAAAAGAAAAAAAAAGTAAAAAAGAAATTAAAGGACAAGTTACTTACATCATTGTTCCTGGTAGAATGACAACACAGATAATTTAGTTAAAACCTATCTTTAACCTTTTTGTGTGTGTGATTAATCTGTGAGTCTCTGATTATAGCTGGTTGAATATTTCCCCCAAAATAATTGGTTTTGAGCATTAATAATAGGCCTCTATGTCGATGACAATTGTTATGACTTTATTCATGTGCAATAAAGCTCTTATAATAGATTATACAATTAACTTTCTACAGTTGAAATAAGTGAAATATAAATGGTTTTAGAGGGATCCAGTTGGAATTAAGTTAAAGCACATTGACTTCTTCCAGTTTAGGACCATGTAATAGTTTTGAATGCATTTTTCATTATTTGAAACCTTTTTCTTCTAGCATGTAGTAATGGTGGGAGAACTAAATGACCCTGAAAATTCTGGAAATGAGGAGAAACAGACTAAAGCCACAGGCAGCAGATGAATGAAGAGAGAGAAGAGTGCTTTAGGTAAGCCTCTGGTTAGACCTAACTTTAATAAGCTCTACTTGAGAAAGGGGGCACATGGCCTCTCCTGGGGTACTATGGCTTCATTCATGTCACCCTAAAATTGCATGCTTCCTCTGAGCATAGTGGTCTTAATTAGGATGGGAGGTTAAACAAAATAAGCAAAATTAACAAAGCATTTGTCCTTTTATGTAGCAATGTTCTAGAAAAATCTTAATGGATTTCATTAATTTAAATGTCACAACACAATTAACTTTGTTTTTCCATCTCTGCTGAGTGTGGGTGCATCCTAATTTTTCTTATAGTTATAAAAAGTGTTGACTATTTCATATACACAATTAGTATTGAAATTACCAGAACTGTGGATAAAAATGTCATCTCTTGTTTATCTTCTCCCACGGTTACTTGTGAATTGTGGAGTGTGATGTGTAGAGCTGTTCTGGGAGGTGGAATACAGGTAGGACCCCTAGTCAAGAAGCCTGCCTCACAGAGAGGGCGCCTTACTCCACATTAAATGTTCACAGTCCTTTGCTCACTGTCTAATTGAGAAGAATATTAGTACATCAGGCGCTCAATCCCAAGTAAATTTAAAAATGGGAAGTCTTGCCGGGCGCGGTGGCTCAAGCCTGTAATCCCAGCACTTTGGGAGGCCGAGACGGGCGGATCACGAGGTCAGGAGATCGAGACCATCCTGGCTAACACAGTGAAACCCCGTCTCTACTAAAAAATACAAAAAACTAGCCGGGCGAGTTGGCGGGCACCTGTAGTCCCAGCTACTCGGGAGGCTGAGGCAGGAGAATGGCGTGAACCCGGGAGGCGGAGCTTGCAGTAAGCTGAGATCCGGCCACTGCACTCCAGCCTGGGCGACAGAGCGAGACTCCGTCTCAAAAAAAAACAAAAAAAACCAAAAAAAAATGGGAAGTCTTACAACACTTTTGGAAGATACGTGGATGAGGCTTTTAGGTGACTTGTTAGTCTTTTTTTTTTTTCTTGAGACAGAGTCTCACTCTGTCACTCAGGCTGGAGTGCAGTGATGTGTTCTCGGCTCACTGCAACCTCCACTTCCCGGGTTCAAGTGATTCTCCTGCCCCAGCCTCCTGAATATGGGACTACAGGTGCACGCCACCACGCCCGGCTAATTTGTATTTTCAGTAGAGATGGGGTTTCAATATGTTGACCAGGCTGGCCTCAAACTCCTGACCTCAAGTGATCCACCTGCCTGGGCCTTCCAAAGTAAATCAGCTTTATGCATTTAACTTTAATCAGCAATTAACTTTAAATTGTGCCTGGCTGGATTTGTTAGTCTTAACTCCAAAACTTTATTTCAATTTTCCCAGAGGCACTATGGGCCCAGAGCCAGCATGGGCTAGAAAGTGAAACTTTGTAGCCACAGACAGAGAGAGTGGAGAATGTTTCTTTTTTATTAAAAGGAGAAGAAGGCCAGTAGTGGTGGCTCACCCCTGTAATCCTAGCACTTTGGGAGGCCAAGGCAGGTGGATCACTTGAGGTCAGGAGTTCAAGACTAGACTGGTCAACATGGTGAAACCCTGTCTCTACTAAAAATACAAAATTAGCTGGGCATGGTGGCGGGCACCTGCAATCTCAGCTACTCAGGAGGCTGAGGCAGGAGAATCGCTTGAACTCGGGAGGCAGAGGTTGCAGTGAGCTGAGATTTTGCACATTGCACTTCAGTTTGGAAGACACAGCAAGACTCCATCTCAAAAAATAAATAAACAAAAATAAGCTAAATTAAGGTTCATGTCTGTAATCCCAGCACTTTGGGAGGCCGAGGTGGGCGGATCACAACATCAAGAGATCGAGACCATCCTGGCCAATATGGTGAAACCCCATCTTTACTAAAAATACAAAAATTAGCTGGGTGTGGTGGTGCACGCCTGTAGCTCCAGCTACTTGGGAGGCTGAGGCAGGAGAATCGCTTGAACCCGGAAGGCAGAGGTTGTAGTGAGCCAAAATGGCACCACTGCATTCCAGCCTGGCAACAGAGCGAGCCTCCATCTCAAAAAATAAAATAAAAATTAATTAATGAAATTTTTTTTAAAAAATGAAAAGAAAAAGTAAAACAAAATCCCAAGTCCCATTTGTATGAACGTTTATATGAAAATTTTATCCAACCACAAAAACACATTTTTGTGTTAAATACATTTTGTGATAAAGGAAACTGAATATGGACTAGTGCTCAGATGATATCAAAGAATCATTAATATTCTTAGGAGGGATAATAGAATTGTCATTATGAAGGAAAATGTTCTTCTTTTTAGGAGATACGTGCTGAAGGGCTAAAGTGTTATGTCTACAGTTTATCTTCCACATATATTGAAAACTTACACACACAGAGAAAAAAGCAAATGTGGTAAATATTAGAAGTTGTTGAATTTAGATACTGGGTGTATGGGTAGTCATTGAGCTAGTAATTAAAGGTCTGTGAATCAGTTGGAATTGCTTCTGGCTACAAATAAAACTTAACTGACAAAGGTTTCAATTTTAAGAACCTTCAACCTTGGCTAAACAAGAATTGCATCAGTTGTCCATTTAGTGTTGGTGCAGCCACTCAGTGATGCCATTGAGACCCTATATTGATCTATCCATCTGTCTTGTCATTTTCAGCAGATTGGCTTCTGACACTGCCAATTCATGATTGCATGACAGCTGCCGCAGCTGTAGGCACTGTCACACTCACAGACAGGATGTGGGTGGGGAAGAGCAAAAGCAAACTCTCCTCTTGCACTTGCACCATTTAGCAGAAAGCAGCGTCGTTCCCTGAAGGCCCCAGGAGACTTCTACTTATACCTCAGTGGCCAGAATGGTCCTATGCCAATCCTAGCTACAGGGGAGTCTAGGGAAGGAAATCACCATATGGAATTTATATCTATTGTGATTTATCCCCTTGGGTTACAGGTGCACTGTCACCCTGAACAAAAGTGGTGTTCTGTTAACAAAAAAAAAAAAAAAAAAAAAAAAAAAAGGAGAAAATGGCAGCTGTTTGTCATTGGCTAAATAAATACCCTTTTTCTCTGGAAGGGAAATTGTTCTGTTTCACTAGATAACAGAAATGATTTTTAAATGAAACTAAAACTCCTTCCACATGACATCAGATTGATGTTTAACAGAAAGATAAATGGTGCCCGAAAGGAGCTTTTAGGTTTCTTGTTTTTCTTTAGCTCAGTAAAAATAGAAAGTTTTTAGCCATCCGTGGAAGCTATTTTTTGCTTAACTTTTGATTTTGGTAATACATTTCAATATACAGTTTGCTTCCAACAATTGTTTTCATTGTGATAGACATTGTGAGGCAGAACCCAATATATATTTCTACTCATCATATTATTAGCTACCATTTGTTGAGTGTCCCTTATATGCAAGGCATTATAATAGGTGGTTACATCTTCTCTCATTTATGTAAGAGGATATGCCCAGCTGTTACAAAAAGCCCTAGATCAAGTCTGAGTCATCAGACTTAATAAAGAAGAAGAAAACGGAAAGTTTTCAACAACCATTCTAATTTCTACTTCATTCCCAGCCTGTGTGAGGCCACTATAATAAGATACTCTTGACATCTGGGCTCTTAAAATGGAAACCCATTTATTGGTTAAAACAAAGAACAGTCACAACTAGAATTCCCTTCTGTTCCCTTCCCTATCCCTTGGCCCAAGGGTAGGGTTTCTTTTAGAAAGGAAGCAAGACACTCATTATAGAGTCTTAGCTCAGTCATAGCCACCTAACCATCACTGGGGGCCACAGTCATGTGTCCTGGAAAGGCATAGAAGGCATGACCTATGCCCAGAAGGTCTCTGAGTGTGCAGAAGTCCCTCACCTTCAGGCCATTTGGTGATGATTTAGCATGTGGTGTGGATGACTGAGGTCCACCTTCTAACTCTGGTTCACTGCCAACAGATGCTGTGAAGTGCTGTGTTGTTTTCTGGAGTCTTAGCAAAGAGAAGTATAGGCTGACAGCACTCTTGGGCTACCCCATGGCTCTTGGTCATTTGTTGTCTCAGGTAAGCCTAGTTGAAGAGAAGCTCAACAGAGCCAAAGCTGGCAGAAAGGACCAAGAGGCTATAGACTGGTGGGTTGAGGTGAAGGTAGTGGGTACACCATTGGGAAACTAGATACTGGTTTTGGAAGGAAGAAACCATTCAGAAGGAGAAGGGCCAGAGGTACGTATGAACATCCAGGTCAGGAGATGAAAGTTAGATCAATGTCTGGCAAATTAGCAGAGAGTAGACATAGACAGAGAGCAGAGCAACACCTGGGTGCAATTTGTAGAGTTTCCTACTGCATTTCCTTCACTTAACAAAGATTTTGTTTAGTGTGTACTATGTGCCAGAAACTGTTCTAGGTACCAGGAATATAGTAGTGAACAAAACAGACAAAGATCCCTGCCTCTCATTCTCCTTGTAGTTATAACTTGTTTTTTCCACTTACATTCTAATGAGGAAAACAAATTATAAACAAGATCTACACATAAATTATAAGTAAATTATGTAGTATGTTAGTGGTAAATAGTAAGCAGAAACAGAAAGCAGCAAAAGGAGATAAAGGAGTGTAAAGATACTGTGCTTACAACACAGTAGCCACTAGCCTTGTGTGGCTGATGATATTTAAATTAAAGTTAAAAATTCTGCTTCCATGTGATACAAGCCACATTTCCAGTGCTCAAAAGCCTCATAGTGGCCATCCTATTGGACAGTGAAGATAAAGTTTCATCATGCAGAAAGTTCTGTTGGTCAGTGCTTTTATAAAGGGTGCAATATTTAGGTGGGGTGGGTAGTGAAGGTCCTACTGCAATATAACTTTTAAATAAAGACCCAATGGAGTTGATGGGGTTGATGGGCTGATGGGCTGACTCATGAGCCTGTCTAGAGGAAGAGTATTCCAGACAGAGGGAATGGCAAATGCAGAGGTTCAGGAGATGGGAGTGAAGTCCATGTGGCTGGAGCATAGTGGATGGGGTAGAGTAGTAAAAGAGGAGGTCAGAGAAGTGAATGGAGGGAACAGATCCTGAGGCCCTTGTGGGCCTTTGTAAGGACTTTGTATTCTACCCTAAGTGAGATGAGAACCATTAGAGGTTTTGTGCAGAGGAGTTTCATGATCTGACTTAGATTTTAATAGAACCCCTCTGGCTGCTATGATGAGGATAGATTTAAAGTGGGCCAAGGCAGAGGTAGGGGATAAGTGAGGGGATATTGCAATAACCCTGGAAAGAGGTGACAGTGTCTAGGCTGGTAGCAGTGGTGGTGGTGGTGAAAAGTAATCAGATTCAGGTTATTCTTTTGAAGGCTCAGGCAACATGATGCCTGTCTGGGGTGTAGGGTTTAAAAGAGAGAACAGACGAAGGTTTTCTGGTCTGAGCAATAGGAAGGATGGAGTTTTCACTCACTAAGATGGGGAAGACTGGGGGTGGAACCAGTTTGAATAGAATAAGATCAGGAGTTCCTTTTTGGACATGTTAAATGTGATATGCCTGCTCAGCATCCCATGGATGTTCAGCAAGTGGTGGTTGCTGGACTTAGAAATTTGGGACTTGTCAGCCTTGTGGTATTTTAAATCATGAGGCTGGTGATATCCTTAAAGGAGTGGGTTTAAATAGAAAATAGAAGACGTGGTTGGGCTCATGCCTGTAATCCCAGCACTCCGGGAGGCCGAGGCAGGTGGATTGCTTGAGTCCAGGAG
This sequence comes from Macaca thibetana thibetana, assembly GCF_024542745.1. Classification (NCBI taxonomy): domain Eukaryota; kingdom Metazoa; phylum Chordata; class Mammalia; order Primates; family Cercopithecidae; genus Macaca; species Macaca thibetana. Next base: position 93,374,399 of record NC_065580.1, on the reverse strand, counting down.
CTTGAGACCAACCTGGGCAACATGGTGAAACCCTGTCTCTACTAAAAATAAAAATAAAAATAAAAAAATAGCCAGACATGGCAGTGCGTGCCTGTAATCCGAGCTACTCAGGAGGTTGAGGTGGGAGAATCACCTGAGCCCGGGAGCTCAAGGCTGCAGTGAGCTGAGATTGCACCACTGTACCTCAGCCTCAGCAACCAGAGTGAGATGCTATCCAGAAAGGGAAGGGGAGGAGAGGGGAGAGGAGGGGGTCCAAGACCAGATAGGAGGTTGGTAAAGGAGGCAATAGAAGGAGCAGCCAGTGTTAGAAAAGCCAGGAGAAGGGGGTGCATGAAGCCTAGTGAGGCAGGGTTCACAAAGGAGGAAGGGAGCAAGGTGTCCCATGCAGACATGAGCACTCAGAACTGACAGCTGGATTGAACCCCGTGGTGGGTAATTGATGACCTTGTGAGGAGTAGATATGTTGAGAGATGGGGGTGAAAGTTGTTCACAGTGGGTTCAAGGGAGAATTGAAGCAAGAACAAATGATCCTTTCAAGATATAAAGGTGAGTAGAGAGCTGGTGTAGTAGCCAAGAGAAGAACAGCAAGACCAAGAGAAAGTTGTTGTTGCTGTTTTTGTTTTTTTGTTTTTCAAATGATCCTTATTGAAATATTTTCCATTGTGCGTCTTAACTAGTTGGGCATTCCACAGCACCACCGTTGATGTCACCTATGATGTCATGAGGGTGGCGGCCATCAACATTGCAGCCCACAGACTCGAGAGTCCCCAGTATCTCTTTAATGATTCCAGAGAGTTCTCTGGCTAAAGATCAGTGCCACATGTGTCGAGCAATGTTGACGATCTCATCAAAAGTGACATTTCCACCGTGTTTAATATTTTTCTGTTTCTGTCTCTTGGCGGTTCCTTGAGGGCTTTGATGATCAGGGCAGAGGGAGAAGGCACCACCTCAATCTGGGCCTGTCTGTTCTGAATGGTCAGTTTCACTGTAATCCTCAGATCCTTTCAGTCACTGGTTGCTTTAGCAATGTTATCACCAACCTTTTTTGGAAACAGACCCAGGGGGGCCGATCTTGGGGGCCAACACAGACGTGGCACCCACTTCACCCCCGGTGCACCTCAGGTATATGACTTTGATCTCGTTGGGGTAAAACTTTGGCAGCATGGCAGAGGCGGCTAGATTCAGGATGACCGAAGAAAGTTGCACCTTGGCCTCCTCCCAGCTGAAAGCCGAAAGCCTTGTTGCTGTTTTTTGAAGAGATGCTTGGATTAATAACTTGTTTGTAAGACCTAGTAAAGAGAAAGTTTGAGGACACACGAGCAGAGGAGAAGAAAGACTGGAGGGAAGAGAGATATGGGGAGGAACTGGCATGTGCCAGGAGCCTGGAGACAGGAGGGGAGGCAGAGCCCAGGGCCTGGGTGCAGGCAGAGGAGCAGGTGTGGGGATGAGAACTCAAGGAAGTCCTCTCCTATAGTTTTTAGATCGTTAGTGATACAGGAAACACAGTCATCAGTGCAGAGTGAGTGTGGGAAAGTTTTTAGGAGAGAAGAGAGGTATTTTAGGGAAGTGGGAATGTCAATGGACAAGAGAAATGCTGTCCAATGGCAGCCCAGCCCAAAGACCAACTTGGTGCTGAGACTTTGAAGGGAGACTAGTCAGTGAGGGGAGATCTTCTCCTGGCCAGACCCTCTCCCAAGGCTGGGTGAGATGGAAGATACTGACACATTCCAGAGAATTCCTGATGTGGCAGGCTAGCTCCCAAGAAGCTCTTTCCACCAGCGATGGGCCAGTGGCGTTGGCTTGAACAGACTGTGGTTCCAGCACTTTAATGCAGTTTCTGTCACTGGAGGATTTGTCCAGTGCTGGGATGTGGAGTGAGAGCAAAACCCTGATGCCTCAGGGATGGCTGAAGTGCTGAAGCACACAGGGTGCACTTGGGGAGAGGCCACAGTGTTGGTGACCTCTGCGGGTGTGAATGACCCCAGGCACTTGTTTCAGTGTTGGGGTGGGTGGCTAGGTAATGCTCCTGTGTCAGCGGTTGACGTGTCCAGTGTTGATGTCCTTCCTCAGTGCCATATGCCAACCTTCAGGTTCCAGAGGGCCTTTTGAGTGACCTGCCATGGTTTCTCCATGACTAGCTTCTGGGGTGATGGGGTGGCACCTCACCCTGTCTAAGTTGAAACTCATCACACTGGGTTGTATTTCATGGTCTATTGTCTGTTATCCCTGGGCTGTAAGTGTAAGAACCCTCTCCAACTTTCTTACCACTTTATCCCCGGTGCCTGGCAAAATACCTGAATACATGAATACATACAAGAGGGCAGGTAGGAAGGAAGGATGGGAGGAAGGAAGAGGGAAGGAAGGAAAAAAGAAGGGAAAGGAAAGAAAGAAAGGAAAGGAGGAGGGGAGGAAGGAAGGGACGAGGGGAGGAAGGAAGGAAGGAGCAGACATGGAATCCCTGCCACTATAGTAGGGCTATTCCAATGAGGATTGCAATCATGGATCTGAATCAGTGGTAGCCTCCATAGAGGATGTAGCGATGAGGTAGGGTAGAAGGTAGTGAGTGCCATAAAGAGGGCTTTCAACAGGGCTCTCTAAAACCAGGAAGACACATGTGAGATTGTAGGGCATAACCAGGAAGACTGGGATGCCAGTGCCTGGCCAGATGGGGGTCTGATCCACTCTCCTAAATGACTTCTTTTCTCTCCTGAAAACTTTGCCACACTCACTCTGCACTGATGACTGCGTTTCCTGTGGCACTAAAGATCTAAATCAGAACCGCATTTCTGACCCCCATTCTGATGGGCATCAGAAAAGTGAAAATAAGGAGTGATGGTCCGGATGGGCAAGAGGAAGCAGGAAAGGAGTCCTGGCGAGTAGCTGAGACAGGCCCTGGCCCCCAGCTCTGTGGGGAAGGTGCGGGGTGGGTGTGTTGAAAGGTTGGAGAGGAGGCCCCCTGCAGCTGGGAATCCACACAAGACTGTATTAGTCCGTTTTCACACTGCTAATAAAGACATACCTGAGACTGGGAAGAAAAAGAGGTTTAATTGGACTTACTGTTCCACATGACTGGGGAGGCCTCAGAATCACGGTGGGAGGTGAAAGGCACGTCTTACATGGTGGCAGCAAGAGAAAAATGAGGAAGAAGCAAAAGCAGAAACCCCTAATAAACCCATGAGATCTTGTGAGACTTATTCACTACCATGAGAATAGCATGGGAAAGACTGGCCCCTCCATGATTCAATTACCTCCCCCTGGGTCCCTACCACAACACGTGGAAATTCTGGGAGATACAATTCGAGATTCGGATGGGGACACAGCCAAATCATATCAGGGCACGGCAGCTTTGGTGATCCACCGCTCCTTCCTGCTCCTCCCAGGTAAAGGGGAGTCTCTCTTCAGACTTGCTTCATCCCTTCCCTTTCTTATCCCTCTCCGACTTTTGCACCTTACACCCCAACCTCTGGATTTTGTCTGCAGTTATCCTTTCTTTTTTCAACAGGCCTCTGTACCCACTGTTCTCCCAACCTGGAGAGTTGTTTCCACCCCTGATCCTCACTTGCTAGTTCAGTTCCTTCTTGGTCCTCAGATTTTGCCCTGGGGCAACTTCCTGCCATTTCTATATTCTTCCATTGCATTCTGGGCTACTTCCCTTATGGCACATATGTCGACAGAAATGCCTTATTTCTCTATTTCTAGACTTAAGGAAAGGGAAAGAGATGGATATTTCCCCAGCGGTCCCTCAGTGACAAATGAATGAAGACAACTTTGTCAAAAGAAAACAAAATCCCTGAGTATCCCCTAACTTTGTGCTTGTATTTTTATCCAGCACTGGTGTACTCTCTAAAAGCAAATTCATGCTAAACAGCATTTTAGTCTTTCTGGTTAGCTGGCAAAATTTGCTCCAAATAAATATGTATATATATTTATTATTTAACAATGCTTATGGTTTAAATACATGTGTTTTAGGAGCAACTTTGATCTACCTCATGAGTCCAAGTTTTTTAATTTTGTAAGTTGTGCCTTATGAATATGGGTAAGAGAGGAATCAAAATGAAATTAATGTTTTGTCTTTGGATGGTTAAGAGAACTGCAATATTAAGGACATTAGGATGTCTCAAAATATTAGATGCAAAAATGTGTATTTTTTAAAAATATGTGTGAATTATCAAATATAGAACAAATAGAGGAAGATGGCTGGGTCTGGTGGCTCATTCCTGTAATCCCAGCACTTTGGGAGGCCAAGGTGGGCGGATCACTTGAGGTCAGGAGTTCAAGACCAGCCTGGCCAACATGGTGAAACCCCGTCTCTATTTTTTCTTTTTTTTTTGTTTGAGATGGAGTCTCGCTCTGTTACCCAGGTTAGAGTGCAGTGGCACTATCTCAGCTCACTGCAACCTCTGCCTCAAGCAATTTTCCTGCCTCAGCCTCCGGAATAGCTGGGACTATAGGTGCGTGCCAACAAAGCTGGCTAATGTTTTACATTTTTAGTAGAGACGGGTTTCACCGTATTAGCCAGGATGGCCTCGGTGTCCTGACCTCATGATCCGCCTGCCTCAGCCTCTCAAAGTGCTGGGACTACAGGTGTAAGCCAGCACACCTGGCCAACCCCATCTGTATTAAAAATACAAAAATTAGCTGGGCATGGTGGCACATGCCTGTAATCCCAGTTATTCAGGAATCTGAGGCAGGAGAATCATTTGAACCCAGGAGGTGGAGGTTGCAGCAAGCTGAGATCGTGCCATTGCCCTCCAGCCTGGGCAACAGAGTACTCCATCTTAAAAAAAAAAAAGGCAGGCACATAAAAACATATGTGTTGGAATAAATGTAATAAATAATTATAAAGGCTGAGTGTGGTTGCTCACACTTGTAATCCCAACACTTTGGGAGGCTGAGGTGGGAGTATTGCTTGAGCCCAGGAGACCACCCTGGGCAACATAGTGAGACCCAATCTTTACAAATTAAAAAAAAAAAAAAAAAACTAGCTAGGCATCATGGTGCGTGCCTGTAGTCCCGGCTACTTGGGAGGCTGAGGTGGGAGGATGTCTTGAGCCTGGGAAGTTGAGGCTGCAGTGAGCTATGATTGCACCGTTGCACTCAGCCTGGGAGACAGAGTGAGATCCAGTCTCAACATAATAATGATAATAATTTGTATATTATTTTATAAAATTTTTATTTTATTATTATTATTGTAGGAATACTTTGAAGCCTAAGATGGTGGCATCTTCCTTTAGAGATAATTTTAACTAGCTCCCACCAGATGCATAGTGGACACTAGTCATTTTGTAACACTTTAATCCATGTTCAAGGTTTGAGATTCCCTGCCCATTCGGATGAGGTAGAACTGGACTACAAGTCCACGTGAGCATCAGTTTACTTCAGGTTTACCCTTACTTACATTTAAGATGTAATTACATGGGATCTCAGCTTAAAATGGGAACTGGTTTATCTTAGTCCCCATCTTTGGTAGCATGGACTTCCATAGTCTGTCTTTCTGAGGACAACGAACCTGCTGTTGTATTTCACAGCTGTTGCTTCAGAATCAGCAGATGTCCTCAGGGCACTGTGGGCTTTGTTCTTGGAGGTCTCATGTTCTTCCAAGTGTTTGTCTGATATTTTTTCATTAGCTTGTTGACTCTTTGGAGCTTTTAAGATTTTAACATATATTCTCTCTAGCTTTTAAAATTTATAACTATATTGCATAAAAATAAAGTTATAGATGTACTGCATAAAAGTGTAATTTTACATTCTGTCTTGTAATCCTGCATATTACATGTCCCTGGGGATAAATGCATCTTTGTGGATTTTAACTTGGATCCATCTTTTAGGTCAATGATGAAAACATGCTTTGCCTGCACTACTACTTTGCAGGGAGACCAAATGTGGAACTTTGCCATGTCTATCTTCCTGATAGAATTATATGGACATAATCTGCTTTTATCAGCAGTGTTTGGCTTAGTGGTGGCTGGATATGTATTAATATTTGGGGTCTTAATTGGTGATTGGATTGAAAAGAAACCAAGAAATAAAGGTAATACTCTTACCTGTGACATACATATTTATGTGGTACATTATGACTTCACTGGCTTTTTTGGTTTATTTAGTGAAATAAAATTCATAAATTGCTATGAACTGAATAGCAAAAGAGCATAAGTTAAAAACTCTGGACAAAGTTATACAGCTTTGTGTCATCATTCTCTGATTCTACATGTAAGATGTTTTAGATTTTTGCTAAGTATAGGTTTTTAATACAAATTCCTGAAAAATGCTTTCTTTCTAATATTTTGGCATTACTTATGCATAATATGCTTGTGTTGTTTTTATTAGAAGCAATTTATTTGTGTAAATGATTTTTTTTTTGGTACTGGGTGATCTGTCTAAACTATTCATTAATATCTGGAGACTTATTTGTTTAAATGTAGATCTACTTTTAGCTTTTGGCCATACTGTCTCTTTAAGCTTCTTTGTCCAATAAGAATGTAGGCTATATAAATGTAGGCTTCTCTGAAGCCATACCATTGAAAAGACTAGCTGATTGAAAATCTGGTGTGCTGGTCTTTAGGCTAAATTGGTACCTTCGGTTACAAATTAAATCCAGAAGAATGTAATGTAGCACTAGAACATTTTAAGTTTCTTGACTTACCTAGAATCCAGCTTTTCATATATTTGAGAATCCGTCTCTCAAATATGTTTTCATTCACTTGCGAAGTCCAGCTTTTTTCTCTTTTGGTTGCAAAGGCTTTGTCTTTAGTGAGTTCAAGAGTCTGCTCTTTGCCTCTTAAGCCTGTGATCACCGATGGAAATGCTAACCCTGGTTGCACAGGGATTTGGTCAAATGCAACTACTCTGCATTTTTTTTATTCTATTTTATTTTTTTGAGACAGGGTCTCGATCTGTCGCCCAGGCTGGAGTGCAGTGGCACGATCTTGGCTCACTGCAACCTCTACTTTCCAGGTTCGAGTGATTCTTGTGCTTCAGCCTCACGAGTAGCTGGAATTACAGGTGTGTGCCACCGCGCCTGGCTAATTTTTGTATTTTTAGGAGAGACAGGGTTTCGCCATGTTGGCCAGGCTTGTCTGGAACTCCTGACCTCAAGTGATCGGCCCGCCTTGGCCTCCCAAAGTGCTGGGATTACAGTTGTGAGCCACCGCACCCAGCCTGCTCTGCATTAAATGATGATATAGCTGTGAGCTGCCTGTTAAAACCGAGAGTAAAGATTGGGCTGGGTGTTTCCATTCACAGTTGCTTATGCCTCGCTCTTCACGCAGAACGCCTCCGTCACCACCTGTTGCGCTGTCCTGATGCTTGTGCTCCCCTTCAAGAGGCAGATGGAACAAATCTGGGATGGCTGGCTCACTGTGAGTGTCTCCCGTGTCCCTGTGTCACAGACACCCTGAATGTCCACCAGTTAATGTTTTCTTTGTGGCCCTGCTCACTGATTTTGGATCAGGCTAATCTTTCCTCAGTGTCCTCCTCTCCCCTAATTTGTGAGTCTGAGCTGAAATCCCACTGACATGAAGGCAATAGAACAGCAGAATCTGTGTCTGCAAGGTACAAATTAGCGTCGGCTCTGGCTCTGATGGGGTGGGAGGAAGAAAATGCTTAGCATTAACACAATAGCACTGGGCTCCAAACCTACATTGAATCTTTTTCTCTCTAAGGTCTTTGTGTTCATTTAGATGTTCCTTGAGCTGTCAGATAAATAACTGTATGCACTGCAGTGGGGCGGGAAAATCTATTCTCAGGTTCCAAACTTCCTTTCCCCTCCTTCAGTAGGTGGCCTACTGTGCACTGGTGACCACCCTAGTGGCCTTGGCAAACCTGGCTGGCATGGCACTGACCATCACCATTCAGAGGGACTGGATCGTGAGCTGACGGGTGACAACAGAGGCCGGCTGGTTGGTGAGTGGTACCACCCTGGGTACTGATCCTCTGATCAGCTGAGAAGTAGAGAGCTGACAAGGCAATCAGGGCTCTGAGAGAGGCTGACAACAGGCTTTAAGAACATGTTATTTGGAGTCAACGAGACCTGGGTTTGAGTTTGAATTCAGCTAAAACCAGCTGTGCCTCTTACTAGATGCATACTCCAGGGCAAGTTACGTGATTTTCCTCAACTGTAGAATGAGGGAAATAAAGTCACATACACACACACACACACACACACACACACACACACAGAGCTCAGCTGTGGGAAGGATTCTAAGAGATACAGGATCTGGAAAGCACTTAACACTATATCTGCATGTAGGAGTCACCTAAGAAATGATTGGTACTGTATTATCTAAAGAATATATAGGCTGGGCGCGGTGGCTCACGCCTCTAATCCCAACGCTTTGGGAGGCCAAGACGGGCAGACCATGAGATCAGGAGATCAAGATCATCCTGGCCAACATGGTGAAACCCTGTCTCTACTAAAAATACAAAAATTAATGGGGCGTGGGCACGCACCTGTAGTCCCAGCCACGTGGGAGGCTGAGGCAAGAGAATTGCTTGAACTCAGGAGGTGGAGGTTGCAGTGAGCCGAGATCGCGCCACTGCACTCCAGCCTGGCCAACAGAGCAAGACTGTCTCAAAAAAAAAAAAAAAAAAAGAAAAAGAAAAATAATATATAGGCTGTATTTTTAGGAGAGAAGGCTCTCAAAATGTATCACAGAGGTACCTTGGCAATTTTAGGCCTAGAAAATAAGTAAATTAAAAGATTTATTGGCCAGGCTTGGTGGTTCATGGCTGTAATCCTGGAATTTTGGGAGGCCAAGGTGGGAGGATGGCTTGAGGCCAGGAGTTCAAGGCCAGCCTGGCAACATAGGGATACACTGTCTCTACAAAAGAAAAAAGAAGGCCATGTGTGGTGGCTCACATCTGTAATCCGAGCACTTTGGGAGGCTGAGGCAGGTGGATCATCTGAGGTCAGGAGTTTGAGAATAGCCTGACCACATGCAGAAACCCCATTTCTACTAAGAATACAAAATTAGCCAGGTGTGGTGGCACATGCCTGTTATCCCAGCTACTCGGGAGGCTGAGGTAGGAGAATTGCTTGAACCTGGGAGGTAGAGGTTGTGGTGAGCCAAGATCGCACCATTGCACATATATATATTTCTTAATTCGGGCCAGTGATAAGCTTCCACTTTCAAAAAAAAAAAAAAAATCTTCAAGTGTAACTGTGAATTGTCATTGATAATAAAGGTAAAAAAATATTTTTTTTTAATAATGGAGCTAAACGAAAGAATCTGGCATTTTTGCTTTTTCTCCCATTTGCAAAACTTGGATCATTCACATTGAGATATATACACATTGCCAACTTAAAGCTGAAGATCTCATCCTACTCTCTATTTGTGTGGGTGGTACTCTGCTAGAAAAGGTGTGTGATCATGGATGGCCAAGATAAAGGAAGCTATTAAAGAGGAGTCTATAGAAATCATGCCTTGCAAAGACTAGGAACCCTTTATAATCATGTTTTCTTTTAAACTACACTTATTTGGATGTACTCTGGCTTAAATAACAGCACCTAAAATAAAACAGCTATGTGGATAAAAGCCAAGTAACATGGTGTCCTCTGTCTCTGGGTGAAGAAAGTCTTCCTATTCTTTGTTAATTAAATTAAAAAAAAAAAGATAAAGCACAGAATTTATTACAATTAAAAAAATAATATTGTAAATATATCCTTCGATGATGATGGAATAGTGAAGCTAATAAGCTTCATAGTCACACTGCTTGGGTTGGATTCTCAGCTCAGCCATGTGCCCTCTCTGTGACTTTGAACAAGTAAAATCACCTCTCTGTGCCCCAGTTTCCTAACTTGTAAAAAGGAAACACTATTGACCTGTAAGAGTTGTTGCGAGGATTAAGATGAATAGATGTAGAAAGCTTAGAACTATTGCCTGGCACAGAGTAAGTGTTCAACTAATTCTGTCCTCTACCCTCCTCTTGTCACCTTGCTCCCCTGACAAACATGTTGGTTATAATAATGGCGTTAATACTACTATAGTTGTTAAGATAATGGGTTGTGTTGGGAAAGAGTGCTGAGATGGGAGTTAAAATAATTAGCTACAAGTAACACAGTCTCTCTGTTTCTCAGTTTATTTATCTGTTAATTGTCCAAGTTCCAATAGAATTGATCTTGAAGGTCTTTTCCTGGTTGCAAATCCTACGGCTAATCTATAGTTAAATCCAAAGGGATCTTTCTTGTTTTCACCATAATTACATGGCTAGCAAATCTAGTAAATGCATGATGTTAAATTCACCAGAAGGAAGGACTCACCCACTAAGTTGCAATGTTTCCTTCCTCTCACTTACAGGGATGAATGCAACAGTCCAGCAGAAGGACCAGATCATCAATATATTTGCTCCCCTGTCTGTGGGTCAAGTGATGACATATACATCTCATGTGATCAGTTGTTGTTTCATTCTTGGATGGAACTTTGTTTCACTTCTTGTAGTTTCTATTTCTGTCCAGGGTTTATCAGCTAGTTCACCGATTGGCTATAAAACCCCAGCAACACACAGAGGGGCACTTCCTAGAAAGGCAACAGGAGGCTGTGAACATTCAAGGTAATGCAAACTCAGAGGGAGTTCCTGTTCTTTTCCTCTCCTTTATGTCAGTGTTTTTTTTCCAGAACTCTTCTTTCCAGAACTCTTGAAAGTTCTGATCATAATCTGATCATAATCTCAACATTTTATCTGCAAATGTGCCTAGAAACAGTGACAAATGAGAGGGCTCCAGCTGTGCCATTGGTCATGCAGTTCATAGGGCTGATCTTATTGGTGGGGCAGGCAGGGCTGCCTTATACACAGGTTGTGCCCTGTCTGGGGACTCCATTCAGAGAGACTGACACCACCATGGGACTGTGCAGTATACAACGTGCACAACCTGTCCCACAGTCCTGGGGGCAATTACTCCTCCAATCTCACTTACGAACATCCTCCCCAAAGATACTAGAGAGGCAACTGTGTCAGAGTATGGGCTGCTCTTTGGTCAAGACAATATGATGAATTGGTCATTCCTGTTATCAACAGTATTTTTTTTTAAATCAGAAATTCCCAAACAGTATGGTGGGAATAAAAGAAAGGGGGCTTTGCCAGTAGATATGACCTCAATCTCCCAAAGAAAGAGCCAGCACTGCATACTGGCTGTGTTGCCCATCTGCCTGGTACAGCACAGTCCAGGAATTGCTTCTGCTCTCAGTTTCTTTTTATGTACTTCTTATAATTCATTCTCTTTTCTCTCAAGTTATTTTGCAGTTAAAGTCCACCAGATCTCATTACACAAATAAAATATATGTATTTGCAGAGACAGATAAACAGAGATACATATTTAGATGAGGGATGAATAGATAGATATGTAAGCAGATAGATGAATAGATAGAGTAAGCTGTATTCTTCCCCTCTGCGGCTATTACCTGTGTGACCATGCAAAGTTAGTTTATTCACATTCTGTCTTACTATCTGTAAATTAAGGACCACAAAGGAAGTGATATCATACAGATGTTATGACAATTAAATAAGATAGTTTATGTAAAGCCCAATTTTACTCCCTGGCATATAGTAAAACTTAAGCCAATGTTAGCTATTTTTTTTTCATTGTTGTTGTCATTGTGATCTTTTTAAAAATTGTTCTGGCAATACATTCATTTCTGCAATTAAGAGCTTAATCCTTCCCACACTTCTTGGTCTAGAATGGATCTGGCCCACCTGCCCCTTTCTCCTTCCTCCACAGTTCTATTTGGTTCCTCTAGTCCTTTGCAGGATTTGTCTTAATTTGCACTAAATACCCCTCACAATGGTGTGTGTGTATATGTGTGTGTGTGTATATATATTATACATATATATAATATACATATATATAATATACGTATATACATATATATATATATATATATATATATATATATATATATATATATGTTTTGAGACGGAGTTTCGCTCTGTCACCCAGGCTGCAGTACAGTGGCGTGATCTCGGCTCACTGCAACCTCCGCCTCCTGGGTTCAAGTGATTCTCCTGCCTCAGCCTCCCGAGTAGCTGGGATTACAGGCATGTGCCACCATGCCTGGTAACTTTTGTATTTTTAGTAGAGACGTGGTTTCACCGTGTTGGTCAGGCTGATCTCCAACTCCTAACCTTGTGATCCACCCGCCTCGGCCTCCCAAAGTGCTGGGATTACAGGCATGAGTCACCACACTCGGCGGTTATATATTTTTAATCTGCTTATAATTGTTGTTTATTCTATCTTGGAAGACTGAAAGGTATTTAGCTTTTTTCACATAAGTGTCTGTTTCTTCAGAAAAATAACTAAAGGAAATATCTATCACTATTTCCTGGAGCTCATGACTGAGTTCCAAGCATGTAGCATTTTGTCTTCTACAAAATGTGTCCTCCTCTTCCTCCTTCTTTCAGTGCCATCTTCCTGGCTTGACTGTGTGTTAGTTTGGGTTCTCTCAAGAGTAATCCCAGAGACAAAGATTTGGGGTGAAAATTAATCTATTAATATTTGGAAGGTGATTCCAGGAAGCATGGTGAGGGAATGGGAAGTGAGACTGAGAAGGGAGAAAAGCCAATAAAAGGTGTGTTAATGTATAGGTTACTGCTGATGGCCACTGGGCTCAATCCTTTTGGTGACCTTTTGAGAAACCGTGTAGGATACACCTCAGAACTGTCCCACCAAGGCCCAAGGAAACTAGGATGTTTATCGACCAACTCTTGTCTGTTTTTGGTTGAGAGTTGTTCTCAGGGCAACTTACAGCTCACCCCTCATGTTCCTGTGGCTGGAGAGGGATCTTCAGGCAAAGAGACACAGGTGCTTAGGGTAGGAGGCCATCAGTGTACACAGGAATTGTCCAACAAAGAAGCAGATAACACTGGGGATGGGTTGAGGGGAGATCAACAGGCACTGACTTAAAGCTTGTTTGGATTTTATTTTGGGTGAAATGGACTGTTGGGTAATCAATGGTGGATTCATCTACAAGCCCAGGACTTTGGAAAAGCCAAAGGAACACAGGTTTAACCTTGAAGAACAGACCACAACCTCAGGTTTTCCTTTTCACCTTCTCTGCATGTGCCATGAGGGATGGGAAGCCTACTGCAGGCAGATGGTCTTCTTAGCTGGCTTGGGCTTAGTCTTCCTCTACATGACAGTTCTGGGGTCTGGCTGTATCATCACTGGCTATGCCTGCACCCAAGAGGTTGGAGACTCCCTGCTTAGCATCCTCATGGCCCTTTCAACTCTCTCTGGCCTGATGGGCACCATTCTCTTCACCCAACTTAGGGGGCACTATGGCTTAGTCACAACTGGAGTCATATCTAGCCAGTTCCATTTAGGTTGTCTAACGCTGTGCATGTTTTCTGTCTTTGCTCCTGGAAATCCTTTTGATCTGGCTGCTTTGTCACTTCCATTAAGCAAAAATCCTTCAAACCATGAGTTGTTGGTCCAGTGGATGGAAGAACGGTCCAGAGGAGTGGCTTGGTTCACGTTTCTTTCAAAGGGATAAACATGTGTCTGGTTCTCTTTTAGCAACTCATGGTAAGACTTGGGACACTCAGAGTCCTGCTGTTTGAAGGCCAGCAGGACCCTGAGCATTCTGAGTCTTCCATCTCCATTATCTTCCTCTTCTCAGCTGTGATCCTGGCAAGAATCGGTGAACAGCAGATCATATGTGGCAAGGGATTCTGCAGCTTGCGATGTTGCTAAGTGCAATCTTAGAAGCATTTGATGGCCTCACCACTGTACTATTGTGTCTTCATCATTCATTCATGCAGAGCCTGTTATGTGACCGGAACTGTGTTAGACAGTGGGGATACAAGAGTTATTTGATCACACAGAGTGTTAGCGCTATGGAGTTTACAGTCTGACCAATAAGTAAGTAGTTAACAACAGTCAACAACACAGAGTGACAGGAGCTTTGATAGGGAAGAGCAAAGCATTGGGGACACATGGGAGGGATACCAAATGTGGCCTTGTGGGTTAGGGAAGCCTTCCTAGAAAGAGGCACAATTAAGAAATCCCTAAAGAGCAAGCTAGGCAGGTGACGGGGCAGACTGTTCCAGGCAAGCCAGAAGCAGTGGTGCAAAGGTGAACACTGGGAGATGCGGGGAAGTGAAAATAGTTATTTCCTGGGTGTCAAGCATGTAAATGCTACAGATGATGTCTACATTAAAGAACTATATTGACCTGAGTCCTTTTTCTGCAGAACTGGGATAAGGAGAGAGGAAAGAGAGCAGCTTGCGGGGGGGAATGGCAAGTCTTTCCTTAGCTGCCTGGGGGAGGGTAGCGCAATTCTTCCCCAAGAACAGTGTGTCTAGCCTTGAGAGTCTACAAGGTACTTGGGTTAGGAGGCCATCAGTGTACACAGGAATTGTCCAACAAAGCAGATGAGACTGGGGATGGGTTGAGGGGAGATGGACAGGCACTGACTTAAAGCTTATCTGGATTTTAAACCTTGTACCTCCTAACCCTACCTTGCGTTAAAGCTTGTACCGCCTACCCCAAGTACCTGTCTTTGCTCCTGGTCTGCTCCAAATACTTGTTGTCTGAACTCTGCCATCAAGTATGTGTCGTTCATACTTGGCAGCAAGGACATATCTGGTTTTGCAAGTGCGTATATTAAAAACAAATATTTAAAAAATGTTGGTCATGTGATGCCTGCCAACTCCAAAAGTGACATGTTTGGGATCAATGGTGATGGTGATAGAAACCACTTAATAGCACACTGGCCCTAGTGATTAGACCTGCAGATTCCCAACCTGTGAAGAGACTGGGCCATGCTGTTTGACATGGAATCCCCACAATCAGGTTTCTGCCAAGAAAACATCATTTCTTTGAGCCTTTTCCTTCCTCCTCAATTCAAAGTCACCACCTGCAAAGCCCCTCTCTGAGGCCACAGCTCAGAGCCAGGGATTCCTCACCCCCAGGCTAGAAACAGGGTGGGGAGAGTGGAAACTGTGGCAGTGAGTGGTGGAAGTTGTAGATCAAAAACCCCCTCATTCACCAGCCCTTCCCACACCTCTTCCATGCACCACATTCTCTACCCCAGGCACTGAGTTGAAGCAAGGTCCCTGCCCTCCTAGGACTCAGAGCTGCACCTTCTAATCTCTGAGGCCACAGTGGGGTGGGACCATGGGGTTGGGGAAGGTGTTCCTGACTTCTGCTGTGGCGACCCAGAACCCCTTGGTCTACAGAAGCTTTGAAATACTGGGAGAGAGGAAATAAGAATGTTGTAGCCTCAATTAATGAGGTTAGAAAACCATGAGCTAGCCTGGGAGTCTCCTTCCTTTGATGGAATATGCATGTATGAGAAAAAAACTGTGCTCCTAATTCCAAATGATTTAAAAACCTATTCTTTCATCTAGAGATTATCTAGCCTCTAAAATACTTTAAGTTGGGTACCTGATGGGTAGATTATCCTTTATTGGGGTATTTGACTTGCACTTCTAGTCTTTAATTGCACAAAACTGAAGAACAGATTAGCCATTTAAAATTTGTGCAATTCACATTATATTACATTAAAGTATTTAGTTCAAAACGAAAAAATAAAAGTCCACTAGCAACTCCCGTTTACTAGGATAATTTGGCGCTTACTGACACAAAGGAAATGATCACATTTGGAAAACACCAAAGCTCACTGCAGTGCCTGCGATCCGGAAAAACATTCAGTATAAGAGACACTTGGCGTTTTCTCTATTGCAGTAAGTAATCTTTCTTTTTGTATCCAGAATGAGGATTCCAGAGTCATAGAAATCTTTTAATTTTTTGTTTTATGGTTTTACTCTGCAAGATATTTGGATTAATTTTTTTTTTTTTTTTTTTTTTGAGATGGCTTCTTGCTGTGTTGCTCAGACTCTTCTCAAACTCCTGGGCTCAAGCAATCCTCCCACCTCAGCCTCCCTGGTGGCTGGGACTACAGGCATGTGCACAGTGCCCAGCAGAAACACAGTACACTCTCAACACTCATGAGGGATAAAGCTCAGGCCCCGGGGCCATACTGTCTGATGATGTTGGCAAGTTACCGAAACTCCAGGTCACTATTTCCTTTTCCATAAGATGGGGATAAGAATAATAATGGTAGTTACTTATCAGGGAAATCAGAGGATACACTGAAACAATTTCCATAGGTAACATGTTTAGCACAGAACTTTCTCAGAGGAAAGACTTGTCCTCATTGTCATCATATTTTTGTTACAATTTTGGTGGCTTTCACAAGTGTTGCTGTGTGAGGTCTGGGGTGCAGGGTGGGTAGTAATGAGAGGTGATAATGTGTTAACATCCCTCAGTCTCGCTGCCTCCTCGGCCTCGACATCCACTGTGGCGGCGCTTGAGGAGCCCTTCAACCCGCCACTGCACTGTGGGAGCACCTCTCTGGGCTGGCCTAGGCCGGAGCGGGCTCCCTCTGCTTGCCGGGAGGTGTGGAAGAAGAGGCGCGGAGGGCAACCGGGGCTGCGTGCAGCGCTCACAGTCTAGCGCCAGTTCTGGCGGGCGCGGGCTCAGCGGGCCCAGCACTCGGAGCAGCCAGCCGGCGCCGCCGGCCCAAGGCAGTGAGGGGCTTAGCACCCGGGCCAGCAGCTGCGGAGGTTGCGCCGGGTCTCCCAGCACTGCTGACCCCCATGCACCGCTCTCTCGCCGGGCCTCAGCCGCCTCCCCGCGGGGCAGGGTTCGGGACCTGCAGCCCGCCATGTCCCAGCCCTCCTCTCCGCCGTGGGCTCCCCCGCCGCCGAATGGGGACGCCGCTCCCTGCTCCGTGGCGCCCCAGCCATCGACTGCCCAAGGGCTAAGGAGTGCGGGCGCACAGCATGGGACTGGAGGGCAGCTCTGCCTGCAGCCCCGGTGTCGGATCCACTAGGTGAAGGCAGCTGGGCTCCTGAATCTATTGGGACTTGGAGAACCTTTATGTCTAGCTAAGGGATTGTAAATACACCAATCAGCACCCTGTGTCTAGCTCAAGGTTTGTAAATACACCAGGATAATGCCACTGCACCCTGACAGAGCGAGACTTTGTCCCCCCCCCCCCCCCAAAAAAAAGCCAGGCATAGTGGTGGCACCTGTAAGTGTAGCTACTCGGGAGGCTGAGGCAGGAGAATGGTTTGAACCTGGGAGGTGGAGGTTGCAGTGAGCCAAGATCACGCCATTGCACTCCAGTCTGGGCGACAAGAGCAAAACTCCTTCTCAAAAAAAAAAAAAAAAGGCACCAGTGCTGTAAATGATGAATCATTTCATTTGTTAGCATGGCTAACACTATTGGGCCTGGTGGCTGTGATGATGGATCCTCTCCCTGGGAGAGGTGGCTTGAGGCCTACCTTGGTATTCAGTGTGTATCACCAAGCAGGGGGCTCATCTAGCTGCTTGCTCAGTAACTACTTATTTCCATTCTGATGGAAACTAAGTTACAGTACTTTGGCTACAGTAAGATTTGATGCATTGAGTCACTTTGCATTTTAAAATTGAACTGTAACTCTTTATGCCCTCAGTTTAGAAATAATTCTCAGTGCATCATTAACCCTGACTTCTTTGAGTGCTTCACATTATACCATGGCAGCATTTTACAAATACTTCCTAACTTTGTAAGCACTGCTTGCTAAGATCAAGTGGGAATTTTACAGGTGAACTCTGGGTCAGAGTCCAGAGTGAATCGAGGTCCTTTGCAGGCCAAGCCCCGAGAGACATGGAGGCCAGCCAGAGTGGTCAGGACAGCTGAGGAGGATGAAGTATGGGGGACCTGATCTAGACCTCCATATGGTAGCCCCAGCAGGGTGGCTGGAGCAGCCCGGGAGGACAAAGGGACTGTCTGGTACTCTGCAAAGGCAGACACTGGAGGACACAGCACATTATCTCCAAATTATTCTTCAGAGCTAAGTGCAGGGATCAGGACAGAGGAAACCAGGAGGCCTTGGCAGGGCCGGAGGTGGATCTCAGGGAGAATCTAGAAGCTCAGCTGGCTGAGAAACCAATCAGGCAGGCAGAAGCTGGGAGTGGGTCCCTTGGGAGCAGGCACGAGAGCCCCAGGGGAGATGTTGTCATGTGAGGACTTGGTCATTGCCACAGCTCACTTCTGTCCTATTTGATGCCTGCACAGTAGGTTTGGAGCCTGCCTCTGAAGTTTAATCAAATAGCACCTCTTCATGTGGTTGAAGGGGGTTGGGGGCATGGGGAAAAAAGGAGGCCAGTTTTTCCTCTGCTAAACCAGGAAAGGAAGAGGAAACATCTAGAATTGGAACCAGATTGGAAGCTCAATCTTTTCTCTTTGTCTTAAACATGTCTTAAACATTTTTGTAATGAAGTGGGGGCATAAATAAATACCTCTAAATGAAGTTAGAGTGCATCTGAGATAATGGTGATGGTGATTCATAAAAGATAAATATAATGTCACAAATTATGACAGTTACTACCATGTACAGATGTCCAGGTACAGGGCTACACATTTTAATAATACTGTCATAGAATCTTCCAATGAGATCGCACCTGAAATACTCGTATTTCACAGATGAGGAAACAGCAACAAAAAGGCGCCCAAAGCAACAGGGCTAGTCAATGCCAGAGCCAGAATTGTCACCAAGGTCTTCTGATTTCTATTCAGATTCATTCGTAGCCTACACTGCTGCCCTGCTGGCCTCTGGGCCTTTGCCCTCACTGTGACTCAGCTTCTTTGGGACAATGTTTCAGAAGTGGAGTGAGGGGCTGTGGATGGTGTGCAGTGCTCCCTGAACAATCTATGGACCTTGTATTAGTCTATTCTCACGCTAAGAAAGCCATACCTGTAATTTATAAAGAAAAGAGGTTTAGTAGACTCCCAGTTCTGTATGGCTGGGGAAGCCTCAGGAAACTTACAATCATGGTGGCAGGCACCTCTTCACAGGGCTGCAGAAGAGAGAATAAGTGCCAGCAGGGGAAATGCCAGACACTTATAAAACCATCAGGTCTCGTGAGAACTCACTATCATGAGAACAGCATGGGGGAAACTGCCCCCATGATCTAATCACCTCCCACAAGGTCCCCCCTCCAACACATGGGGATTACAATTCGGATTGTAATTCAAGATGAGATTCAGGTGGGGACACAGAACCAGATCGTATCAGACCACATCCACTTCATCCTCATCATGCTGGCCCCACAGCCCCAGCAGTTTGGCATGCTGGTCTCATCTCCAAACTGTTTGGAACCATAGGGCATGAGATGTACTTTTTTTATTTTTATGCAAGAAAGTATAAGATTAAAAATGTCCATGCAAATAAGACAATGAAAGGCATTTGGATGCCTTTAACCTAAGAAGTAGGCAGCACCTCTGGCTTCTCAGAGCTCAGGTAACACTGGCACCATCTCATACTGTTTTCAGTGATTTTCCTGTGTTGCTGCTGTGTGTCTACCTGGTGCTTTGCTACATTTGAGAGCAATTGTGTCATTGCCTTTTGCCAAAAGCATCAACTGCATTAAATGTATCTTGGGAGTGGTGGCGCTATCCAGAGTTTGAAAGGGGTCTGACTCCTGGCATACTCATTAGCCAAAGTCAGAGATTCCACCCCAGACATCTTGAAGGGGCTTGTTTTGCTTTTGCCAATATAATAACTCAATGTTTTCAGGTTCTTATTGTTCTTCAGGTTTTAAAATTAGTCAGTATTGGCTGGGTGCTATGCTCACGCCTGTAATCCTAACACTTTGGTAGACCCAGGTCGGAAATTCACTTTAGGCCAGGAGTTTGAGACAAGCCTGAACAACATAGCAAGAACCCATCTCTACAAATTTTTTAAAAATCAGTTGGGCATGTTGGCACGTGCCTGTAGTCTGAGCTACTCAGGAGGCTGAAGCAAAAGGATTGCCTGTGCTCAGAAGTTTAAGGCTGCAGTGAGCTACGATGGTGCCACTGCACTCCAGCCTGGGGAACAGAGTGAGATCTTATCTCTGAAAAAATTAGATAAATAATTAAATAAATAAAATTAGTCAGAATATTCATTGGGTGTGGGATTTTGGTTCTTTTCCCAGTTTGTCCACCCTGAGGGGGACATATTTTTCCCCCGGCCCCAGTCACTATTAAGAACAACTGCTTTTTTTTTTTGGTCTTTCCTAAAATGCAGTCTCTTTTCTCTTTATTTCTTCAGTTTTTTTTTTTTTTTTTTTTTTTTTTGAGACGGAGTCTCGCTCTGTCGCCCAGGCTGGAGTGCAGTGGCCGGATCTTCTGAGCTCACTGCAAGCTCCGCCTCCCGGGTTTACGCCATTCTCCTGCCTCAGCCTCCCGAGTAGCTGGGACTATGGGCGCCCGCCACCTCGCCCGGCTAGTTTTTTTTTTTGTATTTTTTAGTAGAAACGGGGTTTCACCGTGTTAGCCAGGATGGTCTCGATCTCCTGACCTCGTGATCCACCCGTCTCGGCCTCCCGGGATTACAGGCTTGAGCCACCGCGCCCGGCCTATTTCTTCAGTTTTAACTAATTTTATTCCTTTTCAGTTGCTTTCAGTGAATTTTAGCTGAGTCACCACAGATCATACTGATTTTTAAAATATGTTTTGTGACTGATTATAACATAGTATGCTCTTTTGAACCTATTGCCTTACCACTGTTTATTTCATTTCTTTTTCTTTCTCTCTCTTTTTTTTTTTTTAATTATACTTTAAGTTCTAGGGTACATGCAAACAACGTGCAAGTTTCTTACATATGTATACTTGTGCCATGTTGGTGTGCTGCACCCATCAACTCGTCAGCACCCATCAACTCATCATTTACATCAGGTATAACTCCCAATGCAATCCCTCCCCCTCCCCCCTCCCCATAATAGGCCCTGGTGTATGATGTTCCCCTTCCAGAGTCCAAGTAATCTCATAGAAGAACAACTACTTAAGAGAAATGTGAAAACTAAGGGAATAATTCAATTACTGTTAAACACAAAAAGACAAAATGTCATTGTTAGTAGCAAGGAAACTACAAAAGGAGAATTTACACAGACCTGTTTTTTAGATCACAAAGTGAAGACAGGAAAAGGAGAATTTTATGGAACATTTTGCTTAACATAAGGTAATCTTTAAAAAGAGTGCTTTATATAAGGTAATATTTATGGTGCCACTTCCCACAGTCTCTCCCCTTCCATTAAGAAAAAATAAAAATAATAAAACCAAAACCCTGAAAGACACTTTAGTACACACACAACTAGATCAGGGATCAAGAAACTAGAACTATCCTTCATATGGTTTTTCATTAAGGAAGTTGCATTTTGACGAAATGTAGCATACCGAATCCTTTTGCTCTTCATTTTTTTCTTACCTAAAAAAATTTGGGGTCAGGCATGGTGGTTCATACCTGGAATCCCAGCAGTTCGGGAGGCCAAGGTGGGTGGATCACTTGAGGTCAGGAGTTTGAGACCAGCCTGACCAACATGGTGAAACCCCGTCTCTACTAAAAGTACAAAAATTAGCCAGACATGGTGGTGCACATCTGTAATCCCAGCTATCGGAAGCCAGAAAAATTGCTTGGACCCAGGAGGTGGAGGTTGGAGTGAGCTGAGACCCACACTACACTCCAGCCTGGGTGACAGAGCAAGACTCTATCTCAAAAAAAAAAAAAAAAAAAAAAAAAAAAAAAAAAAAATTTACATTTATTTAGAGATGGGGTCTTGCCATGTTGCCCAGGTTGGTCTGAAACTCCTGAGTTCAAGCAATCTGCCCGCTTTGGCCTCCCAAAGTGCTGGGTGGGAGCCACTGTGTGAACCACTGCACCTGGCCTGCTCTTGATTATTTTAATGAACACACAGATGCTTGCAGAGTGGGCATAGCAGAGTGTTTGCTAAATACGCTCTGAAGTCTTTCATTTAAAGTCTCCAGAAGTCCTAGCAGCTTGAGTGTAGCATTTATGTCAAATCTAAGTAGTGCTGACTACCACTGCACTTTCTGCCCTTCAAAAAATAGCTGCTTACCTGTAACTTTTGCATTTTCAAGTGCTAATTTTATTCTTTTCCCTGAAGGTCATATATGGTAAAACAGCAATACCTTTGTATCTACTGGATGGTGAATCAACTGTTTTAGATCAGTACTGTCCAACAGAAATATAATACACATCAGGTATCATTTAAACATGTATTTCATTTAACTCAATATATTCAAAACATTTAATTTGTAATTAATGTAAAATTGAGATAGTTTACACTCCTGATGTTTTTCACCCTTCAGCACATGTCAACTTGGTCTAGCCACATTTTGGGTGCTCAGTAGCACATGTGAATTGTGGCTACCCCATTGGACTGCAGTTTTAGATTCTGATTCCCATAGTTCCATGTATTTCTCACTGAGAGGCCTATAAATTATACAGTGTGCTCTATTCTGCCTTAAAGAGTGGCAGTAACAGGGCAGGGCACTTGTCCAGCTGCAAAAATCAATGGTATGAGACTCCATTCCATCAGCTACAACATTCGGCTCTGTTCCCGGAAACATACATCACACTGATTTGACCGGATTTTGTCTTTGTCTTTGAAACAGATTGGTGTGGAGCTGTCCTGGAGATGTAGATATCAACAGAGGATGATTCCGAGACAACTGGCCCCTTGCAGTGCAGATAAACTCCATTAGGGGGTCTTCTAGTCATGGTGGCATAATCCTGGATTGTGATTAATGACAATTTTATAACAAAATATTGCCATCAGAACTTTCCAGTTTATGAATACAAGGTAAATTTTGGAAAGACAATCTTTTCTACTACAAAATAAAAGTAAGCCTTTCAAACACATCTCTGGCTATCTGTTCACAGAATCTGATCTGTGAACTCACCTCCCTGCTCCAGAGGCAGTCTCCACTTTCGGTAGATCCCCATTTAGTTATGCAGACATGTTCTGTGTTCCATTCCTTCCTTCAGAGTGCAGTATTTGAGATCATGAAGGAAAGAAAGCCGCCTCCTCGGCTTTAAGGAGCTTGGAATGCACATAACCCCTCCCCTCCTCCCTTAGAAAATAATGGCAATTGCCTGATTACTAACTTGCCAGTTCTGGCTCTTTGCTCTTAGGAAGCTCAGAGTCAACTTGGCTGCAGCCTACAGCATGAGATCTAACAGCTTAGTTTTTTATTCTTGCCCTCTACTTGCTGAGCTTTTATCTGCTTCTAATTATTGTTGCTTGATATTTGTTATAAACCACCCTAAATTATTTTGGGAATGTTGGGGGGGGGGCGCTAGATTTTTCAGCTTGCCCTAATAATTTAATCTTTCAGATATTGACCCAGACACGAAATGAAATGATTCCTTACAACAGCAGAAGTCAACCAAGGAACATTCTATTAAAACTGGCTCTGACTTACATACTGAAATGAGTCACACTGTGAAAGCTCCAGAAAGGTAAGAACTGTCTGTATCATGGGACTTGACACAACAAAACAGCAAATATTTGCCAAATTACACAATTAAATATCTAAGGCTTAAGGACCTTCAAAAAGACACATATTTTAGTCTGGAATATTCACTTGAACTACAAAGATTTGGCTACTTTAAGGAAACAATCTATTTGTATTCAAGTGCTTAGGAACACCACAGAGTAAGACAAAATGGGATATGGCCATTTTCGAAATCAAATTGTGACTCAATCTACATGAACTGACATGTCAATGCCACAATTGTTACACTGGGTTTTACATCACTATCCGGGGAGGTTTGGTGACCAGTTCTTAAATAAGACTTTCTATTTTCAGTGAAATAACCATTAGCATAAACATTATGTTTCCAATCACAATTTCTTTTATAGTCATAATTAAAGATTCACATGCCCAAGTTCCTCACTTGGAAGCCCTCTTTGAAAACATTTCATTCAACTCCAGGTTTGCTTCTCTTCATGGCACTTGAGCACAAAAGAATGGTAGTTCAATAGTCCATTCCTGCTTTTAGCTCTGCTAAACACGTAGACATGCAATGTACTAAGGCAGGCACTACAGAACTGTGGTACGACTGCAACCACTCATCCCATTTTCCTGGGTGATGCTATGTTTAACCGAGGTTCTATATTGGACAACTCTACATTGCTAGGGTATAGGGTAAGGGGATTTGGTAGTGGGGGAGTGGCAGGGAAGGTATCAAACCTAGAATCATAAGGGACGTCTGAAGAACTTTGCTCATATGGGCAAGATGGCACAACTCTGTTCATGTCAGAAAATGCTCTTGGTCACCAGGGCAGGGTTCAACAGGCCCTGTGGTTAGACCTACCAAATAGAGAAAAGAACAATGACTCACAAGCTATACTTGAATCTATCCCTTTTAAGAAGCACCCTTGATTACTCCAAGGGAATGAGGACAAGGAATGCAGACTGGCTCTTTTTAGCCAGCTTTTCAGTCAACCATGTGGCTTATGCAGCATCAAACCGTTTCAACCCAAGACCAATACTCAGCCTCCTTTCATTTCTCAAATTTCTTGGTTAGCCAGTATTTGCTAAGGACATCTTAAGCTTTCTTGAAATGGAAAAGTCAATATGGAAAGCAATGCTGCAGGGAAGCCACAGTAGTATTTGGAGTGGCACATGGCAACAGATTTTCCATATCCCACTTTCTGCTATCTCATGCCCACTACAATGGACACATCACAGGTGAGATTTAAAATGCTGCTGTGAAGTGGATACATCAGTGTTGTTGCTATCCAGAAGGGAAACTTGCAGCACTGATGAGCGTGCCAATACACAACTGCCGTCTGGTCCTGCTTCTCAGGTATTGTGTGCATGAGTCACTTCTGTGACTTATGTCCCAAGAGTGATTTCGATGTATTTTTGCTCTTCCAACTTGGCAGTTCATGTAAATAGTGACCCCAAACCATCTTGCCATAGATTTCACTGGAAACACCATTGAAATGCCAAGGAGGGCTAAAGTCATGTTTATTGAAGTATGATTTTACATTCAGTAAAATTCATCCTGTTAAGGTTCAACAAATGCGTAGTCATACCATTATCAAGATGCAGAACTGCAGAATCACTCTAACAATTCCCTCCTGCCCTTTTGTAATCAACCCCTTTTTGATCCCAAAACTCATTGACCTGTTTTTCTGTCGAAAGTATCAAATTTCATCACTAAAATGATCTACAGTACTATAGAAAAATGTGTAAACACATAAAATACACAAACCAATTTTTTAAAAAGTGAGATACTTTAAAATTTCTTTAGCATACCAACAAAAAATGAAGGTAGCATTGCATTTTACTACAGATGTGCAGACATTCAAAGTCCACCACTGTTGTATATATGGCTCAACAGTAATATTTAAGAATATACTGGGTGTGCATGGTGGCTCACCCCCATAATTCCAGCACTTTGGGAGGCTGAGGCAGGCAGATTGCCTGAGGTCAAGAGTTCGAGACCAGCTTGGCTAACATGGCCATCTGCACAAAAATTAGCCTGTAATCCCAGCTACCTGGGAGGCTGAGGTGGGAGAATCGTCTGAACCCAGGAGGTGGAGGTTGCGGTGAGCTGAGATTGTGCCACTGCACTCCAGACTGGGCAACAGCGGGACTCCACCTCAAACAAAAATGTGTAAAAATACAAAATTAGCTGGGTGTGGTGACACACGCCTGTAATCCCAGCTACTCCGGTGGCTAAGGCAGGAGAATCGCTTGAATCTGGGAAGCGGGGGTGGGGTGCAGTAAGCCAAGATTGCACCATTGCACTCCAGCCTGGGCAACAAGAGTGAAATTGTGTTTAAAATCTTTACAGTTAAGTCATATCATTGTAGAGTATGTGAACCATGATTAAGCATGATGAAGGTATTGCTATTTGTTTTATTAACACTGTCAAATTACAAACCACAGCTGTTTCATAGAAAAACTACTTTAAATAATAGAATTGTCTTTGCAGGGGCCGAGGTGGGCGGATCACGAGGTCAGGAGACTGAGACCATCCTGGCTAACAAGGTGAAACCCAGTCTCTACTAAAAATACCAAAAAAGTAGCCGGGCATGGTTGCGGACGCCTGTAGTCCCAGCTACTTGGGAGGCTGAGGCAGAAGAATGGTGTGAACCCGGGAGGTGGAGCTTGCAGTGAGCCAGGTCGCACCACTGCACTCCAGCCTGGGTGTCAAAGCGAGACTCCGTCTCAAAAAAAAAAAAAAAAGAATTGAATTGCATAGAAATTTTCTACAGGATCCACTCAGCGATAAGGCAGTTTTGTGCCTCCAAACTGTCCTATAGATTGGGGCCATCTCAAAATTCACCCTTGCTACCACTATGAAAGGGACGACAAAAAAAGCAACCTATGTTCTGTGGATACTAAAGGTGACATATTCAAATATGTATCATCTACTTGAAAAGCTTCACTGATTCTTTCAAGTGCCAGACCTGTAAAAGAAGTATCACAGTAGGTATTACTAAATAGCAAAATACAGTACTGTCTAGACTATGTTTACAAAAACTACAGGTAAATAAATAAAATCCCCCAATATCTTACACATTGTTGCTTTAGTAATGTTGTGACATCTAAATTTATGTTTTTACTCAAACTCCTGTTTTTCTCTTGGCTTAGTAGTAGTATCCATTTACCAAGAGCTTTTTCCCCTTTTTACCAAAAGCATGATTTTAAAAGGGGGGGGGGTGGTATGATTCCATTTAATAAATTCCTGCATACCAAGTTGGCCTCAGGTAAATCCTTTAATCCATCACAGCAGAAGCATATGAAATCAGATTAGAGTTCTCATCCTTGGCCAGGATTTCAATTCAACTATTAATAACTTAAACCAAATTCTTTCCACTTGGCCCATACC
This sequence comes from Macaca thibetana thibetana, assembly GCF_024542745.1. Classification (NCBI taxonomy): domain Eukaryota; kingdom Metazoa; phylum Chordata; class Mammalia; order Primates; family Cercopithecidae; genus Macaca; species Macaca thibetana. Next base: position 93,347,723 of record NC_065580.1, on the reverse strand, counting down.
TTAAGTTCATCAGCATCTTGAAACTCCACCAAGCCTGGTTAAAAAAAGTGAAAGACAATGTTAAGAATATCATGCAATTTTGTTTTTTAAGGAGCGGTCTTTATCGTGGCTATCCACTAGCTACCTTTAATGAGTAAATAAATTGCTATCTCTGTATATAATTCCTGTACAAAGCTACAACCTCCAAATTTCCTGATACTTGGAGTCTTCTGTAGTTCCCAGCTAGGAGGAAAATGGTCAGGAGTCACTATCTTCCCATTGATGAGCATTGAATGCTATCCATGTTTGAAAAGAAACACTATCCCAACAATATTTGTCTAGGAAGAACTGAAACCTTCCAGATTTAAAAATCAAAGGAAGCACTACTAAACTCGCTTACCCTGAGGCTGACTTCAGGGGGCTGAGAAGTTTCTAGTCCTGGGCACTTGCTCAGTTTTCACAATCCTTAGACGCTAGCTCACACTGCTTCCTTGACATCTCTCTCACAGTTTAAACTGAATAGTTAAAAAATTGGCGGGCGGGGTGCGCTGGCTCATGCCTGTATCCCAGGACTTTGAGAGGCCGAGATGGGCGGATCACCAGTTTAGGAGTTCGAGACCAGCCTGGCCAACATGGTGAAACCCGGTCTCTACTAAAAAAAAAAAAAAAACAAAAAAACGGTTGGGCGTGGTAGTGGACGCCTGTAATCCCAGCCACTGATGAGGAGGCCAAGGTTGCAGTGAGACGAGATTGCACCATTGCACACCAGCCTGGGTGACAGAGCGAGACTCTGACTCAAAAAAATAAAAATAAAATGGGCTCAGTAAGAATCTCAACACCTAAAGCAATTGTAAAACAAAGCCTTAGCACTGCTATCTTCCTGTGCTGTCTGTAGGGCTCTTCGCCAGAGCTGGAGGTATTCCAGGGAGGGAAAATTGTCCATACTCTGGGTCTATCTGGAAAAAAGGTACCTAGAACCTAGGCTGCAAATGTACAAGCTTTCCTCATTAAAGCATGGTAAAATAGGTCCCATTTGGTTTCATCAAAAAGGCAGCAAATCTTTCACAACTGGGGAAAACACGTGAACCATGAGCTTCACATTTCAACAGAACTGTGGTACCTGTGATAGCCACAAAGATTCATATGTTGACTCAAATGTAACTTTAGATCTTTATCAATTTTACTAAATTCGCAAAGTACCCTTTTATATGGCAATTTGTACCAGTAATGAACAATTAGTATGCTCACCGATGCTCAAGACAGCCGCTCCAAAAACTTACATTGTCCCCCAGACAAACGTTGTCTAGGGGCAGCCTTGCGTATTTCTACACCTCAGTAGACATAAGTTCAACACCTTGTCCTGGTCCGAGTCAGAGCCCAGTAGTTCAGACTTTTCCCAGGACAGAAAACCAAGAAGGGCCTCCTCACACCCTGATTAAACGCTGGAAGCGGACCCTGTGCTGTAACAACGCTCGGGCCACTCCTGAAAAAGTGGATCTTGGGGAGGAAACGGCAGGCTCTCTTCTGAGGGCTCACAGCATTCTACTGTAAACTCGCTGCAGGCGTCGGCTCCAGGAAGACTCGTCCGTTCATGCCTTTAAATTACCCGACTGCGGGCCAGTGGCAACTGAACGGCACTGGTGGCAGAGGGGGGTGGCTGCGCGAGTGAAGTGGCCTCCGTGTGTTTGCTAACCCCGCTATTATACTGCCCCGCTTGGAAACTTAAAGCACTTCAGACATCAGATGTCACTCACTTCCTAAATAGGCTTACGTCCGCGCGGCCACAGCCACTGGGCAGGCGGAAGCCCCGAGTGCGCCAAAAACCCAGAGACCGTCCGGGGCTCGGCGCCTCCGCCTGCGGTCGTAATTTGATCCTCAAAATGCAATCATTTAATTGAAAAAGGACTAAAAGCTGCCTGTAGGCCGGATCCGTGGACTGCAGGGACTCAGGCACTGCAGGCGACCGGCGCCTGGCAGCTTCTGCTGAGTGGGGGTGGGATCCTCGAGGAAAGGGGGCGGCCCCTTCAAGCGCACAAGGACACGGGCCGTCCTAACCCGGGACGCAGGGCCCAGGCGCCACGAGGACGCCCCCACCCCCGAGGGGCCCTAACGGAGGTTTCCCCGCGGAGCCGAGCCGAGGCCGAGGCGGGCACCGGGGCAGCGAGGGGTATGCACATTAAATACATTTATATGCGCGCCTAGGAAGGGCACGGTGTAGCCCCGGAGCCACGTGGCCGGTTCCCGAGTCCAGAAGGTCGGAACCCACTTACCCAGTCACGCGTCGCGGCCGAAAAGGGAGAGCACCCCGGAGATCAAGTTTAAAAGGGGCCTGGGCGGGGCGGCACCAACCAAAAAGTTGCCGGAAGGCCCCTCCCGGCCCAGCACGCGCCCCGCCCGCGGCGCCCGGAGGCCCTCGCGCGCCCCCTGCCGGCGGCCCGGGGCTTCCCCGCCTTGGGTCCCCCCACCCTACACGGCCCCGGCTCCCACTTTGCCCCGACCTCCGAGTCTGAGGAATCTGCCCCAAACTGTCGCTGGCTGTGATGTCTCTTTACCTCGTTGAAGGTCAGAGGAAGCTCCTGCCACTCAAATAATGTTCGGTGTCTCTGGTACCCCCTCCCCTCCCGTGCCTGGTGTTTCTTAAAGTCTTCAGCCACGCCCCTGGGTGCTTATTTCAAGACTCGTCTAATTATGTAGCAGAAGACTGGCTCCCGTTAAAAGATCTGGACATTAGCGGAGGTCGGTGGTGCAAACTCATTGAAGAGGGGTTGAAGCACGGGGAGGACTCCTGGTGCCTGGAGTGCTGCATGCTTAGAATGATATCCACGGCCTGCAAATGTCTTGCCCCCAAAGCACGTCTGTGTCATTGGACTGTGAGGAGAAAGGGGAGAAGGTATTTTGACTGCAGTAAAATAAACAGGTCTATTGGCTGGATGCCTAAGCCACACTACATACAGAACATGAGTGTTGTGGACTGAATTGTGTCCCACTCCCAAAGACACATTGAAGACCTAACCTCCAGCACCTGTGAATGTGACCTAACGTGGGAACTGCGTCTTTAGAGATGTAGTCAAGAAGAGGTCACTGGGGTGGACCCTCCTAATTCAGCATGAGTGATATCCTTATCACACAGACAGAAACACACGAATATGTGGCGAGACAGGGGCAGATCAGAGTGATGCAGCTGTAAGCCCGGGAATGCAGTGGATTGCCGGCCACCACCAGAGAGAAGCTAGGAAGAGACAAGGAAGAACCCTCCCCTGAAGATTTCAGAGGGAGCTTGGTGTTTGCTTCTGCTGACACTTTGATTTTGGACTTCCAGCCACCAGAAATGTGAGATAAAACGTTTCTGTTGTTTCAAGTCACCGAGTGCTTTGTTAAGGCATCCCTAGGGAATTAATACAATGACTGTGGGGACTTTCCCTCTGCCGTTCTGTGTAAAATCTGGCCATAAAGACATTATTTGACTTCCCTTATTTGACTGTAGGTCATAAGACCCCCATTCCAGAGGGAGTCCTGTCCCATACCCAGAAGGAAAGAGTGCATGCTCAGAGAGGCCAAGAAGAATCTAGACAGACAGGCCTTGCTGGGTTTTCTCCCTCTGTCTATTAGTCTTAGATCATACCCTTTTTGTTCAATCACATTTCTACATCACTGCCCATACTTTGTTGAACCTAGGCATAAAAATGGACAATTTCTCCTGTATCTTTGGGTCTTTATTTGAAGGCTCCCGGGTATGCACATTAAATACATTTATATGCTTTTTCTCCAATTAATCTGCCTTTTGCAAGTTGATTTTTTAGTGAACCTTAAGAAGGCAAAGGGAAAACTTTCCATGTTGGCTCCTACAGATTGCTCAGTGCAGCAAATACTTGTTGAGTACCTATTCTATGCCAGGTACTGTGATTGGTGTTGGAGGGTGTGAAGTTCAATGAGAAATTGCCCCTGCCCTAGATCAAGGAATATAAAATGAGATTCACCCACCGATAGAAGCCCATGAAGAGTGCCAAGGGCACAGCATAAAGCCACAAAGCCCAGCCTGCTAAGGCCACAGGAAAGGCTTCCAGAAGGAAGAGGTACCTAATAGTACAATGAGTGTAGCATGACCAGCAGGAAACTCATATACTGTATGAAATTTAGGAGAGCAAAGAAGCAAAGAGGCCAAGAAAGTTGCAGAAAAATCACAGGATAATAGAGTGCAGGGGACTTTAATAGGTCATCTAGGACTTTTCTCTGGTAGGTGGAGCTGGTCTTAGGGTGTTGTCATGCAGAGTTGTCATGATGATGCAATGTAGGCTCCATGACAACTCTGTTTCCTTCTCTACTGAATCCCCTGAATTCAGTGTAAATGCCTAGAATATATTTAGATAAGGGGGAAAAAACTCCTTATCTAAATATCCTTATCAGAGAAAGAGATTATTCTCCCAAAGTAGTTCAATATTCATACCATAAAACTCTTCAAGGCTGATAATGGGACAGTAGTGGGGTTTTATCCCAAGCTGTGGCTTCCTTGGGTCACCTTGAGTGTGAATTTATTCCTGTATTCCCAGTACCTGGCCTAGGGCTTTGCACATTTTAAATGCTTGATAAAACCTACTGAATTTCCTTTTTTTTGCTGTCCATTTGACTTGTCTTTCACATATGTGGTGAACTACAGACATCTCTGACTTACAATGGTTTGATTTATGGTTTTTTGTTTTTGTTTTTGTTTACTTTGTGATGGTGCAAAAGCAATATGTAGCTCAGTAGAAAGTGTGCGTCAAGTATCCATACAACCATTCTGTTTTTCACTTTCAGTACAGTGTTCAATAAATTACATGAGATATTCAAAACTTTATTCTAAAATAGGATTTGTGTTCAATTGTTTTGTCTAACAGCAGTGTAATGTAGGTGTCCTGAGCACATGTGAAGTAGACTAGGCTAATGGGATAATAGTAGACTGGGATGTTTGGTAGGTAGGTGTATTAAATGCACTTTGAACTTACCATATTTTAAACTCACAGTGGGGTTATCAGAATGTAGGTCCATTATAAGCTGAGGAGCATCTGTGCTTGGAGAGTAGGAATCCCAGGGCATTGGGAAGCGTTGTGCACTTCCCTGGCTTGTTTTGCTGCTGTTGGTGGGGAGTCTTTTCCCCCAGTGTCATGCTTTTCTGTAGAGGAGCTTCTCCCAGACAATGGCCTGGGCCTTTTACTTATTCTTTCCTCATTCCTTTCCAGAGAAGGAAGGAATTTCAGTACAATTCTGTGCTAATGTGAATGCTGAAATCATGCAAACTGTCCTGTTGGCTTCCATCCTCTGCCTGTCCCCTGTTTTCAATGTGAACAGGTGCAGACTATTATTTTCTCTGATGGGACTAGGGGAAATGGGTGGGGTGAACTATGCCCTGCCATTTTTGTGCTTTTTCGATGGTCAAAGTGGAATTAAAAATAGTGTCTCTCCCAGCACTTTGGGAGGCCGAGGCGGGTGGATTACCTGAGGTTGGGAGTTTGAGACCAGCCTGACCAACATGGAGAAACCCCATCTCTACTAAAAATATAAAATTAGCTGGGTGTGGTGACCTATGCCTGTAGTCCCAGCTACTCGGGAGGCTGAGGCAGGATAATCACTTGAACCCGGGAAGCGGAGGTTGTGGTGAGCCGAGATCGCGCCATTGCACTCCAGCCTGGGCTACAAAAGTGAAACTCCGTCTCAAAAAAAAAAAAAAGTCTCTCTCATTAACCCTGCAATAACATAATCCTGGAAGCCACTGAGGGTTTTCTCAGCTCAGTGTATGCTCAGTCAATTGGGGACATTATAAGTGTCACTGCCTTAACTTTTGTGCTGTTCTTTTTTTCTTGAGATAGGGTCTTGCTCTGTTGCCCAGGCTGGAGTGCAATGGCACAATCATAACTCACTGCAGCCTTGACCTCCTGGGCTCAAGCAATCCTCCTGCCTAAGCCTTCTAAGTAGCTGGGACTACAGGTGGCGTGACACCATGCCTGGCTGATTTTGTTTATTTTTTGTTTTTTGTAGAGACGTGGTCTCACTATGTTGCCCAAGCTAGTCTTGACTCCTGGGTTCAAGCAATCTTCCTGCCTTGGCCCCCCAAAACACTGAGATTACATGTGTGAGCCAACATGGCCTTCCACTTTTGTGCTTTTTGATGGTCAAAACGGTATTAAAATAGTGTCTCTCGGTTAGGACAGTGGCTTACGTCTGTAATCTTAGCACTTTGGGAGATCGAGGTAGGTGGATCACATGAGGGGAAGAGTTCAAAACCAGGCTGGCCAACATAGTGAAACCTCATCTCTACTATAAGTACAAAAAAATTAGCCAGGCATGGTGGCGGGTGCCCGTAATTCCAGCTACTTGAGAGGCTGAGGCAGGAGAATCACTTGAACCCGGGAGGTGGATGGTGCAGTGAACCAAGATCGTGCCACTCCACAGCCTGGGTGACAGAGTGAGACTGTCTCAAGAAAAGAAAAAAAAAAGTCTCTCATTAACCCTGCAATAACATAATCCTGCATTTTACCCAGTTTAAATTTTTGGCCGTCACTTTTGTTGGCAGGTGACATCCACTGGCTCATCTTTCTTAAAAAAGAAACACATCTATTTGAAGGCTGCAGCTATGATGATTCACTCCCCTTTTCTTCCCTCACTGCCCAAAACCAGCATAAGGCAATGATGGCCCAAGGTCTAGACTGGGATGGGGAGTAGCGTGTCTCAGCTCTGAAGACACAATCTGAACAGTAATAAAGCTAGCACCTTAATTTCCATTCCATGTCTTATGTCTGGGTTGGTTCTGAATGTGAAAGGAAGGGAAAGTGCATTATTTTTCACCCTCCCCATATCCTACAGTTGCCTGATCCTCATCCCCAGGAGGATCTAAGACTCACATATTATCGATAGACTAACTTCAGACATTTGCTTTCATGAACGAATTGGCCCATTCATTTACTCTTGTGTCTGTGTGTAGTGCAGATTTTAGTGTGTTGTTGCAGTGTAGAGTCAGAATATAAAGCAACTACAGACATTATTTATGATTTAAATGATCACTCCAGTTGGGTAACATTTTAACTGGGGTCATTGGGCTGTTTGCCATGAGCAGGTCTCTGCCCAACAGCTTGCCTTTTCCAAGCAGCTGTAGGCTTGTTTTCAAGCCAAGAGAGAATGTCTGCCCTTGCTGAAGCATATTGGTTTCATCTGCTTCAATAAACCCATGTGGCTGATTTCAGCAATTAGAAGGTACCCATGTGAGTATCCTGGAAGCCTTGGGATATGAGTGCTCTGATCCCCACGTGGGTACAAAATAGCCTTTTGTTTCTGATCCTCATATAGGTACAAAATAGCCTGTTTAACAAAATCCCGACATACTCGTTATTTCCAAACCTGAGCACTGTTGTTCCCAATACTTCTAGAAAATACATGAATAGAGTATAAAACAGAATAATTTAGATATTTAAATATATCAAATATATCACCTTAATTGATAAGAATGATGACATTTGTTGTAAAACAAATAAAATACGAACATTTTTAACTCCATATCCTTCTGCAATGAACCACTTATTTCTTTGTTTCTCCTTACAGCAAAACTCCTCAAAAGAGTTGTCTATATTTGTCTCTAATGCCTCTCTTCCATTCTCATCTGAATCCGGTTGTGGTGGGCAGCCTCTGAGATGGTTCCTAAAAATCCCCATCTCCTGCTATTCAGGCTCTTGTAGAATCCCTTCTCCTTGAGTCCAGGCTGCACAGCAGAAGCGATGGGGTGGCATCTTAGAAAAGATGCTAAGCATTGTAAGTTATTAGGGAATTGCAAACTGAAACAACACTCAGATAACACTACATACCTTCTAGAATGGCTGAAATTCAAAACACCAACTGTTCCAATGTAAGTGAGGATGTGGAGCAACAGGAACCCTCATTCATTGCTGGGAATGCAAAATGGTACAGGCACTTTGGAAGACAGTATGGTGGTTTCTTAGAAAACTAAACAAACTCTTACCATAAGATCCAGCAATTGTGGTCCTTGGTATTTACTCAAAGGAGTTGAAAACTTATGTTGACACAAGGTCTTGCATGTGAATGTTTGTATTAGCTTTATTCATAATTGCCAAAACTTGGAAGCAACCAAAATGTCCTTAAGTAGGTGAATGGATAAACTCTGGTACATCCAGACAATGGAATATTATTGAGTGCTAAAAACAAATGCTCTATCAAATCACAAAAAGACATGCAGGAGCCTTAAAGCCCTATTACTTGCCAGATATCGTGGCTCACACCTGTAATATCAGCACTTTGGGAGGCTGAGGCAGGAGGATCACTCAAGCCCAGGAGTCCAAGACCAGCCTAGGCAGCATGGCGAGACTCCATTTCTATAAAAAATTTAAAAATTAGCCCAGCATAGTGGTGGGTGCCTGTGGTACCAGCGACTTAGGAGACTGAGACAGGAGGATCACTTGAGCCCAGGAGGTTGAGGCTGCAGTGAACCAAAATTGCACCACTGCATTCCAGCCTGGGCAACAGAGTGAGATCCTGTCTCCAAAAACAAAAACAAAAAAAAACCCCAAAAAGGTCTGGTGCGGTGGCTCACACCTGTAATCCCAGCACTTTGGATGGCCGAGGTAGGTGGATCACTTGAGGTCAGGAGTTCAAGACCAGCCTGGCCAACATGATGAAACCCTGCCTCTACTAATAATACAAAAATTAGCTGGGTGTGGTGCTGCATGTCTGTAATCCCAGCTAATTAGGGAGGCTGAGGCACGAGAATAACTTGAACCAGGGAGGCAGAGGTTGCAGTGAGCTGAGACTACACCACTGCACTCCAACCTGGGTGACAGAGTGTAACTGTGTCTCCAAAGGGGAAAAAAAAAAAAAAAAAAAAAAAGCCTACTACTAAGTGAAACAAGCCAATCTGGAAAGGCTACGTATTATGTAATTCCAACTAACATTTTGGAAAAGGCAAAGCTATGGAGATGGTGAAAAGATCAGTAGTTGCCAGGAGCTGGGGATAGGGAGGGATGAATAAGTGGAAAGGGGGATTTTTATTTTTTTATTTTACTTTTAGAGATGAGGTCTTGTCCTGTCACCTAGACTGTAGTGCAGTGATGAGATCATAGCTCACACAGCCTCAGACTCCTGGGCTCAAGGATCCTCCTACCTCAGCCTCTCAAGTAGCTGAGATTACAGGTGCAAGCCAGCACACCTAGCTGAAGAGAGAATTTTTAGAGCAGTAAAACTATTCTGTATAACACTATAAGGGTAGATACATGTCATTATATAGTTGTCAAAACCTGTAGAATGTGTAACACAGAGTGAACCCTGATGTAAACTATGGATTTGGGTTATCAGTGATGTGTCAGTGTTTCACCAACTGTAACAAATGCACCATGCTGGTGTGGGATATCATGGTAGGGGAGGCTGTGTGGAGGAGGGATGAGGGCATGTGGGAATTCCCCATTTTCTGCTCAATTTTGCTGTGAGCCTAAAACTGCTCTAAAAAATGAAGTCTTTAAAAAAAAAAAAATGATGTGGGCTGGGTGTGGTGTCTCATACCTGTAATCCCTGAGAGGCTGAGGCAGTAGGATTGCTTGAGGCCAGGAGTTCAAGACCAGCCTGGGCAACATAGTGAGAACTCTACAAAAAATTAGAAAATTAGCCAGGTGTGGTGGTACACACCTGTAGTCTTAGCTACTCAGGAGGCTGAGGCAGGAGGATCACTTTAGCCAGAAGCTGGAGGTTGCAGTGAGATGTGATTGTAGCACCGCACTCCAGTCTGGACAATAGAGCAAGACCCTGTCTCAAAAAAAAAAAAAAAAAAGTGGTGATGTGATGTCACTTCCAAGATTAGGTTGAAAAAGACTATAGCTTCCACCGTGAGCTGCCTCTCTTTCTCTTGTAGATTCCTTGCTCTAGGGCAGGGGTCCCCAACGCCCAGGCTGCGGACTGATATCAGTCCAAGGCCTGTTAGGAACCGGGCAGCACGGCAGGAGGCGAACGGTGGGTGAGTGAGCGTTACCACCTGAGCTCTGCCTCCTGTCAGATCAGCTGTGGCATTCGATTTTCACAGGAGTGCTAACCCTATGATGAACTGCACATGTGAGGGATCTAGGTTGCACACTCCTTATGATAATCTAATGCCTAATAATCTGAAGTGGGACAGTTTCTTCACTACCTCCCCACCCCACCCCACCCCACCCCATGCCGAACCCCCGCGGGTCTGTGGAAAAATTGTCTTCCAAGAAACTGGTCCCTGGTGCAAAAAAAGTTTGGGTACCACTGCTCTAGGGGAAGCAAGCTGCCCCGTTGTGAGCTGCCTTATGGGGAGACCCACTTGGCATGGAATAGGTGTCTCAGGCCAGCAGCCAACAGGGATCTGAGCCCTGCCAAAAGCCACATGAGCAACTTGGAAGCAGATCCTTCCTGTCAAGCTTGAGACCACTCTCACCCCAGCCAACGTGAGGATCCTATCCTTGTGGAAGACCATGAGCCAAGCCACACCCAGATTCCTGACCAATAGAAGCTGGAAGATAATGAAAGTTTATTGCTTTCAGCTGTTAGTTTGGGGTAACTTGTTACACAGCAGTAGCTAAGTAATACACCAGTTCACTACTCCATAAGAACAGCTCTTTTTGAGGGCAGTAGTGATTTTGGTCTTTGCCTTAGTGAACCTTCATCTCAGTTGTGTGATCACCCTCTCCTTGAAACACTCTTCATTTGGCTTCCTGGTCTCCACACCTTCTCTGTCTTTATCCAACCTCCTGCCTGCCTCTTTTCTGCCTCTATGACTGGATCCTTTTCATTTTGCCCACCTTTTACTGCAGAGCTCTTCAGGGCTCAGTCCTCAGATCTCTGCTCTCCTTGATCTACTCCTGTCTAGGTGATGACTTCGTTTAGTCATACGGTGTGAAATGACATTTTTATTTGATGAATCTTCCATTTCTGTCACAGGCCTAGACTATTTCCTGACTTGCCGACTCATCTCTCCAACTGCCCACTCAACATTTGCACTTGGGTTTCTAAAAGGCATCTCAGAATTAACTTATCCAAAACTGAATTTTTGATTTTTCACCCTCAAAAACTGATCTTGCCACCAGTAACCCCACTGAATTAAATAGCTATTTCATTCTTTAGATGACTGTGGCAGAAACCTGGGCAGCATCCCAGACTCCCCTCCTGCTCTTACACCTTATATCTGTCCAGTGCAGCAGTCCTAGTTCTACCTCTAAACCCCAAATCTGACCTCTTCTCAACCACCCTAGTCCAACTTTCCATGGTCTCCCTTCCTGATGATTTTAACAGCTCTCTAGCTGGTGCTTTGCTTCCATCTTTGCACCTGCAGGTTATTCTCCACACAACAGACAGAGTGAACTCTTAAAACATAAGTGTGATCATGTTGTTTCTCTGCCTAGAATTCTTGAGTGGCCTCTCATTTCTTTCAGTGTAAAGTCAAAGCCCTTTCAGCGGCTTACATGGCTGCACATGATGTGGACTCCATCTGCTGTCTGTCCTACCTCCTGACACTCTGTCCTTTTCACATGTGCTCCCTTTACACTGGCCTCCTTGTTATATTTTGAATGTAGCAAACATGCCTGCCTCTAGGTCTTAGCACTTGTTGTTCCTCTGCCCAGAATGCTCTTCCTCCAGGTTTCATTTTGGCCTGCATTGTCTCTTCCTTGAGGTCTCCAGTCATAAGCCACCTATTATGGCTGAATTGTGTTCCCCCAAAATGCATAGGTTGAAACCCTAACCCTCCATGTGACTGACTAGACGGTATTTGGAGATTCGGCCTTTAGGGAGGTTAGATGAGGTTTTGAGAGTGGGGCCCTAATGCAACAGGACTGGTGTCCTTATAAGAAGAGGAAGAGATACCAGAGGTCTTTCTCTCTCCCCGTGCACACATGAACAGAGGAAAGACCATGTGAGGCAGTGAGAGAAGGCAGCTGCCTGTACTCCAGGAAGAGAGGCCTCACCAGCAACCATCCCTGCTGGTACCTTGATCTTGGACTTTGAGCTTTCACAACTGTGAGAGAGTTTCTGTTATGTAAGCCCCCAGTCTGTGGTCCTTTGTTATGACAGCCCAAGTCGACTAAGACACCATGTTAGAACTGCCTCGTATAAAGTGCCAACTCCCCTCATCTCACCCAACATGCCTGTCCCCCTTAATCTGCTTTTCTCTTCACAGTGCCCTAACTTCCTTTTCTTGTTTGTATGTTTGTTTTTGTTCCTCTTCCCTGAGTAGAACATCAGTGCCATGAGGGCAGAGGCTTGTACTCACAGCACCTAGCACTGCGTCTGGTGCAGCTTATGCCCCCACTTAAATGGTTAAGTGCCCATGATTGAACTGGGGAAAACTCCACTGTGCTACCATTGCTCCAAATTCTGCAGACAACTATAGGTGCCCAAGAGGAAGAAAGCACTGTCCAAAAGTGAGCACCAGCCACAGTGGCCACCTAATTTATATAGTCTCACTTTTATCATTCCTAGAACCAATTCAGGATTGCATTTGGCTACACATAATAAAAATCTGACTACAGGGGCTTAACCAAATAGAGATCTCATTTTTCTCACACAAGAGTTCAGAATTGGTGCAAAGGGACCCAGAATCTTTCCTCCTGTTCAGCCACCCTTAAGATATAGCTTTAGCCATTCTAATTAACTCCTCGTGGTCACACATCCTGCATTCTCATCTGTATTCTCAAGAAGACCAAGAAGGGCGAAGGGCAAAGGGCAAAGGTGAATGTCAACTGAGGTAGCCCTTTTAAAAACTGTTTTCCTAGAAGCCCTATTTGGTGATTCCCTTCACATCTCATTGGCCAGAACTGTGTTACATGTTCTCCTCTAGCTGAAAGTGATACTGAGAAACACATTAAAAAAAAAAAAAAAAAAAAAAACAATGCCTGGTGCGGTGGCTCACGACTATAATTTCAGCACTTTGGGAGGCTTGAGGTGAGCGGATCACCTGAGGTCAAAAGTTCAAGACCAGCCTGGCCAACATGATGAAACCCCATCTCTACTAAAAATACAAATATTAGCTGGGCGTGGTGGCGCATACCTGTAATCCTTGCTACTTGGGAGGCTGAAGCAGAAGAATTGCTTGAACCCAGGAGACGAGGTTGCAGTAAGTATTCCAGCCTGGGCAACAAGAGCGAAACTCAGTCTCAAAACAACAACAAAACGCTAGGCATGTTACCACTCTAAATAAAAACAGAGTACTTTTGTAGAAAAGACACCGTGGAGTATGAACAATTGGCTAGGTGTCCAACAGTGTGGGCCTCTTCCTGTTTTACAGGAAAAGCAATTTCCCCACTTTTCAGTTCCTGGAAGAGTATAAGCCAGCACCACGTTCCAAATATCTACTGTAATCTGGATGGAGTTACAGGTAGTGAGAACAGTGTGTACAGAATTTCTGAGTGGACATGAGAAAGAGCTTCCCTGTGGCTGGATCTCAGAGTGGGTGTGTGGGAGAATAATTGCAGGTGAAGCTTTGTTTGGTTCCTTTTTTTACATAATTGTTCACATCAACATTGCCAAGTTTAGATTTGAAGAGGGTAGGAATTGTGACTGCTTAATTTCTGCATAGAAAGAAAGCCCAGGCTGCCTGAGCCACATGCAGGCAGTTACTAACAATTGCCCCTCACAGAAACGATAATAAATGACGTGAAGCCGCTTGGTTGTTTTGTCCTTTCTGATTAACACATATTTATGATCCACATGTGGGAGACTGGAAATAGCTGCCAGGCCCATCCAGATCTGTGCTGGGTAATTGAATGCAGAAGTGCCACAAATGGCGTCTCCTAAACTATGCTTTTTGCTTTAGAGAAATTATAATGAAAAGTGAATAATCCTTTTGTTCTCTCCAGAGAAGTACACAATGTGTATTTAGTTCCTAACCCGTGACATTCCTAAGCATCTGTGTGAGCATGACTTCCTGCCTTCCAGAAAAGCAACAGGGCCTGTTTAGGTTCCTTTTTCTTCCATCCTGTGTCCTTTCTCCTCTCCTTGCCGAATGTAGTCTTCAAGTTGAGGCAGCAGCGTCACAAATGCTGGCTTGAGAGCAGAGTTACTCTGTATTTTTCTGTTGCTGGTCTGCATTTCCTATTGAGCCCGTGTTCTGCTGGATAGGGCTTGAGGTGCCTTGCAGGTCTCACACTTTAGTCCAGTCAAGTAATTTATTCAGATTCAATCATTTAAACAGGCGTTTGAGGTAAATGTTAAAGGCTTAGTCTTTCGGATTTCTGCTTCCCTTCCCTTCGCCTCTCCAGATGGCATCTGGTGCATGTGTGTGGGAGGGGGAGGGAGGTGCTTACGGCAGAGGAAGGGAAACAGGGTTACAGGGTTGATGCACATCCTCACTGGCCTCTGCTGGGGTCTGAACTGCCCTTGGGACAGTGACCACTGAGATGCAACTGTTCCCAGTCTTAAGTCTTCTCCGGAGGTTGCTGCTGAAACCTGAGACATGATCACAGGCTCTTGGGTTGGGCAGGCCTTGGGAATCTGCCCTGGACAACCCCAGTGTTGCCTGCTGTGGCCACTCTATCTTTAAAAAAGCTCCCTCTGGCTGGGTGCAGTGGCTCAGGCCTGTGATCCCATCACTTTGGGAGGCCAAGGCCGGCAGATCACTTGAGGTCGGGAGTTCGAAACTAGCCTGGCCAACGTGGTGAAACCCAGTCTCTACTAAAGATACAAAATTTAGCTGGGCCTGGTAGCAGGCACCTGTAATCCGAGCTATTCGCAAGGCACAAGAATCGCTTGAACCCCGGAGGCGGAGGTTGCAGTGAGCCGAGACTCTGCCTCAAAAACAAACAAAAACTCCCTCCATTTTTCTTTCTTTCTTTCTTTCTTTCTCTTTCTTTCTTTCTTTCTTTCTTTCTTTCTTTCTTTCTTTCTTTCTTTCTTTCTTTCTTTCTTTCTTTCTCTCTCTTTCTTTCGTTCTTTCTTTCTTCTCTCTTTCCTTTCTTTCCTTCCTTCCTTCCTTCTTTCCTTCTTTCTTTTTCCTTCCTTCCTTCTCTCTACTTCCTTCTTCCCTTCCCTTCCCTTCCCTTCCCTTCCCTTCCCTTCCCTTCCCTTCCCTTCCCTTCCCTTCCCCTCCCTTCCCTTCTCCTTCCTCCCTCCCTCCCTTCTTTCTCTCTCTCTCTCTCTCTCTCTCTCTCTCTTTTAGATGGAGTGACCCAGGCTGGAGTGCAGTGGAGTGATCTTGGCTCACTGCAACCTCCACTTCTTGGGTTCAAGTGATTCTTTTGACTTAGTTCCCCAAGTAGCTGGG